>NC_080791.1:101079052-101736552 GCF_028018385.1 Neofelis nebulosa | reverse complement strand
ATGTTTATTTATTTTGGTGGGAGGGAGAGAGACACAGAGCATAAGCAGTGGAGGGGCAGAGAGAGGGAGACACAGAAACTGAAGCAGGCTCCCGGCTTGTAGCTGTCAGCACAGAGCCTTGACACTGGGCTCAAATTCATAAACTGTGACGTCATGACCTGAGCTGAAGTCAAAGGCTTTGAGCCATCCAGATGCCCCCACCCCCCAATTTTTTTTAAGTTTATTTATTTATTTTGAGAGAGAAAGAGAGAGAGAGAGAGAGAAAAAGAGATGAGTGGGGGAGGGGCAGAGAGAAATGGAGAGAGAATCTGGAGCAGGGTCCTTGCTGTCGGTGCTGAGCCCAACAATGTGGGGTTTAATTTGCAAACCATGAGATTATGACATGGGCTGAAATCAAGTCAGGCACTTAACTGAAGGAGCCCCACAAGCACCCCAAGTAAATACAGTTTTTAATGTAGCTTAATACTCCATAATTAAATTATACTTGAACTTAATTACAAACAACACATTGATTCTAGAAAAGCAAATTGAAAAATATGGAAATATCTAAGGAATAAAAGCAAAATTTACCTATGATCTCTTACCTAAGACAGCTGCTTTCAACATTCTGGTGTGTTTTCTTCCATTTGGATTATCTTACAAATCATTATTTCATATCTATGCATCCTATTGTTTTTAAGACTGACTCATATCTCTATGTACATATGTCTCTGATTGTTTCTTTAGGATCGGTCTTAGATGTATGATTGTTGAATTACATGTTTTGAACAGTTTTCAAGCTCTTGCTAAATTTTTTGATGTGTAGATTTCCCTCCAGAAAGCATCAACCATTTATACTTATGAGTAGTCATGTTTGAGAGTAAATATTTCACTATGTTGTTATTAATATTAGGGAATATCCTCTGAGGGTATTTACTTTTTTGTTGTCTCCATAGCAATTCTTGGGAAGGAAGTCTGTTTTATTTTAACAGAATATTATATATATATAAATATATATATATATATAAATATATATATATATATATATATATATATATATATATACACACATATATTTCCAAACATTCTGACTACTTTACTTTTACCTTCATTTCTCTAAAACATAAATACTATAGACACAACTATTATTACATCCATGAATAATCTTTCTGAGTGATGGAATAAATGCAGATTTCCGAGATGGGCTAAGTCGATAAAACCTAGCTCCATATAGAAATACATCAAAATGATAGCATTGGTTGAGTTCTGGAGTTGTTATCTACACACAGCATGTTTATAGGCAGGTAATCTTATAACTTGCTATAATGTCATTTTAGGACTTTGGAAAAAAATCCAAATGATTAAAATTTTATCAAATTATGTCCTATAAGTATAAATTTAGTACATAAATGCATGCATTTATTATTATTATTATTTTTTCTTTCCCTTTCTTTTTTTTTAAATTTAAATTCATGTTAGTTAATATATAGTGCAGCGTTCGTTTCAGGAGTAGAATTCAGTGATTCATCACTTATCTATAACACCCAGTGCTCAGTCCAGCAAGTACCCTCTTCAATGTAAAGTATATATTTAACAAATAAAGAGACTACATCAGTTTGATGATCCCCTTTTACTTCTGATGATTCCTCATGTGAAGAATATTTACATTATTATTTGGAAAAAAAAAAAATATATATATATATATATATTTGCTTTGTATTGTTCTCCACCCTAAATTTAAATAAGGTTATATCTCTATTATATTTTTCGTTGCCATATTTTATAGGACTATATTGAATTATTCTTGATACAATTCTGTTGTATGTTGTAATATCATATGTACCTCTTTTCATCACATTTTAAAACCATTTCCTCCTACTAGCTATTAAGCAGCCTTTGTTTTTCCATTGATTTGTGACATCACTTTTATTGCACACTAAGTGAATCTATTTCTGGCCTATTCTATTCCTTTGATCAATTTGTACATACATTTTGAACTAAATTCATATAATTAATGTAGATTTAAGTAAGTGTTAATTTCTGGTAGACAAATTTCATCTTCATTATATGCATGTCTTTCAAATTCATGGTAGGATAGTGCAAATCAAATGCTTCTACCTATCTAACATTTTGTAACCAAGAAATTATGCATATGATGGCTCAATCTGGATAGCAGGTGCACCCATACACATGATTTCAAATATAGTGATATATGCAACACATATTCCTTGTAAATTACTGCAAACCATGGAAAAATATTTTAGTCTTCATAGTATTGTTATAGTTTGGTCCCCACATCTGATGGGGAAATGTATGGAATCTCAGCAGTAGAGAGGTCTACTTTGGGATGAAAGGTTACTGGTGGGTTAAGATTGTTGTTTCGTTTTGTTTTGTTTTGTTTTGTTTTTGCCAGAAAAGCAAAGAGATTATAAATGAAAAGCAAAACATTTAACTTTGGCATATTAATATTGTGTATTTGTTAACATTTTTACACAAACATTTATTTTTGTACCATACCAGTGTTCATAATACAACATTATTTTTCACTAAAGATATCTAAACACAGAATCTTATTCACAATTAGGTTGTCCTTTGTCAGTAACTGTCCCCTGAAAGACTGATGTGCCCACACATACTTCTCAACAGTGCATCATTTCAAACACGGCAGAAAAAAAAAAGCCTACGTTGATTTAAATTAAAGTATTAGGGAAGCCTGGGTGGCTCACTCAGTGAAGCATCAGGCTTCAGGTCAGGTCATGATCTCACAGTTTGTGAGTTCAAGCTCTGCCTTGAGCTCTGTGCTGACAGCATGGAGCCTGCTTAGAATCCGCTCTCCCTTTCTCTCTGCCCCTCCCCCGCCTGCTCTCTCTCTTAAAATAAATAACCTTAAAAAAATAAACATTAAGCTTTTAAATAATCAGAAGAAAACATTTCTGAGGTAAATTGCAGTGGAGAAATTCACAATGGAAGACCGTAGAACTATCTAAAATCAAGAGGCATATTATATTTCGGGAAGTATTTGCCCCAAATAAGATAAAGTGGTGAAGGTATTAACACACGATTCAAAGTACTAAAACACCATCATATAAATAAATGTTGAAGGCTATATGCAGAAAATAGATAAAAATACAAAAGTGCTAAAAAATTAATGAGTAAAAATACTAGTAACTAAAAATATGAAACAAATGCTCCAGTGCCAATTTGCCAACTTCAAACCCAAAATACAATAATATGTTAAGATATTGGAACCGGGGTTCACCTTCGTTGGTGGGAACTCCCACACCCCCATTCAAATCACATGTCAGAACTGGAGAACTTACCAGTTTAGTTTAGACGGGTTTTCTTTACAGATGAGTTGGAGCTGACACCAGAGAGCCAATTCTTAAATATTCAGATTTGAAAGCCAGTTGTTAAATGGATCCTCTTGAAATTGGCAGGGGAGTGGGAGTATTTACAACAATGAAAAAATTGGCTAATGCTACCGATCAGGACTCCCCACCCCCCACCTTATCATTATACCAATGGTTATGCTTTCAGTATTTATCAGATTAATCTTATGTAGTTTGTAGTTTAAGGGATCATGGTCCTAACTGTGTCTATAGATAAACCTAAGGCACTAATCAATCATCAATAAAGAAAAGATGATAATTTCAAACAAAATAATTGAAATAAGATACTTTTGTGGATTTATATTTGATTTCAAAAAAGACTGGCATGTTCTACATTATGGGTGTCAAGAAAACGATAATACAGTTTTTCTGAAAATCAATTTAACATTATGTTTTCAGGAGTCTTAAAATGTATAAATTTACTCAGCTATTCCAATTTTAGGAATGTGCAAAAAGCATACTAAAACACTTGGGTGGAGAATTTGATGGTAATGTTTGTTTTATAATTGAGGAAAAAGAAATGAATGGCCTATTAAATACAGGCAGCCCTCACTTCGTGTGGCACTGTGTTAACTAAAACTTGTGCTGAATTCAAATGCCACCTGCTTTGCACAGTTGTCAAAAAAATCTCAGTTATCACAGCTGCCCTGCATTTTGTAACAGTTAGGCATAAGCAGTTGCCAGAGAGAAAACTGGCTGTAAGTAACCAGGGCCTCCATAAGTGAGTGTTGGCTATATCATAAAGGAGATTTTGAATATCATGTGACTGATTTTTAAATTATAATGTTCTACAGACATCAAAATAAAGAAATTACCAGTTAAGGACAGGGAAAATGATTTTTTATAGCTTTTTATGAGAAAAGAAGGGTGCATTAATATATACATTATGATGACTTTGTTATCATAGAATTAAGGAAAAGTAAATCTTGTTTCTTGTATCTATGTACTAGTTTTCCTTGATAAACAACTATCTTTTTTATAAGAAAACAAGCAAACAAAAAAAACTACGTATTTCCAGTAAGATTCAGATCTCAGTTTATAAAATTAAAAGACCTGTATTTATTAATGTCAGAATTTAGAAATAAAAGTAGGAAAAGTACAAGTTGGACTGTTCTATCACTTATTGAATTGGAAGTTCATCTAGGTTCTTTTTAATTCAAATTTTATTATTTTTCTCCTTAAAAATATTGTGCTTTTGAATATATTGAGATTCTTCAGGGGTAAATAGAACCAGGCTGATTTGTTAGGAGTAGGGTGCAAGCAAGTCAATATCAATCTCTGTCTACAGGGTTTTAATGTGGAAACAAAACAAAATTTGTATTTAATTCTGAAGTTTACTTCTTAAAAGACAATTTCTTGAAATAAAGGATTTTTTTTTCTTCTTGAGCTGTAACATTATCATCATAACATACTGTGACATTGAGATTAAGTGAAACACATTTCTCTTCCAATAAATTGTAACTGATGAGTCAGTGTTTTCTGATGTTTTTATACCTACTATATTTATACACATAGACAATGAAATGAACACTCCCAATGCTACTGGGGATGAAGGAAAACTTGGGTACCCATTCGCTGAGAGTTACTGTACACATCAAGACATCTAAAAGAAAAGGAAAAAAAAGTCGGAATAAAACTGAAATTCTACCCTAATAACTTTCTGTAAGAGGAAGAATACAACCTGCCAAAATATTAAAAGGAAGAGATATTAAATGTGTCACACTAATATCAAGCTACATTATGCACTTCAGTAAAGACCAATTTCAAAGAGTATCAAATAATTTGGAATAATCCTATGCTACAATTTAGTTGTAAAATACTAAAACCATGCTTATTAGGGTAGCTGTTATTTTACAGTAGTTTGTGGGTAGACAAGAGCTGAAAGGTAATATGTAGAATTATAGAACAAATTGCTGTCAATAATGAAGGGACAAAATGATAAAAGTGTCTTATGTAAGCAATAAAAATTCTAAATCAGGAAATGGGTGTTGTTTCCGTTAGAACTCACTTAGTCCCTTTCTGCTACTTTATTCTTAGTACATAGAAATGCAATGGATTTCTGCATATTGATTTTGTATCCTGTGACCTTACTGAATTCATTTGTCAGTTCCAATAGTTTTAGGGGGAGTCTTTAGGGTTTTCTACCTACACTATCATGTCATTGTCAAATGGTGACAGTTCTTCCTTACCAACTTGGATGTCTTTTATTTCTTTTGCATGTCTGATTGCTGTGGTTAAGACTTCCAATATTATGTTGAATAACAGTGCTGAGAGTGGATATCCTTGTCTTGTTCCTGATCTCAGGGGAAAAGCTCTCAATTTTTCAGCATTAAATATGATATTAGCTATGCGTTTTTCATATATGGCTTTTATTATGTTGATGTGTATTCCCTCTAAACCTTTTTGTTCAGGATTTTTATTATGAATGGATGTTGTACTTTGTTAAATGCTTTTTCTGCATATATTGACATGATTATATGGTTTTTATCCTTTCTCTTGCTGATGTGATATATTACATTGATTGATTTGCAAATATTGAACAATCTTTGCATCCAGAAATAAATCCCACATGACCACTGTGAATAATTTTTTAATGTATTGTTGTATTTTTGCATCTATGTTTATCAGAGATATTCTGTAGTTCTGTCTTTTTTTGCAGTGTCTTTATCAGGTTTTGGTATCAAAGTAATGCTAACTTCATAGAATGAATTTGGAAGCTTTCTTTCCTCTTCTATTTTTTGGAATAGTTTGTAAAGAATAGGTATAAACTCTTCTTTAATTGTTTAGTAGAACTCATCTGTGAAACCATCTTGTCCTGGACTTTTGTTTGTTGGGAGTTTTTGATTATCAACTCAAAATCATTGCTAATAATTGATCTTTTCAAATTTTCTATCTCCTCCTGATTCAATTTTGGGAGATTACATATTTCTAGGAATTTATCCATTTCTTCTAGATGCCCAATTTACTGGCATATAGTTTTTCATAATATTCTCTAAAAATCCTTTGTATTTCTGTAGTATTAGTTGTTATTTTCCTCTTTCATTTATGATTTTGTTTATTTGAATCCCCTCCTGCTTTTTTTTTTTTTTTTTGATAAGTTTGAATAAAGGTTTTTCAATTTTGTTGATCTTTTCAAAGAATCAGCTCCTGGTTTCATTGTGACCTGTTCTATTGTTTTGTTGTTGTTGTTTTAGGTTCTATTTCATTTATTTTTGCTTTAATCCTTATTATTTCCTTCCTAACTCTGTTTTTGGGTTTTGTTTGTTCTTCTTTTTCTAGCTTCTTTAAGTGTAAGGTTAGGTTGTTTATTTGAGATTTTTCTTGCTTCTTGCAATAGGCCTGTATCACTATAAAATTCCCTTAGAACAACATTTGTCGCATCTCAGAGATTTTGGACTGTTGTGGTTTTTTTTTTTTTTTTTTTTAAGTTTATTTACTTATTTTGACAGAGAGAGTGAATGCAGGAGGGGCAGAGAGAGAGAGAGGGAGAGAAAGAATTCTAAGCAGACTCCACACTGTCAGCACAGAGGCCAACGCAGGGCTCCAACTCACGGACTGTGAGATCATGACCTGAGCCAAAACCAAGAGTTGGATGTCCAACTGACTGAGCTACTCAGGCACCCCTGGACTGTCGTGTTCTCACTGTGATTTATTTATTTATTTATTTATTTATTTATTTATTTATTTGTTGTCATTTTTATTTCCTCTCCTATTTCTTGGTTGGTCCGTTCACTGTTTAGTAGCATGTTATTTAATCTTCACGCGTTTGTGTTTTCTCTAGATTTTTTCTTGTGATTGATGTCTAGCTTCATAGAGTTGTGACCAGAAAATATGCGTGCTATAACTTCAATATTTTTGAATTTTGAATTGAAGCTTCTTTTGTGGCCTAACATGTGATCTATTCTGGAGAATTTTCCATGTGCGCTTGGAAAGAATGTGTATTCTGCTGTTCTGGGGTGGAATGTTCTGAATGTATCTGTTAAATCCATCTGTCATTCAAAGCCATTTCCCTGCTGATTTTCTCTTTGGATGATCTATCCATTGATGTAAGTAGGGTGTTAAGGTTCTCTGCTATTATTGTGTTACTATTGATACTTTCTTTATGTTTGTTATTAGCTGCTTTATGTATTTGGGTAGCACCAAATTGCTCAGCACTTTCTCTGTGTTGTTCCCTGAAAAGCTTTGGGTGGTAGGCAGGGCCTATGGTTAGACCCAGTATCTGCCCCCAGCTCACTGCTGGGGCCGCAGTAAGACTGGTGTGTGTGCTTATCTTGACCTCTTCCCAGGGGAGGAGTCACTTTGGTGTGGGGCTGGTTCCCATCAGGCTTTGTGCACACTATTAGACTTGTGGCACCACTTTGGATGGACCGTGGCCAAGAGCATACTGAAGTGGGCAGGTTCAGGGACTCCTGGGTGGCTCAGTCGGTTAAGCCCCCTTCTTCGGCTCAGGTCATGATCTCACTGTTTGTGAGTTCGAGCCCTGCGTCGGGCTCTGTGCTGACAGCTCAGAGCCTGGAGCCTGCTTTGGATTCTGTGTCTCGCTCTCTCTCTGCCTCTCCCCAGCTCACGCTCTGTCTCTATCTCAGAAATAAAGCATTACAAAAATTTTTTTGGAAGTGGGCAGGTTCATGGGAGCAGGGTGCCCAGTGCCAGCAATATCTGAGCCAGTCCACTGCAGGAGGGGACCTGAAGCCACCTGGAAAAACTTCTTCCCAGGCCAGAATGGAGGTGCTCATCTGTGGCAGAGCATGGGGGTGGAACACTGTTAGCAAGCTGGGTAGCGAGTGTTCCTGCTGTACTGGTTCCCACAGGTGCCCATGCATCTAGACTCGGGTTGGGGAGGGGGGAGGGCAGTGATCTCCACCAGCTCTTATGTTTTTGGAGCAGTCTCCCAAATATCGCTGTTCCTCCAACACGTGCTCTGAGATCAGTAAATAAATCTTCCCTTATACCCCATGCATTTTTCAGATTGCGGCTTCTATGCTGTCTCTCAGTAGGGATGTTTGTTATGATATCTTTTTAAAGGCAGAAACTCAGTTTTTACCTTCCCTCCAACCCCCGCCCCCCCGAGCTGAGTCCCCTGATTTTTAAAGTTGTAGATGTTAAGCACCCCTGATTATAAGAACTCACTAAGTGAGGCCCTTTGGATTTTCAAAGCCAAATATTATGGGGATTCATCTTCCTCATGTGGATTTCCCATGTCTGAGGGGTCTGGTGTGGGGTGTCTGTTCCTCTCGCCTCTCCCTTTCTGCCACGTCCCTCCATCCTGTGGACAGTCCCACCGGTCCATTTGACTCTGGACTGTATTTTCCACCCTTCCTATCCTCTCTGATGTGGCTTCTTCTCTACATTTGGCTGTGGAGAGTTTATTCTGCCAGGCTTTGGGTCATTTTCTGGGTTATTTCACTGATGAGGCTATAATCTAGGTGTATCATGGGTTGAGGAGAGCCTAGGACCCTACTATGCACTGTCTTCCCAGAGAGTCACTGTCATCTTTTTAATTCCTGCCATTGAGGTGGCTGGGAAGTGGTATCCAGCTATAGTATTAACTTGCATTGTCTTGACACTTATAGATGTTGACATTCTTTTTCTGTCATTATTGGCCATTCATGTATCTCCCATGACGTGCCTATTCACTTCAGAATTTTTTTGAAAATGGGGCCGGTTATATTTTCTCCCTGAGTTGTAGAGGATGTGTATGTATTCTGAATGTAGGTCATTTGTCAGGATTACTCGATATGAACATTCTTCCTAGTCTGTGGTTTCCCTGGTCTTTGTGCTCCTCAAATCTCTCATATATCTTAACGTCCTCTTCCTCACTCTCGCTAGATGATGCCTCATGTGTAACACCTCAGTGTTTACAGGGGAAAACAGGCTTTCTAATAGGAATTCTCACTTTACTATATTAAAAAAGCAAAACTAACCTACCCTTATTTTATACCTTCCATAGTATTAAAACAGATAGCTAATTTTTCTAATTGTGCTAAAGATCTCATGACAGAACTAAGCAGTGTATGTATATGTTATGTAGGGATATTAACCCCAAAGGAGAATTCAGTTCCCAGAGCATTAAATTAAGGTTATGCCCATGAGGAACAAAGACTCTTTTAATTGGCTTTTTGGAATTATTTTTTACTCTACAGAATATACTTAAGAAATATATTATAAATCTTCCCACCTTGTTTTACAAAACGTGGCAAATCAGCTTGTTACAGGTAAATCGTTTTATACATTGTTTACTAAAAATATGTTATGTCCTTTTGTATGGATATTAGTATCCCAACAATATGGAAAAAATTGCATCTACACGCATTCCATATTCATTTTTCTTCATAGCATTTGGTTGTAACTAACATAATGATAGATATCTTTGTCTATGTACTTAAATCTGTCCATTCTCTTACTATATATGCTCCATGAGGTTGGGATGTTTGGTCACTGCTATAATCCCAGAACCTAGAACAGAAAGAAAAAAAAACAGTCTTTACAGTGTAAATGAATAAATGAATGTGTGAATTTTCAAAGCAGCAAGACGCATTCTTTATTCTGCCAACTCTTAGCTAAATATCCATACACAATATTTATTTCACTCAATAAGTTTTGTGAATGGAATTAAGCTAGATAGCAACGACTTTCAAGTAAAGTGCTGTACTGAAGATTTATCTTTTTTATTTATTTATTTATTTATTTTATTTTTTATTTATTTTTGGGACAGAGAGAGACAGAGCATGAACGGGGGAGGGGCAGAGAGAGAGGGAGACACAGAATCGGAAACAGGCTCCAGGCTCCAAGCCATCAGCCCAGAGCCTGACGCGGGGCTCGAACTCACGGACCGTGAGATCGTGACCTGGCTGAAGTCGGACGCTTAACCGACTGCGCCACCCAGGCGCCCCTGAAGATTTATCTTCTAGAATATATCTGAAACAATAGTATATGAGAGTTGGTGGGACTCTACATATCCAAATTCCCTTTTTGTCCATTTGAATGATGTCAATTGCCTGTGGCTTTTCATATCTGAATTTCATTCCTTTGGGTTTTTTTCTTAGTGTGTAAGAATCAAATATGCAGTTCCTCAAGAAAACGGGTATAAATTTATGAATATGCATATAAATAAAATATGTAATATTATTACATTATTATGTATTAATTAGTATAAAATATGAATATATATATATATATATACACACACACACACAAACAAAGGTGACAGTGTGTGTGTATATGTGTGTTTGAGTTACAAAAACAAAGAGATAACAAGAGACACAGAATAAAAATATTTATGTAGATAATGTAATGTATTTTTTAAATAGGGAAAATTCCAAGTAGATGAATATACCAATGCCTAAATGATAAAATGGGTAGAATAAATGCGGAATCTGGATCAGATGGAACTCCTCACTTTCTCTAAGACTATCAGTTTTCAAGGGAAAAGAAAATGTCTCCCCCAAACCACACTACAGTGACAGAATTCATTCTCTTGGGACTCACAGACGACCCTGTCCTGGAGAAGATCCTGTTTGGGGTGTTTCTGGTGATCTACCTGATCACGCTGGCAGGCAATCTCTGCATGATTATGCTGATCAGGACCAATTCTCACCTCCAAACACCCATGTACTTCTTCCTTAGCCACCTCTCCTTCGTGGACATTTGCTATTCCTCCAACATCACTCCAAATATGCTGCACAACTTCGTCTCCGACCAGAAGACCATCTCCTATGCTGGATGCTTCACACAGTGTCTTCTCTTCATTGCCCTGGTGATCACTGAGTTTTATATCCTTGCTTCGATGGCATTGGATCGCTATGTAGCCATTTGTAGCCCTCTACATTACAGTACCAGAATGTCTAAGAACGTTTATATCTCTCTAGTCATGGTGTCTTATACATGTGGTTTCCTTAATGGACTCTCCCAGACACTGCTGACTTTTCACTTGTCCTTCTGTGGCTCCCTTGAAATCAATCATTTCTACTGTGCAGATCCTCCTCTGTTAATGTTGGCCTGCTCTGACACTTATGTCAAAAAGATGGCGATGTTGGTAGTCGCTGGCTTGACTCTGTCAAGCTCTCTCTTCATCATTGTCCTTTCCTACCTTCTCATTATTGCAGCCATCTTGAGGATCCGTTCTGCTGAAGGCAGGCACAAGGCCTTTTCTACTTGTGGTTCCCACTTGACAACAGTCACCCTATTTTATGGAACCCTCTTCTGCATGTACTTAAGGACCCCATCTGAGAAGTCTGTGGAGGAGTCCAAAATAATTGCAGTCTTTTATACTTTCTTGAGCCCAATGTTGAACCCACTGATCTACAGTTTAAGAAACAAGCATGTGATCCATGCTATGCAGCAAATCATTCAGGGAAATCTCTTTCATAAAACTGCAATGTAGCATCTGTTCATTGTAATTACTGAGTGTCTGTAATAACATAGTGGGTCCCTTCACAGGACAAACCTACTACTCTACAGTCATAATGTAGCTTCATAAACTCTCAATGGCATTAGCAAATTTCTCCTCAAAATTAATAGCTTCAGGACAAATTGTTTCCATAGAAACTGTAATGTTGAAATTAAACACCATTTTCCTTAGCAAAAAATATCAGAATATAATTTGGTGTTATTCCAATAATTACATAAAATATTTCAACATCTTTACTTACTTGAGGTAAGCATTAGGATTAATTCAGTCTGATAAGAACACTGGAAATCCATCTTCTTTGATCATATGGTCTACAGAGGCATAGTAAGGTTCAAACTGGAATGTTTAGGTTTATACTTAAAAAGAATATGAGAGGTGTCTGGGTGGCTCAGTCCGTTAAATGTCTGACTCTTGAATTTGGGCCAGGTCATGATCTCATGGTTGTGAGGCTGAGACCTGCATCTGGCTCTGTGCTGGGTGTGGAACCTGCTTAAGAGTCTCTCTCTCCCTCTCTCCCCTGTCCCTCCACTACTCTTGTTCTAGCTCTCTCTTAAATAAATAAATAAATAAATAAATAAATAAATAAAAATAGAATAAAAAATGTGAAATAATCTATTCTTCTATGAGTGATATAGAGCAATGGTTCTGGGGCCTGAGGAATCACTGGAATGACCTTGGGGAAATTTTAAATATATGGATCCTTCATTGTATTATGCTTTCTATGTATTTTTCCTAACCAATTTTGTAGACATCCTGAGAAACTTTTTATCTTATTGTAAATACTGTTTATGCTCCTTAATCTTGAAAATAAACTGTGAATACTTGCTTGTAAGTTTCCATAATTATGGATCCAAATCTATCATAGTATAATAGCAATGTAGGTATATTTTTTCATGTAGTAATTCTGACTTAGGTATAATTTATTCAGAGTTAATAGAATCTATCAATTGGCTTTTATAGACCTGAGAATGCCTTGGAACAGTCTAAAGATGAGTGGCATGTCTATATATTTCTGGAGGAAAACACCTGATGTTTACTTTGCTTCATAAAAGTGTCTATGACGGATTATTTGGTAGAGAAGGCTCTTTACACTGGTTCTCAAAATTTCTCTTGTGAAAATTAATAGTAAAGGAGATTATACGAAGAGGTACCTAATTCATCCAGATTAACACATGAACCTATGCGTTATTAATTGTCTTAAATGTTTGGTATTCTAATATTGTGCACTCTCCTTTTAACTAAGACCACCGCACTAAACGTTTATATAAAACAACTTCTGTATTTATGGTAATGTACTCAAATGGTTTTCCAGAACCATATTTAAATGACCTGCAGTTTTAGTAAGTTAGACTCCATTTCTTCCATCTCATTGGAGTGAATAAGGCTGGTATTATCAAACATGATTGCTGTACATAAATAAAAATATAGACAGATATTAGGGAGCAACGTTTATTGGTGAGGTGTCCTAAGCCAATGGATAACATCTGTTTGTATTTTGTTATATTTTTCTCAATGAATTGATATTCATACATGTTCTTATAATTCCACATACAAGTTTGAACACTGATTTTCATTTGATAGTATAACGTTTGTATTTTCATATACACTGAAGATTCTCAATGAACATCACTTTTAAAGTAGTAGAAATCACGAAATTCTATCATACTTGAACTTCGTTACAAAAATATTACATACCAATTGTAGAAAAGAAAGTTGAAAAATACGAAAGGATTTTTCCATTTTGGAATAAAATTCAATTTCAATTCTGAAATAAAAGCAAAATTTACTTATAAACTCTTACTAAAAATGTATTTGGTGCACTTTATCTGTATATAGTTTGTTTTACAAGCCATTATTCCATCATATTGTTGTATCCTATTATTGTTAAGACTGACTCATATCTCTATGAACATACTCGATTTTTTCTTAGAATGGAGAATTGCTCCATGAAATGCACCAAACAATCTTAAAGTAGAGTATATCATTTAAAATTCCTTGCTTCTTCATTGTTGCAACTGAAACTTTTAGGAAAGGATCTGTTTTAATTGGAACAGAAGAAGAATTGAAATACACATTTAACTAATAATAAAGGAAATGATTGCTGTTGGTGTTATTTCTGATGATTCTTTAAATGAAGATTATTTACCTTTTTATTTAGAAAAAGTTTTGAATTTTATTTTGCTTTGTGGCTTTTTGCATCCTAATATTAAATAAGTTAGCATCTCTTGTGTGTTATTAATAGTATTTCATGGCCATATATTATAGGAATATCTTAAATTATTCTAAATACAATTTTGTTGCATGCTGTACTATTGTATAACCTTTTCCTTCATATTCTAACCCATTTCCTCTTAGTACTTTTAAGAAACCCTTCATTTTCCAGGAAATTTGTGATTTTATCTTCCTTATATAATTAGATGCATCTGTTTCTATTTCTTTTTTGACATATCTGTATATGTATTTTAAATTCTTACAATTAATGTAGGTTTAAAATGTTTTAATTCCTGATAAAATAAAATTCCATATTCATTATTTTTCCCTTCAAAAATTATTACAGGAAATGAAAATCAGATGCTTCTGGCTATCCAATATAATTTATTTATTTGATATATAGAGTGCGAGCGTGTCTGCGAGCAAGGGAAGGGCAGAGAGAGAGAGAGAGAGAGAGAGAGCATCCTAAGCAGGCTCAGTGTTGTCAGTGCAGAGCCGATGTGGTGCTGGATCCCATGAACTCTGAGACCATGACATGAGCCAAAATCAAGAGTTAGGCGCTTAACCGACTGAGCCACCCAGGTGCCCCTAGATAGCCAATATTTTTAACCTAGCATTTACGCATATGCTGGTTTAATTTATGAAATATATGAGAACATATAAATAAAAATCAAATGTGGCTATACATATAATACATATCCCTTTTAAATTGTTTGAATAATGTGGAAACACATTGGTGTGAGTAGCCTTGTTAAAGTTTGATCCCCGTGTCTGATTGGAAGATGTAGGGAATTATAGTATAGAGAGGTCTGCTGAGGTGTAAAAAGGTGAGTTAAGTTTTTTTGCCAGAAAGGCAGAGAGGTGCTGGTGGCCTATAAATGAGGAGCGAGAATGTGGTTTTATATATAAACACTGTGCGTTAATTAATATGACTTTTAAATGTTTATTTATTTTTGAAAGACAGAGAGAGAGAGACAGAGAGAAAGAGAGAGAGCATGAGGGGTGGGGGGCAGAGAGAGAGAACGACCCAGAATCTGAAGCAGGCTCTAGGCTCCCAGCTGTTAGCAAAGAGCCCCATGAGGCGCAAGAATCCACAACCACGAAATTGTGACCTGAGCTGAAGTCAGATATTTAACCAACTGAGCTACCCAGGTATCCCCATTAACTAACACTTTTACATGAACCTTAATTTTTGTACTATACCAGTGTCCAAAATGCTGCATATTTTTCAACAGATCCATAAACACAGAACCTTACCCTTAGATGAATTTTCCTTTTGCCAACAACTGTTCCCCCAACAACTGACATGTCCACACCTACTCCTCAACGGTGAGCCATTCAATCACTGAAAAAAATTCTTGTTGATTACAATTATAATAAATATTGACAATTCAACAAGCAGAAGCCAATATCTCTGAGATTAGTAGCAGTGTAAGAAATTCAAGATAAAAAGTTACTCTATTTTGATGATAAAATATTTAAAATAAGCAGCACTCAACGATTGAGCAACAATTTTGCCACAAACACGATAAAGTGGTAAAAGCATTAAGGTCTGATAAGTTCCTAGAAATCATTTGGAGCACTGATCCCCAACATGTAAAGAAATGTTGCAAGTTGTGAATGTAAATTTGCTAAAAATTTAAAATGCTAAAAATGGATGAGTGACAAGCTTGGTAATAAAACCATGAAATAAGACACCCTTTTCTGTACGTATATAGAAAAGAGTTCGAAAGGACTGGTACGTTCACATATTGTTGAGTCAAGGAAAATAATAATATACACTTTTTCTGTAAATCAATTTACCATTAAGTTTTTAAGAGTCTTAAAAAATGTTGGTCCACTTTGGGGGCACCCGGGTGCCCCTGTTGGTTAAACATCCGGCTTTTGATTTTGGCTCCAGTCATGATCTCATGCTTCACGAGATCCAGCTCTACGTTGGGCTCTGCTCTGAAGGTGCAGAGAATGCTTGGGATTCTCTTTCTCCCCCTCTCGCTAGCCTTCCCCCACTGATGCTCTCTGTCTCCGTCTTTCTCTCTCTTTCAAAATAAATAAGTGAACTTAGAAAAATGTCCACTGTTATTCAACTCTTCCAATTTAAGAATATGCTGAAGGCATAATAAGACATAGGGGAGTGTTTTCATAAGAATGTTTGCTTTGAAATTGAGAAAAAGGCAACAAAGGCTTATGAAATACAGGCCACCCTCACATTGCAGGTTACCCTGTTCACTGAAACTTATGCAGAATGCAAATGTGTCCTACTTCCTAACAGTCACAGTCACCTCAGCACTGTGCCAGGTGAGGATTGCCTGCGTTTTGCAACCCTTAGGCATGGGCAGATTCTAGACGTTAAAATGACCAAAGGACCCAATTAAAGAAAGGCCAAAAGATTTTACAGAGAATTTTAGAAGGAAATAGGGTACAATGATGTTTACAATATAACTTTGTTAAGCGCTAAGATTAAGGAAAAGTAAAATTTGTTGTTTATATGCATATACTAATTTTGGAAAAGAAACAACAATTTCTTGTATATGTACAAAAAAAGGCAAAAAAAAAGGTATGTTACCAGTACAGTCCTGATCTTAAGATATAAACTGAAAGATCTTTATTACTGTTAGATTTCAAATAGGAAAGTGGGAAAAACAAGGGCTCCAAACAGTTCCCTAATAGTAATGGAACTTGATGGTAATGCAGATTCCTTTCAATCCAAGTTCCTCTTATTTTTCCCCTTAAAAATACTGTGTTTCAGAAATCTAAGTGTCCACCAATAGACAAACAGATAAGGAAGATATGGTACACACACACACACACACACACACATAATGGAATGCTATGCAGCCATAAAGTGGGAAAAGCTCATGTTCTTAGTGACAACCTCGATGAGGTAGAAGGCATTATGCTAAGTGAAGTCATTTAGACTGAGAAAGATTTATGTGGCATCTCAAAAATAAAACAAATGAATAAACAAACGAACAAAAGACCTGTAGACAGAAAGAACAAAGTCATGGTTGTCTGAGGAGATGTTGGTGGGGAGATGGAAAAATGGATGAAGGGGACTGGGATATACAGGCTTTGAGTTATGGAATGAATAAGTCTTTGGAATAAAAGGCACAACACAGGGAGTATCATCAGTGATATTGTACTAGCATAGCATGGTGACAGGTGGTAGCTACCTCGATGGTCAGCACAACATGACATATACAGATGGCGAATCACTATGTTGTATACCTGACACGAACGTAACATTGAATGCCCACTGTACTTAAATAAAAAAATACACTGTGCTTCCAATTAATTTGAGGAAACAGACTATGCTTATGTATATTGTAGGGGTGAGGTTTGGGGAAAGTAAGTATCAGTATCTTTATCTGCATAGTTTTAATGAGGAAAACAATTTTTTCTTTGACGCTCAAAAGTCTATCAACCCAAAGAAAGTTCCACCAAATGAAGAATTCTTCTTGTGCTGTAACATCATCATCACAACAGCAAGAAGTACCGTGTCATGGAGATGAAGTAAAACAAATTTCGGTTCTAATAAACTGATGCACCAATGTTCTCTGTGATGATTTTATATCTACTGTATTCACACATACACACAATGAAATAGCACTCAGAATGCTTTTGAGGAGAAAGGAAAACTTGAGCACCCACTTGGTGGTGGCGACGATACACGTCGCTACGTCCAAAAGGAAAGAAAGAAAGAAGTAAGATTAAAACTGTAGAAACTTGGGGCGCCTGGGTGGCTCAGTCGGTTAAGTGTCTGACTTCAGCTCAGGTCACGATCTCGCGGTCTGCGAGTTCAAGCCCCGCGTCGGGCTCTGGGCTGATGGCTCAGAGCCTGGAGCCTGCTTCAGATTCTGTGTTTCCCTTTCTCTCTGCCCCTCCCCCGTTCATGCTGTGTCTCCCTCTGTCTGAAAAATAAATAAACGTTAAAAAAAAAAAAACTGTAGAAACTTATCTTCATGTAATAACCAATCAGAAGCTGAAACTTACGTGGAGAAAGATTTTCCTAAAGAGAGAAAAATAAAAACTGTTGAAATATTAAAAGGAAAAGATGTACTAAATGTGTCATATCAATGGTAAGCTATATTAATTCACTTAAGTAAAGCCCAAGTTCAAAAAGTGTCAAGCAATCAGGAATATGGCTGTGCTACGAGTTAGTTGCAAAATACTAAACCCAAATTTCCACGCTTAGAACAGCTGCTATTTTAAAAATAGTTTATGGGTAGACATGAACGGAACAGCAAGGTAATATGCAGAATCACAGAGCAAGTAATTGTCAATAAGGTAGGAACAGAATCATAAAAGCCTCTAATGGAGGCCATGAAATTTCTATCTCCAGAATGGGTTTCGCCCATTCCTATAGATATCTGCTTTGATTAAGGAAAACTATTGAAACAAATGTGTTGGTTAATTAAGACGTCAACTATCAGATTCTTTGTGAAAATAATAAAGCACAGATGGTTTTCTACTCTGGATAAGTAGACATAAGAATGTACCAAAAACGAACGTATTGAAACAAATATGCAGAATTAGAGTTTTCAGCCTTTTTAGAGAAGATAATCAGCTTTCATTAAAGGAAATTATGTAGTATATCAAGTGAATGTAAATTATTTGCATATTCAGGAAACATACTGCAAAGCCCTACACTTTGCTAATAAGAATAGCTCAGTGATGGTCAATATTGTGGACCTATGAGCTGAAAGGAAGGACTTCTCTGCAGACTGATCAAGGGGAAGGGAGTTCTTGAGTGAGACTAAACAGGGGACCCTGCTTAATTATAAGCAGCTGACTTCCGCTGTTGTGATTCCCACCTGTCATCATCTCCAAACAACTGACCTTTTCATGGCTGCCATTAGGATTCTCACCTGGTCAGAAGCTGTGCCTATATAATCAATGTTAGTGTTACTCCAGAGAATTGCACTCAGGTACAACCAACAGGGGCTGCTTTTTCATTGTTTTTGGCACGTTTTTGTTTTTTTCATTGGGAGACTGTCAAAATAGACCTTTTCTCCATTGTGCCAAAGTTCCTCCGAAACCCTGTTCTCAAAGCCTGCTTCACATCTTTGTTCCTCAGGCTGTAGACAAATAGATTCAGCATGAGACTCACAAAGATACAAACCGCTGCCACAATTTTCCCTTGTTCAACAGACTGCTCAGGGGCTGGTCTCAGATACATGCAGAATAAGGACCCAAAAAACATGCAGAATAAGGACCCATAAAACATGGTGGCAGTGATCAGGTGGGAGCCATGGGTGGAGAAGGCTTTGCACTGGCCTTTGCTGGAAGGGATCCTCATGATGGTGGTGAAAATGAAAATGTAGGAGATAAGGATGATGAGTAGGATATAAGGATGGAACGGTGAGGTTAATCTCCACACACAAACAGAGCCGTTTGCTTTCTGTAAGTGTCTGATCCTGTCAGCATCAGGAGGGGTGGGGCAGCACATAGAAATGGTTGATGATGTTGTGTCCATAAAAGGATAAGCGAGAGGTTAATAGTACCTGCATTGTGCCCACCATAGTACCCAGAGGTAGGGGGCAGTGACAAGGCAGATGCAAGGGGGCCTGGACATTCTGCTGTTGTAGTGTAGGGGATGGCAGAGGGCCACGTACCTGTCAGAGGCCATGGTGCCCAGCATGTGATACTCCATAAGGAGCAGAATCACAAAAACAAAACATTGGGCCAGACACCCCATGTAGGAAATGGTTTTCTTCTCTGATAGAAAGTTACCAGGCATCTGAGGTGAGACGTTAGTAGAATACAAAATATCCACGCATGTAAATGGGTGAGGAAAAAGCACATGGTGTTTTGCAGCCGTGGAGTGAACCTGATTAATGCAATGAATCCGACGTTCTTTGTCAGAGAGCTGAGGTAAATCAGGAGAAACACCACAAAAAGGATGGGCTGCAGCCCTGGTTGGCTTGTGAGTCCTAGTAGGATGAACTCAGTTGCCTCAGTGCCATTTTGTTGGGGAAGTTTGTCCATCATCACATTCTCTGATAAGAGAATAATTTTTCAGATATAAATCCAGAAATAAACTGCATTCATTTCAAGACTAAACAAAGTAAATGGGCACTAAAACAAAGTCAGGTTTGGAAAGAGAGGTGTAAATAGGTTGTTAGTTGCCCCAGTGATAGAAGAGTTGCAGCAGGTGCCTTGAGGTGGTTGGTGGTGAAATGGACAATATATTTGAAGTCCATGCACCTGCCATGCTGACTGCTTTGCCACTCTCACCTCACAGCTAGCACATGCAGAATTCGACTTAGCTCATTGGTGTCCCTGATTAGGCTGTGGTATCACAACCACTGGTGCTCCAACATGGCTACTGCCATTGTCTGATCACGACATAAAGCTTCATCAGGAAATCAGGAGACGGGGTGATGCTCTGTAGACTGGTTGTATTGTTGTCAACAAGGGCAAAACTTCTGTAATTGGAGTAGAATATACTCGAGAGCCTGTTGTGTACGTATTGATGTTCAGTTTCTTCCTCATTTCTTCCTTATTCTCTTACAGCAACGTAGGTTTCTTGGTGTCTTTTCCATCTCATCTCCTTTCAAACCAGCCACTCAGAGTCTGGGTTGTTTCCTCACCTAATATCCCTTTTGATCTCATCGTCTCTTTTTATCTCATAACATCCCAATATCCATGATTATTTTATATTATATATGTCATGTTCACATTTCATTTTATCTCATGCCTTTGATTTCATACCTTATATCTAAACTATCAGGAAGTCTTATCTGCTATACCTTCCAAAGATTGTGCATGGAATCTTAAAACAGCTTGTCAGCATTTTCTCTGCTGTCAGTTAGGTCTAAGATAAAATTCTCTCTCTAGTCCTTTTTCTTTTGCCACATTGTCCTTCTAGTGTTTTTTTTTTTTTAAACATCTTGAGCACAATCCTATCTCAGGACCTTTGCATATGCTCATCCCTCTGCCTTGAAATTTCTTCTATCAGGCCTTTGAGTCACTCATGGCATCACCTCATTTAGATCTCTCAAGTTAAGTTCCGCTCCAAATAGCTCTTTAATCATGGACCATGATCTATTTTTCCTCATTTATCACTTCTGAAATGATTATTTATTTGCATAAATAATTATTACATATTTTTAAATCTGTCCTCTATTAAAATGTTAGCCACAGGAGGGCAAGAACTTTATTTTTTGCCATATCCCTGGAATCTGGGCCAATACCTACATCATTTGATACAATAACCATTAGTTGAACAAACGGATGAATCAATGAGGTAAGTTTGCCAACTCACATCCGCTGATTTTTTATGATGTGTAGATGTCTCACCTCTGTGATGTACCAGTGTAGACTGAGTTGCTACAAAAATTCTAGCTACCATATCTGATTTGTTTTTATAACACAAACTAGTGATAATGGCATCTGACCCAAAATCTTTTTAACTGATGATTAAAATTTGCAGGTTGGACTATTAGAAAGAGTTGGAAGTTGACTCAGGACAGAAAACATAAATTGCCTTTAATTTTTAAAGCCAGGAGGATATTAAAAGTTTATACATTTTAAAGAATAACTCTATTGCTTATAACAATGATATATTCACAAATATAACACTTCAATCAGTGATTATCAACTCTGGCTTCATGTTATATTCAGATGGGGAATATTTGAGAGCATTGATACTGGGATCACAGCTCAGCTCAGGTGAGGTATACACATTGGCATACTTTTTAATAAACTTTCCACATGATTTTAATGTACAGCTAGGGTTAAAGCACTGAGTGAGACAGTTGTTATGATCTGTTTAAACTAAATAAAAGAGGTTTTATCACATGTTTTTACCCTCTGCTAGTTTATACTTTCTCCTTAGAGAAGATCCTGATGTATCACCACAAAGTTTCCCTAAGTATAGAACTTGCCATCATCATGCACACAAAAATTTTCCCCATTAGTTTGAAGAAGGAAACACCCCTTCCTCTGACTTTAGCTCTAGTAGTATTCTGTTGGTTTTTTAGAACCTTGAAAAGAGATTATCTTACCAAGAGTCTCCATGAGCCTAACTCAAGTTTTCTTGCATTCATAAATAGAAGGAAAAAGAGGTAAGCCTTATTATTAATGATCACACCATTCTGTTATTTACTGCATAAGGTCCAGGGTTTTCTTTCTTGGATACATGTGGAGAAACACTTACTGTGGAAGTAAATTTGGTATAGTTATAATCCAAATTATAAGCTGAAGTGAAGGACTAGAAGAGAACTCATGTGTTCATATTCTCACTTAAGTGTTCAGTGTTCAAAAAATGCTAGCACAGATTTTGTTGAATGGCATCTAAGACTTTTTCAGTCACACATCACATAGCATAGCCCACAATGCCATGGGCCTCCGCCAGATGGGTGCATTCCACGTTGTTAAGAGACCCTTCTTCCTCTGTCATTCAGTGCTCTCATTCCAATAGAAAGATTAGTGAGAAAGTGAGAGGAATGAGAGTAATCCAAAAGAAGAGAATAACTAAATGTATAAAATCATTACAGTTCAAATAACATATTTGCCAAAAAGAACCACAATTATGCTTAGCTTAGGTAGGAATTAAAGGTCTATGAGCAATATGGGGACGGGGGACAAACAAACGAAAAAACCCTTCAATCCCTAATGAATCTTTTCTGATAACTTTGGTTAAATGGGATCCTTTAGCTCAAAAGTCAATAAAATCCATTGCAGTGTTGGAAAAGGACAGAAACACAGTAAAGAAGGAATTCCTGTATGACTCAGTTGGTAGAGCATGTGACTCTTGATCTTGGGGTCATGAGTTCCAGCCCCATGTTGGGCATAGAGTTCACTTAATAACATGTGTTATATATATAACACAGTAAAGAAAAGTATATTCCCCTTGAACAAAACAATTTAAATCTGTTTTGATCATTCTGGTCGCAACAATGCCATCATATTTCAGTGCATGCTTGAATTGAGTAAATCTATGAGAAGCTCCTTCAAATGAATAAGGGGAGGTGTTCACATTTATGTTTTTCTTTCTCACCCTTAACCTTACACTCATTTACCTAAATCCTTTAAAATTTTTCTCTTAATAAAAAGTATAGGAAATCATTACACTTGTATGGAGTGAAAGTACATTTTCTTGTGCGAATGTCTAAGTCTCTAGTCTTGGAGGAGGAAAGGTTAAGAGGGAAGGGTGAGGTACGGACTTTTTGAATTCCAAGAACTGGCTGAAGCTCGGTGTGTAAGTCTATTCTAAATCTTAGCTGTATTATGAAATGGATCTGTAACCAATTTCGAGATGGTTGCAAGGCCTGACCTCTTAACACATTACCAGTCACCTGCTGTCTTTGTCAGAAAGAGTCGGAGTCTGCCTGCCTATGGTTTTGTCTTAATGTGTCAATTTTTATAATCCCTGCTAGTTCCATTTTATGTTCAAAAGAGGAGATACTAAGATATCAAACAATATTAGGAGTTCTTGATTTTCAGACTTGCCTGTGGAGGGATAGTGATTTCCTAGCCTCCTGGAAGGTCCCCAAGGTAGGAGGATTCATACTTGGATGACTAACTCTGGATGACTCCTCTCTGAAGCATTCATCAGGAAATCACCTAGGGGACATCATTAGGATTCCCTCTGGAGGTCTTTACAAAAGTCACTTCTCAATGGATCAGATCCTCATTTATGGGTTAATCATTAAATGAATGCGGTATCTTTCATTAAATGCAAGAACACATGGTACCAATTTTGATACTGAGATTTCTCCTAGGGTAGGTAATAAGGTATTGCATTCTTTGTAACGAAAAGGTCTTTGTCGTGACTCTGTTCATCATATCCTCAGCTGGAATAGTTGTTTCCCCTTGTGAATGCCACTGGTGGTTTTCCCTGTCTCTCTTGTTGTACTTACTACTTTTGTAACCTTTCTATTTCTTTTACAAGATTGTCAGTGCTCTGAGGACAGAATTAATGTCAATTTCAGTTGACATCTCTGGAACAGATCCATACAATATTTTGGGTGCACAGTTGATGTTTAGTGGAGAGGTACTGAATGAATACCTAAGCAGTGATGCTAGGAGGAGTGTTGTGACTTAGTGGTGTTCCATGTAAACAGCAGCTTGTCTCATTTTCACTAGGATCAACCTAAGATCATTTCTTCCTGTGAATTAAATGGCAAGTTGCAGGGAGTGAGTTTTTAGACTTTCAGATCTAATTGAAAGGTTAGTTTGAATGAAACTAGTTCAAGTAGACTTGTTGGCATGGACTGCTTATACAACGGTAGGTTTAGTTTATGATTCCTGCTCATACAATATTTCTTCTTTGAATTTTATTTACATTATAATTTGAAATCAGAGTAAATTCCTAGTACTTCTGAGCCAGGTTCATAATAATACCATTATAAATAAGAAAAAAATAATAGTATTTTATCTTTTATATGATTGAGCCAAATTTTCCTCATCTGAAGTCCATCTACCATTAGTGCTTGACATAAAAATGTAGATTATGACAGAGAGAAAGTAAAGAGCCCAAAGCCTGGTACTTTGGCATAGGCATACTAATGAGTGAATAAAAAAAAAAAAAGAAAAAGATGATTTAAGGCCTTAGGAAATAACTCTGAGACTGGCTCTCCTTGCTGTGGGCTTTGACCTTGAATCAACTTGTCAGGCAGCCAAGGCAAAGTAGACTGTGGGCCCACCTAACGTAAATAGTGCTCCTTGGACTTGACTTAATGTTCCAACAGTTTCTTTGGTTTCCATGGGGGTATGGACTATCCCCAAATTTCCAAATTTCCTTCATCTCCTTGTAGGGGAATGTGAAAATATCACACAAAGGTGGGAACCTGAGATGTGTTGCATCAGCGAGGCTGAGTACTACACAGGAGCATTCCCAGGTCATGTCTACAAGAGTCTAAGGGGCAGATTTAAGTTACAGGAGGGGCTGTAGTCCGCTGAAGAGCCAAGGTACAGCTGGGTCAGTAGGGAAGATTAGCAGGCTGTGTCCAGAGAAGAGAAATTAAGGACTACAAGATGCACTTGTCCTGGTAGAGGACAGCAGAGCAACCATGTAGATCGGAAGCCAAGGAAAGCCAAAGAGAAGCACAAACATAACGGATGCAGATCAAAGCCTCTTTTCACCAGTGATAAGAGGCCTCATAAGTCATAAAACGGGGGAAATCATTAAAATATGAAGGACTGGGCTTTTCCCTAAAGAGAAAGAGCACCCAAAGAGTTGTTAACATTTTGATGGCTCTAAGTCCAAAGTTGCTTTTTAAAAGAAAATCATACTTCACAAGTCTACATGCTATGGAATTATATCCTGACACAAGGATTCATGTAACATGACAACTAAAGATAGATATTTTGTCATGAAATTTTCTTCTGAAAATATAAGAGAGAAACACGCAAAATATTTATTTACCAGTTGCCATGAACATGTGAAGAGTAAATAAAAGAACTTTACTCGTCAGGTGGGTCAAAAATCTTGCTAGGTGAAAAAAAATAAGCAACAACAAACCCTATATATACTCCTTGTCATTCTGAAAGTGCTTTTCTGCCTAATTGATCTGTTGAGATGGGTCAAAGCTTGAATATATTATAATTATCCCTTATACTTTATAACACAGTATTAAATCCATGCTACCATCAAATCCTTCATGAAATATGCTAGTAGAAAGAAATTATGTTTTCATGTTTAGTTAAGATATTGTTTTTCCTCCCTTAAGGTGATACATTGTATTTATTGTGGAAATTTGAATTGCTTACCAATCAACTGACCTATTGTTGAGACCTTGAATATGTTTTGACCGTCAACTTCCACATTATACACTCTGTATACATGCTTTGATCGTTGAAATTATCTCTTCATTTTCTTAAATTCATCTGGGCAGATATAATGAACTGGTTTTATAGCAGATTCACCATGAAAAACACACTGTATCTTGTTTTCCCCCATCCCTGCTCAATGTAATTGTCTCCAGAGGAAGAGGTAGACAATTACAGGGAATTATTAAAGCTACATTTTCACATTTACTTTACGTTATCTACACCTACAACACATTTGAGACTCAGATAGTGTGGAAGATACTCTCATCTCTTGAGTATTTATGAGGAATACAAGTCACTAGTGTGCTAAGCATTTTAAAATAAATATCCATCTTCATTACCACAAATAGGCAAAGAACATTTGACATTTACAATATTTCTGTGATGCAGATATAATTTATTTCTTAAGCTGAAAGTCCTGGCACTCAGAAAAATTGAATATTTTTTCCTATGAACACAGAGCTAAGATTCAGGTAAAATATTATTTGCTTAGATATTTCTCTGAGAACATTTCAGCCCATATGGACTTGTTAAGGCTAATAATGAATGTTTATGGGTAATTATGCTTCAGACATTCTTGAAAATTATAAATATACACACATACACACACAGGTTTCTTATGGAGAAGACTGAACTATTAGAAGCACCAAAAACCTTTATAGTTTCCAGGCAAAAGGATTGGGTCTAGTACTAGATTGATAGTGTTTAACGGGATCAAAAAGTGGTCAGAGCCATGACTTGCTTTTTTCTGTCGTGCACTTCCCATTCATAGCATTTGTCCAAATTTGAAATTTTTATTAAAGAAAAATTAATTTTAACATTACATATTATTTTAAAAAAAAGGATCTCCCAATAGTTTTAAAGCAACTTTGCAAACTTCTTTGAAGTTTCTTTGGATGCCTACGATTCCGATTGTTTTTCCCTTCTTTTTCTCCTTCCCCTTCTTCTCAATTTAGGAAAGTTTGACTCAGAGTATTTCAAAGTCAAGGATATAATAATATTCAGAGGGAATGGGGATGAGAACATGTAATCATTGATAACAGAGGCTTCTGGAACGCATGAAAAGATGAAAGGGTGTGCCAATTATGGTAACAAGGGATGAGGCAGAGGTTTCTAAGTGACTCTGGGGGACAAGGTTTTAAATGACATTTTGGATTCCATTCACTACATCCCCCACATGCTTATCTAAGTAGGGTGAGTACAGATTGGTGAGATTATGGAAAAACATTCTTGCTGTTGCCTGGCCAACAATACGAGACATCCAATTCTCTATGTGGTTCATGAACATGTCTCATCTCAGTCAGAGGTGCTGACTGGCCATGGCTCTGGAAAGGGAAGGAGAGTACCAGGGCTATGCCTATGTGCCTGGGGGACTTCAATTCAGAGGAAAGGAACAGAAAAGCAAGTCTAAGCCACATTTTCAAATCCAAGTCGACCTGCAATAATGTTAGTAATGATAATATCTGACTCGTGCATAGTCCTCAGTTGAGTCATGATACAAAAAGAGGGTCCTTTTAAGCGCCAGGCCAGAATCTTCTAAACCTAGCTATAGCCCAAATCTTTAACAAAATGAATAATCATTATTACTGCTATTACTTCCACTGCCACATTATTGAATAACTACTGTGTGCTGCTCTGACCTGGATTAGGAACATCGCATAAAACAACATTTCACTCAGATTGTTTGCCTGAAGGGAATTTAAAGAACGGACACAGAATACAGGCAAAGTTATGGAAATTGATCAAAGAAGTTGAATCATCTGGAGGCTAACTTCAGAAAGGCGTGTCCACTCCTTGTTCTAAAGCGACCAGGCAATGACTACAACCACCAGACCTGAGGGGATCTAGAAGCAGGAAGCAAATCCCGGCCAGTTTCTTTCCCAATACACAGCTCAGCAGGAGTTTAGCTTGGAAGGATGCAGCCACTCGAGCACCTTTGTTGTGAATCGGGGAGAGAAGGAGAAATAAACTGAGTTACTTTTCTTTCTCCCTCTTTTCCCTCCACTGGTTCCTCCCAGTGGCCAAACTCAGCTGACACTGGACACCAAAGGAGCTCTACAGATGTGATCCATCAGGGTTCAACTCCAGAGGGACAAAGGAAGGTAGAGAAGAAAAGGCAGTGGGTCAGGGTGGGAGAGGGTGACAAAGGGAGAACCCCAGCATGTCTATATCATGTGTATATCCATAACATTCCCACAGTACATAATAGCTATGGAGTATTAATCCTAGTAACATGATAAAGCACAAGGCTCGGAATGAGTAAATAATGAGTCCAAAACCTAAGTTGATTGATCTTCCAATGACATTCCAGACTCCAAAACTTTCTGTGTACACCAGGCACCATTCTACCTGACAGGTTGTAGACAAGAGAACCTATTATTCCCCCAGTCAAGAAATAGTAAGACATTCAAGCATAATTTAAAATAAATGAGGAATCCCCTTGCTTTATGATTCTCAAGAGATTTGATTCCCTGTTGATATTGGGGCATGGGCCAAAATCAGGTCCTCAATGAGCTTGGTTAGGATTTGCAAAAGCATAAGTTAGTGACTGCACATTATCTGAATGATTTGCTACTGGAGATAATTAAACCGTAGGGATTTGGTGCCTGTATGACAATTCTGTTATAAACTCTTCAGGCTAGAAGAACCCGAACAGTTTATAAACCTATAACAGTTTATAACCTCCTATCTGTGCTGTCCTTGGGAAATCACTCTTCTTTCACAGGTAGGATTTGGCGTTGTCAAAATATATTTTGGAATGTAGAGATAAGTATTTTAGTCAACAAAAAATCAAGTTATGGGCTGAAACATATGCTGACGAGTTAGCAAAACTGTTGTTATCGAGTTAACGATTTTCTAAGAGTACAAATATTTATACGTGTACAACAAAGTAATAGTTACTAGACCGGAGAGAACATCCATTCCATATATAATGATTGATTGGTTCCATTTGGGAAAGCACTGTTCCAGGTGCCACTGAGGATCTAGCTAGAGATTAGATAAACTCTTGTCCCTGAAAGTCACACTTGAAGTTGAGTCTTATGTTAGACCAGACCTGGATTTTTCACCTCATACAACAGTAGCTACAACTTCTTAAGTGTTTCCTCCATGTGAGACATATTTTAAAAGTTTTGCACTAATTTAAATCCCTCATATGAGGGAGTTGCTCCTTGAACCTAATTTTACACATGAGGAAATTAGACACAGAAAGATGAGGAACTTGGTCGTGCCCCATGGCTAGGAATTGGGGGATATGGCTTTCCTGCCAGGTGGTCTGCGGGCTCCTAGGATCTGTTCATTTTGATGACTTTCAAAATCTAACCCAGTATACTGTCTCTTACTTAATGAAGAAAATTAGGGAGTGGCATTAAATACTTTCTGGTTCCTTCCAAGTTGGAAATGCTACTCGTTATAATTACAAGCATCCTATTGTACAATGTTCTACACCCCTTCATAGGAAAACAGCCACTCCCAGGTTTATAATCCACATGAAAGTTAATCAAAATGCATTTCATGAAGATGCCTTCCTAAATCTTTTCCCACTTCAGACTGAATTATGACCACATATCAGGAGACATCACCCTTCTTAAAATAAACATCAACCTTGTAGACTCTTTAGATGAATGGGTAGTGCCAGCAGAAATCTACATGACCAGAACCTCAGGGTGAGGGTGAATGTCAAGAGTACAGAGCCTCAGGTACCCCAGAGCCAGTTCTGTCTCCCTACAAATACTTCTCTCTGAGTTTTCTCTGTTATAACTATGTAGGGTGTTGTGATCTATTTCTTTAAAGAAAAGTTATCGTCGTATAGTGTCAGTTAAATAATCAGACATGTTCAAGGTTACACTGCATCATTAACCCACAGAAACAAAGAGATATTAATTATTTTTCAACGTTTTTTTTTTTTTTATTTATTTTTTTATTTATTTATTTTTGGGACAGAGAGAGACAGAGCATGAACGGGGGAGGGGCAGAGAGAGAGGGAGACACAGAACCGGAAGCAGGCTCCAGGCTCCGAGCCATCAGCCCAGAGCCTGACGCGGGGCTCGAACTCACGGATCGTGAGATCGTGACCTGGCTGAAGTCGGACGCTTAACCGACTGCGCCACCCAGGCGCCCCGAGATATTAATTATTGATGCTTGATTTATATGTTAATAGATATTTATTAAAAACACCATCCCAGCATGAAAGAGTATTTGACTTTTATAATAACTTCTCTGACATTACAAACTTAGAAATGTACAAAATATTTATGATTACATTGATTTAAGTGATTTGTCTTGGATTTTAATACCATGGTCAATATGACCACAGTCCACATGTGCAGAGTGGGATAATGCAATGGGCAAGATTATTGGAAAGGCATTTACAAAGTGCCTTAGAAAATGATTTCTGCCCATTCTTGGATGCGTAGCTATTAGTAAAAGGCAGTATAACATGCTGTCATGCCTGTGTGTGTTATTGAAGGAAGCTACTGGTTTTTACAAGATGGTATTTATGGTACATAAAAGTACCCTCCATAAATGCAGAAAGGGGAGATACACTTGAGGGTAACTTAAGTCTTGCCTCAGTTGTATGATTGCTATGATTATTATTCCACTAGGATCATTCACATGTATTGAAAACCCTAATCAGAATTTATGTTACATAATTTTTCTTATTTTATGTGAAAGTTAAAAGGAGGTAGAGTTACCATAAAATTATTATAAGGCATGGATATGTTAACTATTTTTTTTCATTATTGTCTCCTCCTGGATACCAGGGAGATTTTAATCCTATTGCTTTGTCTAATCTTTCACCCAATAAACATTTGATATCACTGATATATAGGTATGTGTATATTGTGTATATTTTATACATATATATATATATATATATATATGGTTTGTATATTATACATGTATCTTTTTTTATATCAAAAACATGATTGACTTTATGCCTCATGAACCAAGTTTTGGCCCTGATTTTTGATAATGATACCCAAAGCAGAGGAGATCCTAGGCTGAGACTTACATGTTCACTAAGGTTTGGTGATAGGGGACCACCTGAGTAGAGAAGACACCAAGGGAAAGGACATGAATTGCCGCATGAGGGAACAAACTGCTTGAAAAGACCTTGAGTTTGGGGAGGCAAGAGGACAAAAGCTGGTTTTATAGGGATATGTGTCATTCCCTCTAGCTGCAAAAAACAAGTGATGATTTATATTCCACATCAAAACTATATTGACAAACAATGGATTTCAATGTCCCAAAACAGCAACGTTTAAGGAAATTGTAAGTGAACAAAAGTAATACATCTTGCAGAGAAGATTAAGTCTTTTCAACACAAAGAGACTTGAAGAAAAGCATTTAGAATATGACTGCCTTTATAAAAGGAGCTCTCTACTAATGTAGATGTTTAAACTGTCAACTGCGGGCTTACTAGGCTATTTCTTTAGGACACGTGAAACTTACAAGTTTGAGACTAGAACTATCAGATGACATGATGGGGGTAACAGATGCGTGACCAAAGACATACATTTCTATTTGCTTTCTTTCAGTCCCCATTTGAAGCCGAGCACACACAATGTTACAGAGAAACTACACAGCAGTGACTGAGTTTATCCTCCTGGGACTGACAGATCGAGCCGAGTTGCAGCCTGTCCTTTTTGTGGTCTTCCTGGTCATCTACCTTATCACAGTAGTTGGCAACGTGAGCATGATTTTGTTAATCCGAAGTGACTCAAAACTTCACACGCCCATGTACTTCTTCCTCAGCCATCTGTCCTTTGTGGATCTCTGTTACGCTACCAGTGTCGCTCCACAGATGCTGGTTCATTTCTTATCCAAGAGAAAAGCCATTTCCTTCCTTGGTTGCCTTCTACAGTTCCACTTTTTCATTGCCCTGGTGATCACGGATTATTATATGCTGACGGTGATGGCTTACGACCGCTACATGGCGATCTGCAACCCCTTGCTGTACGGTAGCAAGATGTCCAGATGTGTCTGCCTCTCTCTTGTTGCTACGCCTTATATTTACGGTTTTGCAAATGGCCTGGCACAGACCATCCTGATGCTTCGCCTCTCCTTCTGTGGACCCAATGAAATCAACCACTTCTACTGTGCGGACCCACCTCTCATAGTCCTTGCCTGCTCGGATACGTACGTCAAAGAAACTGCCATGTTTGTGGTGGCAGGTTTCAATCTCACATGCTCTCTTGCCATCATTCTCATCTCCTACATTTTCATTTTCACGACGATTCTGCGCATCCGTTCTGCAGAGGGGAGGCGTAAGGCCTTCTCCACCTGTGGGTCCCACTTGACGGCTGTCACCATCTTTTATGGGACGCTATTCTGCATGCACCTGCGACCCCCTTCCGAGGCATCTGTAGAACAGGGGAAAATTGTCGCAGTTTTTTATATCTTTGTGAGCCCTATGCTAAACCCTTTGATCTATAGCCTGAGGAACAAAGATGTTAAACAAGCAGTCAGGAAAGTTGTCCAAAAGGTATTACTTTTTAAATAGACAATTTGGTCGCAGTTATGTAATATATCTTATTGTCTCACCAATAAATGAGCATTTAAGATTAACAAATCACTTTCTGTCATTGATTACTTTTCGACTTTTATTGTTCACATCTGGATCTTGAAAGTGTCAAATTATTTGCTAGTATTTATAGTTCCACCTGAGTAAATTAAAAAAAAAACAACAAACCCTAGAAATTCAGAGACAAAACAGAAGGCATTATTATTGGTTTATACATTCAATAAATAACAGAAGTTTCCATGCATAATACTCATAGTGATACAAAGTTATAAAAGAGAGAAGTACCAAATTATGTTACGTCAATGCCCATATGTTTGATTTTTATAGTGCTTATTAATTTCCAAACTAATAAGCAGAAACTTCCCAACTATAGTAGGTGAGAGGGTTTATTTTCTCTTTTGCTCTTTACAGTAATCATATAACAAAGAAGATCTTATGTATCTCTGAGTATTACTCTAAACAATATTTGGAATGACAATACTGGTCCCGTGGAATCCTTAGTCATAAGGCTTTGATGGAATGGCGTATTTTCCTTAGAAGTTTTTTTTTTAATCAATATCCACCCTCATCATAAAACTGGTTTTGTGGTTTCACTTGTATATCTTTTTTATCACAAACTATTTCCAACATACATCAAAAAATAAGAAATATTATAAAGACCACCTGTGCAAGTGACCTAATCATTAAGGCTTCATACGTGCCAGTTTTGGTTCAAATATTTCCCAAACTCAGCTATTCTCAAACCGAGCCCTCCTCGCCTGATTCCATTCCTCTCTCCATTTCCTGCACTAACATCTCATGTGAATTTAGTGTTTCTCATCCCTATGTAGAGTTCTAATATTTGCTGGTGTTCCTGTGTCCATAAAATTATATAATATTATTTTGGCAGATTTAAAATTTGTTATAAATGAAGTCACACTATCCTATCGCAAGTTATTCTGTTTTCACTGAATCTTGTTGGATTCATCCATGCTGATTCATGGAGCATGAACTGTCACTGGTAAAGTCCACGTCAGTATATAAATATACCACAGTCTCTCTATCCATTCTCTTATTGATGGGGGAATACATTTTTCCTGTTCCTTGGTAATATGAAAATCTAGAAAACCATTTTGCTCTGAAACTCTGAATGTGGACGAGTTCAAGAGTTCCTCCATGTAAAGTTGCAAGAGGGTAATTTCTGGGTCATAAAAGAGTATCTTTACATTTAGTAGACATTGCCAAATTGCTCTGCTTAGTGCTGTCTGAAAAACAGTGTGTGAATTTGGTCTTTACTCCATATTCTTGTCAATTCCTATATACTGTCAGACTTTCAAAATGTTGTCCAATCTGATGGGTGTAAAATGGATTCTAATTTCTTCTTTAAGCTTTTGTGTTGTCATTACAAGTGAAGCGGAGTGTTTTTAAGTGCTTTGATACTAACGGAAAAGTTTTCTTTCAGTTGTATGTCTATATTCTTTGTTCATTTTTCAGCTGGGTTATTTTATCTTTATTTTGTACATTTGCAATAGCTCCTTATGTATTCAGTAGTAGATACTAGCCGTTTGATGATATAGGCAATGCAAATACTTCAACCTGTTTGTAGCTTGTATTTCACTTTTGTGCCTGAGATATTTGGTAGTATAGAACTATGTAACATAGTTCAAATGTTAATCTTCTCTTTATGGCTGTGCTTTGTATGTTTTGCCTAAACAATTCTTTCCTATTATAAAGATATTTTCATATTTTCTTTCAATTCTTTAAAGTTTTACTTTTGCATATTTAAGCCTTTATTATTCCTGGTATTACAAATGTTGCAATATAATTATTATTGTCATTTTATGAAAATAATTAATTTTTCCAACTTTTAAACACTCCATATGGCTCTTATTAAGATTTTAGTACAGGGGTGTCTGAGTGGCTCAGTCACTTAAGTGTCCAAGTCTTTTTTAAAATTTTTTATTTCTTTAATGTTTTTTTTATTTTTGAAGGAGAGAGACAGAGTATGAGCAGGGAAGGGGCAGAGAGAGGGAGACACAGAATCCAAAGCAGGCTTCAGGCTCCAAGCTGTTGGCACAGAGCCTGACATGGGACTCAAACTCACAAACCATGAGATCATGACCTGAGCCAAAGTTGGGCACTTAACAACTGAGCCACTCAGGTGCCCCTTGTCTAACTCTTGGTTTTAGCTCAGGTCATGATCTCATGGCTTCATGTGATCCTGCTCCCCATCAGGCTCTGTGCTGTCAGCCCAGAGCCTGCTTGGGATTCTCTCTCTCCCTCTCTCCTTGCCCCTTCCCCCACTCATGTCTCTTTCTCAAAATAAATAAACAAACTTAAAAATTTTTAATTTGTTTTATTTTTTATTTAAAAATTTTAACATTTATTCATTTTTCAGAGACAAAGAGTGACAAAGCACAAGTGGGGGTGAGGCAGAGACACAGGAAGACGCCGAATCTGAAGCAGGGTCTAGGCTCTGAGCTGTTAGCACAGAGCTGGACACGGGGCTTGAACTCACAAACCGTGAGATCATGACCCGAGCCGAAGTCTGACGCTTAACCTGTTGAGCCACCCAGGTACTCCTAAACTTAAAAAAAATAATTATAAAAATATTTTAGTAAAAATTCTGTCATGTATGAATTTTTCATATTTGTATCAGTTTGTTTCATGGTTCTCTACTGTGGGACCAACCTGTCAAAGCCTTTGTCAACACAAACTATTTTTATAAAGATAGTTTTATCACCTCTCATCTGAAAGTTTGAACATTAAGGAATTTTCTTGAGGGATCTCTGACAGAAGATACCATTAAAATGTATAGAAATACTTTATTGTCTCCAGAGTTTATGCTCACTATTTTCTCAGAAGGCACAGGATACCAACTTCATTGAGCCAATGCTGGTGGCTATGAGAAGAGCAAGAAAAAAGTTATTCATAGTTGATATTAGATCTGTGTCCACTCTTGTATTCTGGTACTTGCCATCATATATCTTCCTTACTATGTCTTAACATATGTTTCAATTTGTCATCAGTGATGCATGCCTTGGTCATCTTTTCTTTCTTGCCCAAACTGGTCCAATTCCCAAGTCTGAATGCGCCGTATCCAGATTTAAGAGTTCACAGAGACAATAGCAACAAAAGAGGGGTGTTAGAATTTTTCCTCTTCAGTAATTATAGGCGGTCCATTTTGTGCTGGACAATATGCATGTCCATCCATTTCATGGCACCCTACTTCTCATCATTAGCCTTTTCTCCCGCGACTACAAGTTTTGAAAGTCAATTTTGTTGAAATTCCTCTCAGAATAGATTGGTTGGGCAGAACACAGCTCTATGAAGTCCTGGCCAGTCTAGTTATTGATTTATTTATTTTTAAGATCTTCCATACCTTACAAATGTTTGATTGCTTCATATACAAAAACTGAGAGAGATGCTTGTGTTTTATTTCCCTTTGCAATTTTTTCCTATTTTGTTAACTTTAAAAAAAATTATGTTTATTTATTTTTGAGAGAGACAGAGTATGAACAGGGGAGGAGCAGAGACAGGGGGAGACACAGAATCTGAAGCAGGCTCCAGGCTCTGAGCTGTCAACACAGAGCCCAAGGCAGGGCTTGAACCCACAAGGGTGAGATCATGACCTGAGCCAAAGTCAGAAGCTTAACCAACTGAGCCACCCCAGCACCCCAGTTTTTTCCTATTTTATTATCTCATGTCCTGTAAAGAACTAGTATTATTCCTTTTATCATTTTTTAATTTTTTATCCCAACTCTGGTGATTAAAATCTAAAAGTGCTTTTGCCTGATATTCATAGACTACCAGCAGTATTTTCCTTGTTTTGGGTTGGTTGATGCCTATTGTATATATTTTTTACCTTCTTTACTTTCAGGCCCTAAGTCCTTCAAATTCCCGAGTTTCATATTTCATTGTGAATACACATACTTAGATATATTTTATAACAATTTATTTTGCACTTAAAAATTTTTTTTCTCCATCTGTTTTTACCTTTATCCAACCATGAATTAAATTGTGTTTTCTAAGTAACTTTGATTCATGACTGTCTCATCCCCTGAGTGTCACCTCCAGAAGGCAAGGTCCATGTCTGCTTTTGCTCATTATGTTAAAGCCAGCCTATTCCCCAGACCTTGAATATAGATGGTTCTCAATAAATTTGTATTGTGCTAACACACTATTGTTACGCCCATTGCATTATGGCTATTTGAGTGCCAGCTCTACTCTATGCTACTTACTAACATGATCTTCAGGAATTCTTAACAAATGGAAACCTGATTGGGAAACTTTACATATGCTTGCCTCATCCCTCCCACCATGAAGCAGAAACTCTTTAAGGACCCAAATCTTTTGACTTTCGCTTATCCTCTCTACATCGACAGCACAATGGTAAATACAAGGCTTTCCCTGAATGGTTTTAACCCTGTGGATGGATGGATGGATGGATGGATGAATGAATGCATGCTACGAATCTTCCGCAATGTCTAGCATGGTGTAAGCTCGTCACATTTCTTTGCTAAACTATACATAACATGATATCAATGACTGTCAGTTGGCTTGTTTTAATCCCAGGCTCACAATTTATTCTTTGCATCTACCATGGAAACTTATTTAAGCTCTCTTTGCCTCGGTTTCCCATCTGTAAAATGAAGCTAATAGTATTAATGACCCAAGACGTTGTGTGAGGAATAACTGAACTAACGTGTGTATAGCGGTAAGCCTAGTACCTGGCACATAGTAAATATTCCATGCTTATCACCTGTAATTAAATACCCCCGTTCTGATGTCTTTTCTGTGGTTTCTTAAACAAATTAGTCACTTACACCACTTCGTCTCCCTACAGTTTTCATTTTTGAGGGAGAAGGAAGTGTGCTTGATAAAACCGGAAGTTACCAGAGAGGGGAGAAGCAAGAGTTGTGTATTCATAGGATGAAGTACACATTGCACACTTCTGAAATTGTTCACCAAGTATCCATTGATAAACGATCATATCCCAGGGCCTGTGCTACCTGCGGGGATCTCAGTTCTTGCCTGTAGGGGTTTACGATGTACTCGTGGCAAAAGAGATATGGCAGGCAATTAAGCAGAGTGTGTTAGACAAAGAAGGGGGCAGATTGCTAAGAGCATGTTGAAGGGAGAGGTCAAACTCGGTTCTGCGGAGGCGGGGAAAGCATCTTTTGAGAAAACATTTGAGCCTTACCTACCGTCAGGGGCAATATAGCATTCACTCAATATATTTTATGAACTAAATCAAATTTTTAAATCATCAAAATAAAAAGTAGACATTGTTTGAAAAGTCATGAAAATGGTATTTGGCTCTGGGAGAGAGTGAGACTAAGAGAGCACAGTCAGGGATGACCCAGAGGCTTCTGGAATGCATGAAGAGATGAAAAGATGTACCAGTTATGGTAACAAAGGCTGAGGTAGAGGTTTCTAAGTGACTCTGGGGGACAAAGTTTTAAAGGACATTTTGGATTCCATTCACTACATCCCCCACATGCTTATCTAAGTAGGGTGAGTACAGATTAGTGGGATTATGGAAAGGATCCTTGCCTCTGCCTGGCCAACAATACAAGGCATCCAATTCTCTATGTGGTTCATGAACATGTCTCATCTCAATCAGACGTGCTGACTGGCCATGGCTCTGGAAAGGGAAGGAGAGCACCAGGGCTATGCCTATGTGCCTGGGGGACTTCAATTCAGAGGAAAGGAACAGAAAAGCAAGTCTAAGCCACATTTTCAAATCCAAGTCAACCAGCAATAATGCTAGTAATGATAATATCTGACTCATATGAATAGTCCTCAGTTGAGTCATGATACACAAAGAGGGTCCTTTTAAGCACCAGGCCAGAATCTTCTAAACCTAGCTATAGCCCAAATTTTTAGCAAAATGAATAATCATTATTACTGGTATTACTTCCACTGCCACATTATTGAATAACTATTGTGTGCTGCTCTGACCTGGGTTAGGGACATGGCATAAAACAACATTTCACTCAGGATTGATTACCTGAAGAGAATTTAAAGAACGGACACAGAATACAGGCAAAGTTACAGAAATTGATCAAAGAAGTTGAAGAAATATCTGGAGGCTAGCTGCGGAAAGCAGTGTCCAGGCGATGTCTACAAACCTCAGACCCAAGGGGATCTAGAGGCAGGAAGCAAGTTCTGGCCGCTGTCTTTCCCAATACACAGCTCAGCAGGAGTTTAGCTTGGAAGGATGCAGCCACTCGAGCGCCTTTGTTGTGAATGGGGGAGAGAAGGAGAAATAAACTGAGTTACTTTTCTTTCTCCCTCTTTTCCCTCCACTGGCTCCTCCCAGTGGCCAAACTCAGCTGACACTGGACACCAAAGGAGCTCTACGGATGTGATCCATCAGGGTTCAACTCCAGAGGGACAAAGGAAGGTAGAGAAGAAAAGGCAGTGGGTCAGGATGGGAGAGGGTGACAAAGGGAGAACCCCAGAACATCTATATCATGTATATATCCATAACATTCCCACAGTACATAATAGCTATGGAGTATTAATCCTAGTAACAAGATAAAGCACAAGGCTCGGAATGAGTAAATAATGAGTCCAAAACCTAAGTTGATTGATCTTCCAATGACATTCCAGACTCCAAAACTTTCTGTGTGCACCAGGCACCATTCTACCTGACAGGTTGTAGACAAGAGAACCTATTATTCCCCCAGTCAAGAAATAGTAAGACATTCAAGCATAATTTAAAATAAATGAGGAATCCCCTTGCTTTATGATTCTCAAGAGATTTGATTCCCTGTTGATATTGGGGCATGGGCCAAAATCAGGTCCTCAATGAGCTTAGTCAGGATTTGCAAAAGCATAAGTCACTGACTGTAGTCTGAATGATCTGCTGCTAAATTAATTAAACCACAGGGAATTGGTGCCTATGTGATAATTCTGTTATAAACTCTTCAGGTTCTTCTATCCATGCTGTCCTTGGGAAATCACTCCTCTTTCACAGGTAGGATTTGGTGTTGTTAAATACATATTTTGGAAAGTAGAAATAAATGTTTTAGTCAACAAAAAAATCAAATTACGGGTTGAAACATATTCTAATGAATTAGCACAATTGTTGATATTGATTCTAATGATTTTTAAGAGTACAAGTACTTATACAAGTACAATAGAGTAATAGTTATAATAGAAAGGAAACTAGAGAGAACATCCATTCCATATATGATTGATTGGCTCCATTTGGGAAAGCACTGTTCCAGGTGCCAATGAGGCTCTAGCTAGAGATTAGATAAACTCTTGTCCCCGAAAGTCACACTCTGATGTTGAGTCTTATGTTAGACTAGACTTGGATTTTTCACCCAAATACAACAGTAGCTACAACTTACTAAGTGTTTCCTACACGTCAGGCATACTTGAAAAGTTTTATCTGAATTAAATATCTCATACAAGGGAGTTGTTTTCAGAACCAAATTATATGCATGAGGTATCTCTAATCTTTGTTGACTCTCATAACCACCCATGGATACTGTCTGTTGCTTCATGAAGAAAACTAACAGGATGGTAGTTTGTTTCCTTCCAAGTTAATAATACTACTCTATTATTTTATAATTATTAGCATCAGATCATGTAATAGTCTGTATCCCCTTCATGGAGAATTGGTCACGCTCAACTTTATAATCTATATTAATTTTTTAAGTGAATGAAAAATGCATTTGATGAAGATACTTTCTCTAAATCTTTTTCCACTTCAAACTGAACCACTGCCACATGTAAAGGAGACATAATCCTTGTTAAAGAAGACACCGACCTTCTACCTCTTTGGGTGGCTGCCTAGTGACAGTAAGCATCTACATGACAGAGTCTCAGAGTGAGGGTAAATGTCAAGTCTACAGAGCCCCCAGGTATCCCCATAACTACTTCTGTCCATCTACAAACACTTTTCTGAGAGTTTTTTGTTTGTTTCCTGAAATCATGTAGAAAATTGTGCTCTCTTCCTTTAAAGAAAAGTTATTGTCACAAAGTACTCAATTAAATTATCTGAAATGATCAAGTTTGTATTGCCTCATTAACCCACAGTAACAAATAAATGGAGATTGTAATTATTTTGACTCTTGATTAATGTGTCAATAAATAGATATTAAGAATATCATCCCAACAAGAAACAGTACTTGTCTATTATGATAATTAATCTTAAGAACTTAGAAATACACAAGATAAATATGATTACATTCATTTAGGTGACTTGTGACATTCATTAAGTGACTTACATTTTATTACCCTGGTAAATAATTCCAGAGTCCAAAAGTGCAGCATGGGATAATGTAATGGACAAGGTGCTAGAGAAAGACATTTACAAATTGCCTCACAGAGTGATCCCTCGCCATCCCTGGCCTCATAGCTCTTAGAAAGAGGCAGTACAACATTGCCATACCTCAGTGTGTGTTTTTGAAAGGAAGTGTAGGTTTTCCACAATGATATTTATGGTCCTTTTATCCTGCAGAAATGTGGGGAGATGGACTTGAGGGTACCTTATGTCTTGTCTCAGTTGTAATATTACTATGATTATTCTGGTAAGATCATTTACATGTATTGAAAAACTTAAATAGAATTTATGTCACAGAATTTTTCTCAATTTTTGCGAGAGGTAAAAGGAGGTAGAGTTGCAATTGAATTACTATAATGCATGGATATGTTTGTTAATCTTTTTTTTCATTATTATCACCTCCTCCCATATCAGGGAGTCTTTTAATATATTGTTTCCGTTAGTCTCTCACCCTATGAACACTTGATATCACTGATATATAGGTATCTGTATGTCTTATACATACATATATATATATGTATATATACATATGTATGTCTTATAAATAAATATATATACATACATATATATTATGTATCATACACATATCTTTTCTTATACCAAAAACAGGATTGACTTTTATGCCTCATGAACCACGTTTTGGTCCTGATTTTTGACAATGATACCCAAAGCAAAGGAGATCCTAGGCTGAGACTTACATGTTCACTAAGGTTTGGTGATAGGGGACCACCTGAGTAGAGAAGACACCAAGGGAAAGGACATGAATTGCCGCATGAGGGAACAAACTGTTTGAAAAGACCTTGAGTTTGGGGAGGCAAGAGGACAAAAGCTAGTTCTATAGGGATATGCGTCATTCCCTCTAGCTGCAAAAACCACGTGATGATTTATATACCACATCAAACCACATTGCAGAAACAACTGACTGCAATGTCCCAAAACAGCAACGTTTAAGGAAATTGTAAGTGAACAAAAGTAATACATCTTGCAGAGAAGATTAAGTCTTTTCAACACAAAGAGACTTGAAGAAAAGCATTTAGAATATGACTGCCTTTATAAAAGGAGCTCTCTACTAATGTAGATGTTCAAACTGTCAACTGCGGGCTTACTAGGCTATTTCTTTAGGACACGTGAAACTTACAAGTTTGAGACTAGAACTATCAGATGACATGATGGGGGTAACAGATGCGTGACCAAAGACATACATTTCTATTTGCTTTCTTTCAGTCCCCATTTGAAGCCGAGCACACACAATGTTACAGAGAAACTACACAGCAGTGACTGAGTTTATCCTCCTGGGACTGACAGATCGAGCCGAGTTGCAGCCTGTCCTTTTTGTGGTCTTCCTGGTCATCTACCTTATCACAGTAGTTGGCAACGTGAGCATGATTTTGTTAATCCGAAGTGACTCAAAACTTCACACGCCCATGTACTTCTTCCTCAGCCATCTGTCCTTTGTGGATCTCTGTTACGCTACCAGTGTCGCTCCACAGATGCTGGTTCATTTCTTATCCAAGAGAAAAGCCATTTCCTTCCTTGGTTGCCTTCTACAGTTCCACTTTTTCATTGCCCTGGTGATCACGGATTATTATATGCTGACGGTGATGGCTTACGACCGCTACATGGCGATCTGCAACCCCTTGCTGTACGGTAGCAAGATGTCCAGATGTGTCTGCCTCTCTCTTGTTGCTACGCCTTATATTTACGGTTTTGCAAATGGCCTGGCACAGACCATCCTGATGCTTCGCCTCTCCTTCTGTGGACCCAATGAAATCAACCACTTCTACTGTGCGGACCCACCTCTCATAGTCCTTGCCTGCTCGGATACGTACGTCAAAGAAACTGCCATGTTTGTGGTGGCAGGTTTCAATCTCACATGCTCTCTTGCCATCATTCTCATCTCCTACATTTTCATTTTCACGACGATTCTGCGCATCCGTTCTGCAGAGGGGAGGCGCAAGGCCTTCTCCACCTGTGGGTCCCACGTGACGGCTGTCACCATCTTTTATGGGACGCTATTCTGCATGTATCTGAGACCCCCTTCCGAGGCATCTGTAGAACAGGGGAAAATTGTCGCAGTTTTTTATATCTTTGCGAGCCCTATGCTAAACCCTTTGATCTATAGCCTGCGGAACAAAGATGTTAAACAAGCAATCAGGAAAGTTGTCCAAAAGAAATTACTTTTTAAATAGACGCTTTGGTCAGAGGTATGTAATATGTCTTATAATCTCACCAATTAATCAACATTTACATTTAGCAAATCACTTTCTGTCATTACATGTTCTTTGTCGTTCCTAATTTGAATATGGGACTTAGAAGACTATATTAAGATATTTGCTGGCATTTAAAGTGCCGTCTCAGTGAAGAAGGACAAATACTGCATAGCAACTGAAAGACAAGACCAGAAGGCATCGCTCTTGCTTATAAATCAATAAAGAACAAAAGATTCTACCAATAAATTCATAATTGTACAAAGTCATAAAAAAAACCCAGAATTACCAAATGATACTATGTCAACGATCACATGTTCAATTTTTATAGTGCTTAAAAATTTTCAAACTGATTTCCGAAAACTTTTCAACCATAACAGGTATTTTTTTTTCTTTTTGCATTTCTATAGATCACATAGTAATAAAGATCTCTGGGTAATTCATATTACCCTAAGAAATAACTTTAGGGGTGCCTGGGTGGCTCAGTGGGTTAAGTGTCTGACTATTTTGGTCCAGGTCAGGATCTCCCTGTTCCTAAACTGGGGCCCTGTGTTGAGCTCTGGACTCACAGCAGGGAGCCAGCTTGGCATTCTCTGCTCCCTCTCTCTCCCCCTCTCCCTCTCCTCCATTCCCTCCCCTCTGTCTCTGTCAAAAATAAACAAACATTGAAAATAATTAAAAAAATATTTATTAAACAAAAGAAATATCTTTAATTTTTTTTAACATTCATTTATTATTGAGAGACAGAGAGAGACAGAGCATGAGCAGGGGAGGGGCCGAGAGACGAGGAGACACAGAATCTGAAGCAGGCTCCAGGCTCTGAGCTGTCAGCACAGATCCTGACGCGGGGCTCGAACTCACAAACTTCAGATCATGACCTGAGCTGAAGTCGGATGCTCAATGGACGGAGCCACCCAGGCACCCCAAGAAAAGAAATACCTTTAGAGTGATAATACTAGGTCACTGTAATCCTCATTCATAAGGCTTTTGAGGGAATGGCATATTTTCCTTAGAAGGTTTTTATTTTTATTTTTTTAAATTAATATTCACTCTTATACCCTCATCATAAAAGCGGTTTGGTAGTTTCACTTGTATTTTTTTTGTTTTATTATGAACTATTTCCAATGCATCGAAAATGGAAAATAATGTAAAGACCTCCTGTGCAAATGTATCTAATCATTATTACGGCTTCACACCTGCCAGTTTGGGTTCAGATTATTTCACATACTCAGCTATTCTCAAACTAAGCCCTCCCTGCCTGATTCCGTTTCTCTCGCCATTCCCTACACTCAACCCTGCTGTGAATTTAATGTTTCTTATCCCTGCGTAGAGTTCTACACTTGCTGGTATTCTTGTGTCCATAGAATTATATAATATTTTTTTTAGCAGATTGAAAACTTGGCTATAAATGAAGTCGTGCTATCCTTCTGCAAGTTATTCTGTTTTCACTAAATCTTGTTGGATTCATCCATGCTGATTCATGGAGCATGAACTGTCACTGGTATAGTCCACGTCAGTATATAAATATACCACAGTCTCTCTATCCATTCTCTTATTGATGGGGGAATACATTTTTCCTGTTTCTTGGTAATATGAAAATCTAGCAAAGCATTTCGCTCTGAAATCCTGAGTGTGGACCAGTTCAAGCGTTCCTCCATGTAAATTTCCAAGAGGGTAATTTCTGGGTCATAAAAGAGTATCTTTGCGTTTAGTAGATATTGACAAATTGCTCTACTTAGTGCTGTCCCAAAAACAGTGTGTGAGATTGGTCTTTACTCCATATTCTTGCCCATTCCTATATACTGTCAGACTTTCAAAATGTTTTCCAATCTGATGGGTGCAAAATGGATTCTAATTTCTTCTTTAATCTTCCGTGTTGTCATTACAAGTGAAATGACATGTTTTTACGTTCTTTGGTACTGATTGAAAAGCTGTCTTTTCTTCAGTTGTCTGTCTACATTTTTTGTTCATTTTTCAGCTGGGTTATTTTAGCTTTATTTTTTACCCTCGCATTAGCTCCTTATGTATTCTGTACTAGATACCAACCTTTTCATGATATATGCAATGCAAATACTTCAGTCTGTTTGTAGCTTATGTTTCCCTTTTATGCATGATGTATTTGGTGGTATTTTAACATAGTTCACATGTTAATCTTCTCTTTATGGTGGGCTTTGTATGTTTTGTGTAAACAATTCTTTCCGATTATAAAGGTATTCTCTTATATTTTCTTTCAATGCTTTAGAGTTTTATTTTTGCATATTTAAACCTTTCTTTTCCCTAGCATTATAAATGTTGCAAAACAGACTTTAATTCTGATTGTGTAATGAAAATAATAAATTTTCTATTGTTTTTTCAATAGCCCGCCCATTTTTTTATGAGAATTCTATTGTGTATCACGTTTTCCTATTTGTAGCAGTCTTTCGCTAGGTTCTCTTTTTAAGGACCAAGTTGTCCATTCCATCATCATTGCAAACTGTTTTTAAAAAATAACCTTACCACCTCTAATCCAGAAGCTTGAAATGTTAGAGTTTGTTGAAGGATCTTTGGCAGAAGACTTTAGAATATACAGAAATATCTTATTCTCTCCAGAATGTCCATTATTTTCTCAGAAGGCACATGATACCAACTTCATTGAGCCAGTGATGGTGGCTACAAGATGGAGAAAGACATAAGGTACTTATAGTCTATATTTGGTCCCGTGTCCACCCTCTTATTCTGACACTTGCCACTTCAGATCTTCCTTTCCTAGGTTTAACATAGTTTGCAGTTCGTCATGAGTTTTGCATGCCTCGATCATCTCTTGTGTCTTACCCAAACTGGGCCACTTTCCAAACTGGAAGCTGCCATATCCAGATTTAAGAGTTCACAAGGAAAATAGCAACAGAAGTGAGGTGTTGTGTTACTTTCCTCTTCAGGCATTACAGGTGGTCCATTGCCTGCAGGATAATTTGTGTATCCATCCATTTCGTGGTACCTTACTGCTCATTTCTGGCATTTTCTCCTGAGACATACAAGGTTTGGAAATCAATGGTGTTGAAAATTACTCTCAAAGGAAACGGGAGCTGAGCAGAGCAGGGTCTTATGAGATCAAGGTCAATCCAGTTGTTTTTTTATTTTAAGATTTTCGGTATCCTACAAATGCTTTACTGTTTCAAATATAAAATCTGAGAGGGATGCTTGTGGATTCATCAATTTCTCTTTGTAGTTTTGCGTATTTTATTAGTTCCTGTCAGCTAATGAATGAGGCTTATCCCTTTTAACATTTTGTACGTTCTCTCCCAACTTTGATGATTAAAACCTAAATGTGCATTTTGCCTGATATTCAGATACCTTCAGCAGTATTTTTTATTCTTTTCAGTTAGTTGATGCCTATTATGTTCGTTTCTACCCTTTCAGGCCCTGAGTCCTTTCAATTACTGAATTTCATACTTTTATGAATATACATGCTGACGAATACTTTCTAACAGCTTATTTTGCACCTAGAAAGCATTTACTCTGTGTTTTCTCCCCTTTCTTACCACGAATTAAATTGTGTTCTCTAAACTTTTTTTTTAAGTTTTTTGTTCTACTTTTTATTTGATTAGAATACATTGTACTTTCTACTTTTAGTAAAGTTTTAAAAATTTGGATAGATATAATGATTGAACAAAGTCATTAGTCATACTTTTCTTGGAATAATAAAAGGATTATAGAATATTTTAACATGGATACTCCTGCTTCTATCTTATATGGTGTCATGAAGAATGATATATGATTGATAATAAATTATCACTTAATAATAAACTGTTTAAATATTACCTGTTATATATGACTACAATTATAATTATGTTGAATATTTATCTAATTTATCTAATATTTATCTAATATTAATGTTCCTTTAAAATTAGCCATTTTTGTCAATGACTCACTGTTCTCTTTGTATCCCCTTTTTATCCTGGGTCTAGTTTTCTTCTACATGATTTATACCTTTAATTAGTCATCCTCAATGACCATTTGTGTGAGAGAAATTCTGTTTTTATTCGTCTGAAATTGCCTCATTTTTTTTTTTAATGTTTATTTATTTTTGAGACAGAGAGAGACAGAGCATGAACGGGGGAGGGTCAGAGAGAGAGGGAGACACAGAATTTGAAACAGGCTCCAGGCTCTGAGCTGTCAGCACAGAGCCTGACGCGGGGCTCGAACTCACAGACCGTGAGATCATGACCTGAGCCAAAGTCGGCCACTTAACCGACTGAGCCACCCAGGCGCCCCGGAAATTGCCTCATTTTAACTTTAATTCTTTTAAAAAAAAAATTTTAACATTTTATTTATTTTTGAGACAGGGAGAGACAGAGCATGAACAGGGGAGGGTCAGAGAGAGGGAGACACAGAATCTGAAACAGGCTCCAGGCTCTGAGCTGTCAGCACAGAGCCCGACGCGGGGCTCGAACCCACAGACCGTGAGATCATGACCTGAGCCAAAGTCGGCCACTTAACCGACTGAGCCACCCAGGCACCCCTCGTTTTAACTTTAATTCTTGATGAATAACCCATTTGGGTATGGATCTAGATAGACTGGTATTTCCTTTCAGTACATAGAAAATTATTCTTTTTCAGGTCTGTCTTAGTGTGTTCCACAGAAGATCTTATTACCAGATTCTCTGTTATTTCTCTGTAGGTAAATTTTCTTCTTATGTCAAATTTAGTGTGTTTTATTGTCAGTTTTTTTCTTTGCTGAGTAAGCCCTATCCTCTGGGTATATGCTCGCATAGTATCACGAACCTTTAATGCATAGGACTTTTCACACCTCTAAGTTAATACTTGTATGATATTTGTGTGATTGATTCATGATTGTATCATAACCAGATTGTTGGCCCCAGAGGGCAAGGTCCATATCTATCTGCTTTTGCTCACTTATTTTAAAGCCAGTATTTTCCCAAACCTAGAACAGATGATTCTCAATAGATCTATATTGAATTAATAAGCCATCATTATGCTCATTGCATTATAATTATGTCATTACAAATTCTACCACTTTTCATCATGATCTTCACAAATTCTTAGCAATTGAAAACCTCACTGCGCCTCTTTTCATGTGTCTGTTAGCCATCTGGATGTCTTCTTTGGAAAAGTGTTTATTCATGCCTTTTGCCCATTTCTTCACTGGATTATTTGTTTTTTGGGTGTTGAATTTGATAAGGTTTTTATAGGTTTTGGACACTAACCCTTTAACAGATACATCATTTGCAAATATCTTCTCCCATTTTGTAGGCTGCCTTTTAGTTATGTTGATTGCTTCCTTCACTGTGTAGAAGCTTTTTATGTTGATGAAGTCCCAATAGTTCATGTTTGCTTTCGCTTTTCTTACCTTCTGCAATGTATCTAGAAAGAAGTTGCACTGGCCAGTGTCAAAGAGGTTACTGTCTGTATTCTTCTCTAGGATTTTGATGGTTTCTGGCTCCCATCTAGGTCTTTCATCCATTTTGAATATATTATTGTGTATGGTGTAAGACAGTGGTCCAGTTGAATTCTTCTGTATGTCACCACCCAGTTTTCCCAACACCATATGTTGAAGAGACTGTCTGTTTTCATCTTTGTCAAAGATGAGTTGACTATATAGTTTTGGGTCCATTTCTGGATTTTCTATTCTGTGCCATTGATCTTTGCGTTTTTTTTTTGTACCGGTACCATACTGTTTTGATGACTACAGCTTTGGGAGATAGCTTGAAATCCAGAATCGTAATGCCTCCAGTTTTATTTTTCTTTTTCAGGATTTCTTTGGCTATTTGGGATCTTTTGTGGTTCCATACAAATTTTAGGATTGTTTGATCTATCTCTGCAATGAATGCTGGTGGCATTTTGATAGGGATTGCATTAAATATGTAGATTCCTTGGATAGTAGGGAAATTTTAACAATGTTTGCTCTTCGAATCCATGAGCATGGAATGTTTTTCCATTTCTTCCTGTCCTCTTCAATATCTTTCATGAGTCTTCTATAATTTTAAGAGTATAGATTTTTTTAACCTTTTTAGTTAGGTTTTTTCTTAGGTATCTTATTGTTTTTGGTGCAATTGTAAATGGGGTCAATTCCTTGATTTCTTTCTGCTGCTTCGTTATTGGGATATAGAAATGCAATAGATTTCTGCACATTGATTTTATATCTTGTGACTTTGTTGAATTCATGTATTAGTACTAGCAATTTTTTAGTGGAGTCTTTTGGGTTTTCTACATAAAGCAAATAGTCAAAGTTTGACTTCTTCCTTGATGATATGTATACCTTTATTTTTTGTTGTTGTTGTCTGATTGCTGAGGCTAAGGCTTCCAGTATTATATTAAGTAGTAATGGTGAGAGTGGGCATTCTTGTCTTTAAAAAAAAGCCTCTCAGTTTTTCCCCTTTGAGGATGATATTAGCTGTGGGTCTTTCATATATGGCTTTTATGATGTTGAAGTATATTCCATCTATCCCTACTTTGTTGAGGGCTTTTTATCAAGAATGGATGTTATATTTTGTCAAATGCTTTTCCTGCATCTATTGAGAGGATCATATGGTTCTTATCTTTTTTACATTACATTTTTTACATTAATGTATCACATTGATTGATTCATTGATTGATTTATGAATATTGAACCAGCCTTGCAGCCCAGGAATAAATCCCACTTGATCATGGGGAATAATTCTTTTAATGAACTGTTGAATTCAATTTGCAAGTCTCTTGTTGAGAATTTTTGGATCCATGTTCACCAGGGATATTGGCCTGTAATTCTCCTTTTTAGTGGAGTCTTTGTCTGGTTTTGGAATCAAGGTAATGCTGGATTCATAGAAAGAGTTTGGAGGCTTTCCTTCAATTTCTATTTTATGAAAAGTTTGAGAAGAACAGGTATTAACTCTGCTTTAAATGTCTGGCAGAATTCCCCTGCAAAGCCATCTGGCCCAGGACTCTTATTTGTTGGGAGATTTATGATAACTGATACAATTTCTTTGCTGGTTATAGGTCTGCTCAAATTTCCTGTTTTTTCCTGTTTCAGTTTTGTTAGTGTGAGATTTTCTAGGAATTAGTCTATCTCTTCCAGATTGCCCTTTTCTTTGGCATATAATTTTTCATAGTATTCTTTTATAATTGTATTTCTGTGCGTTATTTGTGATGTCTCCTCTTTCATTGGAGATTTTTATCTATTTGGGTCCTTTCTCTTTTCTCTTTTATAAGTCTGGCTAGAAATTTATCAATATATTCAGCCATCCAAAAAAATAAAAAAAGCAGAGAGAGAGAGAGAAATCTTGCCATTTGCAATAATATGGATGGAGCTAGAATGTATAATGCTAAGAAAAATAAGTCAACTGGAGAAAGATAAATATCGTATAATTTCATTCATATGTGGAGTTTAAGAAACAAGGCAGATGAACAAATGGGATTTGGGAAAAGAGTACAAAGGGAAACAGACAACAATAGAATCTTAATAACAGAGAACAAACTGAGGGTTGATGGAAGGAAGTGGGCAGAAGATGGGCTTAATGGATGATGGGTATTAAGGGGGCACTCGTGTGATGAGCACTGGGTGTTGTATGTAAGTGATGAATCCCTGACTTCTACTTCTGAAACCAATATGGCACTGCATATTAATTAAATAAAATATTTAAAGAGTACAAGTTTGAAGAAAAAAGAAAACTGCACAGTGAAACTTTGCATATGCTTGCCTCATCCCTCCCACCACGGAGTAGAAACTCTTTAAGGACACAGATAGTTGGACTTTCTCTTATACTCTACATTGACAGTACAGTGGTAAGCACAAAATTTCCCCTAAATGTTTGTTAAGCCAGTGAGTGAATGAATGAATGAATGAATGCCGGTAAACCTGGAGAATGTTTAGCATGGTGTGAACGCGTCACATTTTGTTGTTAAAGTATCGACAACATGGTATTAAAGACTATTGAATGGCCTGATTGAATGCCAGGCTCACCAATTATTATTTGCATCTACCAGGGAAAGCTACGTAACCTCTCCTTGCTTCAGTTTACCCTCTGTGAAATGAAGAAAATGGTGCTAGTGTTCTATGGACTTGTGTGAGGAACAGCTAAACTAAGGATTGAAAGGTGATTGCAGCACATAGTAAGTGTCCCATGCCTATCACCAGTATTTAATGACCCTCATTGTGATTTGTTTCCTTTGGGTCCTTAAATAAATTCACCACTTATTCCACCTTGGCTCCCCGCAGTTTTCATTTTTGAGGGAGAAGCAAGTATGCTCAATAAAAGCTCAAGTACCAGGGAAGGGATAACCAAGAGTTGCTGTGGATTCGCAAAACCAAAGAACACACGGCCCACTTCTTAAGTCATTCAGCAAGTATCTGTTGATCAGCGATCATATCCCAGGGCCTGTGGTAGCCGCAGAGATCACAGTTCCTGCTCATAAAGATGCAATGTAGTGTTGTCAAGAGAGATATGGGCAGTAAATTAAACAGATTGTGTTAGACAGGGATGGGGGCAGGGCATTAAGAGCACATGGAGGAGGAAGGTCAAACTCACTTCTGTGGAGGCAGAGAAAGCATCTTTTGAGAAGACATCCATTTGAGCCTTTCCTGCTGCCAGAAGCAACTTGGATCTGCTGGGAATGAGGAAGGTGTTAACTGGAGGGGAAGCTCAGGGAATATTTAAAGCCAGAGATGGACAGAAGGACAAAGTGTGACTGCAGGGTGAGGAACGGCAGCAACTTTCAGTTGTAAACAGAGTCCAATCTGGGGGTGCCTGGGTGGCTCAGTCGGTTAAGCGTCTGACTTCGGCTCAGGTCATGATCTCGAAGTCCGTGGGTTCGAGCCCTGCATCGGGCTCTGTGCTGATGGCTCAGAGCCTGGAGCCTGCTTCGGATTCTGTGTCTCCCTCTCTCTCTGACCTCCCCTGTTCATGCTCTGTCTCTTCCGGTCTCAAAAATAAATAAACGTTACAAAAATTAAAAAAAAAAAAAAAAAGAAAAGAAAACAGAGTCCACTCGGTATGTGACGATAGGCATCAAACTCTACCCTGCCACTTAGGTACTACTTGGTACTGGGGTGTTAGTCCTTCCAAGCTCCTTTAGTAGAGCCTCTGTCTTTTCTTCTGAAAGTTCAGGATGGAGTCCTTTCCCTTTAGGGTTATTTTGAAGACATTAAATTACCTACTTGAAAGTTGTCCACACAGAGGAAGTCCTCACCAAGGAGTTTGCCCATGACCTGTGTGTGTCAAAATGCTGTTTATGACTGTCCTTCCCCAAGACTTCGATGTTCATCAGCGGGGACATTCTGAGCATTCTGGATTTAAGAGAGGAAACAGTTTCAGTGTGAAAGAAAAAAAAAATGGAAAATCAGACCGTTGTCAAAATTTGAAGATGAAACTTTTCGTGTGCCTTCCCCAGAGCTCGTAGGGCAAATAGGAATTCTGACATTAGGGAAAATAAGATTGAGTCATCTGATTAGCTTTCTGATCCCAGAGTGTCCCGATTAATCCCCACAGGCGTGATTCCCCATGTAACACACATCGCTGCTATTCTTAAATCCTTCTGAGACTTGCTTTAAGACCTGCCCCTACCTCCCACATCCTGGTATAAATGCAACAACATTTTACAGATTGGAAAGGCCTCAGTGAACTTCCTCAATCAGAGGTGAAAAAATAGTGCATTTCACAATCAGAAGTAAGTCTTTGTGTTTTTATGTTCTTTAGTTTTAGTCAGGAGGAAATTACTTAAAGTGTCAAACTGAGGCACAACAGTTTGCTCCTTGTTTGCTTGAAATATGCTCATGCCATCCCTTCTGTTCTCAGGTCCTGAGTTTGAACCTCACTGAGTTTTCCTGACAAGAGGGTCATTGACATTCCCATTGATCTCCCTGGATAACATTTTACAGAGCTGTCACTGGTGCAAAAGAACAAAGAAAGGTAAAAGGTCTACTATCATAGAAAAATGCAAGGACATTTTCAGACATGGGGTGGAGCTTTCCCTAAGAGACGAGTTCTTGTAGTTAGAGCGTGGCAATCTATGAGCCTTTTACATCTATCTATCTATCTATCATCTATCTATCATCTATCTATTTTTTGTGGGGGAAGATTTTGAGTTTGTATATTAACTCTGGTTGACGATCCATAGTTTCAATAAATATTTGATGAGATTTATATTTTAAAAAGGAGGAAAAAAGAAGCTTAAGTTCCATTTTTTTTCAATGAATTCTCGCTAAGAGTTTTATTTCTTAACTTTACAAACTTTTTTTTTTCAGAAAAAATCTTTTGTCATTTACCTATAATTGAATGGGCTACAAAATTACTCTAGACAACTTGCCCATTGAGCTCTGTTACCCTCTAGCGCATTCTCACTAGGGCTGAATCCTTTCCTTGGTGTTTTGTTTTATTTTGTTTTTCTTTTTTTTTCCTTAGTCTTTTTTTTCTTCTTTTCACAGGAGTGAGGGTGATCTCCTTCTATATCCCCCGTCATCAGCTCTGTTAGTCTCTGTGTTCCAGGACCCACTCTGAACCCCCTGTTAAGAATGTTCACCTTTTGCTCTGGCCTTATACAGGCAGCTGGGTCGTCTGTGACATTCTTTCTGTAAGCACATGCTATGCTATTCATTATCTTTTTTTTTTTCTTCCCATTTATCAGAACTTCTGCTCTACTTTCCAGTGGGTATTTCTGGATCCCACACAAGTCACCATCTCACGAATCAAGACTCTTTCAGTTCCCACAGGTATTCATTAAGTGACATGCGACAAATGAGTTTTTCTACAAATGAAAGCCTTAAGTCCAAGTTCTATAGTGTCTGTAAATCTGTAAAGCCCACATTCTGATCTTTTACTTTCCATCTTTCTCTGTCCTGGGGACCACTATCTACATCCTTTCTGAGGGTTCCTGGGTGCAAACAGATGTGAAATCATCTAAACCACCCTACTGATGTGTGTCATTTAAAGAAATACACTGTTTAGAGGGCAGTTTCCTGCTGGTCACTTCCTGAAGAGACACTGCCACTATCCACAAAGAAAGATCCCACACGGTGACTTTGCCTCTGTTCCTTGTCCTTCCTGGAACACCCTTCGTAAAGTAAGATTATTGCTTGTTCTCGTCCTCCTTCAGTTTGTTGCCAAAAAAGATCATCTTTTCAGACATGCTTCCCCGATGTTACTACTTAAAAGCTGAACACCTGCTTCACGAAACTCCATTTTTTTCCCTCCTTAACAATGCCATTTGAATCACCATTTACTTCCTTGCACTAATCTGTGTCTCCGTCTACTGTATGTGAAGGTCGGAAGGACAGGGATTTTGAAGGTGGTTTTGTTCACTTTTGCATCGGCCGTGCCTCATCACATGATACTTATTTTATGAATATCTAGTTTGATATCCACAATGACTCTTGAGCGAGGTAGAACAGATATCATCACTCCCACTTATGAATGAGGAAATGAAGTAACCCACGGTTAAGAATCATTGCTCATTATCAGCAAGTGTTGTTAGTGTATTCAACAAATGTTAAGTACCTACTCTCTGGATAAAGGAGATAAAGCACAAAAAGACATTGCTGTTGTCTCTCTAAAACCTATACTAAAGTAAGTTTCAGTGACTCATTTTGAAATGAGACAAGAATTGGGCAGGATTCAAAAAATTGAATATGAGAGGAAGGGCAAGAAAAAGAACATTTGAGAAAAAGGAAGATGAAACTAAGCACCGGTTATGATGTAAAGGAGAGCAAAAAACCCATAGAATTTGTCCTACTTCTGGATGGGTACAAGTTGTGATTAACAACTTAAATACTAACCATGCAAAACTTACTTCCTTATCAGCACATTATATATCTATATTGCTGTAGACTGTTCTCAAAATAATGAGTGAGAATTCATTTGATTAGATGATTCTTCACTCGTTTATTTGCTGTAAGTTTATTCGACCAAAGTGATTGTCCTTTTTAAAATTGTGAATCTGGGAACATCTGCATTATAATCTCCTGGTTACTTGTTACATATGAAGTTCCCCATATCCCACATGAAAGTATCTCACATAAACTTCCTATAACTTTTCTTAAGAAGCCTTCCCAACAATTGCTTTGTACACTAAAATTCAAAAAGCTCTTAATTCTCCTGAGGGCACGACATCATGACAAGCTCCATTGGGATACAGAGATGAGTAAAACATGTGTAATTAATCCATTTTTCATGCTTCCACTATTCTTTTCTTTTTTTTCCTAAAATTGAATCTGTAAATGTGCAATTAGAAGCCACAGTTCGATAATGAGCTGGACTTTGTCCCTGTCCCGGAGGAAGGAATATATGAGGAGTGGAAAGTAGATAGAATGAGAAGAAAGGTGATAGAATGTGCTACAGAGTGAGTTAGAGGTATGTAAGGTGTGCTGGATGCATAAAACATACTGCACCTTATCGGATAAGTACAGTTTGAGAGGAAAAAATTTTGAAGGGGGAGAGGGGACGTGTAGCTCGGTTGTAAACATGGATAACGGAATAGGTATTATGTACAGTTATCTATAGGTATAGCTATAGGTGCGACTACAGTTATACAGAGAGAAATATAATAGTAATTCCGTACAAAGACAAATGAAATAATGGCTTAGCAGAAGCACAAAGTCTGTTTATGGTAACGTTCATTTTGAATGACACATGGAGATATTGAGGAAAATCATTTCAACAGTCAGAAGTAGGATTTGTGCCTTTCTGTCTGCTTGACTTCCATTGTTTCCAACGCAGGTCCAGACTCTCAGAAAATGTCCATCTCAAATGCCAGTGCAATAGCAGAATTCATTCTCCTGGGGCTCACAGACCGGCCTGAACTCCAACTTCTCCTCTTTGTGCTGTTTCTGGTTTTGTATCTTGTCACCCTCTCGGGCAACCTGGGCATGATGCTGTTGATCAGACTGGACTCTCGCCTCCACACACCCATGTACTTCTTCCTCACTAATTTGGCCTTTGTGGACTTGTGTTACACCTCAAATGCAACCCCGCAGATGTTGACTAATTTCTTATCGGAGAAGAAGACCATCACCTTTGTTGGCTGCTTTACGCAATGTTACATTTTCATTGCGCTTCTCCTCACTGAGTTTTACATGCTGGCGGCAATGGCCTATGACCGCTACGTGGCCATATGTAACCCTCTGCGCTATAGTATGAAAATGTCCAGGCGTATCTGCCTCTGTTTGGCCACACTGCCTTATGTCTATGGCTTCTCAGATGGGCTGTTCCAGGCCATCCTGACCTTCCGTTTGAACTTCTGTAGATCCAATGTCATCAACCACTTCTACTGTGCTGACCCACCGCTGATTAAGCTTTCTTGCTCTGATACGTATGTCAAAGAGCATGCCATGCTAATATCAGCTGGCTTCAATCTCTCCAACTCCCTCTGCATCATCCTGGTGTCCTATGCCTTCATTATTGGTGCCATCCTCCGGATCAAATCGGCAGAGGGCAAGCGCAAGGCATTCTCCACCTGTGGCTCCCACATGATGGCTGTGACCCTCTTTTATGGGACGCTCTTCTGCATGTATGTAAGACCACCAACAGATAAGACTGTAGAGGAATCCAAAATAATAGCTGTCTTCTACACTTTTGTAAGTCCGGTGCTTAATCCATTGATATACAGTCTGCGGAACAAGGATGTAAAGCAAGCCTTGAAAAATGTCCTCAGAGGAAATAGGTCGCTAAGATGGGACTGACCCTGATTTCCAATGAATCGTCACTAAAACTTGGGCTCAATATCTTTGTATTCTAATGATGTATTTTTATATTCTCTATGAATAAGTCTCAAACATCTCAGCTAAAAGTCTCAAGTCTGGGGAAAAGATGAGCTTCACTTATAAATCTGCATTCTTGCACCTCAACATGTGGTCCATACACCAGAAGCAACAGTATCACCTTGGACTTTGTTAGAAATGTAGGATCACCACATTCTGCACCTTAGATGCACTATATCCAAACTTGTGTTTTAATCAAATCATAGGTGATTTGTAAACACATTAAATTTGAGGAGCACTGTTCTAATTGAAAACTCCCACTTAGTATGGCATGGAACATTCCCGTGTTCTTATTGTTTACAATGATGACGAGATAAAGATGTTCTCAGTTCCACTCCTTACGTTTGTTCTATTCTTATTATCTATCTTTTGGGGCTAGGAGTGCTTGTGAAACACATCCTTCTGTCCATCTCCTCTGAGTTACTAAGTAAATCCAAAAAGCATGGATCATGATAGTCTTCCCGTTCCTTGTGAATGTGCTCATATAATGGTCAGTATGGGAATGGAGAAGAGAGGAATAGGGTGATCTTTTTTTTTTCCCTAGCTCTGAGTTTGTGGATCCAGTCTATGACCTCTGAACTATAGGGACCTACTTTTTCCCTCTGATCTGCAAGCCTGAATCTACGTACCCAGGTCTAGGAAAAGAAAGAATGCTTTCAGTATCACTTGGATGTGAAAAGTTTAGAAATGCCGGGCAATGTCCTTTTTCTTCATTTCTAGTTTGTAAGTGAAAATTTGGATTATTGATTTGAGTGTTGCTTTTTCTCATATAAACATTTATACCCTTTACCTAAACACCACTTTAGCCGAAAACTGCTAATTTTTGGTAATTTTTACATTCATTTTGCACTATTTTCTTTTTCTTTCCAGCACCTCTTCTTTAACCTTTGAGCTATTATAGAAGATAGTGCTTAATTATTGTATATTGAGAGTTTAAAAGATATTTCATTGTTACATATTTGTCATTTCGTTCTGTTGTCAGAGAACATATGCCTTATGATTTTAATCTTGGAAATTTACTAAGTTTAGTGTTTTATTTATAAAATGAGATAAATTTATAAATTTTATTTATAAAATGAGAGATAATTGACATATAACATTGTGTATGCTTACAGTGTACATTGTAATGATACATGTATATGTTATGAAATGATTATCACAAGACTGTTAACACATCTTTCATGTTGTATAAACACATTTTTTTTCCTGTGGTGGTCACGGTGAAACATTTAAGATCTACTCTCTTAGCATTTTCAAGTATACAGTACAGTATTGTTAACTACAGTCACCGTGTTGTACGTTAGATTCCCTTGAGGTTATTCATCTTATAACTGAAGGCTTGTAGCCTTTGACCAACATTTCCTCATTTCCCACATCCCCCCCACCTGACAACCAGCCCTGTATCCTCTGTTTATGTGAATCTGACTTTCTTAGAATCCACATAAAAGTTAGATCATACTGGGCACCCGGGTGGTTCAGTTAGTTGACCATTCAACTTTTAATTTCAGCTCAAGTTATGATCCCTCGGTCATGGGATTGAACCCTGTGTCAGGTTCCATGTTGAGTGCGGATCCTGCTTGAGATTTTCTCTTTCTCTCCCTCTGCCCCTGGCTCCTGCTCTCTCTCTCTCTCTCTCTCTCTCTCTCAAAATAAACAAACATATTCAAAAAGAATTTAGATCATATGGTCTTAGTCTATCTCACTTATTTCACTTAGTATAGTGCCCTCATCCAATGTTACAAATGGCAATTTCCACTTTTTAAATGATGGAGTAATATTCCGTTGTATATAAATACCACATCGTCTTAACCGTTCATCTGCAAATGGACACTAACATTGTTTCCGTGTCTTGAATCTTGTGAGTTTTGCTGCAATGAACGTGAAGGTGCACCGATCTCTTCAAGATTATGATTTCATTTCCACCGGCTGTACATATCCCCAGAAGGGGGCTAACTGGGTCATATGATAGTTTTATTTTTGATTTTTTTAAGAAGCTCCATACTGTTTCCATATTGTCTATATAGATTTATGTTCCCATCAGCAACGCACATGGGTTCCTTTTTCTCCACATCCTCTCCAGCACTTACTATCTCTTGTCTTTTTGATAATAGCCACCTAATAGCTGTGAAGTTGTATCGCGCTGTGGTTTTCCTTTGCATTTCCATGATGTTTTGCGATAAGCAGCTTTTCATTACCTATTGGCCATTTGTATGTCTTCTTTGGAAAAATTTCTATTCAGGCCATTTGCCCACTTCTAAACAGGCTTATTTGTTTTTGTATTAAGCTGTATTTTTTTAATATATTTTGGATATTAGTGTCTTCTCTGATATATTGTTTGCAAATATTCTCTCCCAACCCATAGGTTGTCTTTTCATTTTGTTGATAGTTTTTTTTTTTTTTTTTTTTTTTTTTTTGCTGTGCAGAAGCTTTAAGTTTGATGCAGTCTAATTTTTCTTTTCTTGCTTGTACTTTTGATTTCACATACAAAAAGCCATTGCCAAGACGAATACCAAGGAACATTTTTCCTATGGCAGGTTTTATGCTTAAGTTATTAATTTATTGCAAGTTAATTTTTTATGTGTGGTATAAAATAGAGCTCCAATTTAATTGTTCTGCATGTGGTCATCCTCTTCCCAGCACCACTCACCGAAGAAACTCTCCTTTCCACATGGAGTATTTTTTAACTCCCTTGTCAAATATTAGTTGACCGTATACGCACGGGTTTATTTCTTGGCTTTCAATTCTGTTTCTTTGGTCTATATGTCTGTTTTTGGTACCAATACCATCTTGTTTGTACTATTATAACTTTGTAAAATAATTTAAAATCAGGAAGTGTGATGCCTCTGGCTTTGTCCTTTCTCATGATTGCTTTGGCTATTTAAGGTCTTTTTGTTGTTGTTGTTGTTCCATATGAATTTTAGGATTATTTACCTTGTTACAGTGAAACATGTCATTGGATTTTTTATTGGAATTGCATTAAATCTACAGATGGCTTTGGGTAGTATGCACATTTTAACAATTCTAACTCTCTTTCAATCCATAAACACTGGGTATCTTTTTGTTTATGTCTTCTTCAATTTCTTTCATCAAAGACTTTTTGTTTTTAGATTTGCACAGATTTCTTTTTACTTCATTTATTTACTTTGAGAGAGAGAGAGAAAGGGAGGAAGAACTGAGCATACAAGTGGGGGAAGTGGAGAGGGAGAGAGACAATTCTAAGCAGCTCTGCACAGTCAGCAAGGAGCCTGATGTGGGACTTGAACTCAGGAGCTGTGAGATCATGACACGAGCTGAAACCAAGAGCTCAATCTACTGATCTACTCAGGCACCCCAGTGGACAGATCTTTTCATGCTTTGGTTAAAATCATTCCTAAGTATTTTATTGATCTTGGTGCTATTGGATTTTTTTATTTCTTTCCCAAATAGTACATTATTAGTATGTAAAAATGCAACTTATTTTTTACTTGTTGATTTTGCATTCTGCATAAACTTACTGAATTTATTTATTAGCTCTAACAGTTATTTGGTAGTGTCTTTAGGTTTTCCTATGTAGAAGATCTATCGTCTGCAAATATAATTTTACTTATTTCTTTCAGATATTGGATACTTTTTTTTTTTGCCTAATTGTTCTAGCTTGGACTTCCAGTATTTTGTTCACTGGGAGTGGTGATTGTGGACACCTATGTCTTGTTTTTAACCATAAAAGAAAGGTTTCACCTTTCCACCATTGAGTATGATGTTAGCTGTGGGCTTGTCATATATAGCCTTTATTATATTGATGTATGCTCTTTTTATACCCAATTTGTTGAGAGTTTTCATGATAGGACATTGAATTTTGTCAAATGTTTTTCTGCATCTATTGAGATAACCATATAATTTTAACCTTTTATTCTATTAATGGATGCATGTATTTTTTTTCACAAACAACTGATCCCTGTGGAGACAGTGAACTATAAGAGGTAATGGGTACAAATGTGTCCATTTTAAGTACAATTTGGGTGTTTTGACAAATGTGTATCCATAGGACTGTCACCACTATTGATTGACATATACGGGATTTCATCACTTCCCAAATTTCCTTTTTATCCCTTTTATGACAATTACTTCCCTGCATACCCTGCCTTTGCTAATCACAGATATGCCTTTTTCTTGCTATATTCATATAAATGGAATCAAACCATATATAGTCTTTTGTGTGTACATTCTCTGAGTTGCCAAAATATTTTGGAAAATCATCCAGTTGATGTATAGATCCATAATTTGATATATTTTCTGTTACTGAGTAGCTTTACGTTTTAAAAATGTACCACTATTTATACATCTATGTGTTATCAGAACTTGGGTTGTTTCATTAAGTGTCGGACTGTCTTCAGTATCAGGCTTAATGAAAGTGTAATGTCCAGGGCAAAAGAAAATTCTTCTACCAACCTGTTATAAACTCACACAGAAAGATGTGATTACAATTAAAACTCATGACTTTTACCTTGAAAGACCTCTTTTTTATTTCTTCCTCCCTTGATCTAGTCACCATGGATATAAAGTCATCACATATAGGTTATCTTGCTAGACTTTTTTGGAGGTAGAAGTGAACATTTTCTGTATTACGTTCCTATTCTACTTTGTAACTGACATTTGTGTGCCTTTCACACTATATTCAATCATAAGGCCAACAAATGAAATCAAGTTGTGAAGTTAGGATGATGGGTTAGAAGATAATAAGTTTAGACGTCTTCTAAAACCATAGAGCATTTGCCCTTTAATGGATGAAGCTGCTATTCAGGTCTCATCATTTGCTTCCATACTAGAATGCAAGCCATGTGAATTCAAATTATATTGATCTTTAGAAGAATTTCATGATCTTGCAAGTAGTGCAAAGTGTGTCAATTTGAAAACACCATGTCAACTAAAAGATATTTGTGGGTGAAATCCTACTCTATTTTTTTTCAATAAAGTCACTCAATATGTATTTATGACTAGCATGTTCTAGTCACTGTGTGGAGTGTTGTGTATATAGTGAATTAAAATTTTAGTTTCTCAGGGGAGTTCCGGAAGATGGCGGCGTAGGAGGACGCTGGGCTCACCGCGCGTCCTGCTGATCACTTAGATTCCACCTACACCTGCCTAAAGAACCCAGAAAACCGCCAGAGGATTAGCAGAACGGAGTCTCCGGAGCCAAGCGCAGACGAGAGGCCCACGGAAGAGGGTAGGAAGGGCGGCGAGGCGGTGCGCGCTCCACGGACTGGCGGGAGGGAGCCGGGGCGGAGGGGCGGCTCGCCGGCCAAGCAGAGCCCCCGAGTCGGGCTGGCAAAAGCGGAGGGGCCGGACGGACTGTGATCCGACAGCAAGCGCGACTTAGCGTCTGGGAGGTCAGAAGTTAACAGCTCTGCTCAGAAAGCGGGAAGGCTGGAGGACAAAGGGAGGGAGAGCTGCTGAGCCCCCGGACGGCAGAGCTCAGCTTAGCGGGGAACAAAGGCGCTCGCCAGCGCCATCTCCCCCGCCCATCCCCCAGCCAAAATCCCAAAGAGAACCAGTTCCTGCCAGGGAACTTGCTCGCTCCGCGCAAACACCCAACTCTGTGCTTCTGCGGAGCCAAACCTCCGGCAGCGGATCTGACTCCCTCCCGCTGCCACAGGGCCCCTCCTGAAGTGGATCACCTAAGGAGAAGCGAGCTAAGCCTGCCCCTCCCGCCCCCGTGCACCTTGCCTACCCACCCCAGCTAATACGCCAGCTCCCCAGCACCACAAGCCTGGCAGTGTGCAAGTAGACCAGACGGGCCACGCCACCCCACAGTGAATCCCGCCCCTAGGAGAGGGGAAGAGAAGGCACACACCAGTCTGACTGTGGCCCCAGCGGTGGGCTGGGGGCAGACATCAGGTCGGACTGCAGCCCCGCCCACCAACTCCAGTTATACACCACAGCACGGGTGAAGTGCCCTGCGGGTCCTCACCTCTCCAGGGACTGTCCAAAATGACCAAACGGAAGAATTCCCCTCAGAAGAATCTCCAGGAAATAACAACAGCTAATGAACTGATCAAAAAGGATTTAAATAATATAACAGAAAGTGAATTTAGAATAATAGTCATAAAATTAATCGCTGGGCTTGAAAACAGTATACAGGACAGCAGAGAATCTCTTGCCACAGAGATCAAGGGACTAAGGAACAGTCACGAGGAGCTGAAAAACGCTTTAAATGAAATGCAAAACAAAATGGAAACCACGACGGCTCGGATTGAAGAGGCAGAGGAGAGAATAGGTGAACTAGAAGATAAAGTTATGGAGAAGGAGGAAGCTGAGAGAAAGAGAGATAAAAAAATCCAGGAGTATGAGGGGAAAATTAGAGAACTAAGTGATACACTAAAAAGAAATAATATACGCATAATTGGTATCCCAGAGGAGGAAGAGAGAGGGAAAGGTGCTGAAGGGGTACTTGAAGAAATTATAGCTGAGAACTTCCCTGAACTGGGGAAGGAAAAAGGCATTGAAATCCAAGAGGCACAGAGAACTCCCTTCAGACGTAACTTGAATCGATCTTCTGCACGACATATCATAGTGAAACTGGCAAAATACAAGGATAAAGAGAAAATTCTGAAAGCAGCAAGGGATAAACGTGCCCTCACATATAAAGGGAGACCTATAAGACTCGTGACTGATCTCTCCTTTGAAACTTGGCAGGCCAGAAAGGCTTGGCACGATATCTTCAGTGTGCTAAACAGAAAAAATATGCAGCCGAGAATCCTTTATCCAGCAAGTCTGTCATTTAGAATAGAAGGAGAGATAAAGGTCTTCCCAAACAAACAAAAACTGAAGGAATTTGTCACCACGAAACCAGCCCTACAAGAGATCCTAAGGGGGATCCTGTGAGACAAAGTACCAGAGACATCACTACAAGCATAAAACATACAGACATCACAATGACTCTAAACCCGTATCTTTCTATAATAACACTGAATGTAAATGGATTAAATGCACCAACCAAAAGACATAGGGTATCAGACTGGATAAAAAAACAAGACCCATCTATTTGCTGTCTACAAGAGACTCATTTGAGATCTGAGGACACCTTTAGATTGAGAGTGAGGGGATGGAGAACTATTTATCATGCTACTGGAAGCCAAAAGAAAGCTGGAGTAGCCATACTTATATCAGACAAACTAGACTTTAAATTAAAGGCTGTAACAAGTGATGAAGAAGGGCATTATATAATAATTACAGGGTCTATCCATCAGGAAGAGCTAACAATTATAAATGTCTATGCGCCAAATACCGGAGCCCCCAGATATATAAAACAGTTACTCATAAACATAAGCAACCTTATTGATAAGAATGTGGTAATTGCAGGGGACTTTAACACCCCACTTACAGAAATGGATAGATCATCTAGACACACAGTCAATAAAGAAACAAGGGCCCTGAATGATACATTGGATCAGATGGACTTGACAGATATATTTAGAACTCTGCATCCCAAAGCAACAGAATATACTTTCTTCTCGAGTGCACATGGAACATTCTCCAAGATAGATCATATACTGGGTCACAAAACAGCCCTTCACAAGTTTACAGGAATTGAAATTATACCATGCATACTTTCAGACCACAATGCTATGAAGCTTGAAATCAACCACAGGAAAAAGTCTGGAAAACCTCCAAAAGCGTGGAGGTTAAAGAACACCCTACTAACGAATGAGTGGGTCAACCAGGCAATTAGAGAAGAAATTAAAAAATATATGGAAACAAACGAAAATGAAAATACAACAATCCAAACGCTTTGGGACGCAGCAAAGGCAGTCCTGAGAGAAAAATACATTGCAATCCAGGCCTATCTCAAGAAACAAGAAAAATCCCAAATACAAAATCTAACAGCACACCTAAAGGAAATAGAAGCAGAACAGCAAAGGCAGGCTAAACCCAGCAGAAGAAGAGAAATCATAAAGATCAGAGCAGAAATAAACAATATAGAATCTAAAAAAACTGTAGAGCAGATCAACGAAACCAAGAGTTGGTTTTTTGAAAAAATAAACAAAATTGATAAACCTCTAGCCAGGCTTCTCAAAAAGAAAAGGGAGATGACCCAAATAGATAAAATCATGAATGAAAATGGAAATATTACAACCAATCCCTCAGAGATACAAACAATTATCAGGGAATACTATGAAAAATTATATGCCAACAAATTGGACAACCTTGAAGAAATGGACAAATTCCTAAACACCCACACTCTTCCAAAACTCAATCAGGAGGAAATAGAAAGCTTGAACAGACCCATAACCAGCGAAGAAATTGAATCGGTTATCAAAAATCTCCCAACAAATAAGAGTCCAGGACCAGATGGCTTCCCAGGGGAGTTCTACCAGATGTTTAAAGCAGAGATAATACCTATCCTTCTCAAGCTATTCCAAAAAATAGAAAGGGAAGGAAAACTTCCAGACTCATTCTATGAGGCCAGTATTTCTTTGATTCCTAAACCAGACAGAGACCCAGTAAAAAAAGAGAACTACAGGCCAATATCCCTGATGAATATGGATGCAAAAATTCTCAATAAGATACTAGCAAATCGAATTCAACAGCATATGAAAAGAATTATTCACCATGATCAAGTGGGATTCATTCCTGGGATGCAGGGCTGGTTCAACATTAGCAAATCGATCAACGTGATACATCACATTAACAAAAAAAAAGCGAAGAACCATATGATCCTGTCAATCGATGCAGAAAAGGCCTTTGACAAAATCCAGCACCCTTTCTTAATAAAAACCCTTGAGAAAGTCGGGATAGAAGGAACATACTTAAAGATCATAAAAGCCATTTATGAAAAGCCCACAGCTAACATCATCCTCAATGGGGAAAAACTGAGAGCTTTTTCCCTGAGATCAGGAACACGACAGGGATGCCCACTCTCACCGCTGTTGTTTAATATAGTGCTGGAAGTTCTAGCATCAGCAATCAGACAACAAAAGGAAATCAAAGGCATCCAAATTGGCAAAGATGAAGTCAAGCTTTCGCTTTTTGCAGATGACGTGATATTATACATGGAAAATCCGATAGACTCCACCAAAAGTCTGCTAGAACTGATACATGAATTCAGCAAAGTTGCAGGATACAAAATCAATGTACAGAAATCAGTTGCATTCTTATACACTAACAATGAAGCAACAGAAAGACAAATAAAGAAACTGATCCCATTCACAATTGCACCAAGAAGCATAAAATACCTAGGAATAAATCTAACCAAAGATGTAAAAGATCTGTATGCTGAAAACTATAGAAAGCTTATGCAGGTAATTGAAGAAGATATAAAGAAATGGAAAGACATTCCCTGCTCATGGATTGGAAGAATAAATATTGTCAAAATGTCAATACTACCCAAAGCTATCTACACATTCAATGCAATCCCAATCAAAATTGCACCAGCATTCTTCTTGAAACTAGAACAAGCAATCCTAAAATTCATATGGAACCACAAAAGGCCCCGAATAGCCAAAGTAATTTTGAAGAAGAAGACCAAAGCAGGAGGCATCACAATCCCAGACTTTAGCCTCTACTACAAAGCTGTCATCATCAAGACAGCATGGTATTGGCATAAAAACAGACACATAGACCAATGGAATTGAATAGAAACCCCAGAACTAGACCCACAAACGTATGGCCAACTCATTTTTGACAAAGCAGGAAAGAACATCCAATGGAAAAAAGACAGTCTCTTTAACAAATGGTGCTGGGAGAACTGGACAGCAACATGCAGAAGGTTGAAACTAGACCACTTTCTCACACCATTCACAAAAATAAACTCAAAATGGATAAAGGACCTGAATGTGAGACAGGAAACCATCAAAACCTTAGAGGAGAAAGCAGGAAAAGACCTCTCTGACCTCAGCCGTAGCAATCTCTTACTCGGCACATCCCCAAAGGCAAGGGAATTAAAAGCAAAAGTGAATTACTGAGACCTTATGAAGATAAAAAGCTTCTGCACAGCAAAGGAAACAACCAACAAAACTAAAAGGCAACCAACGGAATGGGAAAAGATATTTGCAAATGACACATCGGACAAAGGGCTAGTATCCAAAATCTATAAAGAGCTCATCAAACTCCACACCCGAAAAACAAATAACCCAGTGAAGAAATGGGCAGAAAACATGAATAGACACTTCTCTAAAGAAGACATCCGGATGGCCAACAGGCACATGAAAAGATGTTCAACGTCGCTCCTCATCAGGGAAATACAAATCAAAACCACACTCAGATACCACCTCACGCCAGTCAGAGTGGCCAAAATGAAGAAATCAGGAGACTATAGATGCTGGAGAGGATGTGGAGAGACGGGAACCCTCTTGCACTGTTGGTGGGAATGCAAATTGGTGCAGCCGCTCTGGAAAACAGTGTGGAGGTTCCTCAGAAAATTAAAAATAGACCTACCCTATGACCCAGCAATAGCACTGCTAGGAATTTATCCAAGGGATACAGGAGTACTGATGCATAGGGGCACTTGTACCCCAATGTTTATAGCAGCACTCTCAACAATAGCCAAATTATGGAAAGAGCCTAAATGTCCATCAACTGATGAATGGATAAAGAAATTGTGGTTTATATACACAATGGAATACTACGTGGCAATGAGAAAAAATGAAATATGGCCTTTTGTAGCAACGTGGATGGAACTGGAGAGTGTGATGCTAAGTGAAATAAGCCATACAGAGAAAGACAGATACCATATGGTTTCACTCTTATGTGGATCCTGAGAAACGTAACAGAAACCCATGGGGGAGGGGAAGGGAAAAAAAAAAAAAAAAAGAGGTTAGAGTGGGAGAGAGCCAAAGCATAAGAGACTGTTAAAAACTGAGAACAAACTGAGGGTTGATGGGGGGTGGGAGGGAGGGCAGGGTGGGTGATGGGTATTGAGGAGGGCACCTTTTGGGATGAGCACTGGGTGTTGTATGGAAACCAATTTGACAGTAAATTTCATATATTAAAAAATAAATAAATAAATAAATAATTAAAAAAAAAATTTTAGTTTCTCATTCTCTTGGAATTAATAGTCTGGAAGGGAAGACGAATCTTAAGGAAACAGTATTCATTGTACAGATAGATCAAACAATTCTAAAATTAGTATGGAACCACAAAGGACCTGAAACTGCCAAGACAGTCCTGAAAAAAACAAAAACAAAAACAAAAACAACAAATCAAAACTGGAGGCATCATGATCCTGGATTTCAAGCTATATCGTAAAGTTGTAGTCATCAAGACAATATGGTACTGGCAGAAAAACAGACACATAGATCAATGGAACAGAAAAGAGAACCCCAAAATAGACTCATAACTACATGGTCAACTCATCTTTGACAAAGCAGGAAAGAATAGCCAGTGGAAAAAAGACAGTCTCTTCAACAAATGGTGTTGGGAAAACTGGACGGTGACATGTAGAAGAATGAAATTGGACCACTTTCTTACACCATACACAAAAATAAATTCGAAATGGATGAAAGACCTAAATGGGAGCCAGGAAACCATCAAAATCCTAGGGAAAACAGGCAGCAACCTCTTTGACACTGGTCAGAGCAACTTCTTTCTAGATGCATCACAGAATGCAATGGAAAGAGAAGCAAACATGAACTATTGGGACTTCATCAACATAAAAAGCTTCTGCGCAGTGAAGGAAACAATTGACAAAACTAAAAAGCAGCCTGCAAAATGGGAGGAGATATTTGCAAAAGACATATTTGATAAAGGGTTGTGGTACAATGCCTCCTTAAGGAATGTGGTAAAAATCTCAAGACAAGGGAAGGCAACCTGGCTATGTATAGGTACATGGCATTCTTCATGACTCTGTAACACAGACTGCCCATTCGGACCGTATGATACCATATACGGGAGACAAAGGAGCAAAAATTGTACAAAAGGCAACCCCTCACTGTGCTCGGAGCTCAGCCTTTTGGGTCTTAGCCCACTAAGCTCATGCCAGCACGAATAAAAAAGCTGCTTCCTGGAAAGAAAAGCCTCTGTGTCCCGACTCTATATGTAACTGGCCGCTACAGGATTATTATCCAGAATCTATAAAAACATAATCAAATTTAACACCCAAAAAACAAATAACCCAGTTAAGAAATGAACTTAACATCTTGAATGAACTCTACACAACTCATTATGCTATCCTGCCCACATGATTTTACTCACTGGGTGTTATAATTTAATCACTTAATTCTGGATATGAAAGTCCTTTCAGCAAACATTCATTCAATAGCAATTGTATGGATAAAACACAATTTAGAACAGGAAAAATCATAAAAACATCAAAGACCATGAATTGAATCATTATTTTATGATGTTATTCATTGTTCTGTTTATCTGATGAGAATAAATTGTCATCCATAATGCAAAAATTCCATGAGAATAAACTCCTAACCACTGAAAGGAATCAGCTCAAAATTATTACAAACTGATTCAGTCACAAGGGGGAAATCCCAAGACTCTAATTAGTATAAGTCTGCCTAAGTTACTATTTCCTGGGAGTTTTCTCTTTTAGTAATATTGTCATTGTTTTTTCAGTATATGTTGAAAAATATCTTAGGAATAGGAGCTTCAAATTACAATTTGGGTATAAATCACTCCCGGTACCCCATCATTTGGACCACTCGTGTCTCCGAAAGAATCTTTCCTGGGATCAGGTAAGAGTGACAATTCTGACTTCTACACTTGCAGTTTCTCTTCCTGTTTTATTTTTGGATCTTCACCATAGGAGTTAGGTGGCCATGAAAGGAGCTTTCAATGTTAGCTTAATTTCTTGGCCAGCTACAATGAGTTTGTATGTATTTTTATTTAGATTGGTCACTAGAAAATATCAAACTCTCGTGGGAATTAATGAGTTTACACTAATCAATTTACTTTGAAAATAACATTCTCTTCATCCATTCAATAGTTTAACACATATTGAATAACCATATGAGAGGGAGCACCTGATATTCTCATAATTTTTAAAATAATAATATCTGTTGGGTCATCTAGGTGGCCCAGTTGGTTGAGCACCTGACTCTTGGTTTCGGCTCAGGTCATGACCTCATGGTTGGTGGATTTGAGCCCAGGTCTGGTTCTGTGCTGATGGTGCTGAGCCTGCTTGGGATCCTCTGTCTCTCTTTCTCTCTGCCCCTCCACGCTCTCTCTCTCTCTCTTCCTCAAAAATAAATACACATTTAAAAAAAAGAATAGTATCTGTTGGAAGAACAGTTCCCCCTCCAAAAAAATCAAATAATTGAAAAGAGAAAAAAATTCAAGAAAGAATTATTATATTCATTCTGGCAAAAATAAAACTCTCATAGAACTCAATAAATCTCTTTTTCAATTATTTGGGAGAGAAATGTTTGGGGTAAATTTAATTAAACTGAGACACACGGCTAATAATGGGTATAGGATTTGTAACTACATAAATCCTGAATCAGAATGTTATAAATGATGGACATTTTAGAAATTATGTAGCCAAAGTATGATATTGAATAGATGAGGACTCAAGTTCACAGAAAGAAAGTCGCTATATCAAGGTTAAATGACTGCTTCCTAAATTAAAAAAAATAAAAAAATTTAGTGTTTATATATATATATATTTATTTATTTATTTATTTATTTAAAAAATTTCATTTATTTTTGAGAGAGATCGAGAGACAGAGTGTGAACAGAGGAGGGGCAGAGAGGGAGACACAGAATAGGATCCAGGCTCTGAGCTGTCAGCACACAGCTCAATGCGGGGCTCAAACTCACTAGCTGTGAGATCATGACCTGAGCTGAAGTTGGACACTTCACAGACTGAGCCACCCAGGTGCCCCAAAGATCGCTTTCTAAATGAAGATTCAAAAGGGGTTTTATGATACCATTGGCTGGTACAAAGCCATAATGTGTAACAAGATCTATAACAGGTTCATTCATTGTAACCAGGTAATGCACCCTGCTCTTAAATCTGTGAGACGATGGAATGGAAAACTAAGACAGGGGAAGACACTGGAGTTTATTTGGCAGAGTAGACAAGGAAGGTGCTCCTTCTGGGAAATTAATATTCACACGAGATGCATGGCTCCACCAACTACATGACCTATTATTTACTTGTTTTGCCATTTCCTACCTTAAAGTACCATTCTTTTTCTAGCTATTCTTGCAGGCTTATCTACGTCTTTAAGAACAGTTGAGTTTGCATGCTTATCGGATTACCGACTCTAAACTTCCTAACTAAACTTCTAAACCATTCCTCCTATTTTGTGTGTCCCTATCCTTCGCTTCAATATCTCCAAGTCTCCCACTCAATCCATCTTACAGGAGTATGAAATGGCAACCTTATGCATATGAAATAGTTAGCAAAAATGAAAGCAGGTCAGTGTTTTCCTGTTACCTTGAACATGTGCCTTTAAACTGGACCCTCAAGAGGGCAAACTATTCCCCAAATGAACACTTCAGCCACCAGGGTGTGAGATATCAATGACACTTTTGGAAGTGAGCTACACACTTTGATTGACTGATTTTCAGTGGGAAAGTAAAATCTTGGAACTCCAAATTTTCACCAAATATTTACCACGTGTACCGGTTTCCCATATGTGACACCTATTTTTTGCTCAATAATCCCTACTAAATTACAAAGTAATGTTTTGTTTTCTTGCGTTGTTACATAATAGGAAACAAATGTATATGCATATCAATATCCTTGTGAGTCAAGTTCATTTGCATGAAAAATCTATGTAGTCTCTCTTATCTTGTTTATCTATGATCATTCCAATCCGGAGAAAAGCAATTTGACATTATTGAATCAGTGAAACCTTATGCTGAGAATTTTATTTTTCTTATGTTTCTTGAAATAAGGGACATAGATAAAAAAACACAACTCATTGCTGCTTTCACTGACTTATTATTACCCAGAAATTTCAAATTGGACACCAAAGCCAGAGGGAAATCTTTAGGAAGATATCGGGTTCCCCACCTCACTGAAATTTAATTATCTTTCTGTGTGGCATTTCTCATACGGAGAGAAAAATGTGCATGACTATTATAAAACTAGTTCAGCAATCTCTCCAATAATTCAGTATGAATTACTTGGCATTCTATATTGATATAGAAGCTAGAAAATAAGAATAACGGAGGATAAATTTTGCTATTCCTTGAATAAATATCAAATAAGTGAGCAATCTTTCCAAGTACAAGGAGTGCTGGGTACAGTAATTTAAATAGGGAGCTTTCAAGAGCAGTTCCCACAGCCATTAAACATGAGCCCAGAAGCGCAAGAAAACTCTACAAGCTTTTGCTTATAGAAATAAAAATAATATATTAAGTATTCCAAAATTATTCAGCTACTTATTTCCGTGAAATAAAAGGCTTTACTTCTAATGCAGCAGGTTTGGTTTGGAATTATCATAGAGAGCTACCAAAAATATTTAACATTTACCAACAATATTTGTCATATGCCCATTTCAGATCTCAAATATCTTTTTTTTTAAAGATATTGGGAATCATATTTCCAAACACTTTTGGCCTTTAAAATTTGAATCAGGCAAGAAACTCAAATTAGATGGTTTTGTTTTATTTTATTTTTAAACATTTTTATGTTTATTTATCTTTGAGAGAAAGAGAGACAGAGTGTGGGCAGGTGAGGGGCAGAGAGAGATGGAGACAAAGAATCTGAAGCAGGCTTCAGGCTCTGAGCTGTCAGCACAGAGCCTGACACAGGGCTTGAACTCACAAATAGCGAGATCATGACCTGAGCTGAAGTCAGATGCTTAACTGACTGAGCCACCCACATGCCCCTCAATTACATTGGTTTTAGAAACAGGGTCATGGATTGCAAGATAGGTCTGTAAAAAGACAGAGGAGAAGCAACTAGGGAAGCATGATTTTAAAAAGAATATGTAATAATTTCAACACAGATAAGTTAAAATATGTGCAAATTATATGAGAATATTTACAATATGTGGAACCTATGTTATATCCACATACATGGTAATTTAGCACATACCTTAACTCAAATAGACACTTAATAAGCAACCATAATTATTTGCTTGATATGATATGATGTGCAAACAGGGGCTAGTGTTTAGGGTCCAGCTGTACAGATCATGTGCTTGGGAGCAGAAAAGACTTGTGTCCACCTCTGATTGGTAAACAGAGGTCTGATGTCATATCGCTTTCTATTTCCCTAGGAGTTCTTTGCTATTTTCTGCTTGCTTCCATTCCTTCCCATTCACAGGGGTCCTCTTCCAAGCTCTATATTTCCCCCAAACAATTTTTTTTGAGAGCATGTATCAATGATAAATTCAAAAGTGCTTTAGTATACTACCAGTGGCACTACTGAAAGAAGGTGATTTTCCAAGTAGCGCAGGATAGATCTTACATTCCTGTGTTTGGTTTTGCTATTGAGATGCAAGGGTTCTAGCAATCTCTGGTGCTCGTGTGGAATTAGGGTTTCTAAGTCTAAGGAGAGTAGAGATGCTTCAGGCTCTTTGAATGAGTGAGCTTAGGAAAAGCTGCATATTCTTGCCCACCTTATATAGCTTCACAATACATGCGGGCATATAGAAGGCTCTGAGACTTCCTGCAACAAAGAAACCCATTTTCCCTTCTCTTTTTCAAAACACAGCATTCTTTGGGGTGCCTGGGTGGCTCAGTCGGTTAAGCATCCAACTTTAGCTCAAGTTATGATCTCACAGTTCATGAGTTCGAGCCCTGCATCAGACTCTGTGTTGACAGCTCAGAGCCTGGAGCCTGCTTCGGATTCTGTTTCTCCCTCCCTCTCTGGTCCTCCCCATCTTGTACTGTCTCTCTCTCTCTCTCTCTCTCTCTCTCTCTCTCTCTCTCTCAAAAATAAATAAACATTTAAAAAAAACTCAGCAGTTTTCAAATTTAGTTTTACCATAGACCTATTTTGTTGCCTGATATCCGGTTGATCTGGTGCATACAGTTTTGAAAGTACTAATCTAAGAACTCTGGTGACAGCATGTTGAAGGTTTATGTGTGCCCCATTCCCCCCCTTTCCTAATTGTACTCACTCTGTATTAGTTGCAGGTTCTTCTAGAGGTAAAATAAAACAGAACAGCATCATTGCTTTGTAAAACTGATGTGGCTGTCTGCATGGAAAGAAGAACTATAATCAAAATGTAGTCTCTTCTTCTTAAATCTTAGAGCATGCTTGCTGAACCTATTTAAAGGAGATAGTAGGAAACAGGCAAATTAAATTCCTATTTCTCCTTTATATTTTTATTGCTTTTATTAGTTGTCAAATGTAATATGATGAGCAACCAGGTGCTAGTATTTAAGGCATAGTTGTCCAAATCTAAAGATGAGATGAATGTCTTAATGCCATTGAAATGGGAGATTTACATGTACCGTTAAGGTGACTATTCTCCAAATAGACTCATCTTTCTGGCAAGTGAGGAAAAAGCACTTTTGCTATTTACACATATCCTGATTCTCAAATTATTGTAGTTTGCTCTCAAAGACCAAAGTTGTAGAATTAATCCATAGAAAATTTATCCCTGCGTCTACGTGGATTATCTTTGATTTCTCTCGAAAGCCTCCTGTCTCTGTGTGTACTGTTCACACTGTCTGAAAGTCCTCCCTACCCTCCTCTTTCTAGAAAATTCTTAGTTATCCTGTAAGTCCCAGTTAAAGGGTACCATTCTTTGAGGCTATCCTGTCTTTCTGGACACAATTAATTAGTAACTTTGCTCAAATCTTTATTATTGAATTTATCACATATAATCTTAATTTTCTCTTCCTATCCCCCTTTTACTATGAAGATACCAACCAGCTCTCTCAAGACAAGCACTATTACCAGTCACCTTTGTCTCCCTAGGAAAGTGACTCACAGACATGCAGTGTCCAATGCTGTTTGTACTCAAAGATTATCTTATTATAATGACTAAATCATACAACATTCTGGAAATATCACTGAGTCAAAGTAGCTGACTTTTGAGGGTACTTGGTTCAATACCCGGGAACAGCTTACGTACAGCAAATATAGCTGGTGACATTGCCTTTTCAGTGAATTAGGTATACAGACTTCTTTTTCTATGCTCTGGTTAAAGACAGGCTTAAAAATGAAATTATTCGCCAACACTGTGTATGGTAGGTTTCACATTAAATAATGAATCCTCATACCCGTTTACATTTGGAAGCTCTTAAGATCTTGGAACATAGGGCTTATGTTATTGTGTAGTAAAAATTCCACTGGCCTGAGTGGCTGCTGGCTTTTTAACCTGGGAGTCACTCTCTACTTCATTTCTGTTCATCCTTATACTTAGCCCACTTCACTCATCCTTATTATCTAACTGGCTCTGAGAGGTATTTGAGTTCTGATCCCTTATCTTATTCAGTCTATCACGTACAATAACACGACAACATTGAGAATCCATGATGAAAATATATTCTCCCAACTCCTGGAAAAACAGTTTCTCATTTTATTCTTTCATTATAATTGATATTATCTGAATTGGTAATTTTATCCACAAGCATAATCCACTTCTTTGACCACTTCTTCTTTTCCCCCAACCTAGGTCTCCCTTTCTCTAGTCATACAAATGCTTCTGAATGAAAATTCCTTCATTAGTGATTGATGCAGGGCTTTGTTATTTTCACATTTGGGGTCATTATCTTTGGTTATTCACATATGAATACCATAATTTCCTGTACTTTATTGATATCACAGTGAAACAGGATCTCTTTCCTTTAAATCACTGTAATTTGGGGTTTTCACCTACAACCCATAGGGAGTGTAATTCTCAAAAGTTGAACTTCTACATATGCATGCACTGTTGACTTGCAGAAGTGTTTCCAAGCACATGTCACCATTGCATCTGGAACCATTCCCAGGCTCCATGATGAAGCCTGTGATTTTATAGAGAACGGTAAGTGACTGTTGGTGGTTCAGTCCATTTTTAGGCAGACTTTGGGTCATAAGGCCCCCATTCTGAAGCAAGCTGGTGTCGCATGAGCCATTCTCTTGGGGACCATCTGCACATTACACACCTAGCTTCTAGGGGCCACCACCTTCTTGAAAGTCTCAGCTCCTGCAATCTCAGATGCTGATCATAGTCCTGCGTGAGAGTGATTGAGAGTGTGAGATGGAGGAGAAGGGGGGAAAGAGAGAGAAGAAATATATGATGGACTTCTCATTCACTTCTTACTTTATTTTAATTCATCTACGTGAACAATGCTGGCAGCTAAGAAAATGGTCAGAGGAAATTCCACCTTAGTGACCGAATTTGTTCTCCTGGGATTAACAGATCGTCCAGAGCTTCAGCCCATCCTCTTTGTGCTGTTCCTGGTGATCTACTTAATCATCGTGGGGGGGAACCTTGGGATGTTGGTATCGATCAGGATAGATTCACGCCTCCACACCCCCATGTACTTCTTTCTTGCCAGTTTGTCCGGCTTGGATTTGTGTTATTCCACGAATGTGACTCCCAAGATGTTGGCGAACCTCTTATCAGAGAAGAAAACCATTTCCTATGCTGCTTGTTTAACCCAGTGTTATTTTTTCATTGCCATGGTGATTACTGAGTTATACATGCTAGCTGTAATGGCTTATGACAGGTACATGGCCATCTGTAGCCCTTTGCTTTACAGCAGCAAGATGTCCAGAGGGGTCTGTATTCGCCTGATTGCTGGTCCCTATGTCTACGGCTTCCTTAGTGGCCTGATGGAAACCATGTGGACGCACCGCTTGACCTTCTGTGACTCCAGTATTATTAATCACTTCTACTGCGCTGACCCCCCCCCCCCATCCAGCTGTCCTGCTCTGACACTTTCGTTAAAGAGACGTCCATGTTTGTGGTAGCAGGATTTAACCTCTCCAACTCCCTCCTCATAATTGTCATCTCTTATATCTTCATTCTCACTGCCATCCTGAGGATGCATTCTGCTGAAGGCAGGCACAAAGCTTTTTCCACGTGTGGTTCCCATCTGGTGGCAGTGACTGTATTTTACGGGACACTCTTCTGCATGTATGTTAGACCTCCCACGGACAAGTCAGCGGAGCAGTCTAAAATTATTGCCGTTTTCTACACTTTTTTTTTTTTTCAACTTTTTTTTTTTTATTTTTTTTTTATTTTTGGGACAGAGAGAGACAGAGCATGAACGGGGGAGGGGCAGAGAGAGAGGGAGACACAGAATCGGAAACAGGCTCCAGGCTCCGAGCCATCAGCCCAGAGCCTGACGCGGGGCTCGAACTCACGGACCGCGAGATCGTGACCTGGCTGAAGTCGGACGCTTAACCGACTGCGCCACCCAGGCGCCCCGACAAGCTGATTTTTAAAGAGGTTAAGCTTTCAGGTGACTTTGCAGCTACAAAGCATAAGCAGAGCTGAGGAATGTTTACTGAGTACGTATAATAAGCCAAGTACTGCTCCAATACGAAGCAAGAACCCCCAAGGAGCTCTGGGATTGCATGGTTTTGTAGAATTCTGTAAAGAGAAAAATCAATGCAATTTGTTAAGTGTTACATAGTATAAGAAAACAGGAGTGCTAATGCAGCAGAGAAACAAAAGAATGTACTGTGAGTAAATCGAAGTTGGTCTTATATAATTGCAGAAGATGGGGACTTGTTCATTCTTTGTGCACCTGCTCCAGCATACTTACAGCTCCTAGTACAATGTTATGTCAGAGTAGGCAGGATCTGAACAAAATAGGCATTAGAAAATATTCGTGATCACATATGTACATGTTCCTTCCAATGAAAAAGGAAAAGCCACGGAACCGTACTCAGTCACTCCCTCAATGGACATGTTTTTCTCAGTCGTATTTCAAAGCTGCTTTTCTACCTGAGAGCTTATTTCTCCTCACTATTTTCTTTCTTTTTTTTTTTTTTAATTTTTTTTCAACGTTTTTAAATTTATTTTTGGGACAGAGAGAGACAGAGCATGAACGGGGGAGGGGCAGAGAGAGAGGGAGACACAGAATCGGAAACAGGCTGCAGGCTCCGAGCCGTCAGCCCAGAGCCTGACGCGGGGCTCGAACTCACGGACCGCGAGATCGTGACCTGGCTGAAGCCGGACGCTTCACCGACTGCGCCACCCAGGCGCCCCTCCTCAATATTTTCTACAAAGTAACATTTTCATATTTACTAATTCTGTATTATTCCATTTAATTGTTTCAAATTTTCTATTACTAGATGTTCTTTAAGTATCTTTATCTTGAAATTCAAATTGTGGATGCTGGTAAAACACACATCTAAACAAATCGCTACTTTTGTAAATTTTAACATCTAGTTAATAGTGTGTTGCATTCTACTTAAACAGATACCTAGAGCGCTATTGTTGTTTAAGCAGACACACATATGCAATTATTTAAAACCAGCTCCTTTATTCCGATTTTCCGATTTCAGGGTCCTTGTCTCTATTTTTATAGCCTAGGCTGGCACTAAAAGAAGATGCAGCGGCTCCTAAATTCTCACTCTACATCCTTGCAAGTTAATTCTGAACTTTCTTTTAATTTATTGAACAGATTTAAGCAACACAGTGATGGAGGAACCTATGTGAAAATAGAGAATATTTACCACACTTCCTTAAGGAACAATAATTACAGGGTATTTTACACTTTGCTTCCCACCTATCTAAGAGATCACGAATCCAACTGGTACTGTGTCAAAGGAAGTCTGATCCACGTGTACTTAAAACAAATAAACAAATGGTCCAGGGAAAGATATTGCTTTAAGTCTAACATTTTTCTTCATATATCATATATTTCCTGACATCTGAACAAAGTTTAGATTTTCACACTCACACATACACACACACGAGGGAGAGAAGGAAATAACAATGCTCACCAAAGTTCAAGTACTGTTTTAATGTATGTTGTTTCACTTAATCTGCCCACTAATATTATGATTACACAATTGCTATTCCCATGTTATTTATTTTTAAGTTTCTAAGTGTTTATTTAGTTTTGAGAGAGAGAGAGAGAGACAGAGGGAGAGAAAGAGAGATGGAGTGTGAGTCGGGGAGGGGTAGAGAGAGAGGGAGACACAATCGAAAACAGGCTCCGAGCTTTCAGCACAGAGCCCGATGCGGAACCTTGAGATCATTACCTGAGTCAAAGTCGGACTTTTAACCGACTGAGCCACCCAGGCGCTGTTATCCCCATTTTAAAGATGAGTAGAGACCCACAGATTAATTGCTTACCGAAAATCACATAGCTGAGAAGCCCAAATGTGTCTGGCTTCAACATTTATCATTGCCTTTTCCTTCTATGACACACATTTTTTAAAAAAATTAAGTAATCTCTACACCCAATGTGGGCTTGAAATTACAACCCTGAGATCAAGAGTTGGATGCTCTACCAACTGAGCCAGCCTGGAGCACTCCCACCCCTGCTTTTTTCTCAATACTTTTTTTTTTTTTTGAGAGAGAGAGAGAGAGAGAGAGAGAGAGGTTGCTCAGACAGGAGTTGGGAGGAAGGCAGAAGGAGAGAAAGAATCTTAAGCAGGCTCCACACCCAGCATGGGGAACTATTCAGGGCTCAATCTCATGACCCTGGGATCATGACCTGAGCAGAACTCCAGTTGGATGCTCTCTTTTCTCACTACAGGTTTTTGAAGGGGAAAGTCATGTAAGAAGCAAAACTATCATTTTCTGTATCCCCAAAATATTGTCGATCAGGTAATTGACAGCTGAATGCACACTGAATAATATAATCTACTATTAAAAGACATCCTATTTTATAAGGTATAGACAAATTCAATCTGTTCAATAAAGTGAGCTTTGTAGACAGACCCTGTTTCCATTGTTTATCAGCTAAATTAATAGTTAAGAACATAAACTTTGGAATCAGACTTAGTGAGCAAGTTACTTAGCCTCTCTGCCTCATTTTCTCATCTGTAAGATAAATACATATAGTATTTTCTCATAAAGAACCTCCGTAAAAAATGGATTAATATATTTGTTGTACATTTGAAACTAAGGTAACATTGTGTGTCAACTATACTCAGATAAAAACATTTTAAAAATACCTATAAAGTACTTAGTACAATGCATCATACATAATATTCACTCAATAAAAGTGAACTGATTTTTATTATTATTTTTTTACATTTTTTTTAACGTTTATTTATTTTTGAGACAGAGAGAGACAGAGCATGAATGGGGGAGGGGCAGAGAGAGAGGGAGACACAAAATCCGAAGCAGGCTCCAGGCTCTGAGCCATCAGCCGAGAGCCCGACGCGGGGCTCAAACTCCGGACCGCGAGATCATGGCCTGAGCTGAAGTCGGACGCTTAACCGACTGAGCCACCCAGGAGCCCCTGATTTTTATTATTAACTATAAAGTTACTTTACCTATTTGAGACTTTGTTTCCTCTCATAGCTTTCTGTATTTTTCTGTTATTACATTTATCATTCTTCATATATACTACCCTTATAGTTTTGGTTAATTAATTAATGTCTGTGTTCTCCATAATCTTGTAAATGCCACAAAGTCAGATATAAAATTCGAAAGCAGTTATTTTTCTAATGCTTAGCCTGGTACATAGTCTATGCTCCCTTAAGAGCCAAATAGGTAATAAACAGATGATAGATAGATAGATATTAGGGAATGTTTACAAATTGGAAATTACAACATTAGTTGTATAAGGTGATGGGAATTGGAAAACATATGAGATGCACTGATGGAATCTTAATTGTGTATAATTTATTCACGCATAATTGGTCTATTTTTATTTTCTTAAACAGAATTTCTCTTGAAATGTTCAGGGTAAATCAGACGAGAAGGAAGAAATTTAGCTTCCTGAGGTTGACCAGTTGTCTAGTGTTGCCAACTGTTCTTTGTCTTGTCTACAGTTATTTGTATCTCTTTCTTGTGGAAAACTTGAGCCTAACTCTGTGGATCACCTGCTCATACCATTTTTCACTGATCTGCCAATGCCACACATTTTGGTTAATTTTTTTTATTGAAAAAGTCTTGTCGTTGATCAATGTATTTGAACAGTGTCACCTTGGTCACATGATCACCTTGGTGTTAACTCAATGTTTTGTCCCTGATGCTGTCTGTGACAATCCCACCCATATGACCCGACCATTTGCTTTTCATGTAGTTACGATATTGGGTCCAAAGTGTTCTACTGTTACATGGCGGCCATTGCCTGTATATTAGATTTCATACAGAGTTGTGTCACATCAGACTTGTTTTCTCAAGAGCTGGCCACATGGAACATTATCATCACATCCTGCTACTCTGTAGCTACTGTAACAGTAAAAATTAGATTTTACCATAAACCATATGGAGACTCCAGAACATGCTTAGGAGTATATGGGAGTGTCAAGTTTTCACTTTTACCAACAAATTTTCAATCTTTCCAGTCATTGTCAACCACATAAACCTCTCTGTTTTTGAATCTAATCCTACAAATGTAGCTGGGTAATGACACCTCCTCGAAAAAATGAGTAGCAAAATTAAAACAGTGTCTCCCTTATATGTTATGACTCTTCTTTTGAACCACCAAATAAGAAAGAGCAAGAGAAAGAATATATTTGAAAATATGATGAAATTACTACATAAATCTGTTATTCATAGCTTGAAAAATCACCAGATGAATAATTTGAAAGACTTATATTGATTATGTTATTATGTAATGTAAAAGCCATGTTTTCTTTAAAAAATTAAGAAAAAACATGCTTTTTTTTTTTTTTGGTTTGCCTTTCTTGAGAGAAAGTGGTTCCTTATATGAATAACATAATTGGGGCGCCTGGGTGGCTCAGTCGGTTAAGCGTCCGACTTCAGCTCAGGTCATGATCTCACAGTTTGTTGGTTCAAGTCCTACATCAGGCTTTATGCTGACAACTCAGAGCCTGGCGCCTGCTTCAGATTCTGTGTCTCCCTCTCTCTCTGCCCCTCCCCTGCTCTCACTCTGTGTCCTTGTCCCCTGTCTCTTTCTCTCTCTCTCTCTCTCTCTCAAAATAAATAAACATTAAAAATTTTTAAATACATACATACATACAGAATAAAAATTTTGTAGAGTAAGTGTCCCAATAATGTCCAACCAAGAGTCAAGAATGGTAGCTAGGTAAGTGACTTACTCCAAATCTTTGGCTTTGAAGACTGATTCCTCTCTTTATAAGTCTTATCTGCCTCACAGCCTACAAGTATGTGTCCAGTGGCAATTTCATTGTTGAATTAATTTTCATGAATGTTAAGGAACACTTAAGAAATAATGTGATGCTCTGATGAATGAGCTTAAGAACTCAGAACGCATGTAAAAGTATCCACTGAATTGGGGATTGTAATACATTTAAAATCTTTGCTTGTTCTGATGATCTTGAGCTGGGAGATCTATTATAATAAAATGATTTTTTTTTCCTAGAAGACTTGCTCTATTTAATGACCTTAATGACAGCCGGTTTCACAGAAGCAAGACTATGTTGATGACAAGTTGCCTCTTGCTTAACTGACAGAGATATCTTTGTATGTTTGTGGCCACATGTTCATTTAACGGATTTTTAGAAAAGCTATTGTCTTTTCTAAGGCTCATTTCCTTCAACTGTAAAATGGGTTTAATAATATTAACTCGAGGGACACCTGGGTGGCTCAGTTGGTTGAGCATCTGACTTTGGGCTCAAGTCATGATCTCACGGTTTGTGAGTTCGAGCCCCATGTGGGGCTCTATGCTGACAGCTTAGAGCCTGCTTCAGATTCTGTGTCTCTCCCTCTCTCTGCCCCTCCCCTGCTTGCACTCTGTCTCTCTCTCAAAAATAAATAAACATGAAAAAAAAATTTTAAATAATATTAACCTGAGATTTTTAAGTGAGTTTTTGACAAAATCTTATATGACAAAAGGAGTTCAGTATGTCAAATTTAATGAAGGTTAGGTACTTTATTAATCAAATATATTAAAAACCCTTAACCACTAAGAAATTCAACAGCTGTACAAAGTACACCATGGCTTAGAAAAATAAGGAGTTGGAAACACTGTCAATCATGTGGATAATGTAGGGGTCTCCAATTGCTTTCATTTCTTCTTGGCCTTTTCTAAACACAAAACAATAGAAAACAAGTAAAATAAAGGACTAAAATACTCCCCTTTTTTAAAAAAAGTTTTTATTTTTTTTTAACATTTATTTATTTTTGAGAGAGCACAAGCAGGGGTGGGACAGAGAGAGAGGGACACATAGACTCCGAAGGAGCTCCAAGCTCTGAGCTGTCAGCAAAAAGGCAAACGCAGAGCTTGAACCCATGAACCGTGAGACCATGACCTGAGGTGAAGTCGGACACTTAACCGACTTAACCACCCAGTCACTCGTAAAATACTATCCCTTTTTATCAAGTCAATGTATGATCACTGCAATAATACTATATGGTAGAATTTGCTTGTGTCACATTGGTGGACTAGTGAAATAGAAATTCTTTAAGGGGGTGCGTGGGTGGCTCAGTTGGTAAAGCGTCCGACTTCGGCTCAGGTCATGATCTCGCGGTTTGTGAGTTCGAGTCCTGCATCAGGCTCTGTGCTGACAGCTCAGAGCCTGGAGCTTGCCTCAGATTCTGTGGCTTCCCCTTTCTCAGCCCCTCCCATGCTCATGCTCTGTCTGTCTATGTCTCTCAATAATAAATAAATGTTTTTTTTTTTAAAGAAAGAAATTCTTTACAATGCAGCTCTTTCTGCTGAGTCTCTCAATAATAAATAAATGTTTTTTTTTTTAAAAGAAAGAAATTCTTTACAATGCAGCTCTTTCTGCTGAGTGATGGAGGCAGTGAGGGGGATGGGCCCAGCAAGGCATGGCAAGCAGTCAGTAAGACCATTACTGACAGAGATGAAGAAGACACAAGAGAGAAGTTTAAGCCATCCCTAATTCCCATGTTAACAGTCCTTGAGCTGTGTCTTCAGGAAATTTTTAATTGACGGAATTGATTGCTTCATCTTGATTTAATACCATAGGGAAAAATAATCACCCTTATAAACACAAGCAACAGTTTCCTTCACTGATTTTTGAAGGCGCATTGGTTTTCCTACTTCCTTATAGGTAGGGCTGTCTATTTTGTGTGTTAGGAATGAACCAAGGTGTTACTATATATACGTGGAATCCAATTTCTTATTTGGTAGGAATCGATGTGTGGTTGGAAATGGGTACATGGCTACCTAGACAAAAATCAGAGCCAGTCATATGACCAACACCAATGCTCATAATCTGGGTATTTTTTATTCTTCTAAATATTAAACAAAGGGAAGGTAGATGCTAAGGATTTCTTGTGATAGTCTTATATGCCTCACACATGGTCAGATATTTACATACACTGTAAGTTTTAAACTCGCCAGAGAAAAATCCTGCAGCAACATTTTAAATGTGAGAAAACTGAGGCTTATGAAGGTCAAGATATCTGTAATCACCGAGCTAATGGGCCAGCACAGTTGTACTTTTTCATATCGAATCTGCCAGTTGCAAAACCTGTGAGATGAACATAAGTATTAAGGATACTGGAAACATTTTAGCACAAAATAATTTTTAAAGGTTTGCAAAGCATAAATATACCTTAGGTTATTTTTAAGGAAGGCAGAAGGAAAGAAAAGGGCATGAGCACATAGAAGGGTGCAACATGATGCTTCAGTGCTCTCTAGTAGGAGATAAGAAAAAGATCGTGAGATCCATCTACTAAATAACCATTTTTGGACAGATGATGGTTCCTATTATACAGAAACCTTTTTAGTTGTTCAAAACATCTTAGTTTGTTCACTAGGCGACAGTTGGTCTAGAGCTGAGCTAGAGGATAAGAGCCAGCAAAAGGTGAACTGCTCAGGGTAATATGGAGTTCTTGAGGTCATTCCAGGAAAGAAGAGATAAAGCTGAGAAATACTAGTGGGTAAGAAAACAAAAACAAAAAACACAAACAAACAAACAAACAAACAAACAAAAACAGAGATATGTTATGAAGCTGGGGATTAAGTGCTACAAAATAGCCCCTGGAAAAATCCTCTGTGGTTAGGGTAGAGGAGGAGAATTTAAAGAATAAATATGACTAATGGTTAAATTTTATTTTTAAACCATTTTTTGTATTATCTTTCCCCTGCATTACAGAGAGTTGCAGTGTGTGTGTGTGTGTGTGTGTGTGTGTGAACATAGAATGGATAGAAAAAGGTTTACAGCATGTTTAAAAGGTCTCAAGAGGATTACGCTGTGATTATTTAAACACTGTCATCACAATTTTTAAGTCATAACTTTGTCTTTGGGCATAATCTCCGAGGAATTAATTAAATTCTAACTAATAATTATCACTGCAGAGTTTTATCTGACATAGATAAAACTTTCTTCTTTTCAAGAGGAACCTTGTTGATTGAGTGGGAAATAAAATCCAAGATTACATATGTCTTTGTCTGGGGATCTATATTTCTCTTCTAGTTATAGCTTAATCACTAGATTTTTTTTTTTTAAGGTGGAAGGGAGAATTTTTTTAATGAATTAGGATCAAACTAGCAATGATTGAGATTCCATCTCCTGAGTGGTTTGTGTTTGTCACAGATTAAAAAAAAATAGTGTTTATTTAATTTTGGGAGAGAGAGAGAGAGAACGAGCATGCATGGGGGAGGGGCAGAGAGAGAGGGAGACACAGAATCAGAAGCAGGCTCCAGGCTCTGAGCTGCCAGCACAGAGCCTGAGTGGGGCTCAAACCCACACACTGTGAGATCATGACCTGGGCCGAAGTCGGCCACTTAACTGACTGAGCCACCCAGGTGCCCCATGTGTTTGTCGCAGATTTTAACTGTTTGGCCCAAGAGTATTGATTCTAGATTGCCTGTATCTTGAAAACCTATAGGAAAGAAGCCATGGTAAAGGCAAATCTGAAGATCAGGATGAGTTCTACAGAGACTTACAGCCATCCTGGAAGTTTAGATTAGTTGGATAATGATTTCCCTTCCCGCAAGGGCGAAACCAAACAATAGTTAAGTTAGAAGTTTACTTCTCTTTCATATAAAGTTCTGAGCTGGTATGTCGGTTCAGCTCCGTCAACGATTTAGCCGTTGTGACTTAACTCACTTTTCTGCCAGCTCATCCATATGATCCAAGGTAGCGGTGCACTGTGTCCACAGGAGCTGCCAGCGGGAGGCAGAAAGGAGGGAGGGAAGGGCTAGCCTATGGTGTAAGGGGATGGCGAACAATTGCACACTTCTCTTTCATCACATTCTCTTGCCTACGATCTGCTCTTTGACCATAGAAAATGTAGTCTGAGAATAAACAACGAGAAGGGAAGTTTTGCGGTTGTTTTGCTTGTTTTGTCTTAGCACGGTTGCGTAAAGATCAACTATGGCTCCTAGGAGTAACTGACATGGGTGTGGGGCGGGTACTGCTGCCGTCCAGGCTTTGTCAAATCCGTCTGTGGCTGGGGGGTCTCGTTTTGCTCTCCCGTTTTGCTCTCCCGTCTGTTTTCTCAAACGTAGAGGAACATACCGGACCAAGTCATTCTCTGGTCCAGTTCAGATCTGATGGACTGAAAAATTAGCCTCTCCAAACCTATCGGATTGCCTGTAAAAATGCTTAAAAGACTTTTTGAAAGCTTGCCCGCGCGCTATGTCAGTAACCACACGTGGTAAAACATTTTATCATCACTCAGCTTTTCAAAGGTTTCTCTTTTCTTCCATCTTTCCCTCCAACTAGAATCTAGTCATTCTAAAATGGGAAGTGTCGATTTCTTCTACCTTACAAAGAATGAATGAAGATACATATTTAAATTTAGCCCTTAGTTCTCTTTTACAAAGAACCTAAGGAGTTGAGGCGGCATCGTCAGGAAAAATAATTGGTATCAGGAAAAGAACTGCTCCTACGAAGTTCTCAACCACTAATTATATTATTGGGTATATTCATTTAGATAAGTGGTAGATGCTTGTTTATTGGCATTGGTTAGCAAAATCTGGGATGAAAAAAATTGATGTGAAGTGAAGTAAAATATTGAAAACAGATAAAGTAGAAATGCAGATGGGTAAGAAATGTCTTGACAGAAACCAAAAAGGTAAATGGACAAAGAGAAATAAGAGGGATATTTACCAAAGAAAAAGACTTAAAGCCCGCTAGTGACTGGGACCTCGAGATTTAAGTGTGTTTGCTAACATTTAATTGGATACTGTTTCAATTAAACCACTATTTCTAGTGTCTCCTGGGGCCAAAAGTCATAGAAAGGGAGAGAAAAAGCAGGTAAAAAAATCCAAAATGTCATTCTAAGAAAATATTATTATTTTTTTTACCTTTAAAAAACGTTCTGTACTGATCCAAAGTTCTCATGTCCCGTTGAAGGAAATTATGAGAAGAAATCTCACTTCAGTGAATGAGTTCATTCTTCTTGGACTGACCAGTCACCTGGAATTACAGATTGTCCTCTTCCTGCTGTTTCTGGCCATTTACACGGCCACTGTCGCAGGGAATCTTGGCATGATTGTACTCATCCAGGTCAATGCCCGGCTGCACAAACCCATGTACTTTTTTCTGAGCCACTTATCCTTTGTGGATCTGTGTTTCTCTTCCAATGTGACTCCAAAGATGCTGGAGATTTTCTTGTCAGAGAAGAAAACTATTTCTTACCCTGCATGTCTGGTGCAGTGTTACTTTTTTATTGCCTTGGTCCACGTGGAGATCTACATCCTGGCTGTGATGGCCTTTGATCGGTACATGGCCATCTGCAACCCTCTGCTTTATGGCAGCAAGATGTCCAAGAGTGTGTGCACATCCCTCATCACCGGGCCTTATGTGTATGGAGCGCTCACTGGCCTCATGGAAACCATGTGGACTTACAACCTAGCCTTCTGTGGCCCCAATGAAATTAACCACTTCTACTGTGCTGACCCACCACTGATTAAGCTGGCTTGTTCTGACACTTCCAACAAAGAGCTGTCCATGTCTGTTGTGGCTGGATGTAACCTCTCCTTTTCTCTCCTCATCATCCTGATTTCCTACCTTTATATTTTTCCCGCTATCCTGAGGATTCGTGCCACAGAAGGCAGGCACAAAGCTTTTTCCACCTGTGGCTCCCATCTGATAGCTGTCACCGTATTCTATGCAACTCTTTTCTTCATGTACCTTAGACCCCCTTCAAAGGAATCTGTGGAACAGGGAAAAATGGTTGCTGTATTTTATACAACGGTAATTCCCATGTTGAACCCCATGATTTATAGCCTTAGGAATAAAGACGTGAAAGAAGCATTAACCAAAGAGTTGATAAGAAAAAAAAGATTTTCTTAAAAGCTATCACTATTCTTTTGGGTCCCAATTTTTTCTCAACCTTTTTTTCCCAAAGTTACAGGATGGAATTGATGATGCAATGAGAAATAGGGTACAGCAAAGGGGGAACATTACATTTTCAAAAGTTTTAATAATTTTTTAAAAATCCAAGCACAAATAGTACAATTTCCACTACAAAAGTTTGTGTGTTTGCACTTGCCATTCATTTTTCTTACTAGTTATTTCAATTTCTTTGCTTTATTGTACACATGGTAGCATTACATTTCTCTGTTTTGGATTAAGGTAGAAGGGTGTGACTATTTCTGGACCATGAGTTTTATTAGAATTTATTAGAATTCATATGTGTCCCTTCTCAGTTGAGCAATTGTGAGAAAATCTTTCAGCGTTTTTGTTTTGTTTTGTTTTGTTTGCCAGGGTGACCAGCAATATTTACAATGTTTTAAACATGGGTTCTTGAGTGAGGAAACACGGAAAGTGCCCTCCACCAACTCACAACAGAAATATGCAATGGGTGTGGGGTTCCCTTTGTTATAAGCTACTATATTATGTGGAATTGCTTGTTACCATGTCAACAAGTAGCCTCTTCTTCTTTTTTTTTTTTTTTTTTAATTTTTTTTTTCAACGTTTTTTATTTATTTTTGGGACAGAGAGAGACAGAGCATGAACGGGGGAGGGGCAGAGAGAGAGGGAGACACAGAATCGGAAACAGGCTCCAGGCTCCGAGCCATCAGCCCAGAGCCTGACGCGGGGCTCGAACTCACGGACCGTGAGATCGTGACCTGGCTGAAGTCGGACGCTTAACCGACTGCGCCACCCAGGCGCCCCAACAAGTAGCCTCTTCTTACAGATACAATATTAATTACACAAAATTCAAACTTCTGAATGCATGTAACAGAAGTTAAATACCACAACTCTAAAAAAAATCACCTTTGAGATTTTATTTTTCTAGGATTTTCTGTTTTTACATATACGCATGTTTGTAGTTAAAATTACTTATTGTAATTATTGTTTAAAATTACTCATATAAAGCATATATGCTTTTTTAAAAGTCAAATAATATTATAGGGTTATATGAATTCCCGTGTTACTTCTTCCCCACCCCATCTCCCCATAGACAACATCATCTTGTTATTTTATATGGTAACTTATTTTAAATTATATGTTTATATGGCTATTTTTATTGATTTTTGAACATACATACAATTCACTGGCATCTTTTTACTAAAGATAAAGTATTAAAATTTTTCCACCAAACCCTGCATCCCTATCAGTTCTGTCTCCTCATATTTATAACAGGGTCACATCTGAATTTTTCTTAAATTGATATTTTATTGTTAAAATACTACAAATACGGGGTGTCTGGGTGGCTCAGTCGGTTAAGTGTCCGACTTTGGCTCAGATCATGATCTCAGGGTTTGTGAGTCTGAGCCCCATATGGGACTCTGTGCTGACAGCTCAGAGCCTGGCACCTGCTTCGGATTCTGTGTCTCCCTCTCTGCCCTTCCCATGCTCGTGCTCTGTCTCTCTCTCAAAAACAAATAAACATTAAAAAATATAAAATACTACAAATATGTTATTAGTAATACCTGAATCATAAGATGAGTAATACTGTGAACATTACAAACACTAATTACCAACACAATGAGTAATGCTATGAATATAATTCTCTTCTTGCACAATTAGTTGATTTTCAGAGTCACTATACTTGCTACCTGCTTGTGTGTGTGTGTGTGTGTGTGTGTGTGTGTGTGTGTATTTATTTTTCCCCAAACTTCCACAGAACTATAAAGCACCTCTTATAGGGACAAATGGATAGCTGACCTATACTTTATACATTTTCTCCCTGGAAGCTTTCTGTCTCCCCTTACTGGATTCTGTACTGTTTCTCCCCACACATGTTGCAGAAATGTTATCTGGAGACTGTGGTTGCTACTCTTGGTTTAAAATGTTGCATTCATTTTAAACCTCTGTTGGATTCTGTGTTGATTACTGGACCATATGCTACAATTGAGAGATGCAACAATACACAAGGCAGAAAAAGTCCTTTATTATGTTTTCCAGGTGGGCTATTTTGATGGCAAAGTATCCACACAAACTGATAATCAAATATTTCAAGTATTAGTGTTATGGAGAAGGTAAAGTGAGGCAATCGGAAAGACAATGGCTCCGGATCATCGCAAGTGAGGGTGGTGCTGATGTGTCAATTTCAGCGGAGGGGAAAGGACTCTTGGAGAAGGTGACACTTTGAATCGAACCCTCATTGGTCAGAAGAAGGCAAACCCAGACAAATCTTTGGGAACTACAACCGGGAGAGTCACTAGCAAGTAGAGAGTTTCAGAATAAAGCCTGGCATGTTAAAGCCACAGAAGGAAAAGCCATGTGGCTGAAGCTTAATAAATGGGAGAAACAATAGGAAACGTTGATCCCGGAAAAGTGGCCCCCCTATTTACTGGATGACACTGTGGACTCCCAGAGTTGACAAGGCAAACAGACTGCAACACTTTGCTTTTGTGTCCACGTTTGGGTTGTTGCCATGTGATATGTGGCAATAATCTCGCAGGTTAGACAGAATGAGAAGTAGTAGTTGATTCATCAAGTTTTTGTTGGGTTAGGTTTTCAATTGTTGTTTTGAGTTAGCAAAGATCATCTTATGGAACACGTAATCGACTTTTCTTCTTCCAGCCCCGGATTTCCTCCACATTTCCTCTACCCTTATAATTTAAGACTTAGCTGAAGAATTACCTCTTCTGGCCATTCTTCCCTAATACATTCAGGCTGTGTAGGTACCACATTATAGTTCAGCCATGAGTTCACAATTCTATCAGCACCATTACGGCATGGTACCTTGATCATATGCATAGTGTACACCTATTTTTCCCACTATTCTAGAAAGTTCTTATTAATGATTTTATTTTATTTTATTTTATTTTATTTTATTTTATTTTTTGAAAGAGTGAGAGAGACAGAGCATGAGCAGGGGAGGAACAGAGAGAGAGGGAGACACAGAATTCGAAGCAGGCTCCAGGCTCTGAGCTGTCAGCACAGAGCCCCATGCGGGGCTCGAACCCACGAACTGTGAGATCCTGACCTGAGCCAAAGTCGGCGGCTTCACCGACTGAGCCACCCAGGTGCCCCTATTCTAGGACGTTCTTAAAGGAAGAGACCATGTCTTTTCATCTTTGTACCTTTACGACCTTAGCAAAGTGTCTGATAAAGACATGAGGCCCAAGTCATCTTTTTTGAAAGAGTAAGATCTTTATGCCTTTCCCTATCTCCCTGGTCAATTATAGATTGTGGTCTGTGATACTTTCTTCTCCTCCCATCCTACCCTTTAATAATAGATGGTTACTTTGGTTTAGTAAAGTCGTATTCAAGTTCTTTATCATAAATGCCCTGCTACAAGCCCATTGAGAGGAATTCTTTCAGAGCAGAAACTAAGATTGTAAATTTATTGGCACCAGGTAGGAATGATGGCACATTACATGTGCATTGTCATTCACTAGAGACAGATAAGAGTGAATGCTACATCACAGTGAAAGGACTTAAGGGAACTAATTCTGAGCAATCTTGGTAACAATGCCTCTTCCTTGTGATCCATCCATAATTACACATTTGTGGAACAGCTTATAGACAGAAAAGCCTTCACAGCTGCTCAGGCGAGGAGCATGTTGGGTGAAAATCACAACAGGCATTTGCTGAGACCAGAAAAGTTCCAAACCGTGGAAAGAATATACTCTCTTCACGCTCCTTAGCCCTTGAGCTCACCAAGAAAGCCCTGATTATTGACTCAGGGCAGAAGTTCAGGCGCTCCTTAAGGTAAGGGGAACGACAATTCTGTGCTGCTTTCTCATCACCAACTATCCCAAGAAAATATTGTCTTCAACTTCTTGCCTGAAAAAATGTCTCTCACGTTGTGACAGAATATCGTAGTGGGAAAAGGTTTAATTTGGAAGTTATTGAGACCTGAGTATAGATCCCACTTTTAGTATTTATTTTTCAGGTGGGTATGCTTAAGGGATCAGCTTATTCTACTGCAAAATATGATTAGGGACGCCCATCTCATGGACTATCAAATATTATCTGTCAGGTGCCTTTTCCTCAATTACATTTGAGGCAAGAGTGCTCCGAGTTCGATTTTAGACTCACTGCTAGGAAACTTTTCTGAACACGAGACGCATGATAGAAACAATAAATTAAATATGTTATTTAGTCATTTGGATGTTTGACATATACTTATTGATTATTGTGTATATCAAGTACTGTTGTTGTCAATGTCTTCTGCATCTCATGTTCCAGGTGTTTTTCTTCTGGAAATTTGTCACTTAGACCTAGTACCTAGTATTATTTATTTCCAGATCTTCAGCATCCCATCAGTGTGAAAACTTCTGTAGGGGAAAGACACGGTTTTCATATTCATATTCTGAAAATTAAACAGCCTGAGTTTTGCACTTAGTGTTTATTTTGTGCGAGTTTTTTAAAGAAGAATGTAGAAAATATTTTAGAGATCTTGAAATTCTGTAAATGAATACTTGAATTCCGGCTCATGAGAAGTTTTGTTCCCGGAGCATTTTAGATTTGGCCTTTAGCATTGCCTAAAGTATTGCCCTGGTATTCATTGCAGACAGCTGGTTTGAATCAGGGAAATATCAAATACAGATCAAAAAAGACTTATTTTGAGAGAGTATAGTACTACCCGTTAGTTTTTCTCCCTCTGTGGATGTTCTCCACTGGGATTACACTTCTAATTGATTCTTCTTGAAACATTTGGGGATTCTTCTGAGATAAATGCTGATGTCAGTAACTTGGGTAAAATATAAATCCCATAGCACTGGCCAGAATTTGACCTGTGGGGTCGTTAAAAAGCTCTAATTTTCATAGGTAGGAGAGGAACTGTGTTGCATATTCATTTCCAATATCTATTAATTTATGTGTTCTCCTCATTAAATTGCATACTTTTTAGATACCGATGTGTTGGGGCGCCTGGGTGGCGCAGTCGGTTAAGCGTCCGACTTCAGCCAGGTCACGATCTCGCGGTCCGTGAGTTCGAGCCCCGCGTCAGGCTCTGGGCTGACGGCTCGGAGCCTGGAGCCTGTTTCCGATTCTGTGTCTCCCTCTCTCTCTGCCCCTCCCCCGTTCATGCTCTGTCTCTCTCTGTCCCAAAAATAAATAAAAAATGTTGAAAAAAAAAATTAAATAGATACCGATGTGTTGAAATAGGTAGTTTTAGAGGAAACTGGCACAGAGACAGAAAGTCTATAGGATTCTCACTGAACTCTGTCTTTGTCTTTTTATCATATTACCAGTGTCTTTGAGTCATGCTGGTAGAATTCCATTATATGGATCCCCAGCAGACGTTTCACTATAATTGATCTCAAATAATATTCTTTTGTGTTCTCCATTTGCCTTGGTGGTCCACTGTCCCAAATTTCCACACAAAAAAAGACAAATTGGAAATTTAGCTCTAGGTAGTTTTTTTTTTTTAAGTTTATTTATTTGAGAGAGAGACAGAGAGAAAGAGACAGAGAGAGAATCCCAAGCAGTCTCCATGCTGGCAGCACAGGTGGCAACGTAGGTCTCGATCTCATGAACCGTGTCATCGTGACCTGAGCCAAAATCAAGAGTCAGATGCTTAACTTACTGAGCTCCTCAGGAGTCCCAGAAATTTAGCTCTATGTAGTTTATTCATGGTTAAAACTAAGAAATGGAGTTAGGACGTTATAGGTGTTATCTCCAACAGCAGACTGATTCTTGGGTGCCTGCATGGCTCAGTTGGTTAAGTGTCCTACTCTCGGCTCAGGTCATGATCTCACAGTTCGTGAGTTCAAACCCCACATTGGCTTCTGCGCTGACAGTGCAGAACCTGCTTGGGATTTTCTGTCTCCCTCTCTGTCTGCCCATTCTCTGTGTTCTCTCTCTCTAAATAAATATTAAAAGAAAACCTCTTTCCACAAATTGTAAAATGCCAATAATATTATAAATAAACTTGTTTATATTTCTTTTAGTCTATTTCTTAGCATTCTAAATTGCTGTTTAGTTGATCAGTTCGCCCATTCATGTAAGAAGTATTAGCTGAGTGTCTATTATGTATTAGGCACTGTTTTCGTTATTTGTTATCAACGAACCAAACAGAAAAAGAAATCCTTGTTTTCATGAGGCTTATATTCCGGTGGTGTGAGACATACATAAACAATCATCATAATACACAAGTGAATCATATAATATGTTAGTTATTGTATGACAAACTCAGAAAAAAATTATTGTAGTATAAAGGAGCACAGGAGTGTCTCTGGCTTGAGAGGCATGAGAATGAGGGTAAATTTAATTGAGAAGGTGATAGTAAGCAAAAACCTTATGAAAGTGGTCTAGACATTAGCCACGCAGTTACGGGGGGCAGTGCCCTAGGTATGGGAATAGCTAGTGTAAAGGGCTTATAATGCAAGCATTCAAGGAATGTTTCAGGGGTGTCTGGGTGGCTCAGTTGGTTAAGCATCTGACTCTTGATTTCAGCTCAGGTCATCATCTCACAGTTCATGGGTTTGAGCCCTGTATCGGGCTCTGTGCTGACAGTGCAGAGCCTACTTGGGGTTCTCTCTCTCTCTCTCTCTCTCTCTCTCTCTCTCTCTCTATCTCTGCCCCTCCCCCATGTGTGCATGCCCTCTCTCTCTTTCTCTGTCTAAATAAAATAAAACATAAAAAAAAAAAAAAGGAAAAAAGAATGTTTCAGAGACAGATTGGAAACCATTGCACTGGAGCCCAGGACAATGAGAAAATTAATGGACTATGAAATCAGAGGCATAATAGGGCCTTAGTGGCCAATTATTTAAGATGGGTGAACTGTTGAAAGGTTTTTACTTTGAGAAAAATTGGAAGACGTGGGAGGGCTCCAAGCTAAGGTGCAATATAAAGTGACTTGTGTTTTAAAAGGCCCACTTCAGTTTTTGAACTCGGGAGCGTAGAGGCCCTCGGGCAGGGGGAAGTTCCATAATTCGGTCAAGAGAGCTGATTGCTAGGATGATGGCAGAGCAGTAAAGGTGGTGAGAGGCCCTCAGATTCTGGAAATATGTTCCGTATAGATCTCTTGCCGGGGTTGTTGCTTGGAAGTGCGAGGCCACCGCAAACTCTGGTGACTGGCTGCCACCAATCAAGCGCACCTATAATTTATACATGAAAGCTCCAGACGGAGGTGTTTTAGAAGTATGAATGGCTTCCCCATCATTCCTCCAACATCTGGTAGCTGAAGATAGATGCTCAAAGTGACTTTGTTGAGGGCAGAGGAGCTGTCAGCCGGAGATCCTGAATGACAGCATGAAACAGAACCCTCAGCTATGATCTGGAACACCTGTTTGCCAACGTTATATTCCTAATATTATATGTTTCATACTTTCTCTTTGTTTTGCTGATACTAGCTAGTAATTTGTCCATATGTGCAAAAGACCAACCCCAGATTCTCAAGAATTAGCTGAGTTTTTAAAAAATCAATCCTGTTTCCTTTATCAATGTTTGCCTTTATGTTTATGAATCTCATGGTTAACTATCTTTATATTTACTATTCAATTTTTCGAACATTTGGAATCAAATGCTTAACTGATCAATTTACATGTTTTTCCTATTAAGTGATAACTATTTAAGTTTTTATTTCAGATTTGGACCATATCATATATTTTGAAATGCATCATTCCTATTATGTTATGCTTTAAATTTAATTCTGGCTTTGATTTCTCCTTAGAGCTAAGAATTATATAAGTATATATTTTAGTTTATAAATTGCTTTAATAAATTAATGTTATTTTAAAGATGTATTCTTTGGGGTGCCTGGGTGGCTCAGTCGGTTAAGCGTCTGACTTCAGCTCAGGTCATGATCTCACAGTCTGTGAATTCGAGACCCACGTCAGGCTCTGTGCTGACAGCTCGGAACCTGGAGCCTGCTTCGGATTCTGTGTCTCCCTCTCTCTCTGCCCCTCCCCTGCTCATACTCTGTCTCCCTCTGTCTCAAAAATAAATAAAAATATGTAAAAAAAAATCAAAGATGTATTCTTTGTTATTTTTTTTAAAAACCTTGTACTCTTTCATATATTTTAGATGTTATTATATTATTTTTGTGCTTTTCCACTAGGAATTTTCACAAATATTCAAAAGTTGTTTTTTTATATGCCTTCTGATTAGTCTAGATTTCTGCATTAAAAATGTATATAATTATTATTCATACCTTCTATATATTCATTCTTATTTTTGTTTGCTTTTGTAAAAGCTTAAAATATTTTAAAGATGCAAATTTAATTTTAATTTCCAGTATTATCCTTCTAAATTATTTATACTATATAATTCATCTGTTACATATATTATTATATCTTCACTATGGATGATAATGATACCCTTCATCAGTTAAGGGATATTTTCCCTCTTGTTTAATGATTTATAATTAAATACACTTTAATTCTACTTTGCTTCATGTTAATTCTACATTGCTTCATAAACCTTGGTTTGGGAACATAGTTCATTTCAGAAACATGTTTTCAATCCAAAGTGAATTTACCCATAAAAAATAATGGAAATTCAGATGATTTGCTCTACAACCCAAAGTATTCATATGAAAAATGATTACAATACTGTAAGAAAATACAAAATAATAAGGAAAATAGAAAATATAAAGAAAAATAAACAAATCAGCCTACACTTACCTTTGAAAATCTTCATGGCTGGTGTGAGGGAGCCAAGGGAGAGTAGGGTTATTGTGTAGACTGACTTTCACTATCACTAATGGAATTACTGCTATCTATTGGCTCAATGGAATCTTTTTCTGCATGGAAGCCATTGTATATGCTTGCACGGATGTTGACACAGTACAGTATTAATAAACTTTTGTCATATACTGTATTTAATGTAACTGGCAATAAGACAGCAGAGGAAATGGTCTATATCCGCAGGCAGCCTGACCTAGAATGAAGCAAAGCATTCCTAACCTGACTCTTGTATGGAAAAGCAAAGGACTGCCCATAGGTGCTTTGAAGGGACAGAAAATACACTAGTGTCAGTTGTGGTAACTTTCAAACGTTCTGAAAAGTCACTGATTTCTGCCAAACACCATGGCCTGAGACTAAGCATCTGAGTGTGGGAGATGATCACCCACAATCCCTCAGAGAGAGAGAGAGAGAGAGAGAGAGAAGCACCATTGACTGAGTTGTGATTATGTGACATTTGATGTCATGTACTACTCATATTGCAAGACATCAGTCTTCTATCAAGTTAAGATTTATTAGAAATGTTTGCTTATCTTGCAGAACACTCACAGAACAAGTTACTTGCAGTCCAAGGCACTATCGTCTCTACTTTCTTTGTATTTGAATTCACTTGCCCTGTGACTTTTAATCTTGCTGAGTTTTAGGTACATCAACAGTAGACAAAAAGTTTTATTTTGTTATTTCCCACTGTACACAATTGAAACACTTCAATCAATTAATTTACATGGCAGTTGTCATCATTTGGGGCAATGAGTTTTCAGGGAGAAGCGCAAGCATATCCCACGTTTTGTTACGCTTTGGTTATTATCCAACAATGTCTCTATTTATTTTGGGGTCAAATATTTAGGAAACATCCATACAATTTTCTCACAGCTAAAGAGCCCCCAGTGATTGTCCTCAGTTTGTTTCATGATGCCCTCTTGAACATGCATTGAAGTGAGGCTGTAACCAACTTATTTGGCCTACACACATCACGTTTAAATGTAGCTTTGGGTAAATCTTCATTCTGTTAACTCCTTCATTTTTGCTATTTTGACACTTGGGCTTGTGAAGAAAAACATCATGAGGTTGAAGATAGTAGTGTGTTCTTATTCTTCATCATTTTCTTTCCTTTATTCACTTGTTCTTTCTTTCACACTTTAAAAGGAAACATTCCACGTGCCTCAGTGACAAAATCCCATGAAACTTTATTGTTCTGTAATAACTTCCTATCATGAGGGAAAAAAGGAATTTGCCTTAGATTGCATGTGTCACCTTGATTAAGGCAGATAACTATGGATTGCAGAATCCCTTCCTCCTTTGAATCCAAATTAGATTGACAAAAAGAGGATCTCGTGAGAAGTTTGGAAGGTGGAAGAGGAAAAAAAGCCAATACTCTGTGGTTGGCAGAAACATGGCTCCCAAAGATGTCCGCATCCCAATCCCTGAACCTGTGAATATTTCACTGCACATGGCATGTGCACCTAGCAAAATACTTGGTATTGCACAATTATTAAGGGTGCAGTGATGAGTAAGATAGTGTCTTGTTTCAAGCTCTTCATCATCAAGCATTATGAAACATGCACTTAAGACTATACGAGATACAAAATGATAATTACTGCATAAACAATACCAACTGAGTGCTGTGAAAATACGGAGGAGGAAATTATAATTTTATACTGGGACCCCCAAGGAAGTGTTTAAAGGGAAAGTAATTTTTTCGTGGCCCATATAGGTAGATAATTGGATTAAACAAACTTTGTGGTCTGGAGAGAACTCTAACTAGAATAATAAAAATTCACCTTCTTGCTCTGCGAACGTTGTCTTATCTGGATTTCTCTGTGCTAAATGAGTCGTTCTTATGACTCTTTGCACTGAGAACCACCTTTCAACATAAAATCCAGAGGAATTACATGAGGCTATTTAGTGTCTTGTAGCGGCTGGCCTTAAAAATTAAATCCAGCACAGTATTTGAGGGAATGAAAAATAATTAACATGTCATTAAAAGAAATTCTGGGTCCGTGGTAAGTTCCTGTTTATGATGCAAGGACTAAGACCACTGTTGCTGGTAAACACTTAGTTCTAAGTAACACAATTATGCTCTCAAGGTAGCAATTATTCTCTCAAGATCCACACAGAGCTGTAACTTACATATGCTTAATCAATACTCCTCAATTCCAAAGTGTGGCTTCATGGTAAACCTGGAGATTCTCAAACTTATTCTGAGACACATCTAAGTAATAGATTTGTGCCTCTCTTGCCTGTATAGTTCACCTATTGAAAATATAATCAGTTAGCCATTTTCTTTAGTCGACAAAGATTTCTTGAACATCTACTGTGTGCCCAGTAGTATTATAGGTCCTGGGTAGGGCTATGAACAAGGCAATTGCTCTACTGAAAATCTTATTTGCAATGGGAGAAGAATAGACTTTTGAGGACACTATCAATTTCCTTCAGTGGTCTCAGTAAGCAGAAATAGACTCTTGTTGCATGAACTGATGTGAGGCCATATGAGTACAGTGGTCAGGCCAGAAGAGGGAACAAGTTTGAGGGCATAAATTGCCAGAGGACTCAATTCGTGTGATCAAATGCATATACCGCTGAAATTATCCACATTTTTTTGCTATACAAAGAACATATTTTTGTTCCTTCAAGTTCATTAAGACTGTGATAGAATATATTATACAGAATATATGGTATACACCAATCGTGTCGTGGAAATGAAAGTTATTTGGAATCAGAAGTTGGGACTTTTGATCTGTCCAATTAATAGTTACTTTGGGGCTATAGGATGAGATGAATAGCAGTACAAATTCTGGAATCAAAGTCTGGAATCAAGAATCTAGTCCCTGACGTATTTTAAGTGTGACTTTAACCAAGTCGTTGGAACTCCCTAAGCTCTGAGTTTCTTGTCTACAAAATGGAAATAATAATAATGACCTCAAGAGGTAATTAGGAGAATTAAGTTAAATTGGCATGCGCTAACTTCAATATACGCCATATTGTTGCTATTATTAAATCTCTCACTTTCCTTATTTATAAAACAAAGGATTTGACACACATACATTTTTCCTGCTTTGATGTACTATAGGTTTAGTCGTAGGGAATAATGATACTTGCTTCATCTTTCACTGGAAAAGCCAAATGGCACAGAGTATGGAGTGCAGAACGCAAGACTGCCTTGTGCAGATTGAGTGACACCATCACTAAGTTTAGCGTGATGCAAACCCAAAGCAAATTTTTCTTAATCTGATCCCAGGACACATTCAAAATAACTTGAGTTTGGGGAAAAATACAATTGTGCAAATCTCTTAAAACAACAAACCTTAACAGTGGACTCTTCCTCTAGAGACGTACTTCCCCCAGGGTTGTTTGTAGACAAAACTTAATTGGTTCTTCCCCCCCCCCCCCCACCCAAGGCAAACATTTAAGGGAGGCTTCTCTTGTGGACTTCCAGTTTATCTTTTGCCTGGTGTACATTGTTCATCATCTCTCATGTAGCATTCGCTTTTCACTTCTGTATTCTTACCAGGAATATTTGTCTTTGTTCTCAGGTTGGTATAAAAATGTATCTGGAATTGTCAGGTTAAATTTTCATCTCATATTTTATCTCCTTTACTGTTTGTAATCACCATGAATTATCCCATGCACGTTATGTGTGTGTGTTGGTGTTTATCTGTGCACGTGGAAGAGACAGAGAAATGGGAGGGTGGGAGGAAGGAAAGTGACAGAAAGAGAGAGAGAGGGAGAATTTCCCATAGAGAGTTGATTATTTGATTACTACAAACTATTAATGGAAGCTATAATTTCTCAGAGTGCATTTAATAATAATTGCGCCTTGTATATTTATTATGTGTTAATATGTAATATCTCTTTTCATACTCATAAGAAAACAACGAAACGAGTATTATCGTTATTACTGTTACATCATATTAAGGCATAGAGAAATTAAAGACCAAACAAAACAAGTATGAAACCAGTCCAAGTTAGTAAGTCATGGCACCAGAATTCAACCAAAGTTTGACACCAGAAACAGAATTCTTTAACTGGAATACTTAGTGTTTCCTCATACCTGGTGTTTGGGGAAAAAATGCATATTTATTGGTAATTTAATTTGAAATACAGAGTGACGCAATATGGGAAGTCTGTGCATGCGTTTTTGCCTTTGGATGGTGAGGACAATCCTCGAAGTGCTAATGAGGTCCCTAAGCCCCCCTACTTTTTTTCAGACCTCATTCTTTTTAAAATCGAGCCTAACTGTTACTCTACTTTCCCATGACTTCACCACTGCTGTCTATTACCTGGCTAACCACCTGTCAGGTTTTCACATACTCAGCTTTTGAGAAGTACGGTCACCACCATCTTTTATAGCATTTTGTTGTGCCGTTTCATCCTTAACACCAGGCCCTCGGCTCTGACTTTCCGAGGAAGAATTCCTCCATTACTAACCTTTGGAAAACGCATAAGGGTGTGAAGGTAGCCACAGGCATATTCTGTTGATTCGGACACCAGTACATCTGTTGAAGTGTTTGTTAACTCTTTTCAGTTCCAGAAGCTCTCTTCATCTTTGTACTTTCCCTGTCATCTACAATGGTGTCTAAAATATATTTTCAATAATTTCTCTAGGATGTGAGCCTGTAAAACTTTCAAAAGCCAATTTCTTCTTGTTGAGGGACTCTTTTGCTTCTGTTCCCGTGGACTGCATGTGATGACAGGAGCTCACAATAATGCTGCAGCACATTTGAGATAAATACTCAACACACATTTTCTCCCCCACCCAGACCTTCAAAGAGTATCTCCCAACACACATTTTCTCCCCTTCCCAGACCTTCAAAGAGTATCTCCAAACCTGAGAACATAGCAACGCAATGAAAAGTGCATCCAATAAATGGGGGGAAATATTTTGTTATGTTTTCTTCCTGCCTGATAATAACCTTTTCTCCCCAAAAGGAAAACAACTTTTATTTTTAAGGCTGGAAGACAAGGCTAAAAAAAAAAAAAAACAGTTTATAATGTTAGTGGATTTCAATGTTTAAGATTAGTTTAAAATGAAGTTTATGTTTATGTGGGAACAATTGCACGGAAATTCAAAAGAGGAAAAGTAATGGCAGGAAGAACTCAGCCATCGTAGGTAATAGATAGTAACAGTTTGCAACACATTTATATCGCCCTGTCCAGAGAAAAGCAACACCATCCATCATATTCACTTAATTGCTAGTCGTAATGCAGATGATTTATCATTTTATTTGTGTCGTTTAGCTTTATGGAAGTCACATTAAGTGCTACGCACCGTTACTGTGCATATTGGAAAAAAATTGTGATAAAAAACCCCAAACAAAATATATTTCCATATTGCTACCTTCTACCCTGATTTGATGTCATCTTTTACTTATTACATCGCAAATATATTCCTTTAACATGGTAATTTAACTTTTGTGACAAGAATGATAAATTGGTAGATAAATATTTTTGACCAATGTATTAGCACACATGCTGTGACTAGTGAGCTGACCAATAACACAGCAAGTGTAGCTGGTTATTCTTTAATGTAAGTTAAAGGAAACTTCATTATGCATAGTAGTCTGATGCTCAAGTCTAATTCAATGCAATCACATTCATTCTAAAAGCTGTAGTTTATCTCTATGTATCTATGCATGCTTAAATCTAAATGATCATGTCAAATTGGCCACTGGAAACCTATTCTAGGGGAGAATGAGCCCCATAAAGGGAGCATGAAGCCTTGGGGCTGGGGGTAGATGGGGAGAAGACACAGAAGTTATATAGAAAGGGTGACACTCTATATATAATAAAACAAAGAATTTTAGAGATAAAATTATTAAATCTGTGACAGATGTATTTCAAAACAGTTCATCCAATTTTAGACAACTTTAACTGTTACTATTCTTTAAAATCTTTAAGCCATTAGTAAACACCTCAAGTTTTCATTAGTTCGCCTGAGACTCTGGAGTTATATAGTCCCAATCTCATCGACTTTGGCTGGTAGCTTTCTCTTTTCTCCCAACAAAATTTTTCTTTCCAAGAGGGGTGGGTGGAAGCTACCTTTGTGGATAAGAGTCTGTTTATTCCATCATGGCCAGAAATGTATCTTCTTTCCTGCCCTTATCTTTTCTGGTGATAACAATGGATAGGGTCCGTCAAACTGTAGTGGAACAAAGTGTATTGCTGGAATTAAAACAAAGGTCTTGGAAACATCATTTGCCCTAAAAATGACATTTAGCCTTCAGAGGGCACGATACAATACCATCTCCAACAAATTCAGTGTCCTGTTGAAAAGCTATCTCAGGATTCATATTAAATAGAAGTGTACTTTGTGTCCTACAGAACATGAATGTTCATTAATGCTGGTGGAATCTCTCTCTCTTTATCTTTATCATTTTCAAGCTAAGTAAATGCTGGCTATGGTAAGTATAACAGAATTCTTTCCCACAGGACTTCTCACAGTCTACCTTTAGTAGGTAGATTGTGTATCGCTAAGAGATTGGATAGGATATAAAGATTTCTCATTATTATTTGTTAAATGAGCACTTGTAGATTTTTCTCCATAATACCTATTAACATCATGGTAGTGTTTTCTCAGGAAAATAATTTGGGTGATATTGTTCTGGGAAAAGGTTTATATGAAACAACCTATACATTTGTAAAATAAAAATTTGAAAATAAATAAATTGAGGAGAGCGTGGGTGGCTCCATCAGTTAAGCAACCAACTCTTGATTGCAGCTAAGGTCATGATCTCACTCTCATGAGAACCAGCCCCTTCTTGGGTTCTGCGCTCATTGAGGAACCTGCTTAAGATTCCCTCTCTGTTTCCCTCTGCCCTTCCCTTGCTTGATCTCTTGCTCTCTCTCTCAAAAAAAAAAAACTGAAAATGAATAAATTGAAAATAAGTTTCAAAATATCCAAGATGCTTTTCCAGAGCTCCACTGGATTTCCAAAGTGGAGTGAAACAATCCCCAATTTCTGACTCTACTTTAACTCTGTAAAAATATATCATAGTTTTAGAAAGCTTATTTGCATAAATACCACTGTAAATTGTGATGTTAACATCTTTGTTTTACATATTTTTTATCTCCAGAACATTATAGTCAATAATATTTAGTAGATTGTAATTACATATTAGATATGCAAAAGAGTCCACACCCAGGGAATATGTATAAATGTATGCATGTGCGTAAGTTTGTCCCTCAAGAACATAAATGAGTGCAAGTATGAGGTTAGCTTAAAAATAATTTTTTTATCTGACACTTAGGGCTGGCGAATTATTTGATTAAGTGGCTTCCATACCTAATCATGGAGAACATGTTTTATGCTTATGGTGAAAAAGTGATAAGGTAAAAAATTATTTTGGAGTTGGGTTAAAAGGAGAACTATAGCCCTTCATAAATATGTTAAACTACGAAACTACAAAATACAGCAGTATTGGAAATAAGAGATGTTTAAGAAGTAGTCTTAGAAATTTGGCTAAGCACAATATTTAGTACTAGTATGTTTCAATCACAATATTTTGGTATAACTGTCAGGTCATGTTTATTTATTCACCTCAGTAACTTTCAAATCCTGTTACATACCAAGTGCCCAGAAGAAAAATTTGCTGTAAAGAATGGCAAAGTGTAGTCATAGATATTGCATAAAGGAAGATAACAAATTACTAAACAAACCATACCTGATTTTTAAATTTATTTCCTTCTAGTTATCACTGAGATTTATAACAATATTGATTAGAATTCAGAAAATGCTCAATTTCACCGATGTGACAGAGTTTATTCTTTTGGGATTAACCAGTCATCAGGAATGGCAAGTTCTCTTCTTCGTCATTTTTCTTGCAGTCTATATTGTCACCGTGGTGGGCAACATTGGCATGATTATGTTAATTAAGATCAGTCCACAGCTTAACAGCCCCATGTACTTTTTTCTCAGTCATTTGTCATTTGTTGATGTGTGGTTTTCCTCCAATGTCACCCCTAAAATGCTGGAAAATCTGTTATCAGAGACAAAAACTATTTCCTATGCTGGTTGTTTGGTGCAATGTTTCTTTTTCATTGCCCTTGTCCATGTAGAAATTTTTATTCTTGCTGTGATGGCCTTTGATAGGTATATGGCAATTGGGAACCCTCTGCTCTATGGCAGCAAAATGTCTAGAGCTGTCTGTCTTCGACTGATTTCTTTCCCTTACATATATGGTTTTCTGACTAGTCTGGCAGCAACCCTCTGGACATATGGCTTGTACTTTTGTGGGAGAATTGAGATCAACCACTTCTACTGTGCAGACCCACCTCTCATCAAAATGGCATGCGCTGGGACCTTCGTAAAAGAATATACAATGATCATACTTGCAGGCATTAACTTCACATATTCTCTGACTGTCGTCACCATTTCTTATCTGTTCATTCTCATTGCCATTTTACGGATGCACTCAGCCGAAGGGAGGCGGAAGGCCTTTTCCACCTGTGGGTCCCACTTGACCGCTGTCGTCATATTTTATGGGACTCTCATATTCATGTATCTCCGGCGTCCCACAGAAGAGTCCGTGGAGCAGGGGAAAATGGTGGCTGTGTTTTATACCACAGTGATCCCCATGCTGAATCCCATGATCTACAGTTTGAGGAACAAGGATGTGAAAGAAGCCATGAGCAAAGTGGCCAGCAGAACATGCTTAACAAAATAAAATAAAATTCAGTTAATGGTATCTCCTGTGTTTTCATAAGCATTCGTCAACAGGTTGCTGTTCAGTGCATCGCTTAAAGACTTTTCACAAAAGCTAACGATTTTGTTCATTAAAAATTAAAAAAAAAAAAAAAAAGAGGAAGTGCCTTGTGGCTCAGTTGGTTAAGCGTCCAACTCTTGATTTTGGCTCAGGTCTTGATCCCAGGGTCATGGGGACCCAGACACATGTGGGGCTCTGTGCTGAGTGTGGGGCTTGCTTGGGATTCTCTCTCTCTCTCTATCTCTCTCACTCTCACTCTCTCTTCCCCTCCCCCACTCACTCACAGGTGCACATGCACTCTCTTAAATAAATAAAATTTTAAAAAGTAAAAAAAAAATTAAAAATTAATAAAGAGGAAGTCTTGAATTCAGAAAAAAGGAGATAGATGTATCCCTGTTGATGTAAGTAGTGAGGATTAATTAAAATTTAATAAATTAATTCATTGAAAAGGTTATTTGAGCCAAAGTCCACTGGTACACTAATTGTAATTGTTCAAATACTTAGCTACAATGAAAAGATTTTGTTTTTCTTACTTAAAAAAATGCAAGGGATGAGTTTGGGATATACTTATCAGTTTGCCTATTTAGAGAGTAAATTGGGGCAAAAAAAAATAGTATATTTCACTTAGTTTTCTAGTATGATGACATCAAAACGGTGGTCTGGCTTACAGTGGTGAGACCGTGTGAGAACAAATGCTTTTTTCAAGATGAAAGGTGGGTCTTTTCCGAGACTACCCCATTGAAAATAGCTATCCTATTGTATTTAATCCCTTTTAGATTTTTTTTTTTTTCGGTGTTTAAGAGAGATACAACATGGTAAGTGTCTCTTTTTTACAGGTTCCAATAATTGCCGTATTTCAATGCCAAGGTTGTCAGTGACCAGACTGTACTTCTCACATGCCCCTGACAGTGTCTTCAATCTGACTAAAGACTGGGTAGAATCAGTGAATGGATGTGTATTTTTGAAAGCACAGCTCTCTAGAGTTCACTTAAAAAATTAAATTGATATTCCTGGGGAATACTTGGTACATCTGTGACTAAGATAAGGTAGCTAAGTAGTTTGAAATAATTTTTGTATCTGAAAGACATAAAGTATTTAGGTAGTCTATTTGTTGCTAATGGTAACATGTCCCACCATGATAGTGTTAACATAATTTGGTATTTCTCATATTTCATTTCACAAAACACAAGCATGAGACAATGACATTAACACTTGGACTTTGTTGGGGCACCTGGGTGGATTAGTCAGTTGAGCGTCTGACCCTTGATTTTGGCTCAGGTCATGATTTCATGGTTCATGGGATAGAGCCTCGAGTTGGGTTCTGAGCCTGGTTGAGATTATCTCTCTCCCTCTCTGTCCCTCCCTGGCTCATGCTCTCTTTCTCTCCCACTCTCTCAAAATAGAGAAACATTAAAAACAAACAGATAACAAACAAAACCCCCCAAAAAACCCAAACCTTGGACTTTCTTAAAGTCTCTTGGTAAATGAATAAACAAACAAACTACTGTTTTGATGTAGAAAATACATAACTATAACAATGTAATACACACTTAAATTATACATGTAAGTAATTATAAATTTACCTTCAAAGATATAAATATAAAATGAGATTGATGTGTATGAGAATAAACATTCCCTCCCCCACTCATGCTCTGTCTCTCTCTCTTCTCAAAAATAAATAAACATTAGGAAAAAAAAATACTCCCACTTATACAAATTACTAATTTGGATTAAATTACAATACTGTATCACTGTGTCTATGGTTGCAAAACTTAAAACACCCTAAAGACTGTAAGATTTAGCACAATGTTACTTTTGGGGTTAGTTAAAAGGAACTTTGTCAGTACAACCATTCATTTTCCACATTTAGAGAGCTCTTGATGTGCCAAATTAGTTGTTGATTACTAATAAATTTCAAAGTGTAGTTTTAAAGTACTTTGATACTTTGTAGTCTGTGAGCAGGTGCGTCTGGATCTTTGTTACCTGTTTTATGTTTTTTTGTGTTTTTTTTTCAAAAATGAAAAGATTTCCCTGTTTACTTTTTTGGAGAGTTAGTTTAGTGTTATACAAAGAGTGAAGACATCGAGGTCAAAGGTCAAATGATGCTCCTGCTTGAGTTTGCAAATTTCAAAGCAGTTTGTTAGTCACCTTGGATAAATCATTTTTTATGACTCGCCCGTTAATTTTAGGTGATAGTCATTAACCTCAAAGGTCTTGTTGGGCTCATAATATCTATGATTCTAGTTTCGTTAACAGAACTTAAAGAAATTTTGCCATTTGCTGAGAATTCAAGATATCTTTGTAAAATACTTTAAAAATAAATCTTAGTATTACATTTATTTCTGTATCTGTCAGCCTCATTATATTTAAGCAGCTCTAACATAAAGTGTATTTATCTCTCTTTGTCATGATGCAAACCAAGAATATTTTCCCGAGGGGTGTGTGGGTGGCTCAGTTAGGTAAGTGTCCAACTTTAGCTTAGGTCATGATCTCACGGTTCATGGGTTTGAGCCCCACGTTGGGCTCTGTGCTGACAGCTCAGAGCCTGGAGCCTGCTAAAGATTCTGTGTCTCCCTCTCTCCGCCTTCTCCCTCTCATGCTCTGTCTCTCTCCCTGTCTCAAGAATAAATCATTAAAATATTAAAGAAAAAAGAAGAAGAATATTTTCCTGAGATGCATAACTGCCAAGTTTGAATGAAAGAAGGCAGAACCCATGTGATGGTGGAAAAGTTACATCATGTTATCAAGAATTTTGATTTCTTAATTTTACTACAAAGACTACCCTTCTCATTAACGGTCCTTAACTTCTCCCTCCTGAGATACTTCCAGACTTTTAATCATTATTCCTTTTATGATTACCTGGGCAGCTCCTTGGGGAAATGCTCTCAATGCTCTCAGTGTTCAAAATTCTATTATAAACACTGGGAAACTGTCCTTTGATGTTCTCTGCTGAAGGTAGGTTTGCAGATTGTGTATTTTTGCAACACAGATTAATGCAGTCAAATCTTCTCATTTTTGTCTCTGTCTTGAACATACCACTGAGACTTTCTTTGCAGACTTATTTGTTATCACGGTACTTTATTTTATGAAATTATATTATGGGGAAATATTCTTATCTCTATCCATTCAAAACATCATAGGGAGCTCATTACAATGGGGATTTATAACATCTTATTCTCATTTTTTACCCATTCACTCTTCTCTACAAGTACCATTAATTTTCCCATTGTTGTTGTATTTATTTTTAATTTTTAAAGTTTGTTCGCTTGCTTGCTTGTGCATTTATTGATTGATTGATTGATTGATTGATTGATTGATATTTTGGTGGGGGGGGAAGGCAGACAGAGAAAGAGAGAGACTCCCAAGCAGTCTCTACAATAGCAGAGAGCTGAACACAGAGCTCGATCTCAGGAACCATGAGATCATGTCCTGAGCTGAAATCAAGAGTTGGATGCTTAGTTGCCACGCAGGTGCCTCCTTCGCACTGTTGTTTTAAAAAATATTTGAATGGAGGTGAGAATATCATGTCAGTGGGAATGATTCGACTCGTAACTATACCTCTATTGTCTTTCTTCATGGGAAATTCCTAAAAGGTTAATACATTTTTTTTTTTTTTTGGTAAACTACACATTTTATCTTCTCAATTGTTCTGACAGATGATGCACTTGTGCAATCAACTGGCTTTTTCCCAGAAGTCATTTGATCATCTCATCCCAGATCTGTGGGATCGCTCAAACTTTGAGGAGGAGAAAGAAGAAGTCCATGGTCTGCTATCTTTGTGGTTCAGCCCGCTCCAGGGTCATACAAAGTTCTTTTAGTTTATCGAGGATGGGCCGTTAAAAGGATAACTTGGTTATGTCTTGAAGGATAATCAAGCTAACTTTTAAATGTAAAGAAATAAGATAATAGAATAGGTCATCAAAGAGGCAGCAATATAAGGTCATTGAGGGGACAACACTGTAGTTAAATTCATTGGTTTGCATCCTAATCTGGTCAGTTTAGTGGTTGTCTGACCAGGGAGATGTACTCAGTCTCGGTGCTTTGGTTTCCTCATTGCAAAGTGATGTTGCTGATAGAACCTGTCTCGTAGGAACTTTGCATGCAAAAGGTTCGGTAAGCACTCTGTAACAGTCCACTATTCTTACTGATGTTATAAAGCTGAGACTGTTGTCTCTAGAAGAATCTGTCTTGAAGAGTTTTTATAATATTAGAATACTGTAATATATTCTATAAAGCTGACTTGGAGATCACGGCACTGTAAAAAAAAATGGTAAGTGTGAACATTCCTGAGTATTAGTTATATGTAACATTCAAGCTGGGCAATTACAACCACAGAGCTGATGATTTTGTACAGAGGAGAAGAAATGCACACACAGGCAGGGACTAAAAATTGGAGAAGTAGTATTAATTTATACATCTTAGATACCTTGATGCTTTTTTACATGTTTTATACTTTATTTACTTTTAATGTTTACTTTGTATTTATTTTTGAGACAGAGAGAGACAGAGAGAGAGAGCAGGGGAGAAGTAGAGAGAGAGAGAGGGACAGAGAGAATCCCAAGCAGGCTCCATGCTGTCAGCACAGAGTCCAGGCCTATGTGGGGCTTGAACCCACCAACTGTGAGGTCATGAACTGAGCCCAAATCAAGAGATGGACACTTAACTGGCTGAGTCATCTAGGCACCCCTGTGTTTTATACTTCAAGAAAGATAGTAGGACCATTAACACAAGTTGACTGTGTTAATTAGAGAATCATAGGTTCATCAAGTAGGGTCAGGAGTTTTTACATAGGGAAATCCCTGCCCTTACCTCTAGTCCCCAACCAGTCTGCAGCTGTCATCTGACTCAGTATTTTCACACTCGAAAGGTGCAAAAGATGAGTTACAATCATGGAATACATAGTAAGGGGAGACTTAGAATTAAAACTTTGGTGCTTATCAAGGTGCTTGGGTGGCTCAGTTGGTTAAGTGTCTGCGTCTTGATTTTTGCTCAGGTCATGATCTCAGCATCATGAGATCGAGCACCACATTGGGGTCTGCACTGAGTGTGGAGTCTGCTTAAAATTCTCTCTCTCTCTCTCTCTCTCTCTCTCCTTCTGCCCATCCCTCCCTCTCATGGACGCTCTCTCTGTCAAAGGAAATTAAATTAAATAAAACATAAAATTAATAATTAGAAACCCTTCGATGCTTATTATGTTATGTGCCCAATCCATAGCATCTTTAATTCCAGTATTAAACATTTTAAGAGCAAGAAATAGTTCTTAGAGAGTAACACAGTTAAATTTATCCTGTTTCTAATAGCAGGGGCCATAATGTGATCACAGAGCTTGTACATTTTTTCAATATATAAAAAGATGTCTCTAGCAACACCCTTTTTCAACATGCCAAGCAAATACTTCTCCTTCTGAGCTTTTGCACTTCATGCCTTCATCCTTAATATTTCCACACTCTTCTTCACCAACTCAGAAGTCACCTCCTCAGAGAAATCTCTGCTCACTCTGTATGTCTGTGCCCTGCCTCCTCTTATTTCTTATCTCCCTAGCATGTGGCACTTTTGTCACAGCATGTCCACTCCCTGGAGTCTCTTGCTGGTATCTTTGTGTATTGCTTACTCCTTTTCAGTGAGAATAAAGTACGAGGCAAGCCAGAATCTTGTACGTCTCGTTCACCCTCAGATTTCCAGAATTTAGAATTCTTCTAGATATGACAAATGTATCAGCCATATAATTGGCTTTGATGTTTGCGAATAAATTAGGATAAGCAATTATAAGCAAAGGTCCATTGGTAAACCAGTAATATGCCCTTGAAACCATTATTACTATGGGGAGCTTAAACTCCCAAGATGGTGCTAAGCCTACGGATACATCCTTGAGAACTTATGGCAAGTTTTTACTTGTTGAGAGAAGTAAGCTGGGCAAGTGTAGTAAACGGGAAAAATATTTGGGGAAACTTTCCCTTGTGATAACATTAACTGTGAAAAATGAATAAGAAGGTGTAGAATTGCTTCGTTCTGAAAACCAGTGGAATCTGAAATAACATGTCACCTAAACTTCACTTCATGATATTTATCTGTTGACAGAATTTTAATAGGGGGTGCCGCACTCAGACAAGCACAGTGTTTAGCCAAACAAAATAAAATATAACCAGGAATTTCATATGTTGCAGGCATAAATCATATGCTGACATAAGGTAGGGCAAATATGTCAGTAACTAGATTGTAACACCAATGTGTAAGTTCGTAAGTTGAATAGGCTTTAGCCATTCCCTGACAACCTTCCGTCTGACTTGAATCATATGTGTGCCTTGTGATTTTAACATTATTATACTGCTCGAGCAAAATATAAATGTCCACTTTTAATACTATATGATACCAATGTAGGTAGTTGTCTATTTTACTGATAAAGAACTAACAAATATTGATGGCCATTACCTATAAGACCTACTACGGGAACTGATGATGACTTCATATTCTTATCTTGCACATGGCACGATATTTGCATTGATTTTTAAATGATTTGAATTAGAATAAAGATATATATGACTCAAAAGTTTCAAGAAAAAAACAGATCCATTCATTTTTTTTTTCCTCTCCATAGGCACTACAGACTGGCTCTGTGTTAAGGCAATGCCAAATTTCACGGATGTGACAGAATTTGTTCTTCTGGGCTTGACCAGTCGTCAGGAATTCCAAGTTCTCTTTTTTGCGATATTCCTAGTAGTTTACACGATCACTCTTTTAGGGAACGTTGGTATGATCATTCTGATCAGCATCAGTCCTCAGCTTCAGAGCCCTATGTACTTTTTCTTGAGCCATTTGTCTTTTGTCGATGTGTGGTTCTCTTCCAATGTCACCCCCAAAATGCTGGAAAATTTATTATCAGAGACAAAAACTATTTCCTATGTGGGGTGTTTGGTGCAGTGCTACTTTTTCATTGCCCTTGTCCACGTGGAGGTCTATATCTTGGCAGTGATGGCCTTTGATCGCTACATGGCCATCTGCAAGCCTTTGCTTTATGGCAATAGAATGTCCAGGATTGTCTGTGTTCGACTTATCTCTGTGCCTTATGTCTATGGATTCTCTGTTAGCCTAATATGTACCCTCTGGACACATGGATTGTACTTCTGTGGAAACTTTGAAATCAACCACTTCTATTGTGCAGACCCTCCTCTCATCAAGATTGCCTGTGGGGGGGTCCACATCAAAGAATACACGATGATTGTTATTGCTGGAATTAACTTCACATATTCTCTCTCTGTGGTCTTCACATCCTACGCCCTCATTGTAGTCACCGTGCTACGGATGCGCTCTGCTGAGGGCAGGAAGAAAGCGTTCTCCACATGTGGGTCCCACTTGACAGCTGTGACCCTGTTTTATGGGACTCTCATGTTCATGTACCTCAGGCGTCCCACTGAAGAGTCCGTGGAGCAGGGGAAAATGGTGGCCGTGTTCTATACCACAGTGATCCCCATGCTGAATCCCATGATCTACAGTCTGAGGAACAAGGATGTGAGAGAGGCAGTCAACAAAGCAATTGCCAAGGCAAATGTGGGGCAGTGAAACTGCCAAAAAATATTTGTTGTGGTATGTTGCTACCTGTTATAAATGTCCAGGCATAAAAGTCCCAATGCAACAAGGATTATCTAAAGGTGACTCTTATATACAAGAAAAGGTCCAATCTAACACGGTGATGTTTTACTCCATGAATGGACTCTAACTGCTAAACCTGCTTTATTTTGTGTTTACAACCATCTGACAAACTGACATATTGGTGTAATTCATTCACAGTGTATATAAAATTGGGATAAGTGTAGTCATTGGAGGAACTCGTAAATAAGTTAAGTTAATTAATTATAAGTTAATTTGCATGTGCCCTTATTAGAGTCAAACATGGTTTCCTAGGGTTTTTTCTCCATACACATGCTTCTCTACCTACGTTTCATATGAAATTTATAATTTCATAAGAAAAAGAGTAAGAATTCATGTCTTTTTCATGACCTTCAGGATGTTAGTGGTCCCTGATTTACCAAAAAAAAAAAAGTGTTCTATAATGTTTATGGATACATGGACTTCAGAGAGAGACAGAACATGAACAGGGGAGGGTCAGAGAGAGGGAGACACAGAATCTGAAACAGGCTCCAGGCTCTGAGCTGTCAGCACAGAGCCCGACGTGGGGCTCAAACTCACAGACCGCGAGATCATGACCTGAGCCGAAGTCGGCCGCTTAACCGACTGAGCCACCCAGGCGCCCCATACATGGACTTTTGCAAATGGAATTGCATTCACGATCTTCAACCGTGTCTCAGTACAATCATAAGGCCTGTCCTCAGGTATGGGTTGTTTGATAGCTAACAATGTTCCTGCTTCCATAAGCTGTTTCAATTACTCTAACTCTACTCCTTAGTTTGGGATCTGATATAAATATCCTGATGTGAAAAGGGTGAATACTTACAACAAAGGAGTTTTGTGTCCTAATCATAATGGAAAAAAGAGACAGTGTGAATATTCTGACATATACAATCTGACTTTTGGCCTCTAGACTTTGTCTTATTAAATCTTTGGTTGCTATGATTTGGAATTATTGCTGGATCCTAGTTTCTTACCACTAATATTACATTCTTTGGCTCTGTATTTAGCAGCTTAAGTCAAGGTTTCAGTGCCTAGATGGATCAGTCATACCAAAGCACTGTTTAACCAAATGCTATTGCACGAAGCGTGCATTCAAACTTGATCAATAGCATTTAAAATGGTACCCCAGTGGACCTGGTTAAACATCCTCAAAAACTCACTATTCAATTTATCTTGATTGATGCACCTATAACCTACTTAGTCTATATTCCATTCTGGCTGCAGGTAGAATAGATTCTGTCTACCTTTGACAATTTGCTGATTTACCAGCGTAGAGGAAAATGAGAAATATAAATGATTCCTGGTGAGTGAGATTATTCTTGTGTAAATGCTAATCCAATTAAAAGGTGTGCACAATTGAGCGTGCACAGGTAGACTCACAAAATGAGAAATAACATATAGCTGTGGTAATACCACCAACATGGACTAATTCAAGCACAGAAGAGAGTATTATTACTTGGGCTAACTTACTAATCAACCATGGGCCACTGTCCTTCAGAATGGATTGGAGGAAAGGCAGATGACAGGGGTCGTGGAGTTCTCTTTGGTAACATTAGATTCTGAACAGGAGGAAAGAGTTCCATTGGTTGGCACCAGAAACCATGTCATTAAAGGGTTTTTGTTTCTTTGTTTTTGGCTTTATATTTTAGACCACCCAGTTTTGCTTCTAAAAGGAATTTGTGTCAAGTACAAAAATGAGGGCTGCTCAAGGAACAACTTTCACAGATGTTGACAATATTCTAAGATCATATTTTCTGTGATCTTTATGACGGACATATCCCTACTGTTTTATTCTGTGTTGTAGGAATAAAACTCTTGGCATCTAGAAAACTCTTGACCACAGTTTCCATCTTTCCTTATTAGCCAGGTATGCAACCGTGTTATCAATTTTACCAATGAGCCGTCAGTAGAAATTTATGTGCAAAACCTAAGGGTCATCTTTTCAAGGTCAAAGCCACCAGACCTGAATTTTTTCCTCCCCCTTCGCACTCAAAAACGTTGCCACTGAAATGGTTGCCCCACAGCCAGACATAGAAGCCCTATATTCAGGGAATAATTGCCTTACTCAAACCCCTGATTCACACAATTGCCAGAGAAAAGACTAAAATCCTCTTGTTATTTTGAGGGGTCACTAGTTATACGACTTAGTATCCTAAGCCTCTCTCCAAGTGTTCCAATAATACTTTCCAGAAACATGATCTTTAGTGTCTCATCTCTGCCTATTACTACTTCCTAGGGAAATTTTTCCTTTGAAGATAATTGAGTCTCCTAAGATCCTTGCATATTCTGGTATTGGGTGAAGTGCATCTGGTCCTCTATCCTAACCAGAAACAAGCAAAAACTTAACCCCGCTGTCTTAGATATTAGGTTGTATCTTCTTTCCCTCACTGCTTGATGAGTCCTTGGACTTGTCACGGCCTCCAGTGGTCACTTTAGTTGGTTATAAATCCATTTTGTTCCAGCTTCTCGGTCACTTTTCTCCCCTGGCATTTTCATATACAAGTTTCTTTCTTGGGCCCAGGAATTCTCAGCTGTTTCCTCTGCCCTGTGTTTGTAGGTATAGACTGAGTGGTCTTCCATCAGTCATTTTAGCCAACACATACTGTTACTTACTGTGGATTGAATTGTGTTCCCCCAAAATATATGTTGCTGTCCTAATCCTAGGTACCTCAGAATAACATCTGCAGATAGGGTCACTGCATATATAATTAGTTAAGATACGGTCACCTTGGAGTAGGGTGGACCCTTAATCCGGTATGACTGGTATCCTTATAAGAAGGAAATACGGACACAGGCATAGACAGAAAATGGCCATATGAAGAGAGGCAGAGATCGGAGTGATGCGGCCACAAGTCAAGAAACACTGGGGCTACTAGAAGAAGCAAGAGGCAAGAACAGATCCTCCCTCAGAACTTCCTGGGAGCAAGGCCCTGCCGATACCTTGATTTCAGACTTTAGACTCCAGAACGGTAAGAAATAAATTTTTATTGTTTTAAGCCACTTAGGTTGTGGTACTTTGTTAAGGCAGACTGAAAAAAACTCTATGTTTTGTTGCTGCCGTGTTGGAACTCTGGTTTTTCTATGAGGCTTTTTTTAGTCTCCCAGGCTCTACCCTTGGAAGGTAAGCTATCATCCTTTCTGCTCTGGGAGCGCTTCAAACTCACTGAACTTAGCCTCAGTAGCTGTGTGTTTTTGTAGCAACCTCACCCGAATCTGGTATGCTACCCAGAGGATGGGGCAGCTTCTTTGCAATGATTCACTCACCTTTAAATTCTCCTCACATTCCCAGTCTCAGGTTGAGCTCTTACTGCTTGTGGAAAAAAAAAAAAAAAAAAACAAAAAAAAAAAAAAAAAAAAAAACTCTTTCATTGTTACGAGTTCTCTCCCACTCTCCAGTTCACTGTACAAGATTTTAGCTATTTAATATTATAACAACCAAAACGAAACCAACAACAAAGATATCTCCCTGCGTTGAGTTCTTGCTCTTGACAATTGAGAGTCATAATTCCCAAGATTAATTTCTCGGCTGTCGCATCCTCCCTCCACAAGTTTAAGAGTTTGAAAGTCATAATTCTAATTTATTGCTTTCTCTCCAGAATCTGTACCATTTACAGTCACTTAGAACACATTATGGCCGTTTTAATAATGGTGTTGGGTTGTATGAGGCAAATATAAAAATAATTTTAAAAACATGTACCTTAATATGACAGTATTGATGTTTTCACGTAAATCTCAAGTCTAAACTTAACTACGAAATCTGTACTAAGATAACTTGGGATAACTTAAGTTAACCTTGTTATCACTGATTTCTTTTTTTTAAGTTATTCAAATAAGACAAAATCCAGTAAATCTGTAGTTATACCATTCTTTAATTTTAGTCATATAATATTTGAACAGCACTGGAAAGAACTCAGGTATCCAGTATGCTTCCCACATTGTTCAATGAACAATGCCTTAGGACATCTGCCTTAGGACAGAACCAGCTCTGAGTTTCTGAGTTTCATAAGCACCATGAAGTCAGAACTTAAAAATGTTAAAGCAACATTTCATCTTAAGGTTCTGAGAAGCCCGTTTGATAGAAGTCAGAGATATTATCCAATGCCACTTAGTTACAAATGGTAAAACAGGTTTGAAGCCCATAATATTCCAGGAAGTAACTATTGTTTTACTAAGATTCTATAGCTTGAAGACTGACAGATTTTGATTTCTGGTCATGCCTTGGTTTGAATCGCAAGGCTCTTGAGATGAAAACAGTGATGACAGAGAATAAAAAGGGGAATCAGCTCATGGAAGGTAAGCACTCATATGTTACCTTGGCTTCATTTTGTTCATTTGATAACGAACTTCATTTTGTTTGTTTGTTCACTTTATTCACCGTTAATTGTTCTTAACTTCATTATTGAATGAACAAAATATATTGCCTGGGCCATTAGATCCATTCTAACACATGCTACAGTACATAGGTCAGAAGGGCACAGTCTTATAATTCAGCAGACTGATTTATTTAGAATAAATGGCGGAGGTCATTGAGAGGACACGACTGCCAGTTGATCATTGAGCTGGACCTGGGCAATGGGAGGCTCCTCACTCCTTCTCCTGTCCTTGGAATGTTCTCCCACAGTAGGAATCATTTTCAAGGATACAGACTGGAAAGAGCAAGTTGTTGTTGAAGACCATTTCAACATATACATGACTGAAACCCATTAAGGCCTCCACATAAACTTTTAAGATTCTGGCAGGTGACCGTGGACATTTACTTGTCTTATGGCCACCCAAGACAAGCCTCACATGTAAGTTTCCTTGTATAAAACTGACACTTACCAATCTGAGGTGCTCTGCCTCTTTCTTTGGTCTCTTTTTGCCCTTGTGTAATGGGGCCAGTTTCAGATTTCACCAAGGAAACTCCCAAGGTTAGGAATTAACACTTATAAAAAAAATTGTTTCAGTTTAAAGCCACAGAAACCACCCAAAGTATCTTAATAAAAACAAATAACAAGGAAGTGTGTTTTGTTTTTAAGTAAAATCACTATGGTATTTTATGAAACTAAAGAGCAGAGAATGTAACCAGGTTTCACAAAAAACAAGTACTTGGAGCTTGAAAGATAAGAACAAAGATTTCTCTTGTTTGGATTTCTTATTTTTCTTTCTCTACAGACCAGTTTTCTGTTTCTCAGTGCATGGGGAAGTCACACTGGCAACCCCAGCTCCAGAATTCACTTAACCTAAGATTAACTGATCAGTTGACTCTCACTGAAATTACAGAATTATGTCAAAGTCCCTTGAAAGACATCTGATTGGCTTATCCTCAGTCATGTGATCACTCCCATGTACTGTGCTTATGGGGTAGGTCTACTAGTGCAACGACCGTTGTCACATTCATTCACTCCACTCCCCCCCCCCCCCCCCCCACCATTCAGAGTAGTTACAGAGATTATATCGGACGAGAGCGATACATTGTAGAAGATAAATTCATCCCACCAAATCCTGGGTATCGAGCATGCCAGAATGAAAGCCTAAACTATATGTCTGAGCCAGACCCAAACATGTCATAACATACTGGCAGACTAGCAAAGTGGAAGGGATTTTTGTACTGGAGTCTGGTGGGCTTCGCCAAAAACAATCAGGACTGATCATTTGTCCTTTATTTCTTTTTAACAGGCTTAGAATACTTGTTTTCCCTACTGGGACCTTCTTATCCTACATGTGCCCTTATTTTCCAAGGAGAACATGAATACAATGCTCCCACACTCAACAGACCTCTCAAGGCACTTATGGCTAGTTGCTCATGCTGCTGGAATTTTGCCTTGGTTGCCCATTAATGGACTTAATCACCTTTTTTTCCTGATCCTTTGACTCCCTCTGAGACGAACTCGTATCAAAAGTAAACATTTGTTTTTGTAGTTATTTGATTGACGTTTGTCTCCTCTACCAGACTGTTCAGCCCTAGCAGGCAGGGAATGTGTTTGTTTTAGCTCACAATATGAAGCAGACAGTAGACATTATACATTTGAATTTTTGAGTGAAAAAAAAAAACCCACAAATCTATGACATTACAGTTGACAGTTTAAGTGGTTTTGGATTATTTTGCTTTATACATAATTAACCCAACATAGAGCTATATTCTTGAAATGTGACAACAACCATAATTATCATGTTGTTTTAAGCTACCCCTGCCTGTCCCCCAGCACTTTGTAAAGTCCCCATATCCCCAAAACTTCAGAGAAACTTTGGAAAGTACAGCTTTGCTTAGGGAATTTCGGGATAGGTCTACATTTTTGCTTTGATAGGGTTACCAAGGGGAGTATAGCTTTCTAAAAGGTACTCTTGATCCACAGATTTACATAGCAAAAAATGGCATCTTTTCAAAGGGCATGATAATTGTGTCATACCAGGAATGGCCAGTAGTGAACTAGTAGTAGTCAGAGGCAGAGTGAGGAGTGATGGTTAGCAGACCAGATACAGCTGGGGACAGGCTTTTGCACAAAATGACATGGGGATGGACAAAAAATTTACTTCACCCCTTTCCTTGCCCCTTTCTTGGTCCTCCACCAGCATACAAAGCAGAAACACTTTTGAAAGAAACTGTTGATTCTTACTATCAGTGGAACAGGAAGGGCTCTCAGTGTCCTACACCTAAACAGTTGGAATTTATTAGAAGTCTAAATTCTACTCCTTTAAATATTTCAACTTAGTAAAGACTGTATTAAAAACGGAATTCATGTACAAAATAATTTCACTCCCATAAAGGATGATAAAAATGAACTTACTCCATCAAAAGACTGAAAATATTATAAAAACAATATATCTATCTACATGTGGCAGTACCCCAAGTCAGACACTGCCCCGAGTCGTTTTTTAAAGTTTGTTAGAAGCAGGATATAACATTTGTCAATTAATTTCCTCAAGGCATTTTTCACCTCTTTGTTCCTCAAGCTATAGATCATTGGGTTCAGCATAGGAATTACAATTGTGTAGAACACAGAGGCCATTTTGTCTGTGTCAAGGGAATGGTTTGATTTTGGCTGCAGATACATGAAGATCAGAGTCCCATAGAATATAGTCACAGCAGTCAGATGAGACGCACAGGTTGAGAAAGCTCTGAACCTTCCTTCTGTAGATTGGATTTTCAAGATGGCAGCCACGATGTATAAGTAAGAAATAAGAACAGTGGTGAAAGAGCTGATCATGTTGAAACCTGCAAAGATGAAAATCAAGATTTCTTTGAGACTGGTGTCTGAGCAGGCAAGGGCCATCAAAGGGACATCATCACAATAAAAGTGATTAATGATATTTGGGCCACAATAAATCAGTTGGAAAGTAACAGCTGTGTGGAGCAAAGCAACAGAAAAGCTGTATAAGTAGGGGCCTGTTACTGGTTGCATACACACTTTTGGGGACATGCTCACCATGTAGAGAAGAGGATTGCAGATGGCCACATAGCGGTCATAAGCCATCACTGCAAGAAGGAGCATCTCTGAAATCAAGAAGTTCAGGAAAAAGCCCAACTGTGTTGCACATGCATAAAAAGATATAGACCTGTGCTTGGTCAGGAGGGTCTGCAGGAACTTGGGGGCTATTGATGAAGAGTAACAGAGGTCTACAAAGGCCAGATTGCTGAGAAAAAAGTACATGGGTGTGTGAAGTCGAGAATCCAATCGTATTAATGAAATCATCCCAAGGTTCCCTACCAAAGTTAGAGTATATACTACTGAAATGAGAAAAAAAGAGAGTGATTTCAATCTCTCTATGGACAGAAAAGCCCAAAAGAATGAATTCTGTCACCCTGGTGTTATTCCTTTCAACCATTTATTCCAGTCTCTTGGCTGCTGAAAAAAGACAAAATAGAGTCAGAGACAAGTTATTAGGTCAAGGAATTGTCACCAGATGCCAACTCTTATGTTTTAGCTTCAGAAATTATAGTTCATTGAAGTGGAATATGAGAACAAGTAAACACATCCCATTTCAAACTCTCCTTTCTAGCTATCATAATTTTATGAGGGCCAATAAAAAAAATCAATTGATGGCTATGTAGTAAAAATAACAAAGAAAAAATTATATGTATGTATGTAGGTAGGTAGGTAGGTATGTATTTAATATGGTGAGAATTTTTTATCTTTCATTTTCCTCCCAAAATTAAAGTTAGCATTCACAGTCTCAGAGGTGGAAAGAGGCATATAACTTCCAATAACCACACCACATAGGTTATGATAACCATAGATGAGTCACATACAAAGAAATAAGATTAATTCTTTAATTCTAATAGGCCTTCAATTTTTGTTCTCATAAAATTATGATAGCTAGAAAGGAGATTTGAAATGGGATGTGTTTATTTCTTCTCATATTTCACCTCAATGAACTGTACATTCTGAAGCTAAAACACACAAAAGTGTGGGAAATAGAATAATCTCCTTTCCTCCCCAAACACACTAACCCAAGAGAAGCTTTTTTTTTTTTTAACAGTTTTGTATGAGTGGCCAGAAAAATAGCCTTTCAAATTTTATCTTCTTCATTTATTAATTCAGCTTAATACTGTAAATGATACCTAATACATTCTCCAAATTAAATGTATATGTATGCATACATGCATATATATACACACAAATACATATATGCATTCATACAGACATATATGTAATGTGTACAGATGTAGATAAACACATATATGTGTATGCCTACAAACACACACAACACATACATGCCTGCATACATAAAATCTGACATGAAAACAGTTTTCTGTCTCATCCATTTACTTTCTCCTCCGTAGAAGCAAAACTCACCTTGTGAGAGGTGTTTTTGGATAGAATTTTTGAATTGGTTTGCCTTTCTGAGCTGGCGTCTTACCACAGCTGTTAGTGCTAGAGTTCCCTGTTCTAGATGTGGAACAAAAGGGAAAGTGGAAAGGGCACCTGGGTGGCTCAGTCGATTAGCGTCCGACTCTTGATTTTTGGCTCAGGACATGATCTCATGGCTCATGAGATTGAGCCCGCATTGTGGGGCCTGCTTGGGATTCTCTCTCTCCCTTTCTCCTTGCACATCCCCTCCCTCCACAAACAAACAAACAAACAAAGAAACAAATTTTAAAAAAAGGAAAAGAGAAAGTACAGATGTGGACAGATATGGTCAGCATTCCCCACTTCGAGACATGGGATGCCTTTGATGTTTGAGAGGTGTAAGTTTTGGTATTGGGTTACTTTTCTTTGCACACACATACTGGAATCAGGCTGATTTTCTTTCCTTGTACATCCATTAAAAAAAAAGGGGGGGACCTTCAAAACCCACACTTCCATCAATTTCAAATTTTGAAAAGGTCCACTCCCGTTTTTATGTATTACCTTCACTTATGAATGTTTTTTTGATACACATTTTTTTTTTCTCCTAAGAGAAAGGCAACTCTCACCCACAAATGCTTGTCTTCTACAGGCACTGGCTTCTGAAATTTTATCAGCAGATAAAACATGTTTTCTTTTAAAGGAAGCCTGAGTCTCAGGGAGCTATTGAGGGGGATAAATAAATAAATAAATTTATTTTGGGAGTGTTAGGAGGGTTATTTCACTCATTCTTGTGTATAAATGCCAGCTTCATCCAGTTGGAGCAGAATTAGATAGGGTCATCCACTTTCTTTTTAGTGGGGAAAACTGGATGACTTGGGAAAGGAAGTCTGTGCAAATGACCAACTGTACCTATTTAACCTACCTAGTTGTAGAAAAAAATTTTCCCCTGAAGGTTTTCGCAGAAGCCTCCTTTCAATGATGCTCAGATAGGAAGGGTATGTGAATGTGTGATATAGGCCTTTAGACAACAGTCTTTATTCCCTAGAGAGTTAATTCCCAGTTTTCCCCAGACATGACTGCCCTAGGGTCACTGACCCTCCAGGGGACAACTACGATTAGAAATTTCTAATTAGAAAAAGATTAGTCCATAAAAACAAAGTTAGCATTAGTTCATATTCAAACTAGAATGATCTCACCATGAAATCACTAGTCTTTGGTTACCTATGTCCAATCTAATTTGTATAAACAAAACAAAGAAAATCAAAACCAAATGGCAAGCAGTTGAAAGCTCACCACCATTTCCGAAATGTTTTCATCATTTATTTATAATTGTCCCTTCCTGTCCCTGTGACCTTAGAGGGATTCTGATTTAATCATTTGTCTTATCTAACTGAATGTGTTTTACACCCAGATGTTTTAAGTGTTTAAGCAAACAATTCTGTTTATTTTTTCTTTGCTGAGCATAGGCATTGAAATAATAACAACCCTCATTATTTATATTTTGGGGAGTTGCCATTTAATTTTTTAAGGTCATGTAGCATTAATTAGTTGATGACCTGAGGCAAGAACCTGAGCTAATAGGTTGTCCAAATAGCTAATTGCCCTGACGTTATTTAATTGAATAATCCATGTCTTTCTTATTAATTTACAATTTGAAAATATCATTTTATTTACTAAAACAATGAAATAAAATCAACCAGCTTCTGATTATAGTAAAGACCTTAGAGTTTTAGAAACCTATCAAAAATATTTCATATATACTTTCTTTGAAAAAAAAAGAAAAAAGAAAATCTTTTGCATAATATAAAGTACATGCATATATATGCTGATTGTGAAATTTTATATGTAGGAAGATATACATACAAATATAAAAATAAACACATGTGGGGGTGTCTGGGTGGCTCAGTTGGTTAAGGGGCTGACTTTGGCTCAGGTCATGATCTCATGGTTCGTGGGTTCAAGCCCTGCATGGGGTTCTGCACTGACAGCTCAGAGCCTGGAGCCTGCTTCAGATTCTGTCTCCCTCTCTCTCTGCCCCTCCCCCACTCATGCTCTCTCTCTCTCTCTCTCTCTCTCTCTCTCTCTCTCTCTCTCAAAAATAAATAAACATTAAAAATGTTTTTTGATACAAGAAAATGTCACATATAAATATATATATCATCTACCAGAGGTAACTGTTCTTCAAGTTTAGGGAGACTTTTGCTTTACTTTTTTCTTTATATTTTTATGTATTTTACTAAATTGGAGTTGTAGAGTGCATGACAATTTACTACATATAATTACCATTTTTTACCAGCAGTGCATCAGGATTTTACATACTATTCAAATTTCTTCCCAAAGCATGTTTTCTGCTATATATATAACACTTCCTATTTATACAGTTTATGACTTTTAATTAGTAAAATAATAATTCTTTTATTCAAAATTTGTTTAGAATGATCCAGTATTTTAGGGTAGAATGATAAAAAATAGAAATGCTGAATAACAGGATATGTCTAGTTTAAAACTTTTTGCTTATTGCTGTTTTTTTTTTTTCTTTTTTTCTGGCAGTGTTCCTTAGAAAGCTGTTTGTGTTTACACGTTGTCTGCAATTTATATCCTCCTGCTTCTCTCCAAATCATTCCAGTAGACTTTCACCCCGTTATTCTTTCCAAAATCCCCTTAACAAGGGTATATTATGTAGTTAACAACTTTTATCAACAATATTTGCCAAATTAATGATTCCTGAATTAGCTTTCTTCACTTGGTTTCCCATATCCTCTGATATTCCTCCTGGATGTTCTTTCTCTGGCTGGTTGGTTCCTCCTTGTCACCTTCACCTCTCTGTGTTGGCAAGCCACAAGTTCAGTTCTTTGCCATTTTGTCTGTTTGTATCTATACATTTTCCTTTACTTGCCAATTTCACTCAGCCTTATTCCATCTAAGAGTGTCCGTATGTCAGTGACTCCCAGTGTGAGTCTTCACCCCAGTACACTCCTCTGATTTCTAGATTCAAACATTCAGCAGCCTACTTGACATCTTTACTTGGATGTGTACAAGCATCTCGGGTTTATTATCCAAAACTGAGTTCCACCACAAGACTTCTCCTCTATAGCTCTTATTTCAACTCTCTCTCTCTCTCTCTCTCTCTCTCTCTCTCTCTCTCTCTAGCTGCTCCAGGCAAAAATCCTTGGGAGTGACCCTTGACTCCTCTTGCTCCTATCCTACTCCAATCTGATAGGAATTCTGGTTGCTGTTACATTCACTGTATCCAGCATCTTTTTACCAACCACTGTGTTACTCTGCCCTTCCATCATCTCATCCATCACCCTTTCCCTCTACAGTTGTGTTTCAACACAGTAATTATTCTAAATGGTATCCCAGCGCTTTCACTCCCTGGCACATAATCCCGCAATGGTTGCCCATCACCAACCATTGGTTGCCCTATCACCTGGAGTAAAATCCAAAATTCTTACAAGGGTGTGCAAGACTAGGAATGATCTGGCCGTTGTTGGCTTTCTGAACCTCAGCTATGTTAATCCCTATATCCCCTTCCCATCTTTCTGTCCACACTGGCTTGGAATACCCCAGGTCACACCAGCCTTAAGAATTTGTTTTTATTCCAGTATTCCAGTGCTTTTAGATGCCTTACTCCTCCACTCCTTCACAATGGTAAAGTGTGAGAACACTGGAACCAGATTATCTGGGTCTTAAACTCTTCAATCTGCCATTATAGTACTTGGTCATGTAACATCCTGGGTCTTGTTTTCATCATCTTTGAAACATAAATAGTGGGATGCCTGGGTAATTCAGTCAGTTAAGCGTCTGACTCTTAATTTTGGCTCGGATCATGGTCTTATGGTTCCTGAGTTCGAGCCCTGTGTAGGGCTCTGAACTGACAGTGTGGAGCCTGCTTGGGATTCTCTCTCTCCCCAAACAAATAAATAAATGTAATGGTAATAGTAGTTGCCTCAACTGCTGCTTGAGAATTAAATGAATAAAAGTGTGAAAAGACCTAGAATCATGTTTGGATTCGCATATGTGCTTTATAAACATTGACACGACTACTGCTGCCTTTCCTCAATTTACTTTATTTTTCTCAATATCATGTACAATATTTTTACTTGGTTAGTTTGTCATCTCTTTGTTATTTATTGTGTGGGCAGATTCGGGTCTCTTTATCTGTAGTTCCTGATACTAACTAGAGACTCAACAAATTTGATTCCCAACACTGCTGTATTGCTTCTGCACTAACATATATATATATATATATATATATATATATATATATATATATCACTTTGCCTGATTCACTGCTTAAAAATGGTGTTTTCTCTTTTATGATTAAATAAATATGGATTAAAACCTTGAATTGCACCTGCAAGTATTCTGCAGGACAAGCAAACGTTTCTAATAAATTTTAATTTGATAAATAAGCGATGTCATGTGATACAAGTAGTACGTGATGCCGAACGTCACATGATCACAACTGAGCCAATGGTTCTCGAAATTCTCTTTGATATACAAGTGCTTTGGATTTATAAGCGTGTTTCTGGAACAAATTGTGCTCACAAATCGAGGTTTTACTCTATATTTATTTATTTAATCATTGGTAAAATGTAAATTAGTCATTAATATTTTAAATATTTAATAATATTTAAATATTAGAAATTTATATCTTACCAGAGTAAAAACCAATTACTTACCAATAAGATCCATTATTTAATCTAATGATTAAATAAACATAATAAAAGAGGAAACACCATTTTAAAATTATAAGCTTGCTACTTCTGGAGTCAAGTTGCCAAAAATTTTCCAAGAGATTTATTTATATTGTTCAATAATACTTTATTAGGTCCCCATTTTTGTCAGGAACTACAGAAAAAGAAAAAACAGCTAAAACAAGACTTCTGTTTTGTTCTTTTTTCCTTGTATTTTTAATCACTAACTCAATTTACATAAGGTTTTTTTTTTTCTTTACCCAGTTTGGCACTTAATAAATAATCTTCCACATGTCTTTCATTTTTTTTTTTCAGTTTTTATTTAAATACACACACTTATGCTGTTATTCCCCTGATACTTGTATTTTTTATTATTTATTTTTTTATTTTTTAGAGAGAGAGAGCATGCTTGCGTGCAAGAGGGGAGAGAGGAGCAAAGAGAGAGAGAGAGAGAGAGAGAGGGTCTTAAGCAGCCTCCACCCTCAGCGCCCTCGGGCTCAATCCCATGACCCTGGGATCATGACCTGAGCCAAATTCAAGAGTCAGATACTTAACCAACTGAAACACCCAGGTCAGGTGCCCCTTGCCTGATACTTTTAAAGCTCAAATTTGATTTATTCCTCCGAGCACGTTTATTTGTTTTTCATGGAGTGACAGTTTGATACCTTTCAATATAATGTTTGCATTGTGATGAGGTTTTTGGGTCCTGTTCTGTTTCTAGAAAATGATCAGACATAGCCCTGAGTATCTTCTCATAGCTCAGCCTATAATGCACATTCAGAAGGTTTGCAGAAACCAAGGCTTCACCTAATTATTGCAGCTCAGAGATGGTCACTTGCATCCCAAGTGTGCACGTGTCTCATATCCCACACTTCACCGCTAGTATGCATGTTTTCTATTTCATATTTCTATCTTCTCTTCTTTTGAGTAGGCTTTTGCCTCGCGGACTCTTGGCTTTCTTTGTTCACTGAAGGATTTAATAGCCATTATTTTCCTTCAGTGCATTCTAGCAGAGACTGTCTGGTCACAGCACGTGTCAAAATGGGAATTGTGAAAAAAGTAATAGTTTGACACGGAACTTGAACGATTTCCATTACTGACTATGTTTCCAAGTTATGTGTTCCTGGTGACTATGCAGTATCTTGACAGGATCGAGAAGTTCCAGAGGGCCTATTGCCCTCCCTACTACAGAATATGAAAGCGATTAGTTAGCATTTCCATTTTTACTCAGGCTACAAAGGTTCTGCATATCTGAGAAGTCAAGAAAAATGTCAGCTTCTGTCACCACCATTGTTCATCTGGTGATTTTAATTCAATAATTGGTGGTCATTAAGAAAAAAAAAACAAGTCAGAGTTTGCTTCAGCGTTGATGATGAAACTGTCTCTCTGTGTCTTGTTATAAAACTCTTCGTTGCAAACAATTCCCTACGGGCATTGCTTCAAGCTGACTACTTGCTAATCAGTTTCAAGGGGCCTTATTAAAATGACTAGGTTTTCAGCTTTTTCATGGGGACGTTTTAACTGAAACCCACCTCAGCAAACTTAAAGTTTCAGCTTAGGATGAATGAATCTACAGTTTAGTGTGAGTGTGTAAAATTAATCTTCTGATTCCTCAGGGACGGCCATTTCCTCTACCTTAAACCACCCTCCTCCGGGAGACGGAGTAGTGTAGGGGGAAGAAAAGGGGATGTGAAGCCAGATCTAGGTTTGCACACAGGCCCTTCTACTACCTACCTGTGTGCTCTTGGGAAGGAAATAAATTCTGAGCCTAAATTAAGAAATGAAAATACTAACTTGTCGCACAGGGCTACTTTGGGGCGTTAACTCATAATGGCTATTAAATTGCTTTGCAAACTGCAAGTTGGTGATGTTGCAATGGTTATGAGTAGCATGATAATGATCATAATAATAACAGTGACGAGAATTTGTTGGTGCTTATTATGTGCCTGGCAAGGTACTAAAAAGGTCCACATACATAGTGATCAAAAAGAAATTCTTATTCTCCGCCAAACAAGAATCTCACTCAAACAATGGATTTTGCATCACTCCCAGGGAATAGTAAACTATCAATCACACTCCTAAATTCTCTCATTTTTCAAGGCGTACACATCAGCTGCAACATGTAGTTTTCTTTTTTATTTATTTCAAATTCCACAAGCTTTAATGTTTCTACATACCAGTCTCTTTCAAATTCATTGCATGTAATTCCATAATGTTAAGCCATTATGTTTTTTTTTTTTTTTGAGGGAGCTTTTGAAATGCATCTGATATATCAATCTTGTATAGAAGACATTTCTATCGTTTCTATTATGAGGTTTAGGCAAAACTGTTTAGTATGATCTACAATGTTCTGTGTTCATGGCCCTGGCTGTCTTTTCTAATTTCTCCTGCTTTTTCTCTCTCACTGTCCACTATAAAATGCCTCTCCTTCTTTGACTGTGGCTGCACATCTTGTCTCTGCATATCCTGCATCACTGAAATACTTTTCCACAGCTTTTCCTCTCTGTAATGGCTAATACCTCCTCACCTTCCTAGTACAACGTCACAGTTAACATCTCGGTAAAATTTTCAGGCAATTCACAATTTTCTCTTTACCTGATTCTCCCCAAAGGGGGAAGAATGTTGAATGATCATTTTGCAGGATACTCTGTTTCTTCTTTATGTCACTATTGTATTTTTCATACTGCATTATAATATACATTTTCCATGTCTGTCTCTCACATTGGACTCTAAGCTACTTGGAAAATAAAATAATATAAAAAAATAAATAATTTTAATAATTTTTAGTAAATAATGGAACTATTAGAAAAAATGATCTAAGAGAAAAGAAACATCGGAGATGATTATTATTTCTAAGGCAAAAATTGTATTTCCTTAGTGATTTTTTATTTGAATATTTTTAATGTATGTATTAGTCTAATACACACATATACAATATATCGCACAATATTGTTCATAGATCTTTTCCCATTGTGTTTTTCACATTTCTAGTATATAAAGGTGCTATTTCTGGTGAAATTTTATCATTCTGATTCACTGATTTCCTTGGGTTTTTCTGATCACATTATTTGTGAAACATTTTTTTTTATTTCTTTCTTTAAAAAAATCTATGTCTGCTGTATTTCCATTATACAGATTTGTTGGCCTCCGTGATGATACTTCAAAGAGACAGAGAGAGTGTGAGTGGGGGAGGGATAGACAGAGGGATGGAGAGAATCTCAAGCTGGTTAGATGCTCTCAGTGCAGAGCCCCATAAGGGGCTCAAGCCCATGAACTTCAGATCATGACCTGAGCTGAAATCAAGAGTTGGAAGCTTAACCAACTGAGCCACCCAGGCACCCCTATGATGATATTTTTAATAGATGTGTACTGATATTTTAACCCTCCCAACTAATATGACTACTTACAATTTTTAAAACGTTTTTCTCCTTTCAGTAAATGGACTAATTATTATTAATAACTATTTTATTATGGACATTTTCAAACATAAACAGAATTAGAAATTAGATTTGATACAATAATCCTTACCCCAATAACAATTGTCCAGCTTCAGTGTCTCCATTCATGATAAGGTATACATATATATATATATATATATATATATATATATATATGAAATGTTTATTTTTCAGAGAGAGAGAGTGGGGGTGGGCAGAGAGAGAGGGGACAGAGGATCTGAAGTGGGCTTTGCGAGGCCAATATGGGGTTTGAACTCACCAACCATGAGATCATTACCTGAGTCAAAGTCAGCCACTTAACTGACTGAGCCACCCAGGTGCCCAATGGTCAGGTGTATGTTATCCATACTTCTTACTTACCTCATACATTAGCCCCCAAAGTTATTTGGAAATAAATACATCTTTATTTCCAAATAAATAAATCTTTATTTCCAAATAAATAAATCCCAGAATTCGCTCCATTTCATCTGTCAGTGTGCTCCAGGCAAAGATCACCAGGAACAATCTCTGGTCAAAGTTGTGTTACTTTTGTGTGTTTTAACAATGGACGTTGTACACCACGGGAATCAAGCTTGTTGTGGGATTGCATCCTATGAGGTTATTTAGAGTAGGGTTCAAGAAAGCATGGTGGCACTCTGGATTGGGTACCGTCATGGAGTGACACGTTTTTATGATTTAGTACGTTAATGGTTCCTATATAGAACACGGACAAATTGGAGTAGGGATAAAGCTTTAATCGGTAATGAAGCAACAGTCCCTTACAGTAGCCAGAGGAGAAGAATGTTGGACCATTTTTGTGGTCTAGACAGTGTTCTTGATTTTAACTAGATCTCTGACACTATTACTGAGTGACCCTGTTTTTGTCTTGCTTCATTACTGTTACCAAGTAAACTTTTCTCATGTTGGTGTTCTATGATATTATTGGTATTATTGATATTAATTTATCAGCAATGTTATTATCAATAATATTATTGATATGATAGTACAGCTTAACTTTTAGTACCAGATCAGGGCCCACCTGGCAGTTGTCAAGAGATGTTTCTTCTTCCGTATATCTACACAGATCTCACTTAAGATATATAATTTTGATTACATGGATAAAATGTAAAGAGTTCATATCTTAAGCAGATAGTAAAGATCCATGCACCTCACAGATCATTTCCCTATTTCTAGGAATGGTAATCGTGTCTGTTCTTTAAGTCCTCGCCGAAGTGTTTGATTTTTCCAAAGGTCTTAGAATGTACCCACTCTCACTTAAATAGACGTGATCTTGCTTCCTAACAAATTCCCAAAGCATTTAGTTTTCAAAAACAACAACCACAAAATGAGCCTGATTGCAATGCAGTCAGAGAATTGTTGATCAGAATCTTGAGAACCAACCCATATAATTCAAATGAAGAGACGTCAATAAGGAAAGATTAGTGAGGCACCTAGAGCCTAACAACGGTGCCACCTCATCACCACCGAAAGGTCTGAAGGGACGTAGGGAGATGTAGGAGCCCGATGGGATCAAGGTTGTGGATGTGGGGCTCCTGGAGGGAGCCGGACAGAGGGTTGATCTGCTGTCTGAGACATGGTGCCAAAGCGAGGAGAGAGCAGGGGCAGGGGACAAGTGCCCTGCCCTTCCTCTCCTGGTGCAGTCTCACCTCTTGTCACAACTCCCTTTTGGCTGCATCCAGTTAGAGCCAGCCCTCACCCATGACTGGGAGATGCAGTCAATCTGGTTGTGTTTAGAGCAGAGAAGGGAAGGAAGAGGAGTGTCAGTTAGTGGTTACGACTCTACAGCCAGTCAAAACACGGCTTTTCCACTTACTCAGCGGGTTACCTTGAGCAAGGTGCTCAATGTCTGTAGTTTGGTTTCCTCATTCTAAAATGGGAACAATAACAGCACTTATGTCGCAGGATTGTTGTGAAAAGTAAATGTACTGCTGTATATAATTATATATAATACAGAAAAATATATTTATAAAATATGTCACACACACACACACACACACACACACACATACACAGAGTGGAGTCTGGAGCAATAAAAGTGACCTTAAATAGGAGTTTGTGGATATTATTGTTAATGACGACTGTGACGCTCTTTTATTTGCTCTTAGGGGGAAACTGAGAGACAGAATTACTCAAGGTCGAGGAGCCTTAGTTTCCTCATCTGTTTAAATGATCATGTCAAATTAGATGACCTCAAATATTTATATCAAGGATGATGCAAATAATTCGTTGTAAAGCCTTGAGAAATTGCAAGCAAGGGTTGGTGCTGGTGAGGATGTGGAGAAATTGCCTTGTATATGATTGGTAGGAATATAAAATGGTATTGCTGCTCTTGACCACATTATAGAGGTTCCTCAAAAAGTGGGAATAGAACTACTATATCATTCATCAGTCTCACTTCTGGATATGTATCCCCCCAAAATTGAAATCAATATCTGCAAGAGATATCTGAGTCCTCATGTTCCTTGCATCATTATTCACAGTAGTCACATGGTGGCAACAACTTGAATGACCACTGATGGGTGATGAATAAAGAAAATGTGGCACGGATCTACCATGGGATATCATACAGCCTTCATAAAGAAGGGAATTCGGCATATGTGCCAACATGAATGAGCCTGGAGGACATTATGCTAAGCGTAATAAGCCAGTTACAGAAGGACGAGTACTGCATTATTCTATTCTTCATATGTTAGATATGAGGTATCTGACATAGTCAGACTCATAGAAAGAGTAGAATGGTGGTTTCCAAGGAGGGGGGTGGGGGAGATAAGAGTTGATTGTTAAAGGATAGAAAAGGTCAATTATGTAAGATGAATAAGTTCTAGAGTTCTGCTGTACAACATTTTGTCTATAGCTGACAGTGCTGTATTGTGCAGTTACAATGTTGTTATGGGGTTTGATCTTATGTAAAAGTGCTTTTACCATGATTACAAAAAGAAACAAAACTGAAAAAAAAAGTGTGGCTTAACAAATGACAAGGAGTGAGACCATATACAACGTTTTCAGATTTCAGAGGAAATCCAACAAAGAGTTGAAAAGCATCCGTTGTATTTACCGGTGAGATAGGCAGACAAGCTACAAAGAACCGGCTTCAGTGGTGGGGGGCAAAGCTGGATTGGAAGGGGCAAATGATTGGGGCAAATTGGAAGCAGTAGGCAGATTTTCCAGTAGTTTTGGCTTCTGCTATGAGTTTTGTTTTATGCACACATGTATCTAGTAATATATGACGTATATTAGACTTGAAATGGCTTTCTAGTTTGAAATTTGGTGAGAAACTAAATTTCACCATTAATAAAAACACATTTCCCTTCTTGTAGAGATTCACAAAGACAAAATCTGAAACTATGGTGAAAGCAGTTCTAGTTTTTAGGTAGGTTTTTGGGTTATTTTGGTATCATTTATTTTTTTGTCTCCTCTTACTTTTCAAAGGAAATATCTTTTGAACACTTAATATTTACCATAGAGTTTACTGAGTCCTTCCCAGACATTAATTTATTCAATACTCACAAAATCATAAAATATGGACCATTTTTACTGAATGTTACAATTAACGAAATTGAGGCTTAGAAAGAATTTGGACATTGTCCAAGGTCTCATAAGTGAGTTACTCAGTATTTAAGGGTTGATGTTTTCCTCTCAAAAAACTTGAATTTTTTATTCAAATGAACCAAGTTTACAGTCTTTTTATGTTGTTTCTAGTAGTATAGTCTACCTTTACCTTCATGGAAATTGTTCCTTCAGGAATACAGATAATTAAACATTTTTTAACTCCTCAATATAGTTCCAGCTTATCTTAATTTGAGAAAAATAGGAAAATAAATACTGCAGCTTTCTGATATCTCCAGAGGATCAAATTTAAACCCGAAGGGATCCAGGAACTAGTAAATCACCCAAACACCTTCAGAATGAGCTCACTAAGAGCCAGGATCATTGCTAAGCAGGTGAGTCATGGAATTTGTACATGGAGCGAATTGCCAACCTTCCACCCATAACCTAGCTTCCCGTTAGGAACCTCTCCCCTTTGCAAGCTGTGGTATCTGATGGAATCCATCTGCTTTCAATATATTTTTTTAAGTTTATTTATTTATTTTGAGAGAGAGAGAGAGAGAGGCAGAAAGAGAGAGAGAGAGAGAGAAAGAATCCCAAGCAGGCTCCTCACTGTCAATGCAGAGCCAGACATGCAGCTGGAACTCATGAACAAGACCATGACCTGAGTCCAAATCAAGAGTAGGATGCTTAACCGACCCTGAGCCACGCAGGTGCCCCAGACTCAGTATGCTTTTAGAGATGACACCTATAACATCCTAACTACATTTCTTAGTTCCATACTCTGTTTGCCAGTACTTTCTAAAGGATGTCTACTTGTACTTAAAATACTACTTTGTCTCTAACTCCCTGCCCTTCCCTCCTGCCCCCCTCTCTGTCTCCCTTCTCTCTCTCTCTGTCTCTCTCTCTCACACACACACTCCTTAAATGACCTCATATTGAGTTATCCAGGTCATCTAGAACCACCTTCTCCTCGACAGCAGTACTCGTAAAAGCTAGTTATTATATGGCCAACCGAGGAGAGATACAAAGGCAGGTGGCTCTCCTGTCTAAAATTCTCTTATAAGAGTGGGTGACCAAGAATGTTTCTAAACTGAAGTAATGGTAACAGTGTTTTTCTATTCTTGGAAAACACCAGATATATGGTAAACATTTCCCTTTTAAATAAAGAATGGATACTCACTGTAATTTTTGAAACCTGAAATAAAATAGAAATCCACTAGTATTTCATTTGACTTTAATTTTTTTTTAATGTTTCTTTGTTTTTGAGAAAGACAGGATGTGAGTGGGGGAAGGGCAGAGAGAGATTGGGAGACAGAATCTGAAGCAGGCTCTGGGCTCTGAGCTGTCAGCACAGAGACTGACTCCGGGCTGGAACCCAGGAACTGTGAGATCGTGACCTGAACCAAAGTCGGACCTTTAACCTGGCTTAACCAGGTGCCCCTGGTATTTCATTTTTCTAATATTCCTTCTCAGAAGAGGTGTTTGGCCTCAAGCAGGGCAAAGGCAGTCAGACTCACACCAAGTGCTTCCTCACCCTTTTTCATGTCGTGTCATGTCACATCACGTCACGTCACATCTTGTCATGTCATGTCATGTCAGTTGTACGTGTTTTGGGATACACAGAGGGAGCATCTTATGGCTAAAGAAGTCACAATGTCTCCAATCTGTACATCTGTATGCCCAGTACACTGATGGTGTGCATTGTGCCTTTGCAAGATGGTCACCTCTGGGGAGGAAACCCAGCTTGGTGAAGGATGAAGGATGCTTGGCTTGGAAAAGCTATACAGACCCTTATAAAGCAGGGAGCAGGATCTGGATAAGATGAGACACCAAGTAAATCAAGTCAATTTATTGACTAATAGAGCTGTGGATAGGAAAGAAGATGTTTCCCAATAACTATTTCCTTCTTCTTTGCTATCGAACACTTTCTCTGTGCAAAGCTTGCCATTGTGTTAATTGCCAAAGCCTGTAGAACATCAGAGATACATCCCTAATCCTTAATAAGCAAGGCAAAGCCTTTAAGAATTAGTATAAAGGAAATATTTAATTTGTTTTGCAACGGTGTTTTGAGAAACCGGATGGGCAAAATAGAATCTACAAAAACAGATGATGGAGAATCAAATAAATGAAGTTGCTAGTTGTTAACAAAGTAGTCAACTACCAGAAAGAAATAAAAATGATTATTACTGATTAATCTTCGTACTCAAATAACTAAAAATAACAAGTATTTGCCTCACTATATATAGTTAAGTAAACACTTAAAACGTTTCACCAATAGTTTAAATAAGTACAAAAGATACTTTTATATTATAAATATTGGCATTGTATATTTATATATATGAATTTTTACATACATACATATATATGTCTATATAAAGTTAAATTCATTAAAAATAGTGTAATATGATTGTAATCAATAATTGTCATCATCCATTGAAAACACAGAAACTCCTTTGTACAATTAGAGAGAATAGAGCATTTCTTTTTTTTCTCTTTCAATTCATTTGTCCATTCAATTTTCACCATAATAATGTATTTTATTATATTTTATAATGTAACTGTTTCCCTGGTTACTTTGCTTTGCTTCTCTGAAATTCAAATATACACACTGATTAGAATTTAATTTTTGTAATAATAGATTCTATAGCTTCTATATGTTATTGTGGTAAAATATTTCTATTTGAGTTATTATCACAATTAAATGATTAAAATCATCTATATACGTCCATTGTTGGTGGATAATTATTCAATATATATTTAATTTTCATTTGAAATTGAATTTATTAATGAACCAGGGATATATTTATAGGTTGATCTGAAAAGAATCATCTAAATGCCCATATGTTGGAGCCAAGAAACATAATAGGATTCCAGATGGGTGAGAGATATGCCTTTCATTTGTCAAGTGTGAGAAGTGTGGGTTTTGAAAAGGGACGATACAAACAAAAACCAAGAGTACGAGTGCCTTCTCAGGCAAATGATATTTGGAAAGGAACAGATAAAAAAAAAATGGAGGACCTGTAAATTAATTTTCTTCAAAGTATTCTTGTCACATAACCCTTGGTGAGTCTTTTCATGTCAGTAGAAACAGCCATACTCCAATTTGAATTCCACTGCATTGGTGGAGTCATTAGTATTCAAACTAATTCAGCCATAGGTCAGGCAAACAAAACCAAAAGAGAAGTAAAAGTAAGTTTCAAAGAATGGTTGATCTCTGCTGACCATTCTAACAAATTCGTTCTTCAGGCTACTTATTCCCAAACATGTCTGTACATTGGAACCACCTAGGGGGCTTTGCAAATGCTGACGCTTGGGTACGGCCCAAATGTTCTGGTTAAACTGGTGGGGGGAACCGGGACATTGAGCTAAAAACTTCATAGGCGTTTCCAATGTGCTGTAAAGTTCCAGGAAAAACCCACTTCAGGAAGGATGCAATGAAACAAGAAACAACGATGCTTCTCAAATAAATCTTTAGGTGAAATACGTCAATGATTTTGAGGACTTCCCTATTCCAGAGATGTGGAAATGACAGAAATATTAGCAATACTTTGAAATAGTGGTCGCTTCAGAACAACCTACTGAGAGTAATTGGAAGCTATGAGAAAAATAATTACTTTTGAAAAATTAGGGGGATTGATAAAATAACCCATAGAGTTCTAAGGTAGATACAAAATCATAAATGCTGGATTTTATGAGAACTTTAACAGATGCTGATAAGTAATTTTATTTCTAGGTGATTTGAGTTTCTTGAGTTAGGAATCCAAAACTCCTCCTTAATAGGCACCTCCACTGTAAACTTTGTTCTTCTAGCAGTAATGTGGTACATAAATATTCTGATTAATAGTAAATAACCACCATATTTAATGCTTTAATTGATGTATTTTTCTTCTCAAAAGGTTCCCTCTGATTTTGTTTGACATGCACCTTGTAACGGCCACAAATCCTCAAGTTAATAGAAGCAATGATATAAGAAATTCTAATGCACAGATGGACTTTGCTGTTTTATGTAAAATATCAAATTATAAATGGGTCTTTTCCTCTGACACCATTTTTTTCAGTGAAGGTCTCCTTTACTTATACATCTCATGGCAGTCTTATAATTATTTTCAATTAAGTTTGACATTATAACTTCACATATGGAATTGAAATAAAAGACTTTGTGAGAAAACGTTCAATGCGTTCAAGCCCTATAAGCAAGTGAGAGAGGCCTTAATTCTGAATATTCTTTTTTTTTTTTTTTTTAATTTTTTTTTTTTTCAACGTTTTTTATTTTATTTTTGGGACAGAGAGAGACAGAGCATGAACGGGGGAGGGGCAGAGAGAGAGGGAGACACAGAATCGGAAACAGGCTCCAGGCTCCGAGCCATCGGCCCAGAGCCTGACGCGGGGCTCGAACTCACGGACCGCGAGATCGTGACCTGGCTGAAGTCGGACGCTTAACCGACTGCGCCACCCAGGCGCCCCAAATTCTGAATATTCTTGAATGAAACAGTTATTTAGCAGAATGGACAGCATTACTTGATAACTTTTTCAAAGCTCAGACGCCTGCAATTTTACTTTGGCAAACTGCATAGAAAGCCCAGGACTCTTCAAAAAAATACTGCTTTCATATTTGTCTTCTCCAAGTTTGAAACATTCTGTTTGATATTACAGAAAAATAAATTCGTCTCCCAGATTTAAAACTCGATCCTAGTGATTAAAGCTAAAAGAGCAAGCCATGCACTTTGGGCAGTGTAGCATGATAATTAGGAATATGGGCTCTGCTTTTTTTTTAAAGTTTATATTTATTTTGAGAGAGAGAGGAAGAGAGCACATGCATGCATGTGAATGAGAAGTGGGGCAGAGAAAGGGGGGGGGGGAGAAAATCCCAAGCAGACTCCACGCTGTCAGCACAGAGCCCAACACGGGGCTTGATCTCTCCAACCATGAGATCATGACCTGAGTCGACATCAAGAGTCCTCTGCTTAACCTACTGAGCCACCCAGGCACCCCCTGGGCTCTGCTTTCAAACAAACCCAGCCACACTCACATTATACCACCTACTCTGACCACAGCCATAAGCCCGGGTTTTTGCAAATGTCAATCAGGGATGTTGGGATAGAACGTTCGTCATAGCATTAGCAAGAGACTGGCATAAGTTAATTCACGTATGACAAAAAATAGAGTATCTGATAAGGACAGCCTTCAGTGGCAGTAGGTACATAATAACAGTAGAAAAAAATAAAATTTGAAATATGAAGGCAGTAGACATGATGAATTTCTCAAGGTGCCTTTCTTTATTAATATTTTGTAGTTATATTCTGTAGAATATAAAGCAAAGGACAAAACTAAATTCAAATAGGCTAATATTGAGCTTAATGAGATTAGTCCTCTTTTTAAGGCTAGTAGAACTAGAAAGAGTTGCAATTATTCTGAAGCATGCATTAAGAACTCCACCTAGCTATACATGTTTCTATTAACCTCTGCTTGCTGCTGATTATTTCCTTAGGCTATGTTGTTGATATGTCTAGAACCTACTAGAGTAAGTGCTTTGATATTTTCAGCCCTTGGAGTGTACAGACACATGTTTATGGGGAAAGATGGCTATCTCCCTGTAGTTTAACAAGTTATATGATAGACTACTTAATTAATGTTAGTTCTTTGGACAAGAAACATTAGAATGTTGTGAATTTTGAATTGGGAAAAAATAATGAGTCCCTAATTGCTATACAAATAAAATTGCATGTTTCTTCTATATTTCTGATTAATTTTCTTCCAGTTTCTACAGCCTCAAGTACTTAGTCTATGTAAGTGAAGGGGGGGGGTATAGGAAAGCAAGTAAGTCAAAGTAGATTATTTTGATGTTTTTTAAGCCTGTGGAAACATGCAAATATGTTGAAAAAAGTTAAAATAGCTTCATTTATGAGTTACACATTTTTGTGCTGCCATATTTATAAATACAGAGAAAAGATAGTGGCAGCAAAAATGCTAAAATGTTGGTGTTTATTGTCTCAAGTGTTTTCTTTCAGGTAGCATTACAATTTTAACCAGCACCCTTCCATATTTTCTAAAATTACAAGGCAAAACAACATTTAAGAAGGCTATTGTGAGAGTAAAGGACTCCTCTCCCTGAGCCAAGAGTCCTCTGCATGTTATCCAAGATATAAGGTGTACTTTTTGCCCACAAGACAACACGATTCAAGGCAAGAAGACACCAGCGCTCACCTTTTGCCAACATTGGCAGGGGCCATGAGAAGTGCCATTTTTATTCTTCAACTTGGAGTGAAATCAGTAAAATTCACTTAAATAAATGGCTGAGACCAATATCACCCATGTCACTGAATTCATTCTCCAGGGAATCACAGACCAGCCAGAGCTTCAGGCCCCATGCTTTGTGGTGTTCTTCATCATCTATCTGGTCACAGTGCTGGGCAACCTGGGGTTGATAACTTTAATCAGGATTGATGCTCGACTCCACTCGCCTATGTACTATTTCCTCAGTCACTTGGCCTTTGTTGACCTTTGCTACTCCTCTGCTATCACACCAAAGATGATGGTGAATTTTGTTGCGGAAATCAACACTATTCCTTTCTATGCTTGTGCAACACAACTGGGCTGTTTTCTCACCTTCATGATCACCGAGTGTTTCCTGTTGGCTTCTATGGCCTATGATCGCTACGTGGCCATCTGTAGTCCCCTGCACTATTCAACCCTGATGTCAAAAAGACTCTGCATTCAATTAGTGGCAGTTCCATATATATACAGCTTTCTGGTTGCCCTATTCCATACCATTATCACCTTCCATCTAACTTACTGTGGCCCCAATGTAATTAACCATTTCTACTGTGATGACCTTCCTCTCTTGGCTCTGTCCTGCTCAGACACACACGTGAAGGAAATTCTGATCTTTGCCTTTGCTGGTTTTGATATGATCTGCTCCTCTTCCATTGTTCTCACCTCCTACGTCTTTATCATTGCTGCCATCTTAAGGATCCGCTCTACTCAGGGGCGACGCAAGGCCATTTCCACCTGTGGCTCCCATATGGTGACTGTCACTATTTTCTACGGCACCTTGATCTTTATGTACCTACAGCCCAAATCAAATCACTCCCTGGACACGGACAAAATGGCGTCTGTATTCTACACGGTGGTGATCCCGATGTTGAACCCCCTGATCTATAGTCTAAGGAACAAAGAGGTTAAAGATGCCTCAAGGAAAGCCTTGGATAAAGGTTGTGAAACCTTAAAGCTGTTAAAGTTAAGAAAATAAGCATAACGAATGCTTAATTTAATACAAGAGGGTAAATAAATCAAACTTCCTCCTTCTGATATTTCTTGTAATTCTTTCCCAATCAACTAAAAATGTGACTGTAGTTCAGCCAACCTTGACCTTTTCCACAAGAACCCAGGCCAATTCTGGGAAGTCAGCATGATCCAAAGAGTCTGGTTCAGGCCACTGCAGCCTTGACAGACCACTGAAATTATGTTCAAATACACCCTCAAACACACCTTTGTGTAGCTCAAGCAAAGGTAGCAGTGTGTCTTTGGTAGAACTTACTATTCTGGAAGGAAGGCTGCCTGAGCTTGAATGCCAAGCCTTTCCTTTATTAACTACCACCCCTTGGACAATCGGCTTAAACTGTGTGACTCTGTTTCTAATTCTAGAAAATAAGAGGACCCTACTAATTGGTTTGTTTTAAAGATGAAACGAGTTAATATTTATGAAGTGCTTACAAAAATATCCTGTGATAACAAGTGGTATGTATATGTTTGTTATATAAATGTTTGTTGTATATAATTAAAGATTAATTCACCGAGCTCTCAAAAGCTTATCAGTCTTGAAGAAAGAAGGACAAAGCCTGGTTAGGTTTCTACTAGCTTCCAGGCACTGAATCAAGCACTCCTACCTAATACAATAAAATAAACCTAAGAAATGTCTGAGGCTTTACTTCTGGGTCTCAGTTATATGTAAAGTGCCTAAGTTCACATCACTAGTAAGATGACAATTCTAAATGCAAATGTAAGTTTATTTGCATTTTTCTTTCTTAACATTGTAGATGTTAAGAAAGATGCTGCAATACAGATGATCTAATCTTAAATGGGTCATTATCTGATTTTTAAATATAATGGGAGGTATTTGTTTATAAAAAATTATGTTATTAAATGCATTAATAAGTTCAGCGTACCTGCACATTTGTTCAAATAGAAATAATCTTAAATTATAAGGTTATTTATGTGTCCCTGTAATTTATTCAATGAATGTTATAGGATCATGCCATAAAATTTAATGAAAACAGTAATTTGTAAGATTTTATCATTTTAATATTCACAAAAAGCAATTAAATTAGTTTCTTTTTTCTAAATCTTTATTTACTTTTGAGAGAGAGAGAGACAGACAGACAGACAGACAGAGTCATGAACAGGGGAGGGACAGAGAGAGGGAGACACAGAATCCAAAGCAGGCTCCAGGCTCTGAGCTGTCAGCACAGAGCCCGACACGGGGTTCGAACTCACAGAGATCATGACCTGAGCTGAAGTCAGATGCCTAACCGACTAAACCACCCAGGAGCCCCTGGTTTCTTAATATTATCTTCTTATTTTTCCACTTTAGAAGGAAATTGTGATCGTTGCAGTAATTATATAGAATGCCACCTCTCATGCAGATGATTATTTCCCCTTCTGCACTTAATGTGAACATAGTGCAGACATGCTCTTTGAGGTGCTAGAGAACTTTGTGAGTTGCATGAAATCTTATATTTTTAAAGTAGGTTTGACAGAGAAGAGTGGTGTTTCCATTCACCACACTTTTCCTGGTGGGTGTATCTATACGGATGGATACATTCTCACATGTCACGTACAAAACACATAAAAACATCAAAACCATCCTTCTTTTGTAGGTAAGGAAATTCAGACCTATAGTTTGTGGTAAAACTAAAACTGCTCTAAAAAAATGAGGTCTTATGAAAAACGTTCAACCGTATCAACAGGGACATTTAAAGTAAAGAGCAAGGTCACTTTTCAGGCACTTTCAAACCCAAACCCTTCAACCGAACACCTTGTTATTTTTTCACTTCGGTTCAACTATGGAGGAAAATCTTGCCTGGTATTTTCAATCATATGTGCATGGTTGATGTCTGTGAAGACAACCTAAAATTCCCCATATCATAGTGAAATAAGATCAAGTTATGATTTTAAGGTGCTTTATTCTTCACCTCTAGTGTTGAAGCATCTCATGGAAAAAGAGAATGGGTTGTTTTCATCTCTCTTTTTAGAATTCAACAGTAAAATAAACATTTATAAAATGTCTACTATGTGTAAGCAGAAACAAGAAAGGCCTATTTTCAAGGAAATAGAGTCAGGGAACTGAGCTTCAGAAGACAAAGCTTTCTACACTTCCTGGCACTGTCCCATGTACAAGCCTTCGTTTAAAAGTTCCTAATTTCCAGCGTTTCTTTAGGAACAGTACAACTGATTATCTATTATCAGAATGTGCTTTGTCAAAGATTTTCTTGAAAGCCTTTTTTACATCCTGATTCCTCAAGCTGTAGATCAATGGGTTTAACATGGGAATCACCACTGCATAGAACACTGAGGCAAATTTGTCTTTATCCAGTGAGTGGCTTGACTTGGGGCGCAGGTACATAAAACTGAGGGTCCCATAATACATGGTAATAGAAAACAGGTGAGAAGCGCAGGTGGAAAAGGCTTTATGTCTTCCTGCAGCAGAATGGATCTTTAAGATGGTGAAGACAATGAACACATAGGATATGAGAACAATGATAAGAGAAAAGAACACATTGAACCCAGCCATGATCCACAGCATCAACTCTTTGACTTGGGTATCAGAGCAAGCCAGAGCAATCAAGGGGACATCATCACAGTAGAACTGGTTGACCACGTTAGAGTCACAGAAAGACATGTGGAATGTAGCCACTGCTTGTACGAGTCCTACAGTGAGTCCATAAATATAAGAGCTAGTGACCATTTGGAGGCAGAGTTTCCTGGGCATGAGAATGACGTAGAGTAAAGGGTTGCAGATGGCCACATAGCGATCATAGGCCATGACAGACAGCATTAATAATTCCCAAACTGAAAATGTGATAAAGCAACACACTTGAGTGGCACATGCATAAAATGGCATACTTTTAATTTCACGTAACGAGTTTGCAAGGGTGTTTGGAGTGATGGTGGAGGCACCATAAAAATCAACAAAAGCCAGATGGCAGAGGAAAAAATACATGGGTGTGTGAAGCTGGGGACTTATTTGGATTAACACAATCAAGCCAAGATTACCCAGGACAGTAAATGAGTAAATCAATAGGAATACACAAAAGAGAATGGCCTGAAACTCTGGATTCTCTGTGAGGCCCAAGAGAATAAACTCAGTGACTGCTGACTGATTGCCTTTTGCCATGAAAGAGAACAATAAACAATAAACAACAAATCTACAATAAACTCATCTAGAGCACAGGCTCTGAATAATCTTTACTTTTAAGGAATAATCAATTCAATTGTGAGAAGAGAGTCCTGGCTCATCAGGGTGTTATGTTAAATTCGGCCGAAGAAGAATATTGATAAGCACTCAGAATTATGTGTGGATTTCACTTATGCTTTCAGTGTGAAGGATTTGGTCCAGGAAAAATTCTGTGATACAAAAATTCACCAGGAAGCTGTATAAGTAGAAAGAGAGCATTTCAATTAAAATGTTATAATCAAGATAATGGCAAAATTTTTGTTCTACTTTTCTTTAAATATAAAGAAATAAAAAGGGACATTAAGAATGTAAGTGACTTGGGACACCTGGGTGGCTCAGTTGGTTGAGCATCCGACCTCAGCTCAGGTCATGATCTCCTGGTTTGTGGGTTTGAGCCCCGTGTTGGGCTCTGTGCTGACAGCTCAGAGCCTGGAGCCTGCTTTGGATTCTGTGTCTCCCTCTCTCTACCCCTCTCCCATGCATGTTCTGTCTTTCTCTCTCTCAAAAATAAATAAACATTAAAAAAAAAGAATGTAAGTGGCTTTGGCAGCATATATAAAAATGATTTAAGTTGTAAGTTTATCTCATGAAATTATTACAAATTCATTATTTTATAAAAATATTAAAAATTACCAAAATCAAGTGCAGAACATATAAAATGAAAGAAACAAAATATGAATACTATTATTTATAGGCACCCTGTTTGGTATAATCTTTAAATTTTCTTCTTTTTCCTTATATCCATTGTCTTTTTTTTTTTTCAAGACACCCATAATATTGATTTCAAGGAAAAACAGGACTGTGATTTTTCTGGCTTTGTCTTTTGGCAAAATGCACACCAGAGAATAATTGGCCAAATTTCAAGAGAATAATTTTCCAAATTTCAAACAACTTTCAATGATTCGGAGACATTATTTTACCTTCCTCCTTCAGGTATCTAAATGGCCCAAGGTGAATAGAACTGAAGCAACTTTTAGAACAACTAAGTGTTACAGAACACTTCCATAAACCCAGGCTGGACTCTGAATGCATGCTAGCTAGCAGAATTGAAATCATCCCCCCTCTTTTCTCAAGCATAGCAGAGGATAAGTTAATTTGATTTTCCTTTATCACCACATTGTCTCAGGTTACTTCGCATGCACATGATGGTCAAGACAAGTAAAAGATAGTAAAATATAAAAAGCACTTTGTCCCCTTAAATTCTGATTAATATCCCCTTGGAAAGTTTATCTTGGTTACTATTTTATTTTTTCTCTCCTCTTTAGCACTTTTCAACCATATACCTTAGGAAAAGCATCTACCCCTGATTTCTCAATCGTGTTTATGACTTAACCAAATATAACCTACCTTCCTTTTCCATTAAACCAAGGAATCCCCTCATCAAGTTTACTATTAGCTTCCCTATTCCCAAATCCAATAAAGCTCTTTTTACCTTGGCAGCTTTGTAGCACTGACTCCTATTGAATACACCTTTGGTTTCCCGAACAGAGCAGTCTCTGTGTTTATTATTTGTCCATTCTGATTTTCTATCTTGGAGTCTCTGCTTCTATTTAGACAACATATTATTCATGCTTTCATCAAAGCCTTCAGCCTTTCCCTTTTATACCTTCTTGTTTGGTGATTTTATCCAATCCTATGTTCTCAGTAGACACCTATACATTGCTTAAGCACAAGCATGTATTTCTATCCCTCATTTATTTTCTATGTTCTATATACATCTAAATGCCCTCCAGAAATTCCCACTTATATATTCTAGACGGTCATCAAGAGTATCACATGTAGGAAATAACTTGGTATCTCTGCGCATTGAACCTAATACTCAGACCTGAAGTATATATTTTACATCTTCAACTAACAGTGCCATTATCCATTCAGTTTTCCAGATCAGACCAATTATCTTTTACTTTGCTTTCCTATTTCCCATGCCAATATTCAATTTGTCCCTGATACCTATTTCATACTTTACACACTTTACATATCTTTTCACTGATATCGGTTCCTTGATCCAACCACAATGACTTGTTATTTGGTTACAACTGACCCTGAATTTTTATTCTTGCCTCCAATCTTTTCTGTGTCTCTCTGTTCCTCACAGTTTGGCTTATGTAAACTTTCATAGACACGAACTTCAGTTTTATGTTCTTCTGGTGTAATTCTTCAATGTCTTCCTATTCTTCTCAAGGTAAAAGCCTTTCTTCAACATGGCTGACATAACTCTTGAAAATCCGGTTCCTACATCTCAGATCAGGCTCATCTTTTGTGGTTCTCTTCGTATAGTGTTTATGTCACAGGTATTCCAAGCCACCATTGCTATTCAAATGTAACCCAGAATTTTATACACTTTAAAAAAAATGTCTATCTATTTTTGAGAGAGAGACAGGGAGAGAGAAGTGGGGGGCAGAGAGAGACGGAGGCACAGAATCCGAAGCAGGCTCCAGGTTCTTAACTGTCAGCACAGAGTCCGCCACGGGGCTCAGACCCAAGAGCCATGAGATCATGACCTGAGCTGAAGCCAGACACTTAACGAGTGAGCCACCCAGGTGCCCCAATTTTATACATGTTTCTAATCTCTGCGCAGAACACTTTCCCTTTGCCATCATTTCCTTTGTCTGACTTTCCTCCCACTAAACTTCCAGTACTCTGTTGTGCTGCTTCTTCTTGGAGGCTTTCCTGACTTTTCAGGGTAGAATAAGTGTTTCCCATATATAGGTTTTTCATCCATTGATTTCTTCTTTGTAGCACTTGCCACACTATATGGTAACCAACTGCTAACATGTCTATAACACATCCTAAACTTGAAACTGATATTGTTAAGCACTAATATTTGTATTTTGTGCCCAAGCGAATCACCTACCTTTTATAGTATCTAATACAAAGAAGATGATCAGTAACTCTCTGTTCGATGATTAAGTGAATAAAAGCTATAGATATATAAGTCCAAAGGCTTTCTCACTAAGATAGAACATATTTTTCCTATGATCTGATATTTTTCAATATTCAATACACTGCCATTCAGTTCAACTGCAAACCCTCAAGTAGTCCAGTCTAGTGCACCCGAAAGAAATCTTTGTGAAGCCAGTAAAATTTAAAATTACCTGGATATTATGAGATAACTTTCTATTATGTGTGTGTGGTCCCCCAGGAAGCTTTTTTTGGGTATTAAATTATTTTTAGCAAACATTGAAAAACAATATAATTATATATATTCAAGAGCAGACAATTATTTTATATTTAGGGTTTAGGGACAAAGTTATTTCCCTTGAAATGGTAGATCACTTTCTAGGTTATTGGTTAATGAAAGAATCTAGGGTAGAAGAACATTTTAATTATCTCTTTTGGGAAAACAGTTTGATTAATTGCTATCTCTGCTTTAATTTGTGTCACATTGGTTTCAGAGTAAAATTATGATTTTTTAAAAAAATAAACATTCAGTTCATGGTCTTCTATTTAGTAGCAGCTTTTGAAAGCCATCAGACAAAAATGAATTTCCCAATTAGTCACATTGAAACCTTTCTTCTGAGATTAGTGTCTCAAATTGTGGTTATGATTGATATTTCAGTACAACTGCAAAGATTAATTTAAAAGAATGTTCATCTTCCTCTCTAGTCTCTAGGAGACCAAAGGCACACCAATCACAGGTCAGTTGATACTTTGTTGTAGTCACTCCACGGAAACTGATGAACCTCTCTAAATGCGCTTTAGTTGAAAACCGGTTGTGTCCACAGGGCTGCGGTGGCCGTTGAGCCTCAGCAGCACCTAAGCAGAACAGAAAACAGATGAGGTTACTGTACTCAGTAAGCAGAGCTCAAGATACTAATTCTGGATAATACTTCCCTTGATGAACCTTGGTATATGTTATGTGTTTGGTTCTTGGGCTATTGGCGATGGCCTAGCTGTTTAAATGGTAAATTAGACTGCCTGCTGGTAAATTCAAGACATTCTTCTTTGTGGCCGTAAATAGTGGAAGCAAATAGCGATTGCTGATAAATTTGTCTTAGGCTTTATCCAAATGGGTTAAGATGGAGTCCATGCAATTACTAATACATCCTGCTGTACCTGAATTAATGTGTTGGGATAAGGGGACAAGTCATTGCAGAAGCGTCAGGAGAAGGGCACCTACTTTTCTCAAAATACCGTGATTTATGGGGTTCGTTCACCTGCCTGTGTCTGGGATTCTGATAAGTTTGGTTGCGACTAATACCACAGGTTGACCTTATCCTGTTTCTTGGAGTCCTGTTGAGAGTTACCTTAATTAAACTGTATTGGGAAATTTGAACATATTTGGTTTCAACCCCTGTCAGATTGGCTATGAAACGGCATATTCTTGGGTAAATTGTCCAGAAGCCAAGCCCATGTAGAAATGAAGGGTGGATGTAGACAGACAATTCTTAATGCATTTCTTATGTTTCTGTCTTTTATTTATTTTTACTTTTTAATGTTTGTTTATTTTTGAGAGAGAAAGATGGACTGTAAGCGGGGGAGGGCAGAGAGAGAGGGAGACAGAATCCAAAGCATCCAGGCTCTGAGCTGTCAGCATAGAGCCTGATATAGGACTCGAACTCATGAAGCATGAGATCATGACCTGAGTCAAAGTTGGACGCTTAACCGACCGAGTCACCCAGGCGCCTCTCTTTCTGACTCTCTTTTAAGCAGACACCCTTCATTCCAGAATATTGTGTAAGCATGTTTATGTATGAAATAACTTTGGAAAATAGAAATGATGTCTGTCTTTGAGGGGCGGAAAGTTTTGTTTTACTGTGCAACTTATTAAAGATAATTTCTCCCTTCGGGGAATATTTTAAGCAGGCTTCTTTACATTACACAATACTATACAAAACCCTGAGTTCAGGGTTTCTCGGCAGTGACATAATCTTGCTTCGTGTCCACCGTCAACCTGGGCTGCTCTACAACATCCGCTTGAGACTTTGGGGGACAAGGGTAACAGATACAAACATGGAACTCATGGAGCTTGCTGAGTCATGAGTAATAAAGTCCTCTGTCACTTTGGTGTCTTGGGTCTTGTGCCAGAATCTGTGAACTATAGAGGACTAACTTGTTGGCTAGAAGTGGGACAAAATTTCACACCCTTGACATTCTTTGACAGTTATATAGCTCTTTTCAAGGGTAGCCATAAAAGACACTGGAGAAGCGAAACGCCTAAGAACTTAATTCCAAGCAATGCACTTGGTTGTTGACTTTCCCCACAGAAGGGATATCCAGAAGTATGACTGTACTTCATGAGTAGGGGCTAACAGTTTGGCTTGAGGATCAGGGATTTGGAAGTAAGAAAATAAGAACTTCACACAAGTAGTTCTAGATAAGCGATATGGGGAGAGATTTTTCTGAATGTACCGATGCGGGGAGGTATATATGTTCATGGAATAGTCACTTAAGTTACTTTTACCAGAGAAGCTGCTTCATAGTCAAGCAACTGTAAACATAATACTGAGCATGTAGTCCATTGTTATACTGAGCCCCTTGCATCCTGATGCGATGCGCTCTTAAATAAGGTAGCCATGGCAGGATGGATAGTGGTCATTCTTTGGCTCAGTAAAAGACCCTGTACTCTCTTTGGCTGATTCCTGTACATGCACCACTCGGTGCTCAACCTGTCAATAGTAGAGAATAAACTCTGTGTCCAGTTTGACAATGTCCACAGAGGAGCCAGCCAGGCTTCTAGCGGCAAACTTGTTCTATTAGCCACTTCAAACATAGAAGAAACAACAGTGTGTCATCACCAGAATGGACCCTTATTGTGATTAGGGATTTCCCTTTCCTGCTCGCCATGCTTCTGATAAAACAGGCAAGTTAGGGGAGTGTTGTCTTCACTGTTAAAATATTCTGAGCAACATGGCTTCTGAGCAAGAAGTTTACTTTATAAAAAATGAAGCATGAAATAAATTCACGAGCATGAAATTTGCTTGTCTTCCTCGACGTACTGCATGTGACAAAATTTTGCAGTGGCCTGTTGCCGACTGATTAAAAGTGACAGCTGTGTGTAACTTTAATGTGTAATTTTTCTCTGGCCAGAATACAGAGGTCTCCAAATCAGAAGGTCATTAATAAAGTTTTCTCTTCCCACTCTTAAAATGAATAAACTTCCATCAAAATGTTTGTATTATTGGCACAAAGTGAGAGTTTTATAAGATTTACAAAGAATCTGAAACTGAAACACCAAAATGAGAAATGTGTTAAAAGATACCAATCAACTAAAGACTAAAATTAAATAATAAATTCTGAGCTCTTTTTTTCATTTTAACTTTTTATTTTGACATAATTTCAGAATTACAGAAAAGATGCTTACATTTTACGAAGAATTCTTGTACATGCTTGACCCAGATTTCCCCAAATGTTAACATTTTACCACACTTTTTATCCTTAACTGTTTAATAACCAGTTGAAGACGTAATGCTTCATTTTCATATATACTTATCTGTCTATATTTACTAAAAGCAGGGGTATTCTTAAATGACGACGGTCCTATTATAAAAACAGGCAAGTTAACATTGGCGCAGCATTACTATTTAAACCACAGACCTTTTTCTGCTCTGAAGGACTTGTCTCATTTGCAAAAATTTGAGTTTGCTCTTTTAGTCTTTTTTAAATTATTTTTTATGCTTTTATTTTATTTTTGAGAGACAGAGTGTGAGTGGGTGGGGGGGGGGGCAGAGAGAGAGGGAGATACAGAATCTGAAGCAGGCTCCAGGCTCTAAGTTGTCAGCACAGAGCCTGACTCAGGGATCGAACTCAGGAATGGTGAGATCATGATCTTAGCTGAAGTCAGACTTAACTGACTTAGCTGCCCAGGCCTCCCCTCTCTTTTAGTCTCTTTGTTAGGTGTTCCACCAGCATTGATGTCATTGTCTCTGTAAAGTCATCAGAACCAACAATTTTTTTCAGATTCATCTTACTGGGAGTACGTGTGTGTGTGCATGCATGTGCACGTACGTGTGTGTGTGTGTGCATGCGTGTGCACGTACGTGTGTGTGTATGTGTGTGTGTGTGTGCGCGTGTGTATTTTTTAGGTAATGTTAATAACTTTAATTGCTTTAGTGATCTGAAATAAATGTGGTTTTTACCAATGCCATGAGTTGGAGTGTTCCTCTATGGAAAAATTCCTCTATGGAAAAGAAATTTATTTTCAATGATCTATGGAACAGAATTTAACCCACTATTTGCAATTGAATTTATTTTATTTTCTTATCTTTAAATAATTTCAGGAGTCATAATTTTCATAATAATAGAAAATAAAATCAGAAAATTACCATACACTCTGTATCGATAGGAAAGCATGTTACTAATAGTTGCTAATGCAGAACACCCGAGAACTGTTTTTTTTAACGTCGTTTCTTTTGTTTTTGTTTTTGTTTCGCATCCCGACTCTGAGGGCTTTCAGTTAGACCATAGGTCTTTTATTTTATAGCAAAGCAAACCTTTTCTATAATTCTCTTCAAAGGATTTTGACTTCCTGGTTCCTCAGGCTGTATATTAAAGGATTCATCATGGGGATTACCACAATATAGGAAACAGAAGCTATTTTGTCAGGATCCAGAGAATGGCTTGTTTTGGCTGCATATACATGAAGACCATAAAATATGGTGATGAAGTCAGGTGGGAGGCACAAGTAGAAAATGCCTTTTATCGGCCTTCAGCTGAATTAATCCTCAGAATGGCAAATAGAATGAATACGCAGGAGATGAAGGCGATAAAGAGAGAGAAAAGGGTATTGAAAGCAGCAGGTGTGAACAATATCAGTTCTTTGATATCTTTATAATGGGTTTTACGGCAGGCCAGACCAACCAGGGAACATCATCACAGTAGGAGTGATTTATTATGTTTGAATTACAGAAAGGTAAGTGGAATGTTAGAATTGTCTGGAGGAGTCCCACAGAAAAGCCATACAAATGTGTGCTGACCACCATTTGAATACAGACCCTTCTGTTCATGATAATGGTATAGAGTAAAGGTTTAGAAACAGCTACATACCTATCATACGCCATGATTGAGAGCATATACACTTCACGGACCACAAACATGATAAAGCAACACAACTGAGTGGCACAAGCAGGTAAGGATATTCTCTTAATTTCTTGGAGGAAGTTCACCAGGGTGTTAGGGGTGACAGAGGAGGTGTAGCAAAAAGCAACAAAAGCTAGATTGCTGAGAAAAGAATGCATGGGTGTGTGAAGCTGAGAACGGATATAAATTAGCATAATTAACCCAAGATTACCTATGACACTAATTAAGTAGATCACTAGCAAGATCCCGAAAAGAAGGGCTTGAAGCTCTGGACTTTGTGTGAGTCCCAAGAGGATGAATTCAGTCACTTCCGAATTATTGCTTTCAGCCATGGAATACGTGTAGAAGCATTTCATATTCTTATCTGTGGAACATTCATGCTGGATAATCTTCCACTTCTTGCATTAAGAACTTAACTCATACTTATTTTATGGTGACCGGATTGGAAAGATAATCCTCACTGGTCCTGTGGGCCATTCTCAGGTTTCAATACCACCTGTTTTTAACTTCAACAGATTTGCTCCAGGCAGAAATTCTAACATGTTTAGTGATGTAGGGAATTGTTGAAGACGAATGTCTTGAATTAAAATGTGGAATCTCATATACAATGAAAACCCAGTATTATAGGCATATCGTTTTATCAACGATAAAAAAAATGGGGGCACATTTCAGAGTAATATATTAAGATTAAATACTAAACATTTCAACTCCACTGAGAAAACAATTATAAATCTGACTAGACTTTATTCTTAGTGTACTAGCCAATGCAACAAAGGAAGGGGTAAAAATATTACTTATAAAGTACATGATATTGTATCTGTACCAGTTCAGTGGAAATAGATATTTATTATGATTGTGGAAAAGTCTTCTGTTATAAATATAATGAAAATGATGCTATAATAAAAAATGTAACTTTCAATAAATGTGAAAATATAGTTTTTAAGATTTCATTTTAAATAATAAATTTAAAACCTAGTATTTAATTTAATATTTAACTTCACACAGTGTTGGCCCTATATGTTCCTGTTGTTTACGTTTGAGCTCAATAAATTCATAGTTTCACATATTTATTAGTTGAATGGTATTTGGGAAAGGAGAAAAGCCTTACAAGTTAATTCAGATATGTAATGCATGGTGGGTAACCCATAAATCTACTAAATAAAGCTATAAGAACAGTCTGGAGTTTTCTTTCTTTCTTCCTTTCTTTTGTTTTCTTTCTTTCTTTCTTTCTTTCTTTCTTTCTTTCTTTCTTTCTTTCTTCCTTTGATAGAGTGTGAGCAGGGGACAGACACACACACACACACACACACACACACACACACAGAAAGAGAGAGAAAAAGAATCCCAAGTAGGCTCTGTACCTCCAATGCAGAGCCCAACTGTGGGGCTCGAGCTCACAAACCATGAGATCGTGACCTGAGCTAAAATTGGTCATATGCTTAACCAACAGAGCCGCTCAGGTGCCCCTGGACATTTCTTTAAAGTGTAATGAAGACTTATTTATCCCTACAAATAGTAAACTGTGTTATAAGCTATGGAATGTAAAATAGAGTGGGACTCTGCCAGACCAGTGAATGTTTGTCAACTGGCGTTCAAAAAGTATTGATTTATAGCATCTGTTGTTTTTCTGATTTCTGTGGTATAAATATTCCAACTATTGCTGACTTCAGGCTACAAAGTTAAAGTCACGGAACCTGGAGTTGGGAAATAAATTCAGATTACAGCTTTTGCAAGCTGTTAAGAGAGAGTGGTAGTTATACAAAAATAAGTTGGTATTATAAGCAAAATCATAGAAAATATCATTTAATAAAACACATGCATATTATACCATATGCTAAAGAAATACTCAAATCAATGATGAGTCTCTTTTCATAATGCATTTCTATCTATAATTATAAGTGTCACTTACACTCATATGCTTATATTAATTTCAAAGAGAAAAAGTTCATTTTACCAAATATGAAAGAATCAGCCAGCAATAAATTGTTCGTTTGGTTGACCAAATTAAAAGATGATACTATCCGCGGTTGGTAAAGATGTGAGCAAACAAATATAGCTTTGCACAACCAAGGGAGGTGAAATTTGTGTTCATCTTTCTAGAAGGTAGTGTAATAGTAAGCATCAAAATTGTTTACATTAGTCCTGCCGTTGATTGATACAATGGTTTTAGTGCTAGGCAATTAGTGGAATAATAAAAGTATGCAAGTATATGAATGGTTTCATTTTTACTTCCCAAAACATGAAAGTTGTCAATACTCTGATAGTTACTCAGTTATTGCACATCTCAGTAAAATATTAGGTAGCCATTCAAAAGTTGAAACAAGCCTGGATTTAGTACTTAAAAAAAATTTTTTTTTTAACATTTATTCATTTTTGAGAGACAGAGGGTGAGTGTGGGAGGGGGCGAGAGAGGGAGACACAGAATCCAAAACAGGCTCCAGGCTCTGAGCTGTCAGCACAGAGCCTGATGCCGGGCTCAAACCCACCGACTGTGAGTAAGATCAGGACCTGAGCCGAAGTCAGACGTTCAACGACTGAGCCACTCAGGCGCCCCCTGTGATATTGACAAATGTTCACAATACAGGATGTTAAAAAAGGGCAGTGGGCTAAACAGGTTATATAGTCATAAGTGATTTCTGTAGACACACATCACATTATGACCTACAGATCCTTCACACACGGAGGAAAACTATGCAAACCATAGATATTGCAATGTTAACAGTAGTTATATCTGTGAGATGGTATTGTGGCCTTTTCTTCCTTCCTATTCATTTTGATCATCCTTTACATTTCACACTATACACTACTTCATTAAACTTGATTTCAATTTCAAATGTACGTTTCCGTTTTGCCATGCATTCCATGTTTCTAAGGACTGACAACTTATTTTTTCATATTAGTTATTCTTGTAATTTGTGTTTATCTGGTGCCCATTTGGATGTGTGAAGTGTTTCTAATCATTTACCACTATAAATACCTTCATAATCCCACATTTTTGGGGGAAATATTTCATTATAATATGTTGCCACGGTGGAATAATTTGTTAACAAATTAAAAACACTTCTCCTCAAAGAGGACAAAACTAATTTACAAAATCATCAAATTCTAAGTGAAAATCATGGTAACTATTTTTCCTCGTATTAAAATTATATGACAAATCTTCACTTTTAATCTGAAGTTCTTAAATTTCACTTTATATAGTTTTCTGAATGTTTAACATTTTAAAATGAAGAGTAGGAGATCTAAATATTGTCAGTTTAAAAAAGGTTTTCATTCTGAATTTTTTTTTATCCTTTGCCTTTTAAAATCCTATGGTAATAGATTGATTCATCAATACTTTTTTCATCTTCTTAACTGCTGAGGAAACTGAGGCATATGTAAGCATACTAAATTGTCTAAGATCTTTTCATTCAGCAAATGTTAGACCCACTATTCACATTCGGGCTTGTAGACTCCAAAGAATCCATGTTTGTTTTGTTTTGTTTTTTGTTTGGTTCTGTTTTAGTATACTCTACACCCAACATGGGGATCCGAACTCACAACCATGAGATTAAGAGTCACATGCTCTACTGACTGAGCTAGTTAGCTCCCTCAATCCATGCTTTTTAATAGCACAGTGGTGGCACAGTGAACGCACCAGCTTGCCAAGGCAGGAGATCGTGAAGTCAAAGATGTTAATGATAGGCTTTTGGTATATAGAATATGGACTCACAATCTGCTGCAGGAGTTTTGTAAAAAAAAAAACAAAAAAAAAACAGGGAGCCACTGAAATGTTCAAATAGTAGATGAATGTGTTTCATGAAAAGATAAGGAAGAAACTTTTGAGAACCTTGGATCAGAGTAGCCCTGTATCTCTATGATCCATCAAAATGTATAGTAAGATCAAAAGTAAACCCTGACCTAAGGCAAGTTTAAATATGATCTTCTCTCTCTAGCTCTTAATAACATCCTAGTTTTTTGTCATTAAGTATTTCTATGACCACTAGACTGAAAAAAATTATTTAATGATATGCATGAGTGGCAAACTAAAAATCATTCTCTATGTCAGTAAACATTATAAAATTATTGTCGCATTTATTTGAAACAGATGCATGCATACCTGTATCTATATCTATTGTATATTATATGTAATATCTGTATATAGATATTATATAATCTATACATCTGTATCTATATATGTATCTATATCACAGTTATCAGTTGTGTGTGGTAATCCTTATCTATATATTGCCCCCTCAAATTCATCAGCACAGCTGGAACTAGAACTCAGGTCTTTAGGTTCATAGAAGGAAGATATACAAGTACCCATTATTGCCGGTTACCCTTTCCATGTTGTTTAATCCTTAAGAAGACTCCAAAATGAGTATAATTGTCCTCATTTAATTGATAAGCTAGTGAAAGCCCACACACAGGCTACATTGTCCAATGGGTTCCTTTTGTTTTAAGCTATACCTTGATTAATAAGGACCAACTTACTGAAGGTTTGCCCACTATGAATCATATGATCCTTGCCAAATGTTTATGATGTTTCCATTATTTTAAGTATACTTATATGGAATGGATGATGCCCTTGGGATGCTATCCCTGAACTGCCTAATTATTATTATTTTTTAATTTAGATAATTGGAAAAAATATAGTGAGCTCTCATAGGCTTAAAAAAAAAAGCAGTTTACTGCTCTTTACAAAAAGAGTCTTTTGGGACCAAGCCAGGCTTACAGGTCAGTAGAAAGTTGTGTTAAATCAGTCACAAAGTAAAGTTAGGATGTAGTACTATTCTTTTTAAAAAATGCAGTATGCTAAATTATAATATGGAACAGCTTTATATTGTCATATTTTTTCTAAGAAATTAGCAAGTCAGAAAAAGAATATTTATACCATGTATCTTTGCTTTTTATGTGGGATACTGGTAATGTAGCCAGAGATTTCTGAACTGGGAATTTCTGAGAGGTGAAAAGTCTGAACTTTTGTCCATGTTCTTCCTGCAACTAGTTATGTAGGTAATTAGAGGCTTTTTCATTTATTTGAGAATTGAGAAAATCAGTACTTCTCTATGGACCAAAAATTAATTATTCTTAATACATTTTCCATTAAAAAATGAGAGTGGATATAAATTCTTACAGTTGTTTTTACATCTAAAATCTCGTTTTAAGTGAAAATGTTTTGAAAATTTCATTCTACAGTGAACACATATGCAGAAGTTGCATATTAAAAACAGGCATTCTGATAGTTTTTAAAGAGCAGACCATGAAGAAAAGCCTGTTTAGATTTACTCAAGTTACTTCCTTAATTTAATGAACACAAAGCCTGGTTTCTATTGACAATGACTTTCTTCAGAGCATCTTTCACCTCCTTGTTCCTAAGGCTGTAGATCAAAGGGTTCAACATAGGAATGATCACTGTATAGAAGACTGAGGCCATCTTATCCGTGTCTAGGGAATGGTTTGAGCTTGGCTGTAAGTACATAAAGATAAGGGTCCCATAGAATATGGTGACCGCCAGCATGTGAGAGCCGCATGTGGAGAAAGCCTTGCGCCTGCCCTCAGCTGAGCGCATCCTCAGGATGGCAGAAATAATGTACGTGTAGGAGACAAAGACGACCAGAAGGGAAGAAATGAACATGATCCCAGCACAGACAAAGATCCATAGCTGTTTGGAGTGAGTGTCTGAGCAGGTTAGCCTGAGGAGAGGCATGTCATCACAATAGAAATGATTGATGACATTGGAGTGGCAATAGGAGAGGCGAAAGGTGAGGATAGTATGAAATAATGCAACCAGGAAGCTATAGCTGTAGGGAACAACCACAAGCTGAATGCAGATTCCTGGGGACATGACAACCAGGTAGAGGAGAGGGTTACAAATGGCCACGTATCTGTCATAGGCCATGGAAGCCAGTAGCAAGCATTCAGCGGTCATGAAGGCCAGGAAACAGCCTAATTGAGTAGCACATGCATTGAAGGAGATAACATTTTGTTTGTACAAGAAATTCCCAAGCATTTTGGGTGTAATGACAGAAGAGTAGCAAAAGTCAACAAACGCCAGGTTGCTAAGAAAGAAGTACATCGGTGTGTTGAGTCTTGAGTCTGTTCTAATGACTAGGATCAAGCCGAGGTTACCAACTACTGTGAAGAGGTAGATAGATAAGAAAACCACAAAGAAGGGCGTCTTTAATTCCTTTCGATCTGTGAGGCCCATGAGAATAAAATCCTTTACGTGGGTGCAATTTATCTGAGCCATATCTTTCCAAGGCTTCTGCATAGGAAAGCAGAGAAAAGAGTTAAATTCAAATTGCTGCTCCTATGAGTAGTAATTTTATACTTTACTGTCTTGTGAAGAGGTTTAGTTGCCAAAATAGTGATTGTTAGTATATTGTGATTCTGGGAATGAGATGGAGAACAGAAAGAAATATATGCGGGAAAGGCATATTTCACTTCTCTCAAATCCATTGTCTATAGAAAGATGGGACCCATGGAATAGTCCACATTGTTGTCCCAAAGCTGACAGAAAAATAGTTTGCATTTTTTATCTTACTTTAATAATTTGTCACTTAAAGTCCCTTCTAGGTTGCAGAATAATCTTCATAGTTATATTAACAATTCAAATACTAAAAATGGGTAGAGAGGGTACAATGAGATGTTTATTGGTCTCATTTGATGTTGCTAGACCTTTATATAAAAACCATATTGTAATGCTCACTTTACACATGAGGAAGAGGAAACTGAAATAGTAACACCTGAAACAAAAACAGATGACTGGTCTGAGTATAGGTAGTTTGGTTTCACACTCGTATGTTTTTAACTCAGGAGACCATATCTCATCATTTTCAAATTTTGCTTTCTATCATACTGCCCACACATCGTTATCTCTGAAACATGAACCTACATGATCCAAGGGAATGAACCCTCACAAATTTTACAATATATTACGAATGAAAATAAACTGATATTTGCTTTCAAAGAGATTTGAAAATGTGTCTCTTTATAAGTCAATTTGTGTTTCTTTCAATTCTTTTTACCTTTTATTAAGGAAATATAAATTTAAATTATGTTTTTGTATTCATCCTCATTTTCTTACTTTAGGTTGGATATTTATTTTTCTTATTCATTTTGACTGACTTTCCTAATTGAACTATTGAACATCTAAATATAATTTATGGAAATCTATTTTAGGAAAGCATAAGAATTATAGAACTGTGTTCATACTGTTAATGTTAAATGTCATCTCTCTTCTCCTTTTCTTCTCCCTCTCTCTTTCTCTCCCTCTCTCTCTCTCACTCTCCCTCTCTCCCTCTTTCTCTCTCCTTCTATCTCTCTGTCTCATCTTTATACCTGAGAAATGAAAACAAATCTTTCTTAGATAAACTCATACAAACTGCTTTATACACTCTGGAAATTAAACAGGGAATAAATATACAAATCTAATAAAAACTTATGTTTCTTCAAATCTTATCCAGAGTTTACTAATAGCTCTTTTGTAGCTCTTACAACTATTATTCAACTTATCCAAAAACACATTTTAGTTATTTTTTGTTTGTTTCAATCAGTATGTTTATTGGGAAACACTGTGTGGTAAGTAAAAACTTTTAAGAAATACTGATTTACTTTAATTTTATCATAAATAAATTGTATATTCCTTTCTAAAACATTAATATTCATGGAGTTTTAATGTCTAATTACAGCAAGATGGAAATTGAGATAAATAAGAATTAGCAACCCATCTATTCCAGATACCTAATTTTCATATTAAAAATGAAAGTCAATCTAAGTAAAATGTTTTTTTAAAAGGAGAAAGGAACGAGAAAGGGAAAATAATGGGGTGCCTGGAGGCTCAGTTGATTTAGTTTCCAACTCTTGATTTTTGGCTCAGGTCATGATCCCAGCATTGTGGATTGAGCTCTGAGCTGGGCTCCATGCTCAGTGCTTAAGATTCATTCTCTCTCTCTCTTCCTCTGCCCCTCTCCCGCCCACACTCTAAAAAGAGGGGGGGGGAGGCAATGAAATAAAATTTTTATTTACTGGTCTGCTCATAAAAGATCTTTCTGTAGACTATTAGCTTTCAGACTCAACACTTTTGTGTCACAAACCACAGAAATAAATAGTTATTACATGATGGCAATGAAATTAATAAATATATCCAGAATGATACTCTCATTACCCGGCATGCACTTACCTTGCATGTTCTTTTGTGTTCGAATAGAAACTGTTCTACATATCAGATGAAGAGTTAATACCCAAAATCTATAAAGAACTTCTCAAACTCAACACCCGAAAAACAAAGAATCTGGTGAAGAAATGGGCAAAAGACATGAATAGACCCTTCACCAAAGAAGACATCCAGATGGCCAACTGACACGTGAGACAATGCTCCGCATCACTCATCATCAGGGAAATACAAATCAAAACCACCATGGGATACCACCTCACACCTGTCAGAATGGGTAACATTAACAACTCAGGTAACAACAGATGTTGGCGAGGATGAGGAGAAAGAGGATCTCTTTTGCAATGCTGGTGGGAATGCAAGCTGGTGCAGCCACTCTGGAAAACAGGATGGAGGTTCCTCAAAAAACTAAAAATAGAACTACCCTATGACCCCGCAATTGCACTATTAGGCATTTATCCACAGGATACAGGTGTGCTGTTTCGAAGGGGCACATGCACCCAATGTTTATTGCAGCACTATCAATAATAACCAAAGTATGGAAAGAGCCCAAATGTCTACTGATGGATGAATGGATAAAGAAGATGTGGTATATATATACAATGGAGTATCACTCGGCAATCAAAAAGAATGAAATCTTGCCATTTGCAACTATGTGGATGGAACTAGAGGGTATTATGCTAAGTGAAATTAGTCAGAGAAAGAAAATATCATACGACTACACTCATATGAGTACTTTAAGACACAGAACACATGAACATAAGGGAAGGGAAGCAAAAATAATGTAAAAACAGGGAGGAGGACAAAACATAAGAGACTCTTAAATATGGAGAACAAACAGAGGGTTACTGGAGGGGTTGTGGGAGGGGGGATGGGCTAAATGGGTAAGGGACATTAACGAATATACTCCTGAAATCATTGCTGCACTATATGCTAACTAAATTGGATGTAAATTAAAAAAAATAGAAAAATATATAACTACAAAAATATTTTAAACAAAGAATCTGTTTTAATTAATTGAAATATTACAGTTAAGATTCTAAAAATGGAATCATGATCTACTTACTAGTAGTTACAACACAGTTCCAAAAGCTACACGCTAGCATAACACACACCATCACCAATCTCACTAATCTGAGTAGATGAGCAACTTACCTGTAAACAGATCTAAGTAACACCTCCCATCCTGAACAATAAGCAAGACTGTGCACATTCCACCCTTTTCTTGGTTATGTCCAACTGCTACTCCCTTAGGAGCCTATCTCAATTAACTCATTCACTCTTTCAATAATATATATTGAGAACCATTCATTTCCAAGCACTACTGTCTGAAAACACAGCAGCCAAAGAATAGACAGTAGACTAGACTGGAAAGAAAGCTTTACCTCAATTTCCTTTATTTTTCTGGTCTCTTTTCTTCTCAATTGTTTTGCTTCACTACAACACACAAAATTCTGACATTTGTACAGACAAACCATTTTACTTTGTATTAAAAGTAAAGCATGAATTATATTTAAAAGTATATGTAAACTTTTATAATCTCATCCCTTAATATTTTTATAATCTCAATTCCATTCAATTCTCTCTACCAGCAGTGGACATCCATTGGTCCAGTTAATCAAACTGGTCTCCACTTGTCAATAACAGCATGCCCTTCCTTGTTTCTCTACTTTGTTCTTGCCATTTCCCGCGCAGTAAAACCTTGGTTTGCAAGCATAATTCATTCCAGAAATAGGCCTGTAATTTAAAGCACTTGTTTATCAAAGTGAATTTCCCTTTAAGAAATAATGGAAACTCAGATGATTCATTGTAAAACTCTAAAATATTCATATAAAAATGAATTACAATACTGTCATATAATACAGAATAATAAAGAAAATAAAAAATATAAAGACAAATAAACAATTAACCTGCATTTACCTTTGAAAACCTTCTTGGTTGATATGAGGGAGATGAATGACAGGAGCGTTATTGTCTGGGACAACTTTCACTATAACTAACGGAACCACTGCTATCTATTGGCTCAATGGAATCTTTTTATTTTCCTGCAACTTTAACAAAGAACTTATCCAATGATCTAGAATGAAGCAAAACATTCCCAAGTTTAGTCTTGTATGGAAAAGCAAAGGACTGTCCATAGGTGCTTAGAAGTGACAAATATAAATACACTATTTTACATATATATATATATATATATATATATATATATATATAATATAAATACACTAGCGCGAGTTGTGAGCTCCATCCAACGTTCTGAAAAATCACTAATTTCTTCCAGACACCAGAGCCTGAGACTGAGCATCCAAGCATGGGAGATGATCACCCACAATCCCGCAGTGAAAGAGAGAGAGAGAGAGAGAGAGAGAGAGAGAGAGAGATTGAAGATCCTTTGGCTTATTCGTGATCATGTTACTTTCAGCATCACGTACTGCTTGCATTGCAAGACATCACTCATTTATCAAATTAAATTATTATAAATGTTTGCTCATCTTGTGGAACACTCACAGAACAAGTTACTTGCAATCCAAGGGTTTACTGTGTACTCTTCTTTACAAGAAAAATGGATGAGGAAAGGAACATTCTTTTATCCTTAATGCCTGTTGAAACGTCATCTATTCTGTGAAGAGCTACTTCCCATGTTAACATATTTCATATTTTTTTCTAGAATCACTTGACACATAATTCATTTATAGTTCTCGCCACGTGTATAACGACCATCTGTATCCATACATCTTCCCTTTCTAGATGTTAGTTAGACATTTTAAAATTGAGAGCCATGACGGTTTTTTGTCATTTCCTAGTGCAGTCTCTTCTACATGTTAGATAATAAAGAAATAAATAGTAACATTCGGTTAACTATTTTGAGATTAATATCATAATAATTATATTTGAATATTTCTTCCTCTTATTCTTATGTTGCAGTCATTGCTTTGGAAAATATTTCTAAAGACACACTGGTGACCTTTGTCCAATTTACTCCCCACTAATCCTGCGTGAATTCTCTAGCTATAATAAATGCAGAGACACAGTTTTGGCATAGATTATAATCTGATAAATCATGGGCCTGATTTTTCCAAATTTCTTCAGAGATTCTGAACTGAAATTTTTATTTTCTTTAATCTGAAAGGAAATTATATATATGAAATAAAATACATATAAAATATATAATCTAAAAATAAAAATATGTATAAATAAATATATATTTAAATCCAAAAAGAAACACATATAAATATAAATATAAATATAAATATAAATATAAATATAAATAAATCTAATGCAAAATCAGAGAAAACAGTTTACTTTTATTTTACAAAATGCACTTGTCCATCATGTTATACTCTATTTAATTAAAAAAAATTTTCACATTTATTTATTTGAGAGAGACAGAGCATGAGTGGGGGAGGGGCAGAGAGAGAGAGAGGGAGACACAGAATCCGAGCAGGCTCTGGGCTCCCAGCTGTCGTCAGCACAGAGCCCAATGTGGGGCATGAATTCACAGACCGTGAAATCATGACCTGAGCTGAGGTCAGATGCTTAACCGACTGAGCCACCCAGGCACCCTCTACTCTATTTATTTTTTAAAATTCTTATCTTGAGCTGCTACAGGATTGTTAATAAGTCAATAAGTCAAAGCCCACCATTTTGAAATATATTCTTCTTATCTACCCAGGTAGAAGGTGCTCCTCTTTCTTCACACAATGGGTCTGAATAGCAGGTGACTGCACGCATTTATTAGTGTCTCTGTCCCAAAAGATCTTGCCTCACAGCATGATGCAAGCAAGATTATTAGAAAAATTACAGTCCCTGTTCAATTGATACCTCGAGAAAGCTTTTAAGGTTTATTGATGTGATTCCCTGTTTGTAAAGAACTGCATATCTATATCTCTGCCATTAGTATAGTATTATTGCTCTAAGGTTCTCCTAACTCTTAAAATATTATGATTAGTTAATTTTAAACATAATTTTTGTGATAGTAGATGATTAGTGTCAATCTTTGAGATTTGCTTTAAAGGGCAAGTGTGAATTACATTTTTAAAACTCTCATAACTTCCTGTGAGATGAGTATCTATTTCCTTTAAGGGCCTCCCCCTTAATACTGTATGCACAGGGCATTTGGTAAAAGCTCTGGGCATTAGTTTCCACCCTAGTCACTTTGACCTAGATGGTGAATAAGAAATATGTTGCCAATGGTGCATGGGGAATGAAGTGTGGATATGTGAATTTTATATACTGGCTATGAATTTAAAATTTTCTCCTATCCTTTGAGCAAAAAGTTAACTATAACACTGGGCTGCGATATAATGAAGAAGGGGATGGAGTCTTACATTTCTTTTCCATGATGTATTAAAAAGACACTGTGAAGGAGAAAATATAGCAAAGGCTTAAAAATCACATGCTGCTTACATTGTGTAAATGATGATCAAGATAGGGAAAGATCAAGATAGGAAATTGTATATGTTTGAACTACATGTTCCAGATATTAAATAATACTTTGAATGTATACTGCCTTTTTCTTCCTCGTCCCTGTTTGGGGAACACATCTGGTACAATTGGCTAAATATCCCATCTCTACTTGTGTCTTGTTATAAAATGCTGCGACTTGAGGTTTGGTATTGAGATGCTTGTCCATTATGTACAGTACAACACTTAAAAACAAACTAACAAAATCCTGAGGAGCAGTGATTCTGAACAAGGCATTCAATGCTGAATGTAATTAAAAGGACACTCTTACTAATGAATCAGAAATATTTGTTTATTTTTTAAATGTTTATTTATTTTTAAGAGAGAGAGAGAGAGACAGAGTATGAGCAGGGAAAGGGCCGAGAGATGGGGAGACACAGAATCCAAAGAATGCTCCAGGCTCTGAGCTGTCAGCACAGAGCCAGATGCAGGGCTCGAACTCAGGAACCATGAGATCATGACCTGAACCAAAGTCAGACACTTAACTGACTGAGCCACCCAAGCACCTCTGAATCAGAAATACTTAAAGAGTATGGGGCACCTCGGTTAAGTGTCTGACTACAGCTCAGGTCATGACCTCATGGTTCCTGAGTTCGAACCCCGTATCTGGCTCTGTACTGATAGCTCAGACCCTGGAGCCTGCTTTGAATTCTGTGTCTCCCTCTCTCTCTGCTCCTCCCCCATTCATGCGCTGTCTCTCTCTGTCTCTCAAAAATAAATAAACATTAAAAAATAAAAAGAAATATGTAAAGAGTTCAGAAATTACATTCGATTCCTCAATTCTTTTTTTTTAATCTTAAAATATTGTATCAGGTAAAACAATTAAATAAAATACAACTGATAGAAGACATTTTATAAACGGTCATGGAAAACCATACCTACATTTTATATGGGAGTCCAGAAACTTTATTCCATGAATCCTGCATGTATATTTACCCGATGGTCCTGTTTAATGTCAATCCATACCTTCCTATTCAGACTTGTAGCAATCACTGTCAGTATCCATAAGTATTTCATGGCTTAGCTCCTCCTAAGCATCCATTTCCTCACTCATGTCTCATCACAAACAAGATTTGTAAGGCATAGTGTCTGCGAATAAATGTATAACAAAATCATGCTCAGTGAACAGAACTTGGCTGATCAGACAAGTGTAGTAAATTAAGGATTTCCATCTTGTAACATTAGACTAGATCAATAATATTTTAACATCAACAGTGGGTGCATACTAAAGACTCTACATGGGACGCCTGCGTGGCTCAGTCAGTTAAGCATCTGACTCTTGATTTCAGCTCAGGTCATGATCTCATGGTTCAAGAGTTGAAGCCACGTGTCGGGCTCTATGATGACAGTGCAGAGACTGCTTGGGATTCTCTCTCTCTCTCTGCCTCTCCCCTGCTCATGTTCTATCTCTCTCTCTCAAAATAAATAAATAAACTTAAAAAAAATAAATTAAAGACTACATAATTTTATTCTTTCCTATTATTTAGTGGATCTATACATTCCCATACCTAAGTTCAGGGTAATAAGAAGATTCCAAAGGACTTTGTGGTCTCCTTGCTTACTAAAGCGTCTGCTCTAGCTGTCCATTCTAAAACTAGGACCATTCATCAATAATTTTACAACAAATTAAAGGAAACAAGGGACAATGCAAAGTATCCACTAAAGGCTTTGTCACGATGTTAGTATAACTGATAAAAGAAAACATTTTCGGGGAGCCTGGGTGTCTCAATTGATTAAGCATCTGACTCTTAACCTTGGCTTGGGATTCTCTCTCTGCCTCTCTCTCCCCCTACCCCACTCCCTCTCTGTCTCTCTCTCTCTCTCAAAATAAATAAACTTAAAAAAACCCCTAACATTTCTCTGGGATGCCTCATATTTATTCTCCCCAAATTGGGTAGTTTTGAAAGAATTTAACTTAATTAGGAAGGAAATTAGTAGGGAAGAGTTTAAAAAGGATTTAGGGGGCAGGTAATCTAAGGATAGCTCAATTACAATTCTTTCATGTCTATGAGTCTAATTTTGTTTTTTAGGATTGCATTTCTTTTCTTATATCATAATTCTTATGCCTAAATATTTAGTGCCTATACTTGAAGAAGATATTCAACACTGGAATTCATTTATAAGTAAAGTGAACATACCCAGAGCAGGTTAACATGATTTTCCATATACAGGCATACCTCAAAGATTTTGAAGCTTAGGTTGCACACCACTGTTATAAATAAAGTATCACAATAAAGCAAATCAAATGAATTTTTTTTGTTTTCCTAAGGCATATAAAAATTACGTTTACACTATACTATAGTCTATTAAGTGTGCAATAACAGTATGTCTAAAAAACAATGTACATAATTTAAAAAACTTTATTGCTAAAATATGCTAACCATCAACGGAACTTTCAGTAATTCATAACCACTGGCCACAGTTTACCATAACAAACGTTTGGAATATCACAAGAATTACCAAAATGTGCCAGAGACACAAAGTAAGCAAATGCTTTTGGAAAAATCATGCTGCTAGACTTGCTCAAGACAAGGTTGCCACAAACATTTTTAAAAACAGGAATATCTGTGAGGTGCAATAAAGCAAAATGCAATGAAATGACAGATGCCCATATCTCTTCCAGTTTAGTTCTTTGACTATCTGTCAAGACTCATTCCTAAGGGTAAGTGTGGAAATCAGCCATAGAACTGATTAAAATATGGATTTATTGACCTTTTTCTGGTGATCCTGGTTTAATAGGTCCATAATACAATCTGGTTACCTCTATTCAAAATTGTACAATAGAGATTGGTGTATACTCACTGATCAAAAACTCTCAAAAAACAGCAAAAAAGTCTATTACAACAACAAAAATTTTCCTTTAATGATACAAGGAATTCTCACAAACATGATCCCTGGAATGTCTAATGATATCAAGTACAGGACATATATTATACACAATAAAGAAGACTGAGAGAGTAGGGAAAAAAGAAAATCCTTCAGTAAATTTATGAATCAACACAAAAATATCAATGACTGTCCTCTGGGTCTTTCACTGGAAAGTTATATAAATTATATTAATTTCATTAAAATAATTTCAATCAGGAGCGCGGGGGGAGGGTCAGTTGGTTAAGTGTCCGACTTCAGCTCAGGTCATGATCTCACAGCTGAGGAGTTCGAGCCCCGTGTTGGGTTCTGTGCTGACAGCTCAGAGCCTGGAGCCTGCTTCAGATTCTGTGTCTCCCTCTCTCTTTATCCCTCCCCGGCTCAAGCTCTGTCTCTCTCTTTCAAAAATAAATAAACATTAAAAAAATTAAAAATTAAAAAAAAATTTAATTAAAAATAAAATAAAATAATGTCAATCATATTTAGTGTTCAGAATGTAAATTCATCAGTATTATATGTTTTTTTCAATCAGACAATAGTAAGGAGTTTTATTTTAAATATATTTTTCAGTTCAATTTTATTCACTTGGCTTTGAGGAGGATTTTAACTATCTGGATTATAGTTCTTCAAAATGCAGTGATCCACTATACCCCAACATACCCAGGCACAAAGCAAAAACAGAAACCAAAGGATAAGAAGGATCAATTTACTTCTCTCAGCTGTATTTTATTACTTTGTTCAAGTTTATTTACTTTTTTTAAACATATGTCTCTCCCAATTCCTGGAAATATTTCTTTAAAATTTTTCTTTTAACATTTATTTATTATTGAGAGACAGAGAGACACAGAGCGTGAGCAGGGGAGGGGGAGACACAGAATCCGAAGCAGGCCCCAGGCTCTGAGCTGTCATCACAGAGACCGACTCGGGGCTTGAACTCACAAACTGTGAGATCATGACTGGAGCCGAAGTCGGTTGCCCAACTGACTGAGCCACTCAGGTGCCCTGAAATATTTCTTTTAAAATTGGGTATGAAGTTAGTGAGCAATGCTTGTTTCTGTAACAACCTCACATTTCCAAGAACTTGAGTTTACTTTTTAATTCAAAGCTTCCCAAATCCTAGCTCCTTTTAATTCCTGGGATTAATTGTAAACCTATGTCAGCCACCTGTTTGCTTTCTCCGACATATGGTAACCTATCTTAACCATCTCATCATTTACCTATAGAGCTCTAAAATTACACTGATTTTAAAGAATAGCATGAAATTGTTAGAAATCTCTGTAAGGCAGCCTTCACATCCTTATTCCGCAGGCTGTAGATCATGGGATTCAACATGGGGATCACCAGTGTATAAAACACGGAAGCAATTTTATCGGTATCCAATGAGTAGTTAGTTTGAGGCTGCAAATACATGAAGAGAAGGGTCCCATAGAACACAGTGACAGCCATCATATGTGAAGCACATGTGGAAAAGGCCTTTTTCCTTCCTTCTGATGAACGCATCCTTAGAATGGACAAAACAATGTTGAAATAAGATACTACAACTATTATCAAGGATAAGACCAAATTTGTAGCTGCGGATATAAATACTATTGTCTCTGGAAGGTAAGTATCAGAGCAGGACAATGTTAACAGTGGGACAATATCACAGAAGAAATGATTGATTACATTGGAAGAGCAATAAGACAGAGAAAATATACAATATGAAACCACAATACCTGTGGAAAAGCCATAGAGGTATGTGAGGGATACCAGCAGAAGGCAGATCTGTGGAGATACCACCACCATGTAAAGCAGGGGGTTACAAATGGCCACATAGCGGTCATAAGCCATCACAGCTAACGTGAGCACCTCCGCTACAATGAAAAATAAGAACCCTCCCAGTTGGGTGGCGCATTCATAGTATGAGGTGGTTTTCTTCTGTACTAAAAAATTGATCAGCATTTTAGGGGCAATGACAGTAGAATCGCCAAGATTGATGATAGCCAAATGGCGCAGGAAGAAGTACATGGGGGTTTGAAGCTGAGAGTCAACACTGGTGAGGGTGATGATGCCCAGATTCCCTGCCATGGTCAGCCCATAGATCACCAGGAAAACAAAGAAGAGTGGAATCTGGAGCTCTGGGCGGTCTGAGACTCCCATGAGAATGAACTCAGTCACCAGGGTGAGGTTCCCTGGAGCCATGTAAGGGTTTGGAAACTCATCTGTTTGGAGAAGAAAAGGAGAAGTGGTTACAAACTCTAAAGATTTATTTTTTAGGACTTTCATTAGGCAGTAAGGGTAATTTCTTAGGTGAGATTTCCTGGAATGATGTATGAATCTAACTCGGTTATTGAAATCAAGGTGCTAGGACTAGTAAACTACAGTCATTTGGAAGAGAGAAAAAGCAAGTGCAGCAAATTAAATAGATGACCCAGCTTCATTCATTATTGGAGGATTTCCTTCCTCACATTCTTATTAAGTTTTGAATATCTTATTAGCTTGCCAGGTATTTGAAGCCATGATTTCTATCTTATATGTCTCTTGAGTACGAAAAGCCTTGAGGAATTGTATGCCTTCAAAGAATCCAATTTCTCCTTGTGATTTCTTAATCTGGGACTTGTTGCTTTATTGTAAGATTGGATGATTCTAGTCACTATCCTGCCCCATTTTCTTTATCCTATCTTTCTATAACTTCTAGCTAATGGACATTGAATTTGCAATTTCTACCATCCATATCTGTTAACTGTTTTTTTCTCATTTTCCATTTTATTAACCCAGACAAAAATACTTGGAAATATGTCTTTTTTTTACGTTTACTTACTTACTTATTTATTTATTTATTTATTTATTTGATAAACACAGAGAGAGAGAGCATACACAAGCAGGGGAAGGACAAAGGGAGAGGGAGAGAGAGACTCCCAAGCAGGTTCCACTCTGTCCTTCCAGAGCCCAATGCAGAGCTCTACTCACAAACTGTGAGATCATGACCTGAGCCAAAATCAAGAGTTGGGTGCTTTACTGACTAAGCCACCCAGGTGCCCTGGAAATATGTCTTTTATTTTTTAGATGACTTATTTTCTCTTCAGCTTTCTGAAAATAAGACCTGTAAAAATTACAAATCTTTGTAAAACAACCCATTATGCTTTATTGGATACTATTTCTTTTTCCTTTTTTTTTCTCATAACTTTTCCTTCTTGCCTCACAAGTTATAAAGTTCCATCATGGTTATTTTTAATCAGTATTTTTAATTTATAGAATATTATAACATTATTTTAAAAACATAATATATCTGGCCTTTGTTTTTAGTTGAACTTTATCTTGACATATTTTCCTACTTTCGACATATTTCACTACTGCAATGGTAATAAACATCCTTACATTATAAACCTCTATGATAATTTCATTGCGTATATTTCCCAACGGATCAGCATGCTATTATAATATGACTGAATATTTTCCTAGAGTTGCTTGTTTCGAGAATGGTCATCTGTTCCTAACTGAGCCAATTAGAATCCCTTCCCAATTACGACTGATAGTTCCAGTGGTGGGCACCTGTCCAAAAGAGTACCATCTTGTGTTACATTCTAGAGAATCAAGACTATATCATCATATAACATAACATCCACCATTTAGCAGAACTTTAAGTATTCTTGCACATAAACACACAAAATTAATAGCAATAGTAATAATAATAATAATAATAATAATAAAAGTGAGTAGGAGGAAATGTTTGGACATGATGGATATGGTTATGATATGTTGTGGTGATGGATTCACTGACGTAACTCCAGACTCATCAAATTGTACCCATCAAACATGGATAAGCTTTTTGTATGTCAACCATACCTCAATAAAGTGGTCTAAAAAAAAAGACTACAGGTCATAAATGCCTGAACTGTTAAAGCTCAAGTTGTTGACATTTTCTCTCTTACAATAGGATGGAATAGAGAACCATTCTGCAGTGAGAAAAAACGAATGAAGCAACAATATAGAAAGAATCAGAAAAAACAAGACCAGAATAACTTCTAACATTGTAGAGTATTTACTACATCATCATTCTTTTCCTGGTTTCTTTGAGCCATTTTCTTATTCAAGGGAGAGAGAGAGAGAGAGACTGTGAGTGGGGAAGAGGCAGACAGAGAGGGAGACAGAATCTGAAGCAGTTTCCAGGCTCTTAGCTGACAGCACAGAGCCTGACACGGGCATCAAATTCATGGACCACGAGATCATGATCTGAGCCAAAGTTGAATGCTCAACTGACCAAGCCACCCAGGAACCCGAGCCATCTCCTTACTTATTTATTTACCAAGTATTTGTTTATTTCCTACTTGTGCAAGAGAATGTTCAATCTCCAGATAAATTACTTGTTCCTCAGTTCATGAGACTTCTATTCCAATAATAAAGAAGACACAAAAGGCTGGTAATGGAACTTTAAAAATGAGATAATTGAAGGTTGTAATAAACACAATAAATAAATTGAATGAAAACACACATTAGGATAACCTGGGATGATTATATCACATAGGATGTTAGGAGAAGGCCTTTCTGAGAGTGACATTTGAACTGAAACCTAAAGTGTTGGAAGGAACCAACTACTTCATAGATCACAGGAAGAACATTCCAGGATTTCAGGCAGGCATGTATTTTTTGAACATACTGCACAGGAGTAGAAAAGAACTTGTCTTCTCTGTTTACAACTTGTACTACAACTTGTTCCTGTTTATTTATTTTTTATTGATTTAGGATAGAGGTTGAGAGAGAACAAGTCAGGGAGAGGTACAGAGGGAGAGAGAGAGAGAAAATCCCACGTGGGGCTTGAACCCACGTTCCGGGGATCATGACCTGAGCTAAAATCCAGAGTCATATGCTCAACAGACTGAGCCACCCAGGTGCCCCAGTATTTTGTTCATTTTTAAAATGGACCTTGAGGGCACCTGGGTGGCTCTGTTGGTAATGTGTCCAACTTTGGCTCAGGTCATGATTTCGTGGTTTGTGAGTAAGAGCCCTCCCGTCAGGCTTTGTGCTGACAGATCAGACCCTCTCTCTCTGCCCCTCCCCTGCTCATGCTATCTCTCTCTCTCTCTCTCTCTCTCTCAAAAATAAATGAACATTTAAAAAATAAAAATAAAAAATAAAAGGGAACTTGGGGCACCAGGGTGCCTTAGTAGGTCAAGCATCCAACTCTTGACTTCAGCTCAGGTCATGATCTCACAGTTCATGCACCGTTTGGAGCTATGAGCTGACAGCACAGAGCCTGCTTGGGATTCTCTCGGCCCCCTCCTTGCCCCTCCCCTCTCAATAAATAAATACACATTTAAAAAAATGAAAAAAAAACCCAAAAAGTTTTAAGGTAGGTAAATAACATGATCAACTTTACATTTAAAATGAGAACTCCTACTGACATGAAGATAATAAGTTATAGGTTTGGAAAGAGGTACACATGAATAGAAACTTAGAAGGAGAGTCAAGCATTTGTTACAAGGCTCCTGGGGATGATAATGTTGACTTGGGTTCAAGCGGAAAAGCTGGAGGTAGAGGGAAGGAGACACATTTAACAGTTGGTAGCAGAAAGAAGAAGGTACCTTCAACATAATTCATATTATGTGAGACGGATATGAGGGGATAACAGATGGGGCCAGATCAGGAAAGACTTGGCGATTTTTTTTTTTTAAGTTTTTGCTACTGGATCAATAGCCATGACGTTTTTGAATATTAGAGAATGTGGTTTAAGATGGAGTGATTACAGTGGCATTTTGAATTTTTTTTTATTGTTTATTTAATTTTGTGACAGAGAGAGACAGAGCATGAACGGGGAGGGTCAGAGAGAGAGGGAGACACAGAATCGGAAGCAGGCTCCAGGCTCTGAGCCATCAGCCCAGAGCCCGACGCGGGGCTCGAACTCACGGACCAAGAGATGGTGACCTGAGCTGAAGTCGGACGCTTAACCGACTGAGCCACCCAGGTGCCCCAACAGTGGCATTTTGAACATAGTAAACTTTAGAGGCTTATGAGACATTTAAACAATAATTTACAGAAACTAATATTTAAATCTGGAGCACATTAGTGTGGTTGGTCTTATAGATACTTAAGATAGCATTTTTTTCACCTAATTCAAGAATTTTTTTTAAAAATTGTAAAAAGCAAACAAACAAACAAACAAAAAACCCTAACTTCTAATATGTTCCTCAGTCTTCATCCTTTTCCACACAGGGACAACCCTCTGTTTCGAGATTCTAGCTTTTCTTTTATCCTCAAACATTACACTACAGAATATTGCTTCTGTGTCCCCACCTCCATGCCTCTTTATGACCTTATCTTCTTTGTTTACGACTTTTAATATTTTGTTCACAGCTTTCTGGCTCTGCATTGTCTCCCTTGGCAAACACATCAACCCTAAGCAAAAAAAAAAAAAATCTAAATTATATCAGCTCTTCCATTTCTGCTGGAATCTGATATGTTGCTCATTATATCCTTCATACTAAAGAGCAAAAATATATTTTAAAAAGCAACCATTTTAAAAGACAAACATCCTAGTCATCTTCCAATTTGCTCTTTCAAAACTCCATATGCATTGTTGGCCAATTTCTCTAAATACTTCCCCATCCTAAGCGTCTTCCTCTTCTACTTGCGTAGGTCAAGCTTTCTTTATCACTGGACTTGACTCTTGCAACTGTCTTGCTTTCCCTATCATAATTCTCTCAGGTTAGCTGGTAGAAAAATGGCAGTCGCTAAAGCTTTTTGAGTAATTAAGGTATATAATCTGAGCCTTTTTAAAAAAAATAATAATTGAAAGATGCCTCAGCTTCATTTTCAGTGCATTCCACAATCAGGGCTATACCAATTTTCTGGTCATACTATCCTATCGGATACACAGTGAACATAATTTTCATCTCCGGCTGTCTGTGTCCTCATGTTGATTCTCCTGAGATGACTCCATTCTTTGTGTGTGAGAGGTGACATGTTATCTGAAGGAAGTTTGCTCATCCTTTGTAGCAGGGAGCCCCATGTGATCAGAAAATAGAAATAAAAGTAGTGTCAAATGAAGCTAACAAACGTGAATTTTGGAGTATTTAACAATGTCATCTCTGATCATACTCTAGGCATTTTCAATCTTCTTACGAATACTAATGAGTAACGTGGAGGGTAAAAAGTTGAGCTTTCATTAACACCAATGTTTCATGGCTAATAATCATAACCTTAAAAAGTATATATGGAAATAGTTTCCATGTACTTAGAGCCTTCTTTTACTATAAAATTATGAGGCAGAATTTTTTAAAAAGTAAATTTATTTTTGAACGTCTTATTTTGCGTCATGTGAGGTAAGGGCAACCCAGCAAGTGAACATTTTCTTCCTTGTTATAGAGGTTCTGTCCTATAAAACCAGGGATCTTGGAGTTTGCGGTTTCTTAAAGTCTCACTTCTATTTATGCAGCGTCTCTCCTCAAAGACAGGTTTTTCTTTATGAGTGAGATCTTCTCAACTATAATATTGGCAGATTAGTTTTACTAGGAGATAGTATATCTGTATATTATCATATTCAGAGGGAGTTTTCTCAAGATAATTTGTGATTTTATATTCTCAAAAAGGAACGCCATTTGGAATTCTTTTTCTCACAGATTGTCAGGGGAAATATGCGTTTTCTTTTAGCTAATATGGAAGAAATAAAACTATGATATACATAAACTCAGTGAGCAAAAGTTATGGTTTCAGGAGGGATATAATTTATTTGGGTACATAAGACATAACAATACCAGCCCTGATTTGGAAACATAATAGCCGGATCATATTTAACAACATGTATTCTCCCAAAGGCTACAAATCTTGGAAACAGATTAACGTATTATCTTATTGGATTATTCATAGTGTCGAGTGCCTTTCAAAATGGAAGTGAAGGAGCTCAGTTTGAGGTAGAGTTTTGGATCTTTCAAAAGCCATTATGCAAAAATAAGACAAATATTTTCTACCCACCTCTAAAGGAGAATCTGCTTCAGGCTCTTAGTGACAGTCTCTAAATGCGGTTCAATAAAATACCTAACTCTGAAGCACGGGTGATTCTAGAATCCACAAATTGCCTTTTATATCCTTGGGGAAGATGTCACTTGGAAATAGCTCCTTAACAAGATCTCCCTGCAGGAATTCAACCAGACATCCCTTGAGTGTTGTTTGTGGCACTATGAACCTCCATTAGTGAAGTGAGTTCAGTTCCCTGATATCTAAGGGACACAGTGATTAAAGTGTATGTGTCAAAGTAACTCATGTGCATTCAGAGATTCATTATTGCAAAAATGCAATATTAAAGAGGTAGAAACCAATGGCCTAGCAGAAAAGAAGCCTCTTGGTTATATCCATAAATTTCCTGTCACCTACATATATATTTTAACCAGTAAATCTTATATACATATACTATCATAGGTGTAAAATTATACATACATATTTATGCATGCAATGAACAATAGGATTATGCAGAAAGGAAACTGTCCTGTAAGAACACACACAAAAAAACCAGATAGACATTAAATACATCAGGAAGGTTACCTGCTGGTAGTGGGAGAGGGAACTGAATAAACAAATAAGGTGAAAGATGTGGAGTTTGCTGGGGCTGCATAACAAAAAAACACAGACTGGGTGGCTTGAACAACAGAAATGCATCTTTTCAGTTGTGGAATCTAGAAGTCCAAGATCACAGGCTTGACAGGTTTGGTTTCTTCTGAGGAGTCTCTTACCTTGTAAATGGCCACCTTCTCGCTATGTCTTCACATGGTCATTGTTGGTTCTAGGTACATGTCTAGTTTCTCTCTGGGTGTCCTAGTCTCCTCTTCTTATAAGGACACCAGTCACATTGGATAGGGCCCCTATCCAAATGACTTTAACAAGCCATTTTAATCAAATTACCTCTTTAAAGATTCTACCTCCAAATACAGTTACATTGTGAAATACCAAGGGTTAAGGCTTCAACATATGATTTTGGTGCGACAATTCAGCTCATAACAAATTGGAATGAAAAATAAACTAAGGAAAGAGAAGGGCCTTTGCCTGGCCCAATGATGATACAATGTCATGAACTGAGGAATATAATTTTTCTAAACATCTTGCCTTAGGTCCAAAAACAGTTGAAAACATACATATGTTCAGTAGGAAGAAAACTTGCTTCTGGAAATCTGCTTTGCAAGATAATACAAGTTATTAAATTATATAAAAATCTTCATGAGTATATTATTAGTATGGCAAAACGGTAGAAACTAAATAGTTTGGAAACTTATTAAGTAAATTATAAACATACATAATTAATATAATTTTATATATTCTTTAAAACTTTGTATTTATTATATAGAAATTGAACAGCTACTTTATCCATTCATATCCTTGTCAGTGCCTGTTGCTTCTTGTGTCGTTAATATTGGCCATTCTGACAGGTGTGAGGTGATATTTCATTATGGTTTTGATTTGTATTTCCCTGATGATAAGTGGTATTGAGCATCTTTTCATGTGTCTGTTAACCATCTGTATGTTTTCTTTGGTAAAATATCTATTCATGTCTTCTGACCATGTCTTAACTATACTATTTATTTTTGGGGTGTTGAGTTCGACAAGTTCTTTATAGATTTTGGATACTAACCCTTTATCACATACGTCATTTGCAAATATCTTCTCCCATTCTGTAAGCTGCCTTTTAGTTTTGTTGATTGTTTCCTTCATTCTGCAGAAACTTTTAATCTTGGCAAAGTCTCAATCATTCATTTTTGCCTTGGTTTCCCTTACCTCTGAAGACATGTCTAGTAAAAAGTTGCTACAACCAATGTCAAGGAGATTGCTGCCTGTGTTTTTCTCTCTAGGATTTTTATGGTTTCTTCTCGCACATTTAGGTCTTTCATCCATTTTGAATTTGTATGTGTGTGTGTGTGTGTGTGTGTGCTATAAAAAAGCTTTATTCTTTTGCATGTTGCTGTCCAGTTTTCCCAACACTATTTGTTGAAGAGACTGTATTTTTTCCAATGGATATTCTTTCCTCTTTTGTTGAAGATTAATTGATCATATAGTTGTGGGTCCATTTCTTGGCTTTCTATTCTGTTCCATTGATCTATGTGTCTGTTTTTGTGCCAGTACCATACTGTCTTGATGTCTATAGACTTGTAATATAGCTTGAAGTCTGGAAGTCCGGAAGTATCATGTTCCAGCTTTGTTTTGCTTTTTTAAGATGGCTTTTCCTATTTGGGATCTTTTGTGGTTCTATACACATTTTAAGATTATTCTCGCTCTGTGAAAAATGCTGGTGGTTTTTGACAGGGATTGCATTAATAGTGTAGATTTCTCTGGGTAGCATAGACATTTTAACAAGAAAGAAGTTGTGATGTATATACACAATGGAATATTACTCAGCCATCCATAAGGATGAAATTTTGCCATTTGCAATGATGTGGATGGACCTAGAGTGTCTTATGCTAAGCAAAATAAATTAGTCAGAGAAAGACAAATACCATACGATTCCATTCTTATGTGGGATTTAAGACGTGAAAGAGATGAACATAGGGGGAAAAGAGAAAGAGTAGCCATAAAACAGACTCTTCACTATGGAGAACAAACAGCATTGCTAGACGGGGAGGTGGGCAAGGAGAATGGATTAAAAGAGTATTTAGGTTGGGTATTAAGGAGGGCACTTGTGATGAGCACTGGGTGTTGTATGTAAGTGATGAATCACTAAACTCTACTCCTGAAACTAATATTACACTATATGTCAACTACCTGTAATTGAAATAAAAACTTGAAAGAAATGTATAAAAACAACTTTTGTTTTCCACTTTTCTCCTTCTGTTTTTTTATTCCTGTTTTTATTTTGCTGTCTAATTTTGGACTATAGAAATATTTCTAGAGTTTTAAAAATTCCATTTATATACCTTTAATGGTGACTCTAGGGAACACAATGTACTAATTTTTCACATTTTAATTAGTGTTAATATTGTATTACTTTAAAATGTAGAAACTTTGCAACTGTATAGTCCTATTTAGTACTTCCCACTATATAAACATAAAATGTATGTACTGTTTTTGCCTTATAGTGCTCAATTGCTAAAGCAGGAAATATTCAATGCAAGATCCTTTTTGAAAATTCTTAATTTTGTTAAAGGAAGAAAGTAGAAACTAAGAAGAAATTGTGAACGAAATAATTTACGTAAAATAAGAATTAAAACTGAAAAACAAACAAACAAACCAAAAGCTTCTGAGAAACAAACTGAAAATAGTATTAAAAAGGCAATATTAAAGCAGTATAGAGGTTCCTCAAAATGTTAAAAATAAAAATATTCTACGATCCAGCAGTTCCACAATTAGGTATTTACATTATATAAAGGATACAGAAATACTAATTCAAAAGGACACATTCACACTGATGTTTATAGCAGCATGATCAACAATAGTCAAATTATGGAAAGAACCCAAATGTCCATCAACTGATGAATGGCTAAAGAAGCTATAGTGTATATATACTTATACACACACACACACACACACATATATATATATATATATATATATATATATATATATATAATGGAATATTACTTAGCCATCAAAAATAATAAAATCTTGCCATTTGCAGTGATGTGGATAGAGTTAGAGAGTATTATGCTAAGCAAAGTAAGTCAGAGAAAGACAAGTATCATATGATTTCACTCATATGTGGAATTTAAGAAATAAATGAATATGGGGGAGGGCAGAGAGAGGCAATCCAAGAAACAGACTTTTAACTTTACAGAACAAACTGATGGTTCCTGGAGGGGAGGTGGGTGAGACAGTGGTTGGAATAGGGTGGTGGGGATGAAAGAGGACACTTGTGACGAGCCCCAAGGGTTGTATGCAAGGGTTGAGTCACAATATGGCACACCTGAAACTAACATTACACCGTACGTCAACTCACTGGAATTTAAATAAAAACTTGGAAAGAAAAAGGAAAAAATGACCATATTATACCGGTTTTTTTTAAACGATGTATTTTTTAAAATTAAATAAAAATGTAAATAAGACAATATGTTTTTAAGGTATAACTTAGGGAAAATAAAATGCCGATTGTGAATGGACAGCACTTGAAAAATAACATTTCCAGTATTACTCCTGCTTCCAATTAGAGAGAGTTTCATCACCTTAAAATGTGTGTCTTTGCAGCTAATTATCCCACACTGTATCCTAAGCCACAATTACTGTGATTTCTATCACGATGGCTGAATTTTACCTGTTTCGGAACTTGATGTAAATGGAATAATGTTTATGTCTGGTTTCTTTTGCTCAACGTAATGCTATTGAAATTCATACACTCTGTTATATACATGGACATGTATTCCATGTTACTGTTGAGTTGTACTTCAGTCGATGCATATACTACAATTTATGCTTTATCTATTGATGGACAGTTGAAATATTTCCATTTTGTACTGCCATGAGTAAAGTTATCAGTATCATTAACATACACCTGTTTTGCTGGAGATCTTTTTATTCCTCTCGTGTAAGCATCTAGGAAAAGAATTCCTGGGAGTAACATGTTTAACTTTACATAAAACTGCCAGTCCGTTTTCCAAAGTGAAGTACCTTTGTACCTTCCAATCAGCAACGTATGATAATTTTGGGAGCTGAACATAGCAGCTGATATGATTCTTTGTACATGTGATTCTTTGGCAACCTAGTATTTTAAATTTTATCCACCCTAGTGGGTGACAAGTGGTAGCTCATAGTTATTTAATTTCATTTCCCTGGCGACTAAGGATGTTCAACTTTTTATATGTGTGTATTGGCCTTTTATATTTCTTCTGTGAAATGTATTTTCTAATCTTTTTCTCCAGTTTTTGCATAGTGTCTTTTGTTACTGATTTGTAGAATATATCTTGGATCCTATTAAGTTACTTTGGTTTCTTAGCTGATAATTGAACATACATGTGTACATGTTTGGGGCACTCTATTCTCTTGATTACTCCAGGTTTATAGTTGGTCTTTAAATCAATATTGTAAGTTCTTCAACTTCATTCTTTTTTAAAAATTGTTTTAGCTATTCTGGATCTTTTGTGTACTGTATTAAAAGCATACCGAAAGCCAGATACGCGGGACCTAGCTTGCATACCATGAGGTTAGGTTTAGAACATTCTGCTCTGAAAAGGATCACATTTGGTAGCAGTTATTAAATTATTTTCATATCAAAATTTGATCCCAAACTTAACATTGAGTCTTGTTAAAAGTTGTACTTTTGTCTCGACCCTATGATGTTAAGTTAAGGGATGAACTACTTGGATACTTAGGATAACATAGTAAAAGAGATCATTCTTTTTTGAGCCAACTCTCTCCAGTTTCTTGAAGCCAGAATGGCATTCTGTTCTACATGGGAAATTTTAAGTGTTTGCAAAAGCCCCTTCAAGAAACAGTATATCTTGTTTTTTTTGTTTGTTTGTTTTTTGTTTTTTTTTTAAACAGAGGTGATAGGAAAGGAATTCAAGAAATCAGTGTACAGTCCATATAGGAAATCAATCTCAAGGACTTTTAGAAATAATTGGAGCGTGAGCTTTGCAATTGAGACATTAGGGCCTTGTAACTAATTCCATTTAATCATTGATACAAATATATTCCAATTTCCAAAGTAAAAGCTTGTATGCATGAATCCATTAATTAGATATGGGGTGAAAATACAAGAAAAACTAAAGGTCCTAACTTTGGGAAAGAGTGTACAAATACCAAAGGATTTTCATATAGGTTGGTAGCATTCTGTTTTTTTTTTTTAATTAATTAATTAACTAATTTGTTTATTTACAACATGAGCAGGGAGGGGGTAGAGGGAGTGGGAGAGGAAGGATGGCAAGCAGGCTCCACACTTTCAGAGCAAAGCTCAATGTGGCGCTCAAACTCACGAACCCTGAGATCATGATCTGAACTGAAATCAAGTCAGACGTTTAACCAGCTGAACCACCCAGGCGCCCCGGTTGCATTATTTCTAAACTATTTATCATTATCATTATGATGAGAATCTGTAGGGACAATAGCCCCAACCCTAACCAATGAAGTCAGGAATATGATAAATTTCCTGGAAAAAAGAAGGTAATGTTTTAGAGCCATTCTTGATGTAGCTAGAATATCAAATAGCTCACAATATCAGCTAGTGATGATAATAATCACCTGATTATCAGCTGAAAGTAATAATCACCTATTAGTCACATGTTGCAATTTTATCATGCAATCACACAATGAAAATGATAACTCAGTAAATGTTCATATCTCTTAAAAAATAATAAAATAAAAATACTTTTGGTAAAATCACAATGCATAGGACTTTTCTTCTGTGTTTTTTTTTTATTTCAAGTTATTATGCATATTTATAAAATGTTTACCAACATATCATTAGAATGTGAAAAAACCCTGGGTGTTTGGATGGCTCAGCTGGTTAAGCATCCGACTTTGGCTCAGGTCACGATCTCGCAGTTTGTGAGTTCGAGCCCCACATGGGGTTCTGTGCTGACAGCTCAGAGCCTGCAGCTTGCCTCAGATTCTGTGTCCCCATCTGTCTCTGCCCATTCCACTCGTGTACTCTCTCAAAACTAAATAAATATTTTTTAAAAATTTAAAAAAAGAATGTGAAAAACCCTAAATATATGCTCTGAAATAAGAAGCAATAGTAATATCAAGCCCTAAGTACAAGGCTATTTTTTTAGGGATTTTTTTAAAATAATGATTAAATAAATAAAAAGCTGCAAATAATCAAATGTTCATCAACCAAGGAATGGCAAAGACAAAGTGACTGATGGGTACTTCACAGTATGCTGATATTAAAAATGCTGATATTAAAAAACAGTTATTGACCAAGAAAGATGCTGATGATGAATTGTCAAGTAAGGAAAGTAAGTTGCAGAGGTATGGTGAATTATGATTTTTTAAAATACCTTTCTATAATGGATGGTATTGGAGAAATCTATTAATATTATTTGACTTTACTTTTTGTTTTGTGGATAACAATGGAAATGAAAAAGACTGTGCAGTACAATATAAACTGTTACGCTAGAAAATAAAATGCACTCATAACAACAAATAAGCTGACGGATAAGATCCAAAGCCAACATGGTAAACAAAGTTGATATCATCAGAGAACACAACTTTGTATTCATTTTATTGTATTGAATTTATGTTTTATTTTAGTCAGTTCACTTTATTTAAAAAAATTAAAAAGTCTAGCTTTATTGAGATTACAATCGATAAAAACATTGTATAAAACTAAAGTATAAAACAATGGTTTGATATTTGTAATATATCATGGAATGATCGCTACAGTCAGGCTAATTATCATATCCATCACCTCACATAGTTATTTTTTCTATTTGTCATGAGAAAATTTGAGATCAACTCTCTTAACAAAGTAAACCACAATACATTAAAGGAGGAAAGTAAGCAAAATGCATGGATTTAGCACAAGGAAGGCATGGTTCATGTATTGATTTAATTTCCCACAATTTTAACTTTTAATACGAGGGCAGATGGAAACAAACACTAGTGAGGTAGTGTACATATTTTAAAAGTCTAAAAAATATCCATGAAATAACAAAGATAATACGAAAATGTAAGGAGTCCATCCATGCGCTGAGTGAGTGCACAATGTGAATGAAGCATCTCGTTAGCATAGTCCATGCAAAAGCATCACTGTATATACAGGCTGAGGAAGGGGACCAAATAGACAGGAATGTTTCACAGGCGCCTGGGTGGCTCAGTCAGTTAAGCATCCTACTCTTGAACTCAGCTCAGGTCATAACCTCATGGTTTATGAGTTTGAACCCTACCTGCATAAGGAACATGGAGCCTGCTTGGCTCTTTCTCCCTCTTTCTCTGCCCCAACTTCACTCATGCTCTCTCTCTCTCTCTCTCTCTCTCAAATATAAAAAATAAATAAACTTAAAAGATAGCCTTATTTATCTTTAATCTTTGCTATTACTGCTATAGATTTTTCAAAATCTTGATGTCATTTTGATAGAAGACTAAATAACTCCTTGATCTTGAGTTTGTTGTTTCTAAATCAGCTTATCAGGAGCCTATGGTAAATCAAAGTTATACAGTATGAGGACCTGTCAAGGGGGACCAAGAATCAGCCAATATTTTTCTCATGTTCTTAATGAAACAATCTTCCCAGATGACCACTGTACCCTTGAAGTAGAAAATATGAACTCAATCCAACTGGTAGTATCATTCTGAAGTGTTATGCTTTATTTCTTATTTAGCCTAGATTCTTGAAACTATTTGATCATGTTGTGTTATAATCACACATTTACTTACTTTCTTGCCTCCTGCCTAGCATACACAATCTTACCTATCATCAATACAAAATCACTATTATAAAAAACACATTAGTAATTTTCTGGTAAGTTTTATTCCATTTTGACTAAGATTTTTTTTAACCTCTACAAACCCAAGTTCAATATGATTTGCCTACAACCTCCAATATGACCTTGGACATAACTTGGAACTTAAATTATCTGGCTATAATATTAATTAATTCATTCGTTCATTTATTCAATTGGAATGGAGAAGAATACAGGAAGATATAGGAGGAGTTTTGTCCAAAAAGGAGGAACACAATCAATCAGGTAAAACATTTCTACTTTTTGATGCTATAATTTAACTGGCAGAGCATTAAACAAAGACTTTTGGACCCAGCTTAGCAACTGAACTGTATGATATTAAGTGGGAATTTTGCATCGGTTGGTTAAAATTCTCTTCAGAGCATCTTTTACTTCTTTGTTCCTTAAGCTGTAGATCAATGGATTCAGCATAGGGATCACCAAGGTGTAAAACACAGAGGCCATTTTATCAATATCAAAAGTATGGCTGGATTTGGGCTGCAGGTAAATAAACAATAATGTCCCATAGAACACGACCACCACCGTCAAGTGGGAACTACAGGTTGAGAAGGCTTTGTATCTCCCCTCGGTTGAGTTCATTCTGAGGATGGCCACAAGAATAAACATGTAGGATATGAGAACAATCAAGAGGGAAGAGAGCAGATTACAGCCTGAAAAACTTAAAATGATCAATTCTAATTCATGTGTGTCTGAACAGAGCATGGATATGAGAGGAAGGCAGTCACAGTAAAAATAACTGATAATGTTAGAGCCACAGAAGGACAATTTAAATAATTTGATTGTGAGAAAGAGCGACACAAATGTGCTGTAGAAATAAGGAATAAGGACCAGCGCCCAACGCACCTTCTCTGCCATGATGACCACGTAGAGGAGAGGTTTGCAGATGGCTACGTAGCGATCATAGGCCATTGCTGAAAGAATGAACAGTTCGGTGATGATGAAAATCTCAAAGACCGCCAGCTGGGTGGCACACCAATGGTAGGAAATTGTATTTTTGTGCACCACAAAGTTTACCATCATTTTTGGGCCGATGACAGTGGAGTAACCAAGATCAGTAATTGACAGATGTCTAAGGAAAAAGTACATGGGGGTATTTAGCTTGGAGTCCAAATGGGTCAAGATAACTATGCCCAGATTGCCTGTCACTGTGATCAAATATATGGTGAGGAAGATTGCGAGGAGAGGTGCTTGCAGCCCAGGGTTGCTGGTGATCCCCAGGAGAATAAATTCAGTCACCTCAATCACTGCAGAATGATTCTGTTTCTCCATAGGATTCATCTTGGTAACCTGTGTAAGGTACAAATCACTATGTATTATATTTGAGAGGCTATCTTTTAAAAGAATTTAAAATACTGTGCATGAGATGGAGATATACTCTCTTTACCTTGAAACATAAATGAAAACTCCTCTTCCCCTCAGGCCCAAACTACACACACCTACACTCACACTGTAGTGCAAATGCCTAACCATCAGCTTTTTTAATTGTAATGTATTATAACGTAAATCTCTGAGATTAAGCTTTTGATTGCCAAGGCAGCGGTTTCAAAAACATTGCTCTCAGATAAGCACGTTGCCAGGTACACAACTAGGGAAAGATCAGACCACCTCACTCATGAAGTCCCCCTTTTGGAAGGCCCTGGGTGACCTAGAGGGCTGACTGCTGGAGGTACCCTGCATTTCCCTTCCCAAGCTTTAATTCCTGCCTCCTAGGTTTTAAATTCACCAATGACGAGCAAACCCATGAAACTGCAAACATCCCATCCTTGACGCCAATCAAGGCAGAACTCCAAGTCCTTTCCCCGACCTCTCTGAGACCAAGAATAGCATGGGTCCCCGGGCATTCCTAATTGATAGCTTCACTTTGATAGACTGAGACCTGCACACAAACACATAGTAATGGAAACTTAATTTTTTAATGTTTATTTATTTATTTATTTAATTTTACAAATATTTTTTAATGTTTTTAATGTTTTATTAAACGCAATGTTTAATGTTTTTATTTTTGAGAGAGAGACAGACAGAGCATGAGCAGGGGAGGGGCAGAAAGAGAGGGAGACACAGAATCTGAAGCAGGCTCCAGGCTCTGAGCTGTCAGCACAGAGTCTGACCTGGGGCTCAAACTCACAAACCCTGAGATCATGACCTGAGCCGAGGTCAGATGCTCAACTGACTGAGCCACCCAGGCACCCCAATGTTTACTTATTTTTGAGAGAGGCAGACAGAGCATGAGCGGGGGAGGGGCAGAGAGAGAGAGAGAGACAGAGAGAGACCCAGAATCTGAACAGGCTGCAGGCTCTGAGGCTGTCAGCACAGAGCCTGACTTGGTGATCGAACTCAGGAAAGGTGAGCTCATGACCTGAGCTGAAGGCGGACGCTTAACCGACTGAACCACCCGGCACCCCTATATGTCTGCTTTTTAAAATTCTGAAGCCCAGAAAACAAACATGTACACCTCAACCATAAGCTTTACCTTATTGACAATGATCATATCTGTTTAAAATAACAAGACATTAAAAAACCTTTTCAAATGGTTGATGGAGTGATGCAAAAGGTGATGTTCAGGAAACCTTTGACATTAAATATAGATCTCAATATTCTCACATTACTGCTCAGTCTATTTACACTCTACAAAATCTAATGCTGTACTATATTAATTTCAGAATATTGTTATTTGTATCATGTCCACGTTTGCCACATCTGGTATTTCTGCCTGGCGAATCACTTATACTAACGATCCTCCAATCATACACTCCTTTTGCACTAAAAGGGATTTGGCCAATCTAATTATTTATGAATTCTTCATGGAGATACATCTAAAGAGGCCCAGTGGAAAGAAGAATACAAATGAATATCAAGCACTGATGGGGAACTCATTACGTGCCTGACACTTTTCTGAGCACTTTACATAGATTAACTCATATGATGCATACAGTAATTCTAGAAAATCGATGGTAGGACCGTATCCATGTGAACGTCAAGGAAATGACTTAACTAAGGTCACTCAGATAATAAGTGGTGGGGTCAAAATTTAAAAAAAAAGTTATTCTGTCTTCAGAATATATTCTCATAAACACAATAGGAGTCTTTCTCTCTATTAAGGTCACCCTGAGTCAGTAGGAAATGAATAGTTCAACAAGAGGAACATGAGGTAAATAAGGATACAGGAAGATTCTTGTTAAAACAAACGACAAAAACAGTTAAGTTATTTGACAACAAAGGTGATCTAATAGCACAGCTCAGAGTACCAGAGAATATATAATAGATCTCTCCTACACATCAATCCTATTGATGGCAGAAAAGTATATTGCAAAGGAAAAAGCAATTTTGCAGAGCATAATGCCCTTCAAGACTTTGGTGATGATCCAGTTTAAGCTGTACGTCCTGACATTTTCCAGGACCAGTGTTTTCTACTTACCTTACTGGAGAATCAGCTTTGACTTTCTATTGTTTAAATCCTCACTGGTTGCTGCAGAATGTATTTAAACATTTCCCTGCCCCCTTGAGACTCATTCTGTTAAAGTTTTAATCCGACTCCAGAATTAAAAAAAAAAAATGCATGTAATTACTTGAGTGAGAGTACCATGGGTCTCTGAAATTATTCCTAGAGTATCCCATTGAGAAAGATCAGAAGTGTCTTGTATGGGTGTCTAACTGAATAAATTATACAATATCATTAAACACTGGGAATCACAAATATGCTCAGCATTTCAGTTCATGCACATATTAGTCATATTACACACATACTCTCTCTCTCTCTCTTTCACACACACACACACACACACACACACACAACTATGCAAGGATAAATGAAAGAATGACTTCCTAGAAAAAGATAATGCGATATTGGATAGTACAGCATCCATTATCCAAAGATACTTTTACTAGATATATAATTATGGGCTAACATAAGGCAATGTTTTGTGACTTATATTGTTTCTGCCAATGTATCAGTGGTAAATCTTTTCTTTCCCTGTTCATGAAGTATCTTTCATCTCTGTTTTTAAGGATTTCTCATTATCATTGGGTTTTGGAAATTTGATTGAAATGTGGGTATACTTTCCTTTCTGTTTTACCCTGCTTAGAATATTTTTAGCTTCTTAAATCTTTGGGATTCTAGTTAATGTTTTTTAATGAATTTGGAAAAAAAACCATCTGGCCAACATCTCTTGCAATTGTTTTTTTGTTCCACATTCTCTCTTTTTTCTACTTAGACCTACATTTAAATGTATAGTATACAGCTTGTTATTGTTCTGGAGATCACTTAGACAATTTTCAAAGTGTTTATTTAATTTTTGTTTTCCCTCTGGCTTCATTTTGGGTAGCCTCTATTGTGATATGCTTAAGTGAAGTTACTTCTTTTTCAGCTGTTGTTACTTTCGTCCAATTTATGTGTGTTTGTGTGTAATATTGTATTTTAATTTATAGAAGTTCCCTTGGGTCATCTTTAAATCTTTCATTTGTGTCCTCAAAAGGTGAGTGTTTTTATTAAATTTTTCAATACATTGAGCATATGTTTTCATATGTTTAATATGTTATAAAGTCCTTGCCTGGTAATTCTATCATCACTGTCATTTTAGAACCTATTTTAATTATTTCCTGGGTAGGATCACATGTTTCTTTCTTCACATGCTTTCACTTATATCTAGTACTTGTGATTGGATGCTGAATATTGTGAATTGTCTGTTAATGAAGACTATATATTTTTTATCTTCCTAAGATAATGCTAAGTTATAAACACTGTTAAACAATGTTCATAATGGTATAAACAAGTATTACTTGGCTTTTTTTGAGATTTGTTTTCAAACTATACGAACAGGAATCTGAAGTAGTTTTTACCTCAGATCTCTACTGGATGCCTAGGTGTTAAACATGGATTCTACACTCTGGCTTTCGGAAATTTTCATGTCTTCCTGCCTTATGTGACCCTGGAATTGTTCAGCTCATAATTCCATGCTCATTCTTTTAATCACTTGTGTACTTTCACTATAAACATTCCTAAGTTAGTGTTGAGCCATAAACTCAAGAAGACCTTGTAATGTAATTACTTTAAATGTAAATAAATTCAATTCTCCAAAGGTAGGAATTGGGGGAATTGATTTTTAAGAAATCATGATCCAACTATACATTATCTGCAAAAAAATCACTTTGTTTATACTTTGTTGTGGGTTCAGAAAATACAGAGTAAATAAGATTGCAAAGATACCTACCCCTTATCCCCTTCACCCCCCCCAAAAAAAAACTTGAAAGAAACAAACACACACTTAGTTTACTGATGCAGCATTTAATAAAGTTTCCAGTGGGAATAATGTAAAGTTCTATGGGATAACTAAAATAAACTTTGAATCAAAAGCAAGGAATATTTTGGGTGAGTGCATTTAATTAAGATCCAAAATATGAACTGAATATATATAAGTATATTGGTTAAATAGAAGAGATTGATTTGTACATGATAATTAGTCTTTGTTCTGGAGTCAAAAGGAATTAGATACATTATCAAGTGACATTTGCCTTTATCATTGTTTATTAGAACATTATTCCATATTGAATATTAGATACAAAGTTTGTGCTGATTCTTAAAGACCCTGTGGAAGGCAATTTTTACCTCTTTGTTTCTTAAGCTGTAGATCAAGGGGTTTAGCATGGGGATCACTAATGTGTAAAACACAGAAGCCATTTTATCAGTATCAAAGGAGTGGGCAGATTTGGGCTGCATGTACATAAATAGTAGAGATCCATAGAACACAATCACCACTGTCAAATGAGACCCACACGTGGAGAAAGCTTTTTTCCTACCCTCTGCAGAATGCATTTGAAATATGGATATCAGAATTAGTATGTAAGACACGAGGACTACCACCAGGGAAGAGATCAAATTAAATGCTGAAAATAGTATGATCAACAATTCTATTTCTTGTGCATTTGAGCAGAGCATAAGTAACAAGGCAACATCATCACAGTAGAAATGACTGATGACATTAGAACCACAGAAGGTCAATGTAAAAATTTTAATAGTGAACATTAGAGCCTGAAAGGTACTGTAGAGGTATGGAATGCCCACTAGCATGTGACAAAGTCTCTGCGACATAATGACATTGTAGAGCAGAGGGTTACAGATGGCCAAATAGCGGTCATAGGCCATGGCCGACAAGATGAAAAATTCACTAATGATGAACATAAGGAAGAAAGCCAATTGTGTGGCACATGCATAATAAGAAATGGCATTTTGATCCACAACAAAATTTACCAGCATCTTGGGACAAATGACAGTAGAATTACCAAGATCAATGAAAGCCAGATGTTTGATAAAAAAATACATAGGTGTATGTAGGCGGGAGTCAACCTGGGTCAAGATGATCATGCCCAGGTTGCCCACCACTGTGACTGTATAGATGATGAGGAAGACCCCAAAAAGGGGAACCTGTAGCTCAGGCTGCCTTGTGACTCCCATCAGAATGAATTCCGTCGGTGATGTTAGATTCTGTTGGCCCATGTACTCCAGTTAGCTCTTCTGAGAAGACACAGAGAGGTTGCTATTAGCTTTCATGTAGTTCATTTAAATAAATTACAATATTTGTAGACACAATGTAAATATTTCTTTGTAGTGGGGATAGAAGAAGAATTTCCACGTCTTATTTTGAAACTAAAACAAATGATGGAATTATCTACTTCTCAGCGAGAGATCCACATGAAACAAATGTACTGGGATAGCCAATTAAACTTTAAATAGAGCCAACAATATTTGGAACATACCCATTGATTTTTTAAAAAGCCACACAAGATTGGCAAAGATGTTGGTGTAGGAGGATGCTGGGCTCACTGCGTCCTGCTGGTCACTTAGATTCCACCCACGTTGGCCTAGATAACCCAGAAAACCACCAGAAGACTAGCAGAACGGAATCTCTGGAGCCAAGCGTAGACAAGAGGCCTACTGAAGAGGGTAGGAAGGGCAGAAAGGTGGTGAGTGTTACACGGACTGGCGGGAGGGAGCTAGGACAGTGGAGGGGCATCCCACTGGGCAAGGCAGAGCCCCTGAAGTCTGGCTTGCAGAGAGGAGAGGCCCGATTCTGTGAGTTATGACAGCCAGTGGGACTTAACATCTGGAATGTTAAAAGTCAACAGCTCTGCTCTCAGAGAGTGGGGAGGGTGAGAGGACACCGGCAGGGAGAGTTGTTGAACCCCAGAAGGACAGAGCTCAGCAGGGGAACAAAGGCACTGGCAAGTGCCATTTCCCTCTCCCATCCCCGAGCGTAATTCTAAAGGGAACCAGTTCCCTTCACCGAACTTGCTTGCACCCTGCAAACGCCTAATGCTGTGCTTCTGTGGATCCATGCCTCCGATGGGCATGCCTTCCTCCCAGTGCTGCAGGGTCCCTCCCACAGAGGACCACCAAGGGCAAAGCTAGCTAAGCCTGCCCCACCATCCCCTGTGCAACTTGTGGATCCACCCCGTCTAATATGCCCTTGGCCAAATCCCATCTAAGCAGCACCATAAGCCTGGCAGTGTGCAAGCAGCCCAGACAAGGGCCACACCACTCCACAGTGAGTCCTGCCCCTGGGAGAGGAGAAAATAAGGTACACACCAGTCTGACAGTGGCCCCAGTGATGGGCTAGGGGCAGACATCAGGTCTGACTGCGGCCCCACTCACCAACTCAAGTTACTCCAGACAGCACAGGAGAAGTGCCCTTCAAGTTGGAGCTACCACAGGGACTACCCAAAGGACAAAATGGAAGAATTATCCTCAAAAGAAACTCCAGGAAGTAGCAACAGCTAAAAGATTGATCAAAACTGATTTAAGAAATACAACAGAACAAGAACTTAGAATAATAGTCATAAAATTAATCGCTGGGCTTGAAAAAAAGTATAGAGAACAGCAGAGAATCTATTGCTACAGAGATCAAGGGACTCAAAAATAGTCATGAGGAATTAAAAAATGCTATAAATGAGGTGCAAAATAAAATGGAGGCGGCCATAGCACGGATTGAAGAGGTAGAGGAGAGAATAGGTGAATTACAAGATAAAATTATGGAAAAAGGGGAAGCTGAGAAAAAGAGAGATAAAAAAATCCAGGAGTATGAGGGGAGAATTAGAGAACTAAGTGATGCAATCAAACGGAATAATATCCATATCATAGGAATTCCAGAAGAAGAAGAAGAGAGGGAAAGGGGCTGAAGGTGTACTTGAACAAATCATAGCTGAGAAGTTCCTGATCTGGGGAAGGAAACAGGCATTGATATCCAAGAGGGAACAGAGAACTCCCTTCAGATGTAACTTGAATTGATCTTCTGCATGACATATCAGGGTGAAACTGGCAAAATACAATGATAGAATTCTGAAAGCAGCTAGGGATAAACAGGCCCTAACATACAAAGGTAGACACATAAGACGAGTGGCAGACCTATCTACTGAAACTTGGCAGGCCAGAAAGGAATGGCAGGAAATCTTCAATGTGATGAACAGGAAAAATATGCAGCCAAAAATCTTTTACCCAGCAAGTCTGTCATTCAGAATAGAAGGAGAGATAAAGCTTCTCCCAAACAAGCAAAAACTGAAGGAATTCATCACCAGTAAACCAGTCCTACAAGAGATCCTAAAGGGGACTCTATGAGTGAAATGTTGCAAGGACTACAAAGTACCAGAGACATCACTACAAGCATGAAACATATAGACATCACAATGACTCTAAACCCACATCTTTCAATAATAGTACTGAATGTAAGTGGACTAAATGCTCCAACCAGAAGACATAGGGTATCAGAATGGATTAAAAAAAAAAAAAAGACCAATCTATTTGCTGTCTACAAGAGTCTCATTTTAGGCCTGAGGACACCTTCAGATTGAAAGTGAAGGGATGGAGAACTATCTATCATGCTCCTGGAAGTCAAAAGAAAGCTGGAGTAGACATACTTATAGCAGACAAACTAGACTTTAAATTAAAAGGCTGTAACAAGAGATGAAGAAGGGCATTATATAATAATCACAGGTCTATCCATCAGGAAGAGCTAACAATTATAAATGTATATGCACCGAATACAGGAGTTCCCAAATATATAAAACAATTACTCACAAACATAAGCAACCTTGTTGATAAGAATGTGGTAACTGCAGGGGACTTTAATACCCCACTTACAACAATGGATAGATTATCTAGACACAGGATCAATAAAGAAACCAGGGCCCTGAATGATACATTGGATCAGATGGACTTGACAGACATATTTAGAACTCTGCATCCCAAAGCAACAAAATATACTTTCTTCTCGAGGGCACATGGAACATCCTCCAAGATAGATCACATACTGGGTCACAAAACAGACCTTCATAAGTATAAAAGAATTGAGATCATACCATGCACACTTTCAGACCACAATGCTATGAAACTTGAAATCAACCACAGGAAAAAGTCTGGAAAACCTCCAAAAACATGGAGATTAAGTAATACCCTACTAAAAAATGAATGGGTCAACCAGGTAATTAGAGAAGAAATTAAACAATATATGGAAAACATGAAAATGAAAATACAACACTCCAAATGCTTTGGTATGCAGCAAAGGCAGTCCTGAGAGAAAAATACATTGCAATCCAGGCCTATCTCAAGAAACAAGAAAAATCCCAAATACAAAATCTAACAGCACACCTAAAGGAAATAGAAGCAGAACAGCAAAGGCAGCCTAAACCCAGCAGAAGAAGAGAAATAATAAAGATCAGAGCAGAAATAAATAATATCGAATCTAAAAAAACTGTAGAGCAGATCAACAAAACCAAGAGTTGGTTTTTTGAAAAAATAGACAAAATTGATAAACCTCTAGCCAGGCTTCTCAAAAAGAAAAGGGAGATGACCCAAATAGATAAAATCATGAATGAAAATGGAATGATTACAACCAATCTCTCAGAAATACAAGCAATTATCAAGGAATACTATGAAAGATTATATGCCAACAAACTGGACAACCTGGAAGAAATAGACAAATTCCTAAGCACCCACACACTTCCAAAACTCAAATAGAAAGATAGAAAATTTGAAAAGACCCATAACCAGTGAAGAAATTGAATCAGTTATCAAAAATCTCCCAACAAATAAGAGTCCAGGACCAGATGGCTTCCCTGCAGAATTCTAGCAGACATTTAAAGCAGAGATAATACCTATCCTTCTCAAGCTTTTCCAAAAAATAGAAAGGGAAGGAAAACTTCCAGACTCATTCTATGATGCAAGCATACTTTGATTCCCAAACCAGACCCAGCAAAAAGAGAGAACTAAAGGCCAATATCTCTGATGAACATGGATGCAAAAATTCTCAACAAGATACTAACAAATCAAATTCAACAGCATATAAAAAGAATTATTCACCATGATCAAGTGGGATTCATCCTTGGGCTGCAGAGCTGGTTCAATATTTGCAAATCAATCAATGTGATATATCACCTTAACAAAAGAAAAGATAAGAACCATATGATCCTGTCAATCGATGCAGAAAAAGCATTTGACAAAATTCAGCATCACTTCTTAATAAAAACTCTCAAGAAAGTTGGGATAGAAGGAACATACTTAAACATCATAAAAGCCATTTATGAGAAGCCCATAGCTAATATCATCCTCAGTGGGGAAAAACTGAGAGCTTTCCTCCTGAGATCCGGAACACGACAGGGATGTCCACTCTCACCGCTATTGTTTAACATAGTGTTGGAGGTTCTAGCATCAGCAATCAGACAACAAAAGGAAATCAAAGGCATTAAAGTTGGCAAAGATGAAATCAGGCTTTCACTTTTTGCAGATAACATGATATTATACATGGAAAACCAAATAGACTCCACCAAGAGTCTCCTAGAACTGATACATAAATTCAGCAAAGTTGCAGGATAAAAAATCAATGTACAGAAATCAGTTGCGTTCTTATACACTAATAATGAAGCAACAGAAAGACAAATAAAGAAACTGATCCCATTCACAATTGCACCAAGAAGCATAAAATACCTAGGAATAAATCTAACCAAAGATGTACAGGTTCTGTATGCTGAAAACTATAGAAAGCTTATGAAGGAAATTGAAGAAGATATAAAGAAATGGAAAAACATTCTGTGCTCATGGATTGGAAGAATAAATATTGTTAAAATGTCAATACTACCCAAAGCTATCTACACATTCAATGCAATCCTAGTCAAAATTGCACCAGCATTCTTCTCGAACCTAGAACAAGCAATCCTAAAATTTGTATGGAACCACAAAAGGCCCCGAATCGCCAAAGTAATATTGAAGAAGACCAAAGCAGGAGGCGTCACAATCCCAGACTTTAGCCTCTACTACAAAGCTGTAATCATCAAGACAGCATGGTATTGGCACAAAAACAGACACATAGACCAATGGAATAGAATAGAGACTCCAGAATTGGACCCACAAAAGTATGGCCAACTAATCTTTGACAAAGCAGGAAAGAACATCCAAAGGAAAAAGGACAGTCTCTTTAACAAATGGTGCTGGGAGAAATGGACAGCAACATGTAGAAGACTGAAACTAGACCACTTTCTTACACCATTCACAAAAATAAACTCACAATGGATGAAGGACCTGAATGTGAGACAAGAAACCATCAAAACCCTAGAGGAGAAAGTGGAAAAAAACCTCTCTGACCTTAGCTGCAGCAATTTCTTACTTGACACGTCTTCAAAGGCAAAGGAATTAAAAGCAAAAATGAACTATTGGGACCTCATGAAGATAAAAAGCTTCTGCACAGCAAAGGAAACAACCAACAAAATAAAAAGGCAACCAACGGAATGGGAAAAGATATTTGCAAATAACATATCGGACAAAGGGCTAGTATCCAAAACCTATAAAGAATTCAGCAAACTCCACACCCAAAAACCAATTAATCCAGTGAAGAAATGGGCAGAAAACATGAATAGACACTTCTTTAATGAAGACATCCAGATGGCCAACAGGCACATGAAAAGATGCTCAAAGTCACTCCTCATCAAGGAAATACAAATTAAAACCACACTCAGATATCAGCTCACACCGGTCAGAGTGGCTAAAATGAACAAATCAGGAGACTATAGGTGCTGGCGAGGGTGTGGAGAAACTGGAACCCTCCAGCACTGTTGGTGGGAATGCAAACTGGTGCAGCTGCTCTGGAAAACAGTGTGAAGTTTCCTCAAAAAATTAAAAATAGATCCACCCTATGACCCAGCAATAGCCCTGCTAGGAATCTACCCAAGGGATACAGGAGCGCTGATGCATAGGGGCACTTATTCCCCAATGTTTATAGCAGCACTCTCAACAATAGCCAAATTATGGAAAGAGCCTAAATGTCCATCAACTGATGAATGGATAAAGAAGATGTGGTTTATATATACAAGGGAATACTACTTGGCAATGAGAAAGAATGAAATCTGGCCTTTTGTAGCAACGTGGATGGAACTGGAGAGTGTGATGCTAAGTGAAATAAGCCATACAGAGAAAGACAGATACCATATGTTTTCACTCTTATGTGGATCCTGAGAAAATTAATAGAAACCCATGGGGGAAGGGAAGGAAAGAAAAAAGAGGTTAAAGTGGGAGAGAGCCAAAGCATAAGAGACTCTTAAAAACTGAGAACAAACTGAGGGTTGGTGGGGGGTGGAGGGAGGGGAAAGTGGGTGATGGACATTGAGGAGGGCTCCTGTTGGGATGAGCACTGGGTGTTGTATGGAAACCAATCTGAAAATAAATTTTATATTTAAAAAACGAAATAAAATAAAAGTCTATTCATAAAAAAAGTAAAAAGCCATACAAGCATTAATACAGATTTATTAGACTTTATTTCATCTACACAATGGTATCAATTTTCCTTTTGTACACTTCCATTTTTGTATGATAATTCCAGTGAAATTTTGATATTCTTTTTAAAAAAATTTTTTTTTAACATTTTATTTATTTTTGAGACAGAGAGAGAGCATGAACGGGGGAGGGGCAGAGAGAGAGGGAGACACAGAATCGGAAGCAGGCTCCAGGCTCCGAGCCATCAGCCCAGAGCCCGACGCGGGGCTCGAACTCACGGACCGCGAGATCGTGACCTGAGCCGAAGTCGGACGCTTAACCGACTGAGCCACCCAGGCGCCCCAGAAATTTTGATATTCTTAATGAAAGAAGCAGAAATAATCTGGAGGTAATGCAGTTTAAGATTTAGGTTCCTCATTTGCATTGTCAAGGCCATGAATGAGGCTTTAGGCATGAACTAACAAAGTAATATATCTTTGTAAATGTTGCAAATGTAAAATATTTTAACCTTGATCAATTAAGCTCATTTTCTCTCTCCATTCCAACTTCTCCATCATCCTTCAGCTAATGTCAAGATAGTTTGTCATGTCTGAGGACATTTGTGGGATCCAGTTAAAGAGAGGTTGAGTAAACAATACTTTATTTGATAGTTACTGAATATATCTATATGGTTCAAAATCAATGATATTTATCACTGAAAAGTGCCATCCATTTGGTGTAAGAACAGCTGTTAAGAACACTCCTACCACCCAATATGCTGAGATGTATGTCATTAATAAGAACATATTTATGGATATTATAATGCTTTTTTTTGTAAAACAGAGAGAGATAGAGACAGAGACAGAGACAGCATGAGTGAGGGAGGGAGAGGGGCAGAGAGAGAGAGGGAGAGAGAGAATCCTAAGCAGGCTCTGCATTGTCAGTACAGAGCCCCACGTGGGACTCAAACTCACAAACCCTGAGATCATGACCTGAGCCAAAATCAGGCTTACCTGATTGAGCCACCCAGGCACCCCAAGATTTTATGATGCTTTTGATTATTAGTTTTAGAGCTGAACTTTAAGATTATGTTTCCATTGTAAATAAATATTCACATTTACATTGCAACTTACATGCATAGTTTTATTTCTTCTCTTTTAATTTTTTTTTTAACATTCATTTATTTGAGAGAGAGAGAGAGAGAGAGAGAGAGTACAAGCAGGGAAGGGTCAGAGAGAGGGAGACAGAGGACTGGGAGCAGGCTCCAAGCTGTCAGCACAGAGCCCATTGTGGGATTTGAACTCACAAATCATGACGTCATGACCTGAGCTGAAATCAAGCGTCTGCCGCTTAACTGACTGAGCGACCCAAGCTCCCCTATTTCTTTTCTTTTTTTTTTTTTTTAAAGAACGATCTCAAATTAGGATAAGCCTCAAAATGCACAAGGTTTGGATCCACTCCTGCTAAAATATACAGTTTATATCAATATTCAGGGATTTTGAATATGGAATTTTACATGCTATATTGCCTCTGCTTTGCTTATTTATATGCATAGATTGATTCTTCCACTGTGGATATGATAAGGTCTATAAAACATTTAACATGTTTATTTGAGTGTTTATTATGTCAATTTATTTCTCAAATTCCACAAAGGGATATACGTAGGGCACAACACTGTGATTTGCAAATATTTCTCTGATAAGTGTCGCCTTCATTTCATAAAATTTACATTGGAAGTCAGTGAAACAAAGTGATTGAAGACAGTGAAACTGCTTTAGCTCAACCCACCTGGATTCCCTTCCTTTCCCACTGTTTTTCAGTGAACGTTCGGAACTCTGTTAGCATGATTTTCAAGTGGAGAAGGAATTGGAATTGAACATATTCAGTCAGATAAAATACAGAATAGAATTACTTTCACATAACGAGATGTGTAGCTTTAGTCAGTACAACTAGTAGTCCAAGGGGGTTAAGGTAGACACTTCTACCTATCAGATGAAACTCCCGGGAGCCTACCACAGGCCAGCTGGAGTCTGAAGCTACCTGGGGGCAGCTGGCAGATTTCTAAGAATCTGATAATTTTTAGTGTTGAGTCAGCCAGTTTGATCCCCGGAGTGGGCATGGACAAGAGAGGCAGTACTGGAGATACCATCCCATTTTCCTGGATGATATTGTCTATTGTTTCTCCATTGAGTTCCTCCCTGCTTTCAGGGCCTTCCTCTTGCACGAATAAGCGCCAAGGGTCGCCGGACCTGCTGTCATGGGTTTTCCCGCAGAACGGAAAATGCACCGGCTTAACAAAGGGATTCAGAATTCTGGTACCAATCCCACCACTTTGAAGTCGTCAATGTATTGCTAAGAACTAGTCTAATGTTTATTGAGTTTCTCTCCACTTTCAGTGTCAGTTTTTACCTCTCTATGAAGATATCTGGATTCTTTCGCCCTGTTTTTTTTTCTCTTTTAATTTTTATTTTATTATAAAAATAATTGACATGAGATCTACATTGTTAAAAGATTTTTAACTCTACAACACAGCATTGTTAACTAGGCACGATGTTGTATGACACATCTCTAGATCTTACTCATCTCACATAACTGAAACTTTATACCTGTTGATTAGCAATTCCCCATATGATCTAGGAACCCTGCTTCTGAGCATTTATCAAAAAGAATGGCTATTAAGGTCTTAAAGAGAGATTAACACCCTATCCACTCTTATTTTGAAAAGGATATCTGATCAGTTTTGAACATCTTTTTTTTTTTAAATTTTTTTAATGTTTATTTATTATTGAGAGACAGAGAAACACGGAGCATGAGCAGGGGAGGGGCCGAGAGATGGAGACACACAGAATCTGAAGCAGGCTCCAGGCTCTGAGCTGTCAGCACAGAGTCCAATGCGGGGCTCGAACCCACAAACCGCGAGATGGTGACCTGAGCCCAAGTCAGATGCTTAGCCAACTGAGGCACCCAGGTGCCCCAGTTTTGAACTTCTTGATGCATATATTTTAAATACTTCCATTTAGGGCTAACCATTAAAACAGGATATAAAAAACGACATATTGAAAATGACTTTTCAATCTTCAGACATGGTAATATTAGGTAGGAAATATTTGGGGTTCAGGGCTTTCTCCATAATTCTTTTTTTTTTTTAATTTTTTTTAACGTTTTTTTAAATTTATTTTTGAGACAGAGAGAGACAGAGCATGAATGGGGGAGGGTCAGAGAGAGGGAGACACAGAATGGAAACAGGCTCCGGGCTCTGAGCTGTCAGCACAGGGGCCCGATGCGGGGCTCGAACTCACGGACCGCGGGATCGTGACCTGAGCCGAAGTCGGCGCTCAACCGACTGAGCCACCCAGGCGCCCCTCTCCATAATTCTTAGAAGTCATTCTATTTATTTTCCAGGCTATTCAATCAGTTTATAAATCCCATTCTGAATAAAGAAATCAAGTAGGAAGCAAATCAGTCACGGAAAAAAAACAAAAAACAAAAAACAAACAACTAAAATATTTACAAGCTCATGCCTTGGAGTCCTTATATTAAAATTATTTGTAGTTTATAAAATATTGCATGGGTAATAATATATCTTAAAATATTCTTTTTCAAATATTTCATTGGATATATTCATACTAAAGAATATTATTAAATATTACATAGGACACATATTACAAATTATTTGTTGTTAATATGAAATCCATATGTAACTGGGCATTCTGTAGTTTATGTAGAAATCCTAACCTTAACAGTTTCTAGTTGATGAGACCAATATTGATTTTTTCAGATACTTTTGGCTTCCTCTTCACTTGTAATATCCAAATTCCACTATCAACTCTCACAGATCAAATGGATCTATGACACATAGTCAATTCATAGGATTTAGTGCCCTAAAAAGACAATTCTCCTCCCCGGAACCCCGGTTAACAAAAAGTATAATGAATTTTTGTGGTGTGTTGGAAAGAATCTGCTGTCAGTGACCATGGGAGTGTCCATGACCAGAAGCCAGGAATCATGGGAAATTACCAGCATCCAAGTGATAATCAAAATTAACAAATCCTATCTACTCACCTTTAACAGACTGGATTTTCTTCTCCTAAATTACTCTTACTTTTCCTTTGGGCAGGGAGAATTTATGTTTCTCCTCTTCTTTGCAATGCTCCCTGAGGAAGTTACATGTAATTCATTCAGATGAAAGTGCCCAAATCATCTGAGAGATATTTTTAAGTTGCTTTGTGTTACCTACTAATTATCGAGGATATCCTACATATTCCCTAGTGAAAAAATGTAAGAGACAATTCAAGGAAAGGAACAAAACAACGTAAATGATAATGTACAGCTCCATGGAGACCTACATGATATAAATACATTCATTTAGAGTCAGTGATGAAAGTAACAATGGAAAATAGTTTGACATCAGCTTTATCCCAGTAAAACTGGAATAGCTCCAAAAATCATGGATACATTTGACAATAACATCATAATTGGACAAGAATTTTTCTTGGAATTTATTATTAGAATACAAGCATATCAGTAGGCACTGGGTTAAAATACATCATTTAACCTCAGTAAGATAGATATTACTATTTCCATATTCAAAGGACACCAAACTCAGATGACTTGCCGAAAGTCACATGGCTGACAAGTAGAAGATTTGAAATTAAAGCCTCATCTTTAAATGACTGATATACATGCCTTGACCTTTCATATGGCAAACCTGTAACCATGATTGTAATGCAATGTATCGCCCTAATGATTGCCTCAAGTATAATGTTTCCTGAGCTGAGATCCTACCAATCTTTGATTCCCATGAACTGTACTCATTAAGAGTAAAATCTATTGTCTTGTTCTCAAATTCACTAATTGTTTTTTTATGCAGTATCTAGTTTGCTGTAAAAAAAATAATGAATAAGAGATGCCTGAGTGGCTCAGTCAGTTAAGCGCCTGAAGCTTGATTTCAGCTCAGGTCATGATCTCAAAGTTTATGAGCTTGAGCCCTATGTCTGGCTCTGTACTGAGAGCCTGGTTGGGGTTCTTTCTCTCCTGCTTGAGATTCTCTCTCTCCCTCTCTCTGCCCCTCCCCTGCTTGTGGTCTCTCTCTCTCTCTCAAAATAAATAAATAAACTTAAAAAAAAAGAACAATAAAATGCTTATGACTGATATTACCTCCTGCCCCTAGTAACTCATTTAGGTTCTCTATCATAATTCCTGTTTCTCTTTTTAATATCCATATTTTCCTTTAAATTCTTGCAAATATTTGCAATTGTTTTAAAGTCCTAATCTGCTATTTCTATTATCTCTGTTATTTCTAGGTCTAATACCGATGATTTACTTTTCCTGGGATTATGGATGACATTTTCCTGTTTTTTCAACTTGCAGAGAAATATAACTTTAGATGCTAAACCTTGCAAACATTCTGCAGTTGAGTAGAGAATTTTTACATCTTTCTTTAAACAGTGTTGAGTTTTCTTTTGGCAAGGAGTTTGTTTACTTTTATTTACTTGACATTCTACTTAATCCTGTTGAAAGTTAATATTGAGCTGTGTTAAAATGGAGTCTAGTGAATCTTTTCCTCTGGGGTGAGTTCTTTTCTCTTTTGCTATCTCCACTGGAAGCCCTATATAGTCAATAAATTTCCTCACTAAGTGTTGACAGAATTTAAATATATCTGATATATCTTGTGTGAATCAGTAGTTTTCATCATACAGATTCCTGATGATTTCTTTCTCCCTGGTAGTTGTTCCTGATCTGGACTTATGGGGTCTTCTCTTAATATGTGCACTTCGGAAGTCATCCAAAGTCTCAAACGTCATGCCAACATCTTGATCACTTTGTTTAGGTCTTTCTACTCCAGGACTAAGCTCCCACATTTCAGGCACCCCAGCCCTTCCTGATCTGATTTTGTCTTTTCATTTCAGTGTGACTATTGTGTTCTCCATGTGTTCCCAACCACCACCCCGTGTCAGGAACCAGTAAACGTGCCCCCTTACAGATCACAGTAATGAGCTGCCAATCATCAAATATCTGAAAACATCTGTCACATGTGTGTTCTCCAATTTTCAGTGGTTTTCCGCAGCAGGCTTATTAAAATCCAGATTCCAGTTACAGAGATTGACAAAAGCCCTCAGAAATGACATGCTACCAATTTTCCCTTATCAGTCTGATTTTTAGCATCCTCCTATTTCCCTCCATGATTATCTACTTTTTTTGAACAGATATCTAGATATTCTGATGTAAGTGTCTTTGGGAAGATGTTTATTCTCCAATCTTTCTTAAAACGAATATTCCATTATTTTTGATAACCCCTCATCTCTAGTGTGTACCATAATGCCTAGAGTATATCATCCATCAGTAAACATTAGTTTGGTGAGTGTAAGCACTGACTCTAAGCCGGATTTCAAGCAGGATTTCTTCCAAATCATTCTGCATGTTAAACCAAGAATAGAGATAGGTGTCCTAACCATCAGAAATTTGCTTGTTTACTGTGTGTGCGTACATTGCTTTTAAAGTAGTAACATTTGTTAGTGTCCTTATCTTGAACATCTGCATAAAGACAAAGTTTGGGGGAACCTGGGTGGCTCAGTTAGTTGAGCAACCAAGTCTTGATTTCTGTCCAGGTCATGATCTCATAGGTCATAGGATGGAGAGCCCTGGGCTCTGCCCTGACAGTGGAAAACCTGCTTGGGATTTTCTCTCTCTCTCTCTTTCTCTTCCTCTCCCCCCTCACAATAAATAACTAAACTTCAAAAAAAAAAAAAAGACAAAGTTTGTAACATGCCTAGAAACCTTTAAATATTTATCACTTAGTTAATTCACTTTTCTTTTGAACAGATTTATCTTCAGTTATTGTTCCTATTATATGCTACTGAATTTCAAAAATCTCCCCATCTTTTGTTTGATGTTTTCTTAAATTATTAATAGCATTTTAGTTAATTATACACTTTAGGGAGATACAGAAATCATGGGAAAGTGTAAATTCCCTTGAGAGACAGTGTCCTAAGTTACTGTATAACATTGAAGCTGTCATAGATCTCCTTAGAGGCCAATGTCAAGTGTGTGTATATATATAGACGTCCCTTCTGTACAAACTTGTCCTCTTAGAGGAAAAGTATTAAATATGTTAAAACTGTTCATTAGTTTGTTATTCTGCTCCTTGTACATTAATAGATAAAATTTGCCTTCAATTATTTTACCTGGAGTTATCTTTATATACATACTATTAATATAATAACTCTGTATATCACATAATTATTAATGGAAACTGTTTTTCACCAATAAAAAACATGGAAAAGTACACAGAGTTTCTAAAGCTGAAAGATTAAAATTTTTTTGGTAAGTTCAATTAGTTTTGTAAGCTTTTTTTTTTCTTTTTCTTTGAATTTCCTCATAATTAGTAGATTAGTTAGAAAATTTGTTTTAAGTCTGGTAGAATCATATGAGTGCTAAGAATATTAGAGATTATGTCATCTAACTCAACACCTTATCATTCAATTCTGCTTCAATATCATCTTAAATTTTGCAGAGGATGGGTATCTCTGAATAAGCACTGTAATTGAGTTTCTAAATTCCATTTGGAAGTGCCGTGTTTTTAATTATACTCACGATGAAAACTGTTTACAATAGACAATCTTTCCTTGAGAAAATGTTTTTTAGTTGGTGTTCTGAAAAGAAGAAGCAGACAGTTCCATGAGAATTCTAACCAATGCAACTTTCTGCAGTGATGGAAATGTCTATAATTTCTGCTGTTCAGCATATTGACTACCAGTCACATATGGGTCTTGAGCACTTGAATGGGGACTAGTTCACATAATTTAAATTTAATTCAGTTTCACTTTATGTGTAAATATTTTCATGAAATCACACTGCATAGGATACTTGGGACGTGATAGACTAATGTTATATTCAGTAATGAAAAGTCTGGGCTTAACATCATTTGTTGAAAGCGCTCATGCATTGTGGCAAATATATTGATAGTTTCTGAGCAGCATATGAGAAATTGTGAATATTTATGGGCCAGTAATTTATCAAAGGAAATGTTAAACCATCCATTTACATTTACATTTAAATTCCATTTAAATTTTTTTTTAATTTTTTATGTTTATTTATTTTTGAGACGGAGAGAGACAGAGCATGAACAGAGGAGGGTCAGAGAGAGAGGGAGACACAGAATCTGAAACACTGAAACAGGCTCCAGGCTCTGAGCTGTCAGCACAGAGCCCGATGTGGGGCTCGAACTCACCACCGTGAGATCATGACCTGAGCCAAAGTCGGTCGCCCAACCGACTGAGCCACTCAGGCGCCCCTAAATGCCATTTTAAATAAAATGAGCCAGATATTTAAAATTGGGGAAAGGTAAATTGGTTGACTAAAATATTTTTTTTCATGATCTATATTTGTCCACATCTTCCCTTAAAGAAACTCACATAGCAATTGCCTATCAATATATTGCTTATCTACCTCCATATCTATCATCTATTACCTATCATCTATCTATCTATCTATCTATCTATCTATCTATCTATCTTTTATCTAATCTACATCTATCATTTTTCTGTTATATATATCTTAACTATCTTTTCTATAATTTGGGTATTTATTATACACTCAAAACAATATTTAGCATCTTGCTTGCAATATCTCCTATTTTCTTTTCAATAATCATGTGACGTAGTTGTAATTATATGCAGTCTGAGAAAAGAAAAATGAGTTTGCCAAAGTCAGTAAGTCAGTAGTGAAAGTGATTTCCTGGGTCTCAGAGTAGGTGATTTCACTGGGGGTGTCCTTCCAAGGGCTCATCAGAAGCCATCACAAGAAACCAGGGATCCATGCACTTTGAAGAGTATCATGGCACCAGCTTGAAGGTCAACCCCTGCCTTAGATCTTCTTGTAATTTATTTCTTTCATGTCTAAATAAGAAGAGTTGAGACCATAGCTTAAATTTAACTTTGCAAATTCTTTTCACTTGCCATCAGTGTCCCTCATTCTGGTATCACCTTTCTTTCTATTGAGGTGGGCACCATAGAAACAGACTAAAATTTTTGAGAGTCTAAATGCTTTTTCAATATTTCCTTATGGGATAGAATCATAAGTAACCCTGAAAAAAATTAAGAAGCAATTTAATAAAGCTCCAGCTATTATAAATGAGTAGACTTAGATTCAGCAAAATGATTTATTTAAAGACACAACTCTAAACATGTTTCTGTTTGTTTTTACTAAATGCCAGACTGTCCTGTTCATTCTAATTCCTTTATTTTTTTTCATATCAGACTTCAAGATAAGGAATTAACAAATGGCCGAAGAAAATTTCACAGCTGTTACTGAATTTATTCTTTTGGGATTGACAGATAATGCTGACCTGAAAATCATGCTTTTTGTGTTGTTCTTGGTGATTTATGCAATTACCTTGGCAGGGAATCTGGGCATAATTTTCTTAATTCAAATCACTCCCAAGCTCCACACACCCATGTACTTTTTCCTAAGCTGCCTTTCATTTATAGATGCCTGCTATTCATCTGTTATTGCACCGAAAATGCTGATCAACTTCTTGGTTGTGAGGGAAACAATCTCATTCTCTGCCTGCATAGTGCAGCATTTGTTTTTTGGGGTGTTTATCACCACGGAAGGCTTCTTGCTGTCATTGATGGCCTATGACCGCTATGTGGCCATTGCCAACCCTTTGCTTTACAGTGTAGTCATGTCTAAAAGGAAGTGTGTAGGGCTGGTCACTGGGTCATTCGTAGGTGGAATGCTCAACTCATTGATACACACAATAAGCTTGGGAAGACTGTCCTTTTGTGGGTCCAATGTTGTTAGCCACTTCTTCTGTGATGTTCCCCCACTGCTAAAGCTGTCGTGTTCTGATACATCCAAGAATGAGTTGCTGCTCTTAACTTTTTCTGGAGTCATTGCCATCGCTACTTTTTTGATTGTGGTCATTTCCTACATTTTCATTTTTATCACTATCCTGAGGATCAGTTCAGCAGCAGGTAGACAGAAAGCCTTCTCCACCTGTGCCTCTCACCTGACTTCTGTGACCATATTCTATGGTACCTTAAGCTTTAGTTACATTCAGCCAAGTTCCCAGTATTCTGTGGAGCAGGAGAAGGTGGTTTCTGTGTTCTATACACTAGTGATTCCCATGTTAAACCCACTTATTTACAGTTTGAGAAACAAAGAGGTAAAGGATGCTGTGAAAAGGGCCATAGAGACGAAACATTTCCCCTGTTAATTTCAAGTCCTTGTGAATTGTACAACAGTCCACCGGTCCCTTCTTTACTTAACTAACGTTCGCATGAATTTAATTAACTGTAGTTTCTTAGTACAAACCATATATTCTACATACTCATTTTCACACGAGAAAACAAAAGTATTTCTACTTTTGTAGAAAGTGATTTAACTCATAATTGCATTTTAGAACAGATAACAAAGCTTAGCTCATGTGAGATATGTATCTGCATCAATTTTAATAAAATTAATTCAACAAAATTATTTCATCACTTCCTAGAATTGTGTATTTTCTGATGTTTGGAAAACGGAAAGAAAAAAATATACATATACTGTTGGAGATATAAAGAATTAGGGGTTCTTCTAAGATACTTAAAAATTATTTGCCCACAAATTTAACTGCATACATTTTTTCTTTTATTTGTAAAACTTGCATTAAATGTATTTATTTATTTATTTATTTATTTATTTATTTATTTTTTCATTTATTTATTTTTTCATTTAGAGCGAGACAGCATGAGTAGGGGAGGAACAGAGAAAGAGGGGGCAGAGGATCTGAAGTGGGTTCTCTGTTGACAGCAGTGAGCCCAATGCTAGGCTTGAACTCACAAACCATGACATCATAACCTGGGTGGAAGCCAAGAGGTTCAGCCGACTGAGCCACCCAGGCACCCCAAAACTTGCATTAAATTTTAAATATGGGAAAATCTCCCTGGTGACTAAAAAGACAGGTGTTATTTCAAGTGATATTTTCCAAACAGCAGCTACTTGTCTACTGTTCTTCTTAGATATGAGTGACCTCATTTTGAGAAAATGATAGTTACAATCGTCAACATGCAATAATGAGCTTTCCCTAAATAATTAATAAATTAATTTTAGTTTTTGCGTTTATTCAGGTATATTCTGTCCTATGTATATATGCTTATTCAAATATCTGAAACTTTTATTGACCTAAATCCATATATATTATATGTTTTCTTTCTTTATACTCATGAAGGCTTGCTTCTATGCCTTAACTTTCTCTGGAGTGAATAAACCGGTTTCCTGAGTTCCCTGAGCTGCCCTAACAAATGTATTAACCATGAGGAATGGGGTCATTGGAACCTCTGATTTGGACTCAGTTGGTCAGAGTCACAATAAACAACCTGGTCATGGAGTTGGCATCTGAAGTGGGGGACGGGAGGGGGGCAGGCAGTCTGTGGGACTGAACCCTTAACCCGGAGGATCTGACACTATCTCTGGGTAGAGGGAGTCAATATTGAGTTGAATTGCAGGACTCCTCTCTGCTGTTAGAAATTTTTTGCCACTAACATCAACAGAGTTAGGCTGGCCATTGCTGCTGCGTGGATTGCAGCATAAAGAGAACAGTAGGAGGGCTAAAAGGAAAAGAGAGGAAAACAGGCGGCCAAGACTTGTTTGTGCAATGCCAGGGGCTGTTAGTTCTCACCAACACTATGTGGTGTTCTGGTTGGAAATAACATAAAGATTTAACTGAGAAAAAAAAATGTGGGAAAACCACACACACACATGTGCACACACACATACACACACTGGAATTTGGGTACAGAATCATTAGTGGTACCTCCATACAAATGTAATGAGAACTTTCCACTCCAAAGCTTGTTATTTGGTCCATGTTTCTTTCTTTTCTATGTCTTAATCTCTGAAGAGGGAAGCTGGCCGCCCAATGACTACTTTTGAGATTATAACAGGAGCCTCAAGATTTCTGCTTCAGGTGTTTCAGTTCTAGGACCCAGTGTAGGATCATTTAAAGACTAATTTAGTAGGGGTGCCCGGATGGCTCAGGTGGCTAAGCGTTTGACTTCAGCCTAGGTCATGATCTTGTTGTTCCCAAGTTCAAGCTCCTTGTCGGGCTCTGTACTGACAGCTCCGAGCCTAGAGCCTGTTTCAGATTCTCTCTCTCTCTCTCTCTCTCTCTCTCTCTCTCTCTGTCTCCACCCTTCCCCCACTCATGCTCTATCTCTCTCAAAAATAAATAAAACATTAAAAAATTTAAACGAGAGTAATTTAGTAAATTCAAAACCTTCTCTCTTTTTAAGTATCCTCTTTTTCTTCATTCAAGATTTAAAACAAAACGAAAATGCCAAGAAAATACTTCACATGCTGGAATCTTACAATTTCAAAAAATTCCATTGAATACATTTAAAAATCAGGTTCTGTAATTTGACACGCACTTACTGGCTTAGTTCGGTAAGTACTCAGTGATTCGATAGTTTTCCTTCATTTAATAATACCAACCTTTACCATTAATAAACAAAAATAAATCTGAGGGAAATATATTTGCATTCACATTAAATTAAGTACAATTTTGTGTATTTTGAGTTCTTTAAACATTTCTTTTTAATGTTAATTTTTTTATTTAATTTTTTTTACATTTATTTATTTTTTGAGAGACATAGAGAGACAGAGTACAAGTTGGGGAGGGGCAGAGAGAGAAGGAGACACAGAATCTGAAGCAGGCTCCAGGCTCTGAGCTGTCAGCACAGAACCCAACGCAAGGCTTGAACTCACAAACCATGAGATCATGACCTGAGCCAAAGTTGGATGCTTAACCGACTGAGACATCCAGGCACCCCAATGTTTATTTATTTTTTTTGAGAAAGAAAGTGCAAGTGATGGAGGGACAGGGAGAAAGAGGGACAGGGGATCCAAGGCATGTTCTGTGCTGACAGCAGAGAGCCGAATGCCATGTTCAAACTCATGAATTTTGAGATCATGATCTAAGCCAACGTTGGATGCTTAAGCAACTAAGCCACCCAGGTTCTTCAATGTATTTTTGAGTTCTACTACTGTGAAGGTCAGTAGATGCAATCTGGGATTCTCAAAGCCCATGAGTCAGTTGAAAATATATTCCAATGATTTTATTTTTGCTAGTTCATAACTGACAAGCCAGGCATATTCAACTAGTTAACAAAAATCTCTCTACATAAACAGGGAAAAACCCCAGACATTCCTGTTGTAAAAAATACAACTGTAAAATGATCATATTTATAAACAGATTTTGGAATGTATATGATATGGATATGAATTTAAAATATATACTACAATCATTCAGAGGAATAAGAAGCCAATGGTATAAAGTTATTTCCAACAATGTAATAATAATTATCATAGTTGTAATATTATTAATAATGCATAATGTCAATGCCTATACAGAACATGCATAACTCATTTTATTGCGTTTCACTTTATTGCACTTTGCAAATACTACTTTTTTTTTTTTACAGCTCAAAGGTTTGTGGCAACCCTGCATCGAGCAGTGTATTGGCACTATGTTTCCAACAGCCTCTGCTCATTTTGTGTCTGTGTTGCATTTTGGTAATCTCACAATATTTCAGACTTTTTCATTATCATTATATTTGAACGGCTGCAATCTCATAAAAAAAAGTTAATGGAAGTGAGGTGGGTCGAATAGAGAAATGTTGGCTAACTGCAGAAGGAAGAAGGACAAGGAACTGTATCCGGTCAGCATTTCCTTTTGGATTGCCTCATCCTACTACAACTCCTCCCGTCCTCAGTGTTGGATGAAGAGTTGCTTCTTCTGGATGAACAAAGAAAGTGGTTTCTTGGGATAGCATCTATTCTTGGTAAAGATGTTGTGAAGATTATTGAAAGGACAACAATGGATTTAGAATATTAGATAAATGTAGTTGATAAAGTCGGGTCAGGGTTTGAGAAGATCTACTCCAATTTTAAAGTAGTTCTACTGTGGGTTAAATGCTACCAAAAAGAATTGCATGCTACAGAGAAATTCATCTGAGAAAGAAAGAATCAATTGAGGCAGTGAATTTCATTGTCACCTTGCTTTAAAAAAATTGCCTCAGCCACCCCAGCCTTCAGCAACACCACCCCATCAGTCAGCAGCGATCAACATGGAGGCAACACTCTCCATTACCAAAGATTACGACTTTCTGGAAGCTCAGATGATGATGGTTAGTGCATTTTTTGAAATTGAGATATGTACATTGTTTTTTAGACATAATGCTATTGCATACTTAATAGACAATAGTATAGTGTAAACACAACTTATATAGGCACTGGGGAATCAAAAGATTTGTTTCTCTCGATTTGGTGTGATACAGCTTTATTGTGACACTGGCTTCAATGTGGCAGTAGTCTGCACTATCTCCAAGGTATGCCCGTACAATATATTGAGTGTTGTCCCGATTCATGTAAACATCCAAAGGCTGCTGACCACAGTGATTAGACAAATAAAAGGAACAAGGTACAACTTAGGAATATCTATCAACCCCATGAAAAGAACCTTCACGGATCAACCTATACAGTTTGTCATTGAAAGAGCTGCTGAAAACCAGAGGTGTCAACAGAGACCGAGTGGGGAATCTGGGCTTCTTTTTTCCCTCTGGCAGTCATGAGGCAGTTCCTCCTTCCTCTGCTAAGCACTGTCAGAGAAACGTTATTAAACAGACAAGATAAAAGATGATTCGTTGACTTATAATATAAAACTGTTCAAGTTTCAGATCTGTGAAAGACATCAGACCCAAAGGTACACATATTGTATAAGTACACTTACAAGAAATGCCCCAATGGATGAAATCATGGAGGCAGGAAAGAGATTGTTGGTTGCTTGAGGCTGGGGTTTGGAGGTGTTGATGAAGAATGAGGAGTAACCACTAAGTACTAATAGGCACGAGGTCTCTTTCTGGGGTAATGAAAATGTCCTAAAATTGATTGTGGTGTTGGTTGTACAACTCTGTGAATATCCTATAATCATTGAATTGTACACTTAGAATGGGTGAATTGTATGGCTTGTAAATTATATCTCAATGAGACTGTTATAAAAATAAAAATAGCGACAAGGGGAAGAAAGTCCATTCACGTGACTATTACTAGATCTGAAATCAGGAGGTTAATCTATGTATAATCCACCTTGCAAGAGACAGAAATCACATTTATCTAATAGGTATTAAATTCTTTATGGTAGACAAAACATGTGAAAGTTTAATGATTTTGTAAAAAATTAAAACTTGAAAGAAATCTTTATAATGTTCTATTTCTAAATCAATTTTTTGAAAATAAGTCTCTAATTTCTATGGAATCAAGGTGCACTGTGATGACCAAGGAAAAATTTTATGAAGAGGTAAGTTTTAAAAACGCCAACATTTTCAGGGGTGCTTGGGTGGCTCTGTTGGTTAAACATCTGAATCTTGATTTTGGATCAGGTCATGATCTCGTGGTTCATGGTTTTGTGTCTCACGTTGTGCTCTGCACTGACAGTGTGGAGCTTGCTGGGGATTATCTCTCTCCCTCTCTCTCTGTCTCTCCCCTGCTCGTGGTCTCTCTCTCTCTCTCTCTCAAAATAAATAAATAAACTTTAAATAATAATAATAATAAGCTCTCTCAAAATAAATAAAAAACTTTAAATAACAATAATTAATAACAACAACAATAATGCCAAAATTTTCTATGACAGAATAAAATCTGAAGTTTTACTTTGTCTACTCTATGGTTGACTGATTTCTATTATTTTGAGCTGTGCATTATATAAATAGGCAGATACCTCTGACCATATATTTTGCTATCATTTCATTTCATGTGCTATTTGATGAAAGTTTGTTGAGATTTAAAGAATATCATCCAAAGTATTTTAATCCTTATCATGAAGGAAACAATCAAGGTAAGACTGAGTGTAAATATAATATTAATTTCTGCTGAAATATGAAACAGTAAGGAATAGGAAGGCACACCTTTCGTGCCTTCCAGGGAGTCACTCACACATACTAGAAATTAGAATAGAGTTTCTCCTGTAATATGACTTCTGAGATTTCTCTACCTCATAGCATTCCTGTTCAGCTCTCCAAGTGGTTCCTCTTTCTCCAGGGAATTCTGAGATACGCGTGGCACCAGTTGTCAATTCCCACATCCTTCTTCTTTCCCAGTGGTGCCTTTCTCTAATTAAGAAATCATATGCAGAGGGGCACTTGTACCCCAATGTTTATAGCAGCACTCTCAACAATAGCCAAATTATGGAAAGAGCCGAAATGTCCATCAACTGATGAATGGATAAAGAAATTGTGGTTTATATACACAATGGAGTACTACGTGGCAATGAGAAAGAATGAAATTTGGCCCTTTGTAGCAACGTGGATGGAACTGGAGAGTGTGATGCTAAGTGAAATAAGCCATAAAGAGAAAGACAGATACCATATGGTTTCACTCTTATGTGGATCCTGAGAAACTTAACAGAAGACCATGGGGGAGGGGAAGGAAAAAAAAAAAGAGGTTAGAGTGGGAGAGAGCCAAAACATAAGAGACTCTTAAAAACTGAGAACAAACTGAGGGTTGATGGGGGGTGGGAGGGAGGGGAGGGTGGGAGATGGGTATTGAGGAGGGCACCTTTTGGGATGAGCACTGGGTGTTGTATGAAAACCAATTTGACAATAAATTTCATATATTGAAAAAAAAAGATCATATGCAGATACAATTTGACATCTGGGAATATTATGATTATTGTAGGTCATTAGATATTTAATGAATCATAGATCGTTCCTTATTCCAACTATAACATCATTTGACTTTCGTACGCAAGATTCTCAGTTATCTCTCTCTCTCTCCCTCTCTCTCTTCCTCATATTTTCAGGAGCTCTTTTGATGAAAAACTGTGTAGGTTGACAAAGTTTTTTTTTTTTTTTTCATGAGGTGGATAAAGTTATAGCTTGTTCTTTTTATCTGCGTCACCACTGTGCTGAACAGCCTTTGGGTGCTAACATGAATCAAGGCAATATTCAATGTATTCTACTTCATTGGGGAGGTGTTTTTCACATCTTAGTCTATATGAATGGCACACCCTAAAATAACATGGTGCCCAACCTTCACAACTGCAGGTAATGCTCTACCTTTCTCCATTATATCATTTAGGAATGTTTTTCCCATGCATTTAATGGGTCACTCAACAGATCATGGCTCAAGAAAGAGGGCCATGTTTTTCATTAAAAAAAAAAGTGATGGACTGTTGAACTTCATGGCTTTTCACTAGCTCTGTTGCACAACATCAGAGTCAATATATTCTCTTGTCCTTATGTTAATTTTCCAAATGGGTGAAGCTTGGATAAAATTTCAGCAAAGCCTAAGGAGTAGAAGATGATTGAGAATAAATAGTACCCTCACAGGCCTCTCCCACCCCCCCAACTTTTTTTTTTTTTTTTGGAAAGAGTATCTATCTCTTATAGTGTCCTTGGCAGAATTCCTACTACAAATCACTAACAATGACATTTGGCTTTTTTTTTTTTTTTGTAATTCTGCTTCTCCTTACCTTTTATTTCTCAAAAGGAGTCAAACTTTGAACATAAATATAAAAATATAAACCTCCTTGTTTATTTCTTTTCAGGATGTTTCTGATAACTTAATGCTAATTCTTGCCCTCCTCCAATTTATTAGAGATTTGCTCAGGCTTTGTCCTGCATTCACTTTGTTATGGCTGTCTGAGCAAAATCACCCTTATGAGATGCCTGATTAGGAGCGACTGGGTGGCTCAATCAGTTAAACATCCAACTCTTGATTTTGGCTCAGGTCATAATCTCACAGTTTTGTGACATTGACTCCTGCATTGGGGTCTGGGCCTTACAGTGGAGCCTGCTTGGGATTCTTTTACTTCCCCTCTCTCTGCCCCTCCCCCTCTTTCTCTCTCTCTCTCTCACTCTCTCTCTCTCAAAATGAATAAACATTAAAAAAACCCCAAATGCCTGATTAATTAATTAATTACTGTGAGTCAGTTCATTTATTTGTAATTAACTGATTTTATCGTTCTTGAATTCTTTTTCTGTGCAGACATGGCTTCCATTATTTTATGAATTTCTCTGCTATTTCTCCTTTTCTAATCTGACATCAGCTTACGGGAAATTTTACTCTCTGTCATCTCTGGGATGACATCAGTGAAGCATAAAAATGACATTAAGAGACAATAAAGGGTACGTCTTAAGGGCATGAAGCCTTAGTAATGAACTAGACCACCCAGTTTTGAAGCCTGGTTCTAACACCTAATGAGTTGTGTACTCTGACAGCTTACTTAACCCCTCTGAATCACCATTTTATAAATTAAAAAATAAAAATTCTAATACAATCTATCTCACAGAGCTGTTGTGAGGACAAAATTCAAGACGTGAAGAATTCCTGTCATACAGTACCCAAAGATGAGATAATACCTACTAGTCTTTATGACCATCACAAAGATTCCTTTTAAGGACATCAACAGTTTGATAAAATTGATCCTCACATGATACTGTATTATTCAATATAGTTTTTTTTTCTATTTTGAGACTTTATTTTTTACGAGAAGTTTTAGGTTTAGTGTAAACTTAAGAGGGTACAGAGATTTCTCATATATTCCCTGTCCCAACAAATGCATAGCCTCCCCATGTCCCATTATCCACATTCCCCAGTAGAGAGGTACAGTTGTTACATTTGATGAACCTACACTGATACGTCATTTTCACTGAAACTCTATCATTTATATTACAAATCACCCTTGGGGTTGTACTTTTCTATTGCTTCGGACAAATGTATAACATCTCGTATCCACCATTATACTTTCATACAAAATAGTTTTACTGCCCTAAATTTTTTATCTCTTCCTCTATTCATCCCTTCTTCTTCCCTAACTCCTGGCAACCACTGATCTTTGTACTGTCTCCATAGTTATGCCTTTTTTCAGAGTGTCATAGAGCTGGAATCATACTGTAAGTAGTGTTTTCAGATTGGCTTCTTTTACTTAGCAACAGTCATTTATGGTTGCACCATATCTTTCTGTGACTTGATAGATCATTTCTTTTTAGTGCTGAATAATATTCCATTGTCTGCATGTGTCATGGTTTACTTACCCATATTCTTATGGAAGGGCATCTTGATTGCTTTGCATTATGTACTTTTCCTTTTTTTTTTTTTACTTTTTAAAAATTTTAGTTCAAGTTTTTATTAAAATCCTAGCTACTTAATATATAGGGTAATATTGGTTTCAGGAGTAGAATTTAGTGATTCATCACTTACATATAACACCCAACGCTCATCACAGCAAGTGCCATCATCATGCACTTCTTAAATTTTATTCCAGTGAATTATTTTATTCAATGTCCATTGGCTAAACAGAGACTTTATTGCATCATGGTGACCAAAGCAACTATCATTAACTCCTAACTTCAGTAAAATCCCAGAAGTATTAAGAAGAATAAAGGTAAGCAAAGGGGAAATTAAAAATAAGCACATGGGAAAGTGTGGAGCGACATAGATTACCTATGCATGAGAGGCAAGATCTGTGTGTCCTTGCCATGTATCCATCCTCATTCACCTTAGAAGTATGACGGAGTTTGGGGCGCCTGGGTGGCTCAGTCGGTTAAGCAGCCGACTTCGGCTCAGGTCATGATCTCACAGTCTGTGAGTTCGAGCCCTGCGTCGGGCTCTGTGCTGACAGCTCAGAGCCTGGAGCCTGCTTCAGATTCTGTGTCTCCCTCTGTCTCTGACCCTCCCCTGGTCATGCTCTGTCTCTCTCTCTCTATCAAAAATAAATAAACATTAAAAAAAAGAAGTATGACTGAATGCAAAAACAGGATTGTTCATTTCCCTTTGCTTCCCACATGTAAGAGAATCAATCAATGCAGGTAAATGGTGATAGTCCATTAACATATGGTGCATAAAAAGTATTGATAAATTTTGGGAAACATCAATCCAAGAAAAGAGAAGCAATACAATTAATTCATTGTAGAATAGTCCTCTTACTCAAGGATACAAAAACAAGTGGAACATATTTTTTAAACATGGATAATTACTTTTCTTAAAAAAGATAAGGAAATATTATAATATACTAAACCAACAAGCCAGATTACTAAGAACAACCAGTTGAGGGAAAAAGCACAAACCAGGGAGCCCTCAAAACTTTATCTTAATTTGAATATCCTCAGATATCAACCAAAGGGACTTTGTGAGACAAACCACGGGCCACTCAGATTGCTGGATTACCAAGTATGTTCAGCCAATAGACTCATAAATTGAGGAGAAGAAAGGGGAATCTCAACGCTTGTAATAAAGGTGTTTGAACACACTACTGTGACCCAAGACTTCAAATCATCAGATATCACAGAAACAACCAGTATTAAAATAATTCCAAAACATACCAGGGAAGAGTTTGAAGGCTAAAACAGAAGGAAAGGACTTACACACACACACACATGCACACACGCACACATGCACACACATATACATAGGCACCGCAGTTTTACAATATATAGGTGAGAAAAACGCAGAAATACTTGACAGTTTTGTATTTATGTGTCTCTCTGTGTGTATATCCATCTAACACATTCTACTGTACTATAATATTTACTTGATTTACATACACAATCCACCTTTCTCTTGGAAAGAAGGCAATATTTTTTACTATTTTGTTCACAAATCAGTTTACAACAGTTAGACGTGCCTAGCATACATAAGACAATCTATAAACTGTCTTCAAATATGTTGGACGCATTTGTGTTTCCTCTTTTCTTTGGAGGCACAGAGAGAAAAATTTAAAGTCCATAACCTAGTTTATAGGAATCATGTTAGACAGTGCATTTTAAGAAAAAAGAATTACATATTTTTTTCCACATCGTTTGTCCTGCATATTTTACATCCTTGTTCCTCAAGCTATAGATCAAGGGATTCAACATGGGGATAACAAGGGTGTAAAATATGGACGCCACTTTATCAGTGTCAAAGGAATGACTGGACTCAGGTTGCACATACATAAATATCAGAGTCCCATAGAACACTGTGGCCACTGTCAGGTGGGACCCACAGGTGGAGAAGGCCTTGTGCCTACCCTCAGCTGAGTTCATCCTGACGATGGCTACAAGGATCAGGAGGTAAGACACAATAACTATCAAAAGGGATGAAATCAAATCAAAACCTGCTAAAATCAGAATAATCATTTCAGTTTCATGTGTATTTGAGCAAAGCAAAGATATCAAGGGGAGACTGTCACAGTAGAAATGACTAATGGCATTGTAGCCACAGAAGGACGAACTAAAAATCTTTATGGTGACTATAAGAGACACAAATGTGCTGTAGAGATAGAGGATTGCCACCAGCACCTGACACACCCTTTGTGACATGATGACTGGGTAGCGCAGAGGGTGACAGATGGCCACATAGCGGTCGTAGGACATTGCTGTTAGAATAAAAAGTTCACTAACAATGAACACAAGAAAGAAAGCGAGCTGTATAGCACAAAAATAATAGGAGATTGTATTTTTATCCACAACAAAATTGACTAGCATTTTGGGTCCTACAGTTGTTGAATAACCCAGATCAGTGAGAGCCAGGTGTCTGAGGAAAAAGTACATGGGTGTTTGTAGCCTGGAGTCCATCTGGGTGAGGATGATCATGCCCAGGTTGCCCACCACTGAGATCATATAGATGATGAGGAAGAGCCCAAATAATGGAGCCTGCAGCTCAGGACAGTCTGTGATTCCCATGAGAATGAATTCATTGAGCATTGTTAGATTATGTGTTTCCATGCAGACTTATCAGGAAACCTATTCTGGATAGAGATATCAGCATGGTCAGTAGATTTCATGTACTATCACCTGGGTGAATTTTAGTGTGCAAAACTCGTATAAACAAAATACATCCAAACTTTCCAATTTCAGATATTTGAAAATGCAGCCATCTCCCCCAAGGCTAGTATAACATAAACATTGACAGTCAGTGGTCCTCAACTGGAGGCAATTTTATTGTAACCGAATGTTGTTTTATCGATATCTAGAAGACATTTTGGTTGTCACAACTGGAAGGTGGGGCTCTACGGGCTTGTGATGATTAGAGGTCAGTTTTGTTTCTAAACATCCTGCAATACCCAATATTCAGTTAGAAATAGCAATAATGCCAAGTTTGAGAGACCAGGATGGTATAGATAGATAAGTAGATAAATAAGAGAGAGAGAAATAGATAAATAGGTAGATACAAAAACATATACGTATATAAATATAGATATAGATATAGACATAGGTACACACAGGAAAATTATTTTAAATCAAAACTATGTTAAAAATTTGACTGTAACACATAGAAACCATACGGTACAATGTTATAAAGTTTTCAATTAGTCGTTGATATAATTGCAATTACACAGTGGCATTTATAAATTGTAGTTAATACTATAACTTAATATACACGTCAATATATAATCAATTATATTATACAATTATATAATAAATGCAATAAAAATTTAAAATCCCCAATTCTCAAAAATATACAGAACCCACTACTTTGATACATATTCCCATAAAATAAATCCTTTACACCTACACAGTTGTCACAATTGGCACTGTGTGCGTGGGCACGTGTATAAATTAAAAAAAAAAACTATAATGGATTACAGCTGAGAATTATTTGTCTTTGTGGCATAAATATATGAGGTAGATTTATATAGATAAGGTCTGTTATACCTCCACTTATGGCATATATGAGGGTTACTCTGGGCCAGTAATCTAACTTAGCTAAAACTCTTTATTCTCATATACAAAACAATACTTCCTTGCGTAGGGCTCTTGAGAGGGAAAAATGAAAATTGAATGATTCAATGTGCCGATGCTACTTGAAAATCATGTACATAGTGTTTGCTTGTATTATTTTTTTAAGTTCATTTATTTTGAGACAGGAAGAGATAGAGGAGGGACAGGGAGAAGAAGAGACAGAATGCCAAGGAAGCTTCATGCCATCGGACTAGAACTCTGTGTGGGGCTCGAACACATGAACTATGAGATCGTGACCTGAGCCAAGATCAACAGTTGGACACTTAACCGACTGAGCCACCCAGATGCCCCAGTTTTTTTTCTTTTTTTTTTTTTTAACGGTAGCACTAACTTAGCTCAAAGCAGGTCTCATCACATATTTGTATGCAAACTCTTCTGGACTATGAAATATCTTCTTCGTTCATGCTATGAGGATGAACAGGTGCAGAATAGGTCAAGTACTATCAAATGCAGCTTAATGCAGGCCCTACCCTGAGCCCTTTCTCCATAACTATATTGGACAGTCAAGGTGCTATTCTTTTAATTACTTGTCTTCTAATTTCCTTAACTGTTTTGACAAAATATAAAAATAAGTTTCTTTTGATATAAATTTTCTTAAAAAAAGTAATCTTCCCCAAGGAACATTTTCATGTCAATTATAGTCGTGTACTAACATGCATGTGACAAATCAAATACACTTCATCATGCGAGAACCCAAAGGGAATGAGGAAATCTGGGCCCATTGGGAGAATGAGCAGCCGTGGGCATTGTTTTCATATAATAAAGACTCATAAAAAAAAAACTCCCTTTGGATAAAGAGACACTGTACTTTAAAAAACTGTTTAAAGTTCCCATGGAGGTGAATTAAATGCACTAAAGATGAGATATACATGGATTCTATGATATTCAAGTTCTTCTAGACCTTAAGGCCACAGGAACTTCTCCAAACTATAATATAACACAAAACACAGATATACGTTTTAACCAAATAAAAATGTAACTAAATATCCCTAACAATATACAGATTAGGAATATAACAGTAAGAAGGGGATGGCAGATTAAGGGAAGAGAAGTATTAAATTTAAAATATTGCCAGTATGAATACTTCCTTAAGAAAAAAAAATAGAAATGATACTAGATATAATGAAACATACATTGTGACATAATTGATACATTATAATGTAGTTACATTACATACTTACAGCAGTCTCTGATCTATAAGAAAATAAAAACATACAAGTGTAAATAAAACATTAAATAAAAAATGGGTACATAAAATTTGCACTTAACTCATTTAAAATATTCCTGCTAATATTGTGACATCCTGATAAACTGCCTTGCCTTGATGCACACATCTGTCTTCCATCATAAAAATGGAAGCATGTATCAGTCAATAGTAATTTTAGAAAAATATCTTCTGCAAATTCAATAAGGAGTGGTATCAATCTTAACTTTTGTTTGTTTTGTTTCATTTTAAAAATATGAAAGACTAAGAAAAAGCATACTTGGTATGTTCCAAGTTTTCTCTAAGGTAAGGAAAGATCAACACGTTTTGTTTTATTTTGTTTTGTTTTTCTCTAAGTTTTAGAGTTCTAGGGAAAGGACCAAATTGTCTGTTCACAGTGTAACATTTTTGTTGAATACCAATTGTTATTTTTTTAAAAACTGTATTCAGATAATTATATCTGCTTCCCATTAAATTCCACTCACATTGAAGCACATGCTGAACACCGTATCATTGCCATAAAACGGGGTACCTAAAAGTCTGCAAGTCTCCAAATAATGCTTTTCACATGTCAGCGTGAGGTAGAATACCCTCTCTCCCTTTCTTGTCTCATCAAGAGATCTGGAAAGAATCATATTTATATTTTTATTTAAATAATCACTAAATCTTAAGTTATATGGGAAGGGTCACAAAAAAGAGCCTGGGGTCACTAAATACCTAAGAGTTTGGAAGGACCTCAAAATGAAAGACGGAGCACCTGCAGCCTCTTAATTTTGCCAAGTTTTAAAAACGAGTATCTCTTTAGTTACGCTTCACTTGATCTCTGTTTCGGTCTGCATTGGAGATATAATTAATTCTGTAAAATGAATATTTTGTAAGCAATAGCATGATGTTTCCATGAATAGTTTGTCGATCCAGGTAAAAATACTCGCACAGTAGGAAGAGAAAAGGGTAGGCATCCTATTCCTGCTTAGGCATTATGGAGTAATAAAAGCAAAAACGAAAACAGAACAAAATAAAATCCCCCAACCAAACAAAAAATACTAAAACATAAATGGCAACTTGTTGCTACAGCTTTGCTATTGAATTAAAGCCGAACTTTTCCTATGTCACTTGATCATTGTTGGTGTTGGTAACATAAGATACCCCATGAAATCTTCTATCATTTTACCTGGAATGAAGCCTCTGTCTTGACTCCCTCCTGTGTTTCTTACATGGCATATTGAGAGCAATTTATGGCTTTTTTTTTTCCAGCTTTTGAGACTCTCCCTGAGGAGATTATCCCAAAAGTATTTGTGAGCATAACAAAATGTCTGGAGATTGTCCTTTAATTATCAGAGAAAATTTGTATTTATTGTCTTTTCTCTCTCTCTTTCTTTTCTTTCTTTTTGACTTCCTTTCTGAATTCCTTCCTTCCTCTCTCCCTCCCTGCTTCCTTCCTTCCTTCCTTTCTTCCTTCCTTCCTTCCTTCCTTCCTCCCTCCTTCCCTCCCTCCCTCCCTCCCTCCCTCCCTCCCTCCCTTCTTTCCTTCCTTCCTTCCTTCCTTCCTTCCTTCCTTCCTTCCTTCCTTCCATTTTTTTACTCTTGGTTACCTTTCCTTTTGTATACATGGGACTCTTGATTAAAATATTATATCTATAGGGCATCCCAACAGGAATCTGCATTTTCACAATGGTCTCTTGAAATGAATAGCGCAGCGGAGAAGTGTTTAAACACTGTCCTATGACCTTATTTTTAAGTTTTTAGGGAATCAAAAGAATACGTTATGCAAATATGAGATGCTCCTTCTTTGATTGGTGGCTCTTATTGTTTTTACTTTTCCTGAAGGGACAGAAATTAGTTACTGTTATTCCTCACTTTATTGCAAATTTCCAACTGTCTGTTCATTGTTCTCTTGTATTTTTGCTTTTTGTCCTTTTACTGCATATTGCACCATTTCAGTGATTCCATTCTGTTAACCCTCAACCTTAAATGGATCTATTCCCTTGCCACAAAATTCCATTCAGCTGTCCCCTTATAGTGACACCTCCCACCTCCACTTCGGCCACTGTTACTAATTCCTGGTAATCAATGATCTCTTTTCCATCATTATATTTTTATCTTCTATAAAAATGTTTTATAAATAATATACCATTTGTGGGGTGCCTGAGTGTCTCAATCTGTTAAGGGTTCCATTCTTGACTCTGGCTCAGGTCATGATCTTTGGGTCATGGGAAGGAGCCCTGCATGGGGCTCTGCCCTGGGCGTGAAGTCTGCTTTAAGATTCTCTCTCTCCCTCTGCCCCTCTCCCACTCATGCACACTCTCATGCTCCTTCTCTAAAATAAAAAAAAAATCCATTTGTAATTTTGAAAAAAAAATGTTCACTCATTTTCTAGAGAGAGAGAGAGAGAGAGAGAGAGCATATGTGAGGGGGGCAGAAAAAGAGGGGGCAGAGGATCCAAGGCAGGCTCTGAGCTGACAGCAGCAAGCTGGAGGCAGTGCTCGAACCCACCAACCGTGAGATCATGACCTGAGCCAAAGTTGGATGCTCAACAAACTGAGACCCCCAGGTGCCCCTACAATTTTTAATCTTTTTAGATTGAATTTTTTAACTCACCAGAATTCTCTTGAGATTCACTTGTATTTTGTGTATATAAACCATTTGTTCCTTTCTTGTTACTGAGCAGTATTGCACAGTATTGATTAATTTAATCATTTATTCACTGAAAGGCATTTGAGTTCTTTCCAGTTTTCAACTATTAAGAGTAAAACATCTGTAAATATTCACTTAAACATGATTATGTGAACACAGATTTTCATTCCCTTGGGATGGGTATCCAAGAGTGAGATTTATAGGTTGTTTTAATTTGGATCAAGTCCAGTTTACCAGTACAGTAAAACCTTGGATTTCAAGTAACCTGTTCTGAGAGTGTTCTCCAAGAAGAGCAAACATTTTAAATAAATTTTAACTTGATAAATGAGTGATGTCTTGCATAACAAGTAGTACGTGATGCCAAACATCACATGATCACAATTGAGACATTGGTTCCTGTCTCTCTCTCTCTCTCTCTCTCTCTCTCTCTCTCTCTCTCTTGCTGTAGGATTGCGGGTGATCGTCTTCCATGCTTGTATGTTCAATCTCAGGCCGTGGTGTTTGGCAGAACGTTGGTGATTTTTCAGAACATTGGAAGGTGCCCACAACTGGCTCTAGGGCATTTATTCTCACTTCAAAGAACCTATGGGAAGTTCTTTGCTTTTCCATACAAGCGTAAGCTTAGGAATGCTTTGCTTCCTTCTAGGTCAGGCTGACTGCAGACCCTTTCCTCTGCTGCCTTACTGACAGTTATATTAGATACAGTATATGACAAGAGTTTATTAATACTGTATTGTGGTCAATAATTGTGCAAGAGTATACAATAGTCCCCATGCAGAAAAAGTTGGAAAGAAAGGTGGTGAGAAGAAGGAGAAGATCAAGGTGGAAGTTAAGAAGAAAATCATGGAGAAGTACAAATGAGGTATGTGAGCGGCCGAAATTACAAGATTTTATAAGAAGTCTATTTTGACCACTTGCACAATATTAAAGAAGAAAGAAGAAACAAGGGGGCTAGATGCCACAAAAGGAGTCATGAGAATATTAAAGCAATGTCGATGTGTTCTGGAAGATGTAGAAAAGTCGCTCCTGGTTTGGATGAACAAGAAGCAACTGGCAAGTGATACTATGACTGAGAACTTTATCTGCAAGAAGGCAAAGGCCTTGTACACCAACCTCATGAGTAAACTGCCACGCACATCAACAGAAAACAAAGAAGACTTGAAGGCAAGCAGGGGATGGTTTGGTAATTTTAGAGAGGTGGCATCCATATTGTTGTGAAGCACTGACAGGCTGTCAGTTCAGATGCTAAGGCAGCTGAGGTGTTTGCTACTGAATTCCACAAGTTAATAGTTTCTGAGTGTTATCTGCCAGGGCAAGTTTTTAACTGCAATGAGATGGGGCTTTTTTGGAAAAAGATGCCAAAGAGGACCGACCTTACAGAAGAAGAAAATACAGTGCCTGGTCACAAGCCCATGGAAGACCATCTCACCCTCTTGTTCTGTGCTAAGGCAAGCAGGGATTTCAAAGTCAACCCCAGACTTATGTATCATGAATCCATGAAGCTTCAAGAAATGCAAGGTGCAGAAGAGCCAGTTAAACGTGATGTGGAGGTCCAACAGCAAGGCTTGGGTCATTGCCATCTTGTTTGCTGAGTGGATCAATGAGGTCTTCAGTCCTTCAGGGAAGAAATACCTTTTAGAAAAGAATCTGCTGCTCAAAGCCCTGCTGGTTATGGATAATGCTCCTGCTCATTCTCCAGACTTGGATGATGTCTTACTGGAGGAATTCGATTCATTAATGTCAAGTTCCTTCCTCCCAACCTCACTGCAATCCTCCAGCCCATGGATCAGCAGGTCATTTTGAACTTTAAAAAGCTTTATACCAAAGCACTATTTCAGCAGTGCTTTGAGGCGACCCAAGGAACAAACCTCACCCTCTGAGAGTTTTGGAAAGATCATTTCCACATTGCAAACTGCCTCAAGATCATTGAAAAAGCCTGGGATGGGGCCACCAAGAACCCTCAGTTCTACTTGGAGAAAACTGGCCTGATTGTGTTCTCGGACATGTCTTAGAGGGGCCTTGCTCATGAATAAGAGCCACCTGTTGTCAGTGAAATTGTGTCCTTGGAGAAGACCAGGGGACTGGAGGTGAATGAGGACGATAATCAGGAGCTGGTGGAGGAACATGGTCAGGAGCTGACCACCGACGAACTGATGGATCTGCATTGAGAGCAACCAGAAGAGGTTACGGAGGAGATCTCGTCTGCAGAAGAGGAAGAGAAAAAGGCAGAGGAATCCCTTGCTTCTAATGAGATTAGGGAGACGTGTAAAATGTGGGAAAGGCTTCAAAATTTTATAGAAAAGCACCACCTGAATAAGGCTGTGGCAGTGCAAGCGATGGATCTGTTTAATGACAGGGCAATGCCATATTTCTGTGAAATCCTCAAAAGGAGACAAAAGCAAGTGTCATTGCATAGGTTCATTGTTAAAGTTGCACAAAAAGAAAAAGATTCCATTGAGCCAATAGACAGCAGGGATTCCATCAGTGATAGGAAATGTCATCCTGTACAATAACCTTCCCCTCCCTTGTCTCCCTCACACCAGCCACGAAGGTTTTCAAAAGTAAGTACAGGTTAATTTGTTTATTTTTCTTCACATTTTGTATTTTATTTATTACTTTGTATTATGTTACAGTATGGTAATCATTTTTATATGAATATTTTTGGGTTCTGGAATGAATCATCTGAGTTTCCATTATTTCTTATGGGGAAATTCACTTTGATATACAAGTGCTTTGGAATACAAGCATGTTTCCAGAAAGAATTATGCTTGCAAACCAAGGTTTTACTGTCTTTATAGTTTATGCTTTTGATGTCATGTCTATAAGCTCTTCACTGGCCTGAGGTCCCGAATACAGGTTTTCCCCTACGTTTTTATCTAGACGTTTTATAGTTTGCCATTTTCCATTTAACTTGCTATTCATTTTGTTGTTAAATTTTTGTATAAGGTTTAAGTTAACAGTATTTGTTTATTTTTTGCCTCTGTATTCCCAAATACAGCACCACTATTTTTTTTAAGGCTATTCACTTCTTTTGAGCTACCTTTGCATCTTTATAAAATTTTAGCTGAACTTTTACCTCTTCATAAAATTTTAGTTGAACTGTTTAGTTGACAGAATAGAGGTCTAGTTCTGTCCATTTATGTGAGATTCATTTATGTGGTGGTATCTCCACCAAAGTCACACAGACTTGATTATTGTGGCTACGTAGTAAATCTCGACATGGAGTGGATTGTTTTGTTTCTCATTATGCTACATTTTATTTTATTTTATTTTATTTTATTTTATTGTTATTTTTTAAATGTTTACTTATTTTCAGAAAAAGCGAGAGGGGGGAAAAGGAGGGAGAGAGAATCCTAAGCAGGCTCCATGCTGCCAGGGCAAAGCTCATCGCAGGGCTCTATCTCACCAACCATGAGATCATGACCTGAGCCAAAATCAAGGGTTAGTTTCTTAACTGACTAAGCCACCCAGAAGACCCTCATTATGCTCCATTTTAAAATGTGTTTCATCTCCGCTAGGTCCTTGAACTGTCATGTAAATTTCAGTATAAAGTTGCTACTACAAAAATCTTGCTAAGTTTACATTAAATCTATAGATTGGTTTGTAAAGAATTGATATTTTTACTGTATTGAGTCTTCTAATCTCTGAACTCAATGTGCCTTCTAATTTATTCAGATCTTTTTTTGATTCCTTTAATTACTACTTTGTACTTTTCTGCATATAGATCTTGTACATGATTTGCTTGTTTCTAATGACATATTTCAGTATACGTGATGGATTTTGAATGTTTTATTTTTTATTTAGTTTGCAATATATGTAGATTATAATACTTATTGTATATAATACATAGTATTATATAATATATAATATATATAATATTATATATAATATTTGTTCATTAATCATATATCATGTCACCTTACTGAACTCACAATTTTGTTTTAAACTTTTGTTTTTCAGATTCGTGGAGATTTTTTTCATTAGATAACATATCATTTGCATGTAAGGATCATTTCATTTTTTTTGTTTGTTTTGATTTCCAAGTTGTAAATATTCTATGTGTTTTTCTTGCAGTTTCTGGGAATTGTCTGATCTGCTTCATGTAAATATAGGTGATTTTGCATTTTTAGATTTTTTTTGTAAATGTAATTGTAAATTATTTAGCCTTTTTGTTTTGCCATCTTTTCCTCAGCAGAAGTATTCTGAGATCATCCACATTTTTGGATGTACCAATAATTTATTACTTTTTAAAAAAATATTTATTTATTTATTTATTTATTTATTTATTATTTTTTAAATTTAAATGTTAGTTAGCATACAGTGCAATATTAGCTTCAGGAGTAGAATTCAGTGATTCATCACTTACATACAACACCCAGTACTCATCACAACAAGTGCTCTCCTTAATTCCCATCCCCCATCTAGCCCATTCCCCCCCCCCCCCCCGCCCCCATCAACTCTCAGTTTGTTCTCTATTTTTAAGAGTCTCTTGTGGTTTGTTTCCCTCCTTCTCTTCACTGAGAGTGGCATTCACTTGCTTGGATATCCTACAGTCCATTCTCAAGCGTAGGAACATTTGGCTTGTTTCTAGTTTGAGGCCATTACAAATAAAAGTTAATAAAACTGAAGGGGCAGAAAAATTTCTCCTTTACCACCTTAACGTTTCCACCTTGGCCTGAGATCTAACTGACACAAGAGATAATGGGACAAAAGCATACAGATTTTATTTAGTAAATTTTTACATGTATGTGGGAGTCTTCACAAGAAGTATGAAAACCCAGCGAACTGGCAGGATCAAGTATTTACCTACTAAGTTGAACAAAGAGTGGCATTTGTAGGGGCGGGTGCCTGGATGGCTCAGTTCGTCTGACTCTTGGTTTCAGGTAGGTCATGATCAATGGTTTGTGGATTTGAGCCCGGCATGAGGCTGCACACTGACAGTGCGGAGTTTGCTTGGGATCTTCTCTCTCTCTCTCTCTCTCTCAAAATAAATAAACATTAAAAAATAGTGGCAAGGAGCCTGGATGGCTCAGTTGGCTGAGTGTCTGACTTCAGCTCAGGTCATGATCTCACGCCCTGTGAGTTCGAGCCCCGCATCAGGCTCTTTGCTGACAGCTCAGAGCCTGGAGCCTGCTTCGGATTCTGTGTCTCCACCTCTCTCTGCCTCTCCCTGCTCATGTCTCTCTCTGTGTGTCTTGCCCTCTCAAAAGTAAATAAATACCAAAAATTAAAAAGATAATAAAATAAATGGAAAAATAGTGGCTATTGTAGAAGATTAAAATATTTAGGGGGACTAAAAACAGGTGGGAATTATTTTATCAAGCTCTGCACAGGTTTCTTCTGGCTTCGAGCCTCCGTCTCTGGTGATGAGAATGGTTTTCCTTCTGGTATAAGGTGGTCATCGTTGACATGGGAATTTCATTTTCTGCTTTCAGAGGGAAAAAGGAAGCTCAGAGTGCCCTTCTTGCACTACCTGTGTTTTCTGCATCTTTAGCTCAAAGTAATCAATACGCCAAAGCAACAGATTTGGAAGTGACATGTTCTGAATCTTCCAGTTGCTATGGACATTTGGATACAAGTCTTATAAGATGTGTTGCCGTTTCTCTTGTAGAAAAAGCGTGAGAGTGGAAAGTCTCAATAATGTGTTAAAGTTCTGTTTAAGTTTTAAGACACTGATGCTTATAACAAACTATTTTCAAATATTGATACTATTTTACTTTTCCATCAAAAATGCATGAAAGAGTCTAGTTTTCTGTATACTCACCAACATCTTGGTATTCTAATAGATCTAGACTGTTATCTCATTGAGGTTTTAAATTTTTTGTTGATGTTTATTTATTTTTGAGAGAGAGGGAGAAGAGACTTAGAGGGGTAGGGGCAGAGAGAGAGGGAGACAGAATCTGAAGTAGGTTCCAGTCTCTGAGCTGTCAGCACACAGCCTGTTGCATGGCTCGAACTCACAAACTGCAAGATCACGACCTGAGCCGATGCTTAACCAACTGAGCCACCCAGGTGCTATTTGGTGAAGTATTTTCCAAATGTTTTGCCCATTCAGGAGGTCTATTATTATTACTATTGAGTTTTGAGATCTCTGCGTATGTTGTGGAATGAGTCTTTTACGAAATACGTTACTTGAAACTCTTATCTTCCAGAACATAAATTGGTTTTACACCCACTTAAGAGTATCTTTTGAAGAGTAGATTTCATTTTCATGTTGTACAATGTATCAAAATTCTTTTTTGTTGGTTTTACTTTGGGTGTTGTATCTAAGAAGTCTTCACGCAACCCAAAATCATGAATATTTTCTACTATGTTTTCTCTTGAAATTTTTAGATTTTAGGTATTATATTTATATCTGTGATCCATGTTAGGTGAATCTTTATATGAATTATGGGTCAACATTCAATATTTTCTGTATATATAGTTTCTATATATATGCATGTATATATATGATGTATATATATACATATATTTTATATATATATTTAAAATATATTTTATATATGTATATATATATTATAGATATGTACATATACAAGTATACACATGTATATATATGTATATATAAAATTAGTTCATCATCATTTGTTGAAAGATCTGTTCTTTCTTCAACAAATGGCCTTTTTCTTTGACCTTGTGGAAAATTTGTTGTTCACATATGCAAGGGTCCTTTTCTGGTCTATCAGTTTTGCTTCATTGATCTGATCATCAATTTTTATACCAGTGCCAAACCCTTTTGACAACTGTAGCTTTGGAATGAGGCTTGCAATCAGTTAGTGTTTTCCATAATGTTTATATTACAACTCTGTTTCTTTTTTTAAGTTAATTCAGCTATTCTAGGTCTTTGCATTTCTTTCTGTATTTTAGTTTCAGCTTCCCAGTGCTTACCAAAAAATAATGCCTGCTTGGGTTTTTGTTGGAGTTGCCTTGAATCTATAGATACATTTGAGAAATTTTTTCAACAGCATTGAATATTCCAGAAAATAAACATAGCTTCTCTCTCACTTACTTACATATTCTTTAGTGTCTTATAAGGATGATTCTTAATTATGTGTACAAATATTTTTATAAGGATGATTCTTAATTATGTGTACAAATATTTTTTTCATGTTTATCTTTAAGTACTTTATAGTTTTGATATGTTCATAGCAGGTATTTGAAATTCCATTTCTACTTTTTCCTGGGTAGTCTATAGAAATTAACCATTATTTTGCGTACTGATCCTCTTTTTTGAAACCACAATAAATTCACTTTTCAGTTCCATTACTTTTTTTTCTGTAGGCTCCATTAGATTTCTACCTGCACAATCCTGTCATTTGCTAATAAACAAAGGAAGTTTTGCTTCCTCCTTTCCAATCTGTGGACTCTCTATTATGTATTTATTTTTTCCTTGCCATGTTGTGTTGAACATGAAGTCCGACACAATGTTGAACAGAATCAGAAAGAAGAGTCCTCCTTGTCTTGTTTGTGTTCTTATGGAAATGTGTTTCATTCTTTTAATATGGGATATACTGGTTTATGTATATGTAGGTCTATGTAGGTTTTTCATCAGTGCTCCTTATCAGTTTTAAGAAGTCCCATTTAACACTAGCATGGCCAAAGTTTTTATTGTTAACAAACATTAAAACCCCACTTAATACTAGTATGGTCAAAGTTTGTATTTTTAGTGGATATTGAAACTTTAAAATGTTTTGCTGCATTTATTGAGATGCCAACTTTTTTTTCCCCTTCTCATTTTTAATATGGTGATTTTATTTTTGACTGTCAAATCATCTGTACATTTCTGGGGTAAGCCTAATTCTGCGCATGATTGTTTTTACCTACTGCTAGATTCCATTTGCTGGAACTCTTGGAACCATTGCGTAAGCAATCATAACTTATATTGTTCCGTTGTTTTCTTTCCTTATGATGTTTTTTGCTTTTAATATTAAGGGAAAGCACTCCTCAAAGAAAATTGACCTTTCACTTCAGTTTTCTAGAAGAAAATGTATGGTAATTGTTTATTTGTTTTACCTAATATTTAGTAGAGTTTCCCAGTCGACTCCTGGGCTTGATTTTGGACTGGTGACAGTTATTTTTCATAAATATTTCCATATTGAGATTCCTTTCATCCTGAATTTTTTTTCAATATATGAAATTTATTGTCAAATTGGTTTTCATACAACACCCAGTGCTCATCCCAAAAGGTGCCCTCCTCAATACCCATCCCCCACCCTCCCCTCCCTCCCACCCCTCATCAACCCTCAGTTTGTTCTCAGTTTTTAAGAGTCTCTTATGCTTTGGCTGTCTCCCACTCTAACCTCTTTTTTTTTTTCTTCCCCTCCCCCATGGGTTTCTGTTAAGTTTCTCAGGATCCACATAAGAGTGAAAACATATGGTATCTGTCTTTCTCTGTATGGCTTATTTCACTTAGCATCACACTCTCCAGTTCCATCCATGTTGCTACAAAGGGCCATATTTCGTTCTTTCTCATTGCCATGTGTATATAAAAACCACAATTTCTTTATCCATTCGTCAGTTGATAGACATTTAGGCTCTTTCCATAATTTGGCTATTGTTGAGAGTGCTGCTATAAACATTGGGGTACAAGTGCCCCTATGCATCAGTACTCCTGTATCCCTTGGGTAAATTCCTAGCAGTGCTATTTCTGGGTCATAGGGTAGGTCTATTTTTAATTTTCTGAGGAACCTCCACACTGTTTTCCAGAGTGGCTCCACCAATTTGCATTCCCACCAACAGTGCAAGAGGGTTCCTGTTTGTCCACATCCTCTCCAGCATCTATAGTCTCCCGATTTGTTCATTTTGGCCACTCTGACTGGCGTGAGGTGATATCTGAGTGTGGTTTTGATTTGTATTTCCCTGATAAGGAGCGACTTGAGCATCTTTTCACGTGCCTGTTGGCCATCCAGATGTCTTCTTTAGAGAAGTGTCTATTCATGTTTTCTGCCCATTTCTTCACTGGGTTATTTGTTTTTCGGGTGTGGAGTTTGGTCAGCTCTTCATAGATTTTGGATACTAGCCCTTTGTCCGATATGTCATTTGCAAATATCTTTTCCCATTTTGTTGGTTGCCTTTTAGTTTTGTTGGTTGTTTCCTTTGCTGTGCAGAAGCCTTTTTATCTTCATAAGGTCCCAGTAGTTCATTTTTGCTTTTAATTCCCTTGCCTTTGGGGATGTGTCGAGTAAGAGATTGCTACGGCTGAGGTCAGAGAGGTCTTTTCCCGCTTTCTCCTCTAGGGTTTTGATGGTTTCCTGTCTCACATTCAGGTCCTTTATCCATTGTGAGTTTATTTTTGTGAATGGTGTGAGAAAGTGGTCTAGTTTCAATCTTCTGCATGTTGCCGTCCAGTTCTCCCAGCACCATTTGTTAAAGAGACTGTTTTTTTTCCATTGGATGTTCTTTCCTGCTTTGTCAAAGATGAGTTGGCCATACATTTGTGGGTCTAGTTCTGGGGTTTCTATTCTATTCCATTGGTCTATGTGTCTGTTTTTGTGCCAATACCATGCTGTCTTGATGATTACAGCTTTGTAGTAGAGGCTAAAGTCTGGGATTCTGATGCCTCCTGCTTTGGTCTTCTTCAAAATTACTTTGGCTATTTGGGGCCTTTTGTGGTTCCATATGAATTTTAGGATTGCTTGTTCTAGGTTCGAGAAGAATGCTGGTGCAATTTTGATTGGGATTGCATTGAATGTGTAGATAGCTTTGGGTAGTATTGACATTTTGACAATATTTATTCTTCCAATCCATGAGCAGGGAATGTCTTTCCATTTCTTTATATCTTCTTCAATTTCCTTCATAAGCTTTCTATAGTTTTCAGCATACAGATCTTTTACATCTTTGGTTAGATTTATTCCTAGGTATTTTATGCTTCTTGGTGCAATTGTGAATGGGATCAGTTTCTTTATTTGTCTTTCTGTTGCTTCATTGTTAGTGTATAAGAATGCAACTGATTTCTGTACATTGATTTTGTATCCTGCAACTTTGCTGAATTCATGTATCAGTTCTAGCAGACTTTTGGTGGAGTGTATCGGATTTTCCATGTATAATATCACGTCATCTGCAAAAAGCGAAAGCTTGACTTCATCTTTGCCAATTTTGATGCCTTTGATTTCCTTTTGTTGTCTGATTGCTGATGCTAGAATCTCCAACACTATGTTAAACAACAGCAGTGAGAGTGGGCATTCCTGTCATGTTCCTGATCTCAGGGATAAAGCTCTCAGTTTTTCCCCATTGAGGATGATGTTAGCTGTGGGCTTTTCATAAATGGCTTTTATGATGTTTAAGTATGTTCGTTCTATCCCGACTTTCTCAAGGGTTTTTATTAAGAAAGGGTGCTGGATTTTGTCAAAGGCCTTTTCTGCATCGATTGACAGGATCATATGGTTCTTATCCTTTCTTTTATTAATGTGATGTATCACGTTGATTGATTTGCGAATGTTGAACCAGCCCTGCATCCCAGGAATGAATCCCACTTGATCATGGTGAATAATTCTTTTCATATGCTGTTGAATTCGATTTGCTAGTATCTTATTGAGAATTTTTGTATCCATATTCATCAGGGATATTGGCCTGTAGTTCTCTTTTTTTACTGGGTAGGAATCAAAGTAATACTGGCTTCATAGAATGATTCTGGAAGTTTTCCTTCCCTTTCTATTTCTTGGAATAGCTTGAGAAGGATAGGTATGATCTCTGCTTAAACGTCTGGTAGAACTCCCCTGGGAAGCCAGCTGGTCCTGGACTCTTATTTGTTGGGAGATTTTTGATAACCGTTTCAATTTCTTCGCTGGTTATGGGTCTATTCAAGCTTTCTATTTCCTCCTGATTGAGTTTTGGAAGAGTGTGGGTGTTTAGGAATTTGTCCATTTCTTCCAGGTTGTCCAATTTGTTGGCATATAATTTTTCATAGTATTCCCTGATAATTGTTTGTATCTCTGAGGGATTGGTTGTAATCATTCCATTTTCATTCATGATTTTATCTATTTGGGTCATCTCCCTTTTCTTTTGGAGAAGCCTGGCTAGAGGTTTATCAATTTTGTTTATTTTTTCAAAAAACCAACTCTTGGTTTCGTTGATCTGCTCTACAGTTTTTTTAGATTCTATATTGTTTATTTCTGCTCTGATCTTTATTATTTCTCTTCTTCTGCTAGGTTTAAGCTGTCTTTGCTGTTCTGCTTCTATTTCCTTTAGGTGTGCTGTTAGATTTTGTATTTGGGATTTTTCTTGTTTCTTGAGATAGGCCTGGATTGCAATGTATTTTCCTCTCAGGACTGCCTTCGCTGCATCCCAAAGCATTTGGATTGTTGTATTTTCATTTTCATTTGTTTCTGTATATTTTTAAATTTCTTCTCTAATTACCTGGTTGACCCATTCATTCTTTAGTAGGGTGTTCTTTAACCTCCATGCTTTTGGAGGTTTTCCAGACTTTTTCCTGTGGTTGATTTCAAGCTTCATAGCATTGTGGTCTGAAAGTATGCATGGTATGATTTCAATTCTTGTATACTTATGAAGGGCTGTTTTGTGACCCAGTATGTGATCTATCTTGGAGAATGTTCCATGTGCACTCGAGAAGAAAGTATATTCTGTTGCTTTGGGATGCAGAGTTCTAAATATATCTGTCAAGTCCATCTGGTCCAATGTATCATTCAGGGCCCTTGTTTCTTTATTGACCGTGTGTCTAGATGATCTATCCATTTCTGTAAGTGGATGTTAAAGACCCTGCAATTACCACATTCTTATCAATAAGGTTGCTTATGTTTATGAGTAATTGTTTTATATATTTGGGGGCTCCGGTATTCGGCGCATAGACATTTATAATTGTTAGCTCTTCCTGATGGATAGACCCTGTAATTATTATACAATGCCCTTCTTCATCTCTTGTTACAGCCTTTAATTGAAAGTCTAGTTTGTCTGATACAAGTATGGCTACTCCAGCTTTCATTTGGCTTCCAGGAGCATGATAATAGTTCTCCATCCCCTCACTCTCAATCTAAAGGTGTTCTCAGATATAAAATGAGTCTCTTGTAGACAGCAAATAGATGGGTCTTGTTTTTTTATCCATTCTGATACCCTATGTCTTTTGGTTGGCACATTACTCCATTTATATTCAGTGTTATTATAGAAAGATACGGGTTTAGAGTCATTGTGATGTCTGTATGTTTTATGCTTGTAGCGATGTCTCTGGTACTTTGTCTCACAGGATCCCCCTTAGGATCTCTTGTAGGGCTGGTTTAGTGGTGACAAATTCCTTCAGTTTTTGTTTGTTTGGGAAGAACTTTATCTCTCTTTCTATTCTAAATGACAGACTTGCTGGATAAAGGATTCTCGGCTGCATATTTTTTTTCTGTTCAGCACATTGAAGATTTCGTCCCAATCCTTTCTGGCCTGTCAAGTTTCAAAAGAGAGATCAGTCACGAGTCTTATAGGTCTCCCTTTATATGTGAGGGCATGTTTATCCCTTGCTGCTTTCAGAATTTTCTCTTTATCCTTGTATTTTGCCAGTTTCACTATGATATGTCGTGCAGAAGATCGATTCAAGTTACGTCTGAAGGGAGTTCTCTGTGCCTCTTGGATTTCAATGCTTTTTCCTTCCCCAGTTCAGGGAAGTTCTCAGCTATTATTTCTTCAAGTACATCTTCAGCACCTTTCCCTCTCTCTTCCTCCTCTGGGATACCAATTATGCGTATATTATTTCTTTTTAGTGTATCATTTAGTTCTCTAATTTTCCCCTCATACTCCTGGATTTTTTTATTTCTCTTTCTCTCAGCTTCCTCTTTTTCCATAACTTTATCTTCTAGTTCACCTATTCTCTCCTCTGCCTCTTCAATCCGAGCCATCGTTGTTTCCATTTTATTTTGCATTTCGTTTAAAGCGTTTTTCAGCTCCTTCTGGCTGTTCTTGAGTCCCTTGATCTCTGTAGCAAGAGATTCTCTGCTGTCCTATATACTCTTTTCAAGCCCAGTGATTAATTTTATGACTATTATTCTAAATTCACTTTCTGTTATATTATTTAAATCGTTTTTGATCAGTTCATTGGCTGTTGTTATTTCCTGGAGATTCTTTTGAGGGGAATTCTTCAGTTTCGTCATTTTGGATAGTCCCTGGAGTGGTGCGGAACTGCAGGGCACTTCCCCTGTGCTGTGGTGTATAACTGGAGCTGGTGGGCGGAGTCGCAGTCAGACCTGACGTCTGCCCCCGGCCCACCGCTGGGGCCACAGTCAGACTGGTGTGTGCCTTCTCTTCCCCTCTCCTAGGGGTGGGATTCACTGTGGGGTGGCTTGGCCTGTCTGGGCTACTTGCACACTGCCAGGCTTGTGGAGCAAGGGATCTGGCGTATTAGCTGGGGTGGGTAGGCAAAGTGCACGGGGGCAGGAGGGGCAGGCTTAGCTCGCTTCTCCTTAGGTGATCCACTTCAGGAGGGGCCCTGTGGCAGCGGGAGGGAGTCAGACCCTCTGCCGGAGGGTGTTTGTGGGGAGCAAGCAAGTTCCCTGGCACGAACTGGTTCCCTTTGGGATATTGGCTGGGGGATGGGCGAGGGAGATGGCGCTGGCTAGTGCCTTTGTTCCCAGCCAAGCTGAGCTCTGTCGTCCAGGGGCTCAGCAACTCTCCCTCCCTTTGTCCTCCAACCTTCCCGCTTTCCGAGCAGAGCTGTTAGCTTATAACCTTCCAGATGTCAGGTCCGGCTTGCTGTCGGAACACTCAGTCCGGCCCCTCCTCTTTTGCCAGCCAGACTTGGGGGCTCTGCTTGGCCAGCAGGCTGCCCCTCTGCCCCGGCTCCCTCCCGCCAGTCCGTGGAGCGCGCACCGCCTCGCTGCCCTTCCTACCCTCTTCCGTGGGCCTCTCGTCTGTGCTTGGCTCCAGAGACTCAGTTCTGCTAGTCTTCTGGTGGTTTTCTGGGTTCTTTATGCAGGTGTAGGTGGAATCCAAGTGATCAGCAGGACGCGCGGTGAGCCCAGCGTCCTCCTACGCCGCCATCTTCCCTTGGTCCTCCCTCATCCTGAATTTTTTAATACAGTATTTCTTAGGGTCCATAAATATGAAAATATATAACACTCCTATTCTTAAATCTAACCCAAAACACAGATTTTTTAAAGACACCCTTAGTGTCTCTAAAGTTTTTGTACCTTTTATATTCTAAATTTTGTCAATCTTTCTGAATCATCCTTGTTTAATATGTAAATTTCTAACATTCTTCATAATATCATATGCAAATTTCAGTTATGTACCAAGCATTGATTTTTTAATTTTTCCATTTTATGGAAAATATTAAACTTCCTGAAATAATTTATAGGTGTACTTAGTAGTAAAATATAGACTAACTTCTAAAATAAAATATATTATTAAATTTTGTAAATTTCAATGTATTTTGTTCTGTTTCTGGTTTATCATTTGAGGGAATATAAAAGGCACAAGATTTGTTTTAGATGTGGGATTGCGGGTTATGTAGAGTTCAAATTCAGGTTTGGAGACTTTTACCTTCTTCTATTTCAAAAGTCATAATAATTTACTAAGGATAATATGGGGAAATATATAACCAAAAATATCAGTGTACGCATTTTCATAATCTTGGCAGCCCTCAATAACGAGTTTTTGCCTCTGGGAAACAAAATATTTCCATGTATTTATATTCCCAAATTCATGATCAGTGCATATTTCTTCTTAATAAATTAAAAAAAAATAATGACATAAACTCTTCAGTGTATCCTCAGATAAAGATATACATATAGTGGAGTTTTTTTGTTCCAAAGAGTTATTTTGATTCAAATTTGACTGACTGTATAGAACATTTTATTCCATGAAGGAGGACAGAGAAAACAGCCCAATTTCTCTGTGATGTAAGTAAATTTCCATGAGTGATAAAAATGCTAGAAGTAAACAAAAAGGTGGAAATTCTGAATGGTTAGGAGGAAGTTTTCCAGAAGATGTAACCTATACTATATAAATTGTTTCATACCTTACTAAACTTTCACTAGAAATATAGTATAGGCCAAATTATGGGATTATCTCTTTGTGCTTCTTAGCTAGGGATCATCAAATCAATGCAGTGAAACAATGGATCCCAATAAAAATATATTACAAGCTTATAAGAACCAATACCAAAGAAAGTTATCCCATGAAAAAGGCAACGAACCTAATTCAACATAGAATAGACTTCTTATGCAAAGACACAAAACCAATTAGAAAATGAATTTTAAGCCATAAGTATTTTTATTTTTCAGAGATAAGGAAGTGTAACAACCTCATTAGACAAAGACAGCAATTAGAGATCCAGACCCCAATAAACCATAAAATAAAAAAATTGGAAGCTTCTATGGGAGACCTCAAGAAATTTATCTTTCTTTTCTCCAGCTTTATTGAGGTAGAAAGGACATATAACATTGTGTAAGTTTAAGATGTACAATGTGTTGATTTGATACACTTATGTACTGAAATATGACTAAAATTTAACATTGGCTCAAGTCTCCAGCATGTCACATGAGTACCATTTGTTTTTTGCATGGATAATATTTAAGATTTACTCTCTTAGCATCTTTAAAGTATATAATGGAGTGTTTTTAACTATAATGAAGAAAATTGATCTTAATTTGTATATCTACTGGTATAGAGAAATGGACTGATTAAGACAGATGAAATGCGGCACTGATGTTGTGAGTTACTACATATCTAAGTATGTTGAGTCAATAGACTTTCTAGGGCTTATCTATAGAAACCACTGCAACTGATGAGAAGAGCAGGACCTCGAAATCCCCCACGTGGTACTGGGGCGTTTGAGCAAATTCACATGACCGATGACTTCCAATCACAGTGCTACTTTGAGCCTCCTTGAAGCCTTGAAGTTTGATTTCAACACATGCCATAAGAAGAGTATAAAGGCTAAAGGAGAAGAATATGCTTACACAAACACACAAGCACAAACACACACACACACACTGGGAGATTTATTGTAATGGTTGAGAACAACACAAGAATCATTTGAACTCTCTTTTTGTGCCTTCTCTTCTTCCTCACTCCTGCATGGCATACCCACTATCTTACCTGCATGGAATACCATGTCCTATGGTATATGGAGTCTTGACAAATTCCACTATACTATAAATTGTACCTAATTATTATATTTATAATGCATCTCTCTCTCTCAAGGAAGGCAACTATTTTTTCTATTTGTATGCTAACGTATTTACAACACATAGAAGTGTGATTGGCACTTAGAACACAACTTCCAAATGTATGTTGAACACATTTGTGCTTCCTATTATTCCTTCTAGTGACATACAGAACAAAGTTTGAAGCCCATATCCTAACTTATGGGGATAATATTGTATCTAAACTTTAAGAAAAAAGATTACATAGCTTTTTCCACATTTTTTGTACTGCACATTTTACATCCTTGTTCCTCAAGCTATAGATCAAGGGGTTTAACGTGGGGATAACAAGGGTGTAAAATATGGACGCCACTTTATCAGTGTCAAAGGAATGACTGGACTCAGGTTGCACATACATAAATATCAGAGTCCCATAGAACACTGTGGCCACTGTCAGGTGGGACCCGCAGGTGGAGAAGGCCTTGTGCCTACCCTCAGCTGAGTTCATCCTGACGATGGCTACAAGGATGAGGAGGTAAGACACAATAACTATCAAAAGGGAAAAAATCAAATTAAAGCCTGCTAAAATCAGAATAATCAGTTCAATTTCATGTGTATTTGAGCAAAGCAAAGATATTAAGGGGAGACTGTCACAGTAGAAATGACTAATGACATTGTAACCACAGAAGGATGAACTAAAAATCTTCATGGTGACTAGAAGAGACACAAATACACTGTAGAGATAGGGGATTGCCACCAGCACCTGACACACACTTTGTGACATGACGACTGGGTAGAGCAGAGGGTTACAGATGGCCACATAGCGATCATAAGACATCGCTGACAGAATGAAAAGTTCACTAATGATGAACACAAGAAAGAAAGAAAGCTGTATAGCACAAAAATAATAGGAGATTGTATTTTGATCCACAACAAAATTGACTAGCATTTTGGGTCCTACAGTTGTTGAATAACCCAGATCAGTGAGAGCCAGGTGTTTGAGGAAGAAGTACATGGGTGTTTGTAGCCTGGAGTCCACCTTGGTGAGGATGATCATGCCCAGGTTGCCCACCACTGAGATCATATAGATGATGAGGAAGAGCCCAAATAATGGAGCCTGCAGCTCAGGACGGTCTGTGATTCCCATGAGAATGAATTCATTCAGCCCTGTTAGATTATGTTTTTCCATGCAGGTTTAGTAGAAAATCTATTCTGGATAGATACATCATAAGAGTCAATAGATTTCATGTATTATCTCCTTGGAGAGGTTTTAGTACGCCAAATTAGTATAAATAAGATACATCCACACTATCCAATTCAGGATATTTGAAAATAAACTCATCTGTCACAAAGACTACTATGCATACTTAGAGAAAGAAAGGGAAATAGATAAATGGTTCTCATTCCATTCACATTTTATTCCACAATGAATACTTTCTATTGTCTAGAGACATTTTGGTTGTCACATCTGGGAATTAGGATTCTACCAGCTTCTAATGGCTAGACACAAGTTGAGCTGCTAAATATCTTAATATATCCAATACCTAGGCCATAAAAATATTCAGCCAGGAATAACAACAGTAACAAAATTAAGAAACTCTGATGATATAATTAAATAGATAGATGAGAGAGAGAGAGAACGAGAGAGAGAAATGATAAATAGGTAGATGATAGATGATAGATAGTAGATGGATGGATAGATAGATAGATAGATAGATAGAAGTACATAGATATGAATACTAAGACAAAAATAAAAATCAAGTTAAAAATTTAGGGATCAAAGATATGGGTGATTATTTTACTATTCTTTAAAGTATCATTATTTCTATGATTTATAGAATACAATCACAAGATGACATTTATAAAATACATCAATGATATGGCCTAATACATATGTCAATTATATAATAAAATTTTTAAACCACAAATTTCCCAAATGCATAAAACCCACTACTCAAAACATGGTTTTATGAAAGGTATTATTATGAAACTGGCTGGAACATTAACACACTTGACAGATATTTGACAAGCGTATGAATAAGAAATGTATGACAGATCACAGTGGGAATTATTTTTTATGTGTTGAAACATGCCAGGAGATATATGAGAATAAAAGTCTATATGACAATAAAACTCTCATATATAAAATTGACATTTCCTTGAAGAGCTTTTGTGTAGACAATGGAAATAGTTGGAAATAATTCTCAAATATCAAGTACACTGTGGGTTTCTGTTTGTTTGCTTGTGTTTTTTAAATTTTTTTTAAGTTTATTTTTATTTATTTTGAGAGACACAGCATGTCAGGGAAGGGGCAGAAAGAGAGGGAGACAGAGAATCCCAAGGAAGCTCTGCAGTCACAGCACAGAGCTCCAGATGGGGCTTGAACTCTCAAAACCAGGATATCATGACATGAGCCAAGCTGAGAGTTGGACATTTAATCGATTGAGCTACCCAGGTACCCCAGCTGGTGTTTTTAAGAGTGATAGCAACTTACCTGAAATGTTTCTACTTTCCTGACTTATATACCTGTGCATTCTCTGGCCTGAGACTGAAGTTCTTTGTCAAGGCTATCGTAGGAAGAGGTGAGGAACTGTTTAAGCAAGACATACCTCACCTATCTTCCATGACAACATTTGAATACTCGTGTTGTGACTCCTTGGGTTACTTATCTTTTAATTTCTGTATCAATTTTAGTAGTGTCTTAATATAAGTTATTTGGGTATGAATTTGCTTAAAATATTATTCTTCCTCTGGGGCACCGGGATAGCCCAGTCGGTTGAGTGTTCAACTCTTGATCTCAGTTCAGGTCATGATCCCAGGGTCTTGGAATGAAGCCCCATGTCCAGCTCCCCACTAGGTGTGGAGCCTGTTTGGAGTCTTTCTCTCTCCCTCTTTCTCCCCCTCCAACCCCCAGCTCATGCTGTCTCTCTCTCACTCTCTGTCTAAAAACCAAACAACTATTTTCTTTATGGCATTCCCATTAAAATATAGATATACTAACTTGTATGTAATAAATCATATATACTTTACCAAGCAAGAAAGTTAGGGAACATGGTGGAATTGGGAGGAGAAAAAAAAATTCATGGCAGAAGATTCGCATAAAGAAGTTTTATGAAAAATCCCTTTGAATTAAAGGGTAGAATGCTTCAAAGAAAAAATGTTGAAAGTCACTGATACACAATACCGTAGAAACAAAATACAATACACTAAAGGTGAGATATACGTGGATCCCTGGATGTGATTTGAAATCCTTCTCTACATTAAGTCCACAGAAAACACTTCGAACTATCATAGAGCACACAATGCAGATACACCGGTATATAATCACATAAAATATATCTAAATATCCTAAACACCCACAGATAAGAAGTTATGCCAGAGTGGGAAGCAGATGGCACGTTAAGGTAAGAGAATGAGTTTTGGCTAAAAAAATTGTGGGCATCAGTGCTCCTGTTTGAAGGGAAAAAAAAAGGAAACTATATTGTTTGCAATAAAATTGCAAGGCTGAAGTCCCTGAGTGACCTAGAAGCAGACAAAAACATTCAATTTCACAACATAAAATACAAAGGTAATTATATGTAATTTCCCCTTAACTTACCTGAGTCTTCCTTATACCTTTGTGACCTCGTGACTCTCTCCGCTACACCGATTCACACACTTTTTTTCTGACGGGAATATGATAATGGGTCAGTAGATGACCATATTAGAGATATATTCAGTAAATGCAGTCCAAATGCGGTATACATCTTGGGCTTTGCTTGTTAGTTTTTTTCTGCTTTCTTTTGTTTCCTTTACAATCATGGAAGCCTAAAAAAAAATAATTAGCACTTTTTAAGTACCAATTTTTCTATGAGGTGGCGGAAGTTAAAAGCATTTCCTCTCACCAGCTTTAGAATTCTATAAAAAGAATCAAATAGGAGTAGCAGTGTGGCTCAGTCAGTTAAGTACCCCACTCTCGATATCACCTCAGGTCATGACCTACAGGTGGAGGATCAAGCTCTGAGTTGGGTTCTGTGATGAGCAGGGAGCCTGCTTGGGATTCTCTCTCCCCTCTCTCTCTCTCTCTCTCTCCATCTATCATTCACATACACACTCTCTCTCAAAATAAACATTTTCAAAAAAGAATCAAATTGCTCTTTCATACTTTATGATCTCTGCTAAATATTTATTATTTATTTATTTATTTATTTATCATTTTTATTTTAGATAGAGAGAAGGAGAGAGAGCGTGAGCTGGGGAGAGAGGAGAGAGACAGACAGAATCCTAAACAGGCTCCGCAGGGAGCATGATATGGGGCTGGATCCCATGATCCCAGGATCTTGACCTGAGCTGAAATCAAGCACTAGATGCCCAACCAACTGAACCATCCGGGTGCCTGATATTTATTTTTTTACCGTTATATTATTTGAGATAATTATACCCATTTTTTGTCAGATCCTACTGGAAAATAAAGAACATTCTGAACATCATTCGGTTACCATAAAACTTGTTACTTAAAGGTCTCCTAATGTCCAAATAAGGCTTTGCATGCCTCAGGTGAGGTGACACCCCTTTTTGCTTTCAAGATATCAGGTGATAATTCTATTTATACATTTATTTAAATACTCTTCCTGAAATCATTTTTGAGAGAATCACATTTGGTATCTAGAATCACTAAATAAGTACTTGGAAAGATCAAAAGGAGAGACAATCCTGACTTTCTTAATTCGGCCAGTTTAAGAAATTTCATGTCTCTTCAGCTATGCATAGTTCACTGTCAGTTTTGGCCTCCATTTGAGCTAAATTATTCATATTAAACATGAGTATTGTATAATAGTACAAAGTTTCAAAGAGTCACAGAAGCATTAGCCTCTCCACCATGTGAAATCATTCAAAAAAGTAATAGGAAGGAAAAAGGAGGTAATTCCTACTTCTGCTCAGGCACTATGGTTACTGGAAAGCAAAGCAAACAAAATTAGACACGGTTACATTTTGCTAGGGCTTTGCCAAGGAGTTAAAATGGAACTTACCAAACATCACTGAAACATTGTGGATATTTGGCAGTATGAGATGGCACACAGTTTTCTGTCATTTTTACCTGTAGAGAAGCCTCTGTCTTGACTCTCATGTGTATTTCTTACCGTAGCATATTGAGAACAATTTATGGGTTCTCTTCACCTTTTGAGACTCTCCCTCAGGAGATGATGAGCAGTTTGTTTATGATGGCTAAAGCATATGAAGGCATTAAAAACTTCCTGGAGCTTGTCCATTAATAGGCAGGGACAATTCATACTCACCACTGAGTAAAATTATCATTTATCTATCTATCTATCATCTATCTATCTATCTATCTATCATCTATCTATCTATCATCTATCTAATCTATCTATGCATCCATTATCTATATATCCATTATTTGTCTATGTAACTATCATCTATCTATCTATCTATCTATCTATCTATCATCTATCTTCTATCTATCATCCACCTAAAATATATCATCTATCTATTTATTTATCCATCTATCACCTATTTATTTACTTATTTATTTATTACTTCACTCTTATTTTTCACTAATACTTAACTTTTCATTTCACTGCATAGGACTCTTGATTAAAATGTCATATATTTAAGGCAGGCTCACCAGGAGTCCCCATTTCCACAGAGGTCTCCTCAGATTGGTGACATGGTGATAATTTATAACTTCTGTTGTATTACATTATTTTAAAATTGTACATGGATGAGTATCCTGCATTAAGCAACTGTGACATGCTATTTCCTTGATTTTCATTTTTGTTTTCAGTTATCCTTCTTTTCAAGGCAGAAATCTGCTATGTATCCATCCTTCTCATTGCATAGTCAGTTGCTGTCAATGACCAGTAACCACTTCTGTTTTGATTTTGTTTTTCTCGTTAATTTCACAGTGCCGTATTTTATTTATTCCTTGTGTCCAAATCATTTCAATGTTTCTTTCCCACCTTGAAACATGCTCTTTTGTACTTGATATATGCCTAATTTATCAAGTTATCCTTGAAAAAATATAACATTTTACATATGCACAACTATGTATATGTGTTATATTTCTATAAATGTCATTGTTGCATTTGTCACTTTAATTACTTGCTATGCATAGATGATATCACACTTTTTTCTTCTTCCTGTATTATAATCCATGATACAAATTAAACATTTTTCACTTATTTTTTTTATTGATATATGTGTGTCTAACCCTCAGCTATCACTAACAACATCATTACAGTATCCAGCCTCAATGAACAGCCCTGAGTTTGTTCCCTTAAAAGTTATATATATGGAAAGCCTAGGTGGCTCAGGAGGTTAAGCCTCTGACTCGATCTCAGCTCAGGTCATGATCTCACCGTTCACGACATCGAGCCCCATGTCAGCCTCTGCGCTAACAGTGCAGAGCCTGCTTGGGATTCTCTCTCTCCCTCTGCCCCTTTTCTCCCCTTGTTTGTGTGTGTGTGTGTGTGTGTGTGTGTGTGTGTGTGTGTATACATACATATATGTGTATATATATATATATATATATATATATATATATATATATATTCCTGATAAGGAATAGAATAGACTCATTGCTTTTCCCAAATATTTCAGATATATTATCCCAACATATTATTTTATTAATAAATGTAAGATATATCTTGGATTTTCCCTCTCATGTCAGATGCATAAATTATACCTTCTTCTTAATTGCACATACATAGCATTATAAGCATCTTTTATATAATTGATTATACTGCTTCTTCCCTTTTCTTTACAAGTTTGACTTCATCCTCACTGATTTGGACGTCTTTTATTTCTTTTTTGATGTCTGATTGCTGAGGCTAAGACTCTCAGTACTATGTTAAATATTAGTGGTGAGAGTGGACATCCCTGTCTTTTTCCTGACCTTAGAGGGAAATCTCACTTTTTCCCCATTGGACCTCTACATCTCCAGTCTTTGAACCCTTCTGGTTACAAAAACTCATGGAAATCAGCCTCTCTCATTTTTCCCAGCCTATGACTTTGGGAAAATATTCCCCTTGTGTGTATACATAGTGTTCTCAGCTCTCGCTCACCTCGCTGGGACCAGGGATCCCTCCCTTCTGCAGCACCTATGATCTGTTTCTTCCCCAAACCATGCCTCAGCACCGCATACCTCCCATGATATGGCCTCCTTTTTCCTCTAGCTGTGCAATTTGTTCTGTCAGTCCTCAGGTCAATCTCTTGGATATTCAGAAAGATTTGATAGTCATCTAGTTGTGTTTAAGGGACGAAAAAAGTCTAAGGTCTTCCTACTACTCCACCATCTTCCAAAATGAATATTTTTAAAATGTTATCCTTTTTCTACTGAATTACATTTTGTACCTTCATGAAAAATTAGTTGCACTTTTTGTAAGTCTATTTTTGAGTTCTGTATTCTGTTCCTTTTCTTTACATGTCTTTTCTTCCCCCAAAGCTACACAGTTTTGATTGGTATAGTTATATGACAAAACTTAACATGAAATGGAATGTTTTCTTCTATGTTATTCTACATGTTTACATGTATTTTAGCTAGGTTAAGTTCTTCATCTTTTATACACATTCTAGTATAAAGACAACTGTATCTATAAAATACCTTGGTGGGATTTTGCTTGGATTGTGTTACCTATAGATCTGTTTGGGAAGGATTGATACATTTAGTAGGTTGAGTTTTCTAATCTATGAACTCAGTGTGTCCTGAAATTTATTCAGATATTATTTGATTTCCTTAATCAGCATTTTTTTTCAGCATTCAAATCCTGCACATATTTCCTGGGTTTTGTTCTAGGTATATTTCCTTATACTTGTGTGATTGCAAATGATAATTATAATTAGGTGCTGTGCTGATCTTCTGGATTGTTGAAATGCCAAGTGTGTGTAGTCAAGAGACTTTTTGAGGCTCCTAAGTGAAAGTAATGGCACTCATGAGGAAAGACCAGGACATAGACCCCCCCTCACAGAATGGAGAGATTGGAGCACATTCAGATGACTGATGACTTCAAGTTAAGGCAATACACTGAACCTGCCTAAAACTATAATCAACTGTGTTTTAGACACCCCATAGAAACCTGTGTAGGCTACATAGAAAGAACATACTTACAGAGAAAGTCACCTATATACACAATACATAGACACTGGAAAGTTTATTCTGATAGTTGAGAATGACACAGGAGTTATTTTAACTCTTCCTGTTCCAGGTATTCTTCTTCATTCCCACACAGCATTCCCACACTCCTTGCTTGGTGTTAGAATTATAGGCCCATAACCATTCTATTGTACTAACATATTACCTAATTATGATGCTTATAACTCTTGTCTTTACCTCAAGAATGGAATGTATATGTATTATTTCTTCACAGTGTATTTAGAACACTTCAGAGTATGACTGGTACATAGAAGTCAATGTCTAGATATGTATCCTGAACTCATTTATCCTTGATTTTCCCTCTGAAGGAAGGAAAAGAAATGTTTAATGTTGATAATCTAATTCATAGGAACCACGCAGTATGTAATAAACTTAAGAAAAGGTACCTCATAACTTTTTCCATATCCTATGGAAAGCACATTTTACGTCTTTGTTCCTCAGACTATAGATCATGGGATTCAACATGGGGATAACAAGGGTGTAAAATATGGATGCCATTTTATCTGTGTCAAAGGAATGACTGGACTCAGGTTGTGCATACATAAATATCATAGTCCCATAAAACACTGTGGCCACTGTCAGGTGGGACCCACATGTAGAAAAGGCTTTGTGCCTACCCTCAGCTGAGTTCATCCCGACTATGGCTAGTAGGATCAGCAGGTAAGACACAACAACCATCAGAAGGGAGGACATCAAATTAAAAACTGAGAAAGCCAAAATCATCAATTCAATTTCATGCGTGTTTGAGCAGAGCAAGGATACCAAGGGAAGACAGTCACAGTAGAAATGGCTGATGACATTGTAACCACAGAAGGATGAACTAAAAATCTTTATGGTGACTAGTAGAGCCATAAATGTGCTGTAGAGATAGAGGATTGCCACCAGCACCTGACACACCCTTTGTGACATGATGACTGGATAGAGCAGAGGATTACAGATGGCCACGTAGCGGTCATAGGACATAGCCGACAGAATGAAAACCTCGCTAACGATGAACATAATGTAGAATGCTCCCTGCGTGGCACACAAATGATAGGAAATTGTGTTTTCTTCCACAACAAAACTGGCTAACATTTTGGGTCCTACAGTTGTTGAATAACCCAGATCAATGAGAGCCAGGTGTTTGAGGAAGAAATACATGGGTGTTTGCAGTCTGGAGTCCATCTTGGTGAGGATGATCAGGCCCGAGTTGCCCACCACTGAGATCACATAGATGATGAGGAAGAGCCCAAATAATGGAGCCTGCAGCTCAGGACGTTGTGTGATTCCCATGAGAATAAATTCATTAAACACTGTCAGATTGTGTTTTTCCATCCAAGTTTACTAGAAAATCTATTATGGATAGATACATCATTATACTCAATATATATTATGTACTGTCTCCTGAGAGAGGGCTTGGAATGGCCAACTAGTATAAATAAGATACATCCAAACTGTCCAATTTAGGATATTTGAAAACAAACCCAAATCCCACGTAGACCACTATATATGCATAAAGAAATCGAAATAGGTGGTTCTCAACTGGAGGCATTTTACTCCATAAAGAATATATTTCAATGCCTAGAGACATTTTTAATGTCATATCCAAGAGTCGGGATGCTACTGATTTCCAATTGTTAGACACAAGTTAGGCTGCTAAATACCTTAATATATCTAATATCTAGGCCATGACAATATTCAGTCAGGAATAACAGCAGTAACAATGTTAAAAAACCCTGGTGATATAATTAGGTGGATAGATAATAGACTTATTTATTGATAGATGGAAAATAAATACATAAAGGTAAGTAGATATGGATGCTAAAGCAGAAACAAAAAACAATGAAAGCTTCAGGGATTAGATATATGGGTGTTTATTTTACTATTCTTTAAAGTATTCTTTCTACCGTATATGATATAATCACAAAATGACATTTATAAGATACGTAAATCATATGACCTAATACATATGTCTATTATATATTATAAGTTTTTTAATGTTTACTTATTTATTTTGAGACAGAGAGAGGGTCAGAGAGAGCGGGAGAGAGAGAATGTCAAGCAGGCTCCGCCCTGTCAGTGCAGAGCTCACTGCAGGGCTCGATGCCACAAACCATGAGATCGTGACCTGAGTCGAAATCAGGAGTTGGACATTTAACCAACTGAAGCATAGGTGCCCCTATAATAAAAATGTTAAACCAGAAGTTCCCTAATTGCATACCTACGAAGGCATGCCTACAGGTGAAACTGACTGGAAAGTTAGCATACTTGACAGATATTTGACAGATGTATGAATAAGAAAAGTGTAACACATCAGAATGGGAATTATTTTGGGGGACATGGTGAAACATACCAGGAGATACATGTATGGAGATATACTTTCAGCTGTATTTCAGTTTATAGTATATCCAAAGATTTAATTTGGGCAAAAAAATGTGAGTTATCTAAAAGTCTTTATTCTCATATATAAAGCTGATGTTTCCTTGATGAGTTTTAGATAGGATAAACGAAGTTTCGATACTTTAATGTGTCTATGTTACCTGGAAATAGTTCTCAAATATTAAGTACATTATGGGTTTTTATTTGCTTGTTTGTTTGCTTGTTTGTGTGTTTTTGAAAGAGTGATAGGAACTTACCTGAAATGTTTCTACTTTCCTGACTTATATACCTGTGCATTCTCTGGACTGGGACTGAAGTTCTTTGTCAAGGCTATCGTAGGAAGAGATGAGGAACTGCTTAAGCAAGACATACCTCACCACTCTTCCATGACAACATTTGAATAATCGTGTTGTGACTCCTTGGGTTACTTATCTTCTAATTTTCTTTTCAGTTTTAGTATCATTTTAGATAAGTTATTCTGATATAAACTTGCTTAAAACGTTATTCTTCCCCTTGTGGCATTTTTACTAAAATAGAGATATACTAACTCAAATGTAGCAAATCAGATGCACTTTCTCGAGCAACAAACTAAGGGAACATGGTAAATTTGGAGGAAGAATAGGTTACTGGCAGAGGTTTGACATAATGAAGTTTCACAAGAATTCCCTTTGGATTAGCGGAAATCACACTTTAAGGAAAAATAAAAGTTGAAAGTCACTGTGATACACAATAGCTTAAAGACAAAATACAATACACTGAAGACGAGATATATGTGGGTCCCTGGATGGGATTTGAAATCCTTCTCTACACTAAGCCCACAAAACCCCTTCAAACTATGATGTAGCACATAATGCAGACAAACATGTATATAATCACATGACATGTATCTAAATATCCTAAACACTCACAGATAAAAAATTATTCCAGAGTGGGAGGTGGATGGCAGGTTAAGGTAAGAGAAGTATTTTTGGTTTAAAAAGTCGTGGGCATCAATGCTTCTATTTAAAAAAGGAAAAGGGAAATAATACTGTCTGCAATGAAATTACAGGTCAAGTCAGAAGTCGCTGAGTGAGCTCTAAGCAGACAAAAACATACAACTCCACAACATTCCATATAAAGGTAATTATGTGTAACTTCCCCTTAACTTACCTGAGTCTTAGGTTTGTCACCTCTTGATATGCTCCTCTGCTCTGATGCACACACCTTTCTTATAACAGAAATATGATAATGTGTATCAGTAGGAGACAATATTAGAGAAATATTCTGTAAATGCAACACAAACAGTATAAATTTTGAGTTTTGCTTGTTTTGCTTGTTTCTTTCCACTTTGTTTTGTTTTCCTTTGCAATCATGGAAAGTTAAACAAATAAATAGTACTTTTTGAATACCAAGTTTTCTGTGAGGTGAAGAAAGATAAAAGCATTTCCTCTCACTAGCTTTGGAGTTCTATAAAAAGAATCACATTGCTTTTTCATAGTTTACTGTCTCTGTTGGATGTTTGATATGTAATTGTTTAAAGCTATATCCTTTGAGATAATTCTTCCCGCTTTCTGTCAGATCCTACTGGAAAATGAAGAATACTCTACATCATTCCATTTCCATAAAACTTGTTACTTAAAGGTCTCCAAATGTCCAAATAAGGCTTTGCACGCCTCATTGTGAGGTGACAACCCCTTTTTTTCCTTATCAAGACCTCAGAGGATAATTGTATTGATATGTTTATTTAAACAATCATTAAATACTAAATTACTTTTGAGAGAATCACAAAAAGTGTCCAGAGTCACTAAATAAACATTTGGAAAGACATCAAAATGACAGATACTACTTGCAGTTTCTTAATTTTGCTAACTCAAAAAATTTCATGTCTCTTCGGCTGTGTACCATTTGCTTTTATTTTGGTCTCCGTTTGAGGTAAAACTATTCATATTAAATGTAAGTATTGCATAACTATATAAAAAATGAAGTTTCAAAGAGTCACAGAAACATTAGCCTCTCCACCATGTGAAATCATTCAAAAAATTAATAAGAAGGAAAAAACGAGGTAATTCTTACTCCTGCTCAGGCATTATGGTTACGGGAAAGCAAAGCAAACAAAATCAGAAATGGTCACATTTTGCTAGAGCTTTGCCACGAAGTTAAAGTGGAACTTACCAAACATCACTGAAACATCGTGGATATTTGGTAATATGAGATACCACACAAATTTTCTGTCATTTTTACCTGTAATGGACCCTCTGTCTTGACTCCCATATGTGTTTCTTAACATGGCATATGGAGAACAATTTATGGGTTCTCTTCACCTTTTGAGACTCTCCCTCAGGAGATGCTGAGCAATTTGTTTAATGATGGCTCAAGCATATGAGGGCATTAAAAAATGTCTGGAAGTTGTCCATTAACAGGCAAGGGCAATTTGTATTCACCAGAGAATAAATTATCTATCGATTGATCTATCACCTATTATCTATCTATCTATCCATCTATCTATCATCATCATCATCTACATTCAATCGCCCATCTCTCTATCATCAACATCTATATTCAAACACCTATTATCTCTATCATTATCTATCATCTATCATCATCATCATCTATATTCAATCACCTATTTATATATCCATCTATCATCTATTTAGCCTTCTTTCTTTCTTCTTTCTTTCTTTCTTTCTTTCTTTCTTTCTTTCTTTCCTTTCTTTCTCTTTCTTTCTTTCCTATTTTCGCCTTTACTTAACTTTTCATTTACACCACATAGGACCCTTTTAAAAAATTTTTAAATGTTCATTTATTTTCGAGAGACAGACAGAGTGCAAGCGAGAGAGAGGCAGAGAGACAGGGAGACACAGAACCGGAAGCAGTCTCCAGGCTCTGAGCTGTCAGCACAGAGGCCAACAGGGGCTGGAAGTCACAAGCCACAAGATCATAACCTGAGCCGAAGTTGGATGCTTAACGGACTGAGACACCCAGGCACCCCAGCACTACATAGGACTCTTGATAAAAATGTCATATATTTAGGGCAGGTTCATCAGGGCTTCCATTTCCATAGAGGTCTCCTCAAATTGGTGACACAGTGGAGAGTTGATAAATTCTGTTCTATTAAATTATTTTAAAATTGTATATGGGATAGGGCACCTGATGGCTCAGTCGGTTAAGCGTCTGACTTCGGCTCAAGTCATGATCTCACAGCTTCTGCATCTGAGTCCCACATGGGCCTCTGTGCTGACAGCTCAGAGCCTGGAACCTGCTTCGGATTCTGTGTCTCCCTTTCTCTGCCCCTCCCCTGCTCACACTCTTATCTTTCTGTCTGTCCATCTCTCTCTCAAAAATAAACAAACATTAAAAACTTAATAAAAAGATTGTGCATGGAATAAAATTCATACGTTAAGCAAATGTGGCGTGTTGTTTCCTTGAAGTTAGTTTTGTTTTTATTGTTACCCTTTCCAAGGCAGAAGTTTGCTATGCGTCCTTCTCATTGCATAGCGAGTTGCCGTCACTGACTGGTTACCACTTCTGCTTTGATTTTGTTTTTCTCTTTAATTTCACAGTGCGGTATTTTATTCTTTTGTGCCCAGATCATCTCAAGTTTTCTTTCCTACCTTGAACCATGCTCTGTTGTACTTAATATATACCTAGATTATCAAGTTATCCTTGCAAAACTCTCATATGTTACATATGCGTAACTATGTATATGTGTTATATTTCTATAAATTTCATTGATGCATTTGTCACTTTAATTGCTTGTTGTGCACAGATGATATGACACTTTGTGCTTCTTTCTGTATTAGAGTCCATGATACAAATTTCCCAATTTTCATTTATTGTTTTATTGACAGATGTCGTGTGCCCAACCCTCAGCTATCACCATTACATCACTACAGTATCCAGCCTCAGTGAACAGCCCTGAATTTGTCCCCTTAAAATATTTATATATATATATAATGTGTTCTTGATGAGAGGGAGTTGAATATACTCATTAATTTTCCTAAGTATTTCAGATATATTATCTCTATATACTCTTCAGTAAATGCAAGACATATCCTCTTCCCTTTCATGTTACCTAATTATATCCTTCTTGTTAAATGTGCATTTATAGTATTATAAGTATCTTTCATGTAATTTGTTAGACTGTGTCTTGCCTTTTATTTTCAAGTTACCCAATAGCAGACATTTCATTTAAGTAGTACTGGTCTACTACTTTCTATTGTCAACTGTCAATTTTCTATTGTCAATTTTCCTTTGTTTTTGGATATAGAATAAGCTTATATACACATACACATACATATACATGTGTATATGTGTGTATATATACATATACACATATATGTGCACATATATACAGCACAAAATTTGATATGTATATACCGATGGAGCTGTAAAAACTTTCAAGACAACAAACATGTCCATCACTTCAGAAGTCTTAGTGTTCGCACATGTTAAACCCGTTCTACTCTTCCTGCCTCTTAATCCACCAAGTCAACTTCAATTTGCCATTTTCAAAAACTTTTTATGTTGAAATAATTATAAATTAACAGGAAGTTGTAAAAAAAAAAAAAAGCATGCAGAGACGTCTTGTGTAATCTACACCCAGTTCCCCCGAAGAGTTTGTCTTGCTACACTGTAGTATGATTTCATGACTAGGAAATTGACATTGGTACAACACACATTGTTCAGATTTCACCAGTTTGGGGTTATTCTTTCATGTATTGGTATACTTTACTGCTCTGCGTTTTATCCCATTTTTGCATTGTTTCAACCACCACCATAGTCGAATTGTAGAACTATTCTGTCCCCCCAAATTTTTCTTTTGCTATCCCTTTAAAGCTACACTGTCTTCCCACCTCTTGGGCAACTGTTCCTAACCATTGGTGACCACTAATATTTTTTGCATCAGCATAATTTTGTCACTTGAACAAGGTTTTATAAGTAGTCCACAATTTGTAATCTTTTGGTATAGCTTCACTCTCTTGAGGTCCATCCTCATTTTTGTGTGTGGATACCCTGTTCTTTAAGGTGGCTGAATGGCATTCCATGGTATTTCTGGTACAACTTGTTCGACTCTTTCGTCATTGAAAGACATTGGGATCTTCCCAGTTTTCAACACTTATGAATACAGATTCTGTAAACATTTTCTTAAGCTGATTGTGTGAACATACATTTTGATTCTTTAGGAATCATTTCTAAGAACGTGATGAGTAGGTTGTTTCAAGTTTGATTTTGACTTTATCAAGAAAAATATCAAATGCAGGTTCATCTAAAGTTGCACAAAACAGATAATATGACAAATTCCAAACAGTGCAAGGAAATGGCATAAGAGGCATAGAGCTTGGAAAGGAAGAAACGAGACCCTCTGTAGTACAAATGGTGTGGTCCAATAGAAAACCTCAAGGAATCCCCCCACCAAAATATGAGTTCAGCAAGATCACCGATTTTCCACTTTATCAATGTATACCTGTGCATATTATGCTCTTGATGTCCTGTCTCTAAATTCTTTGCCTGCTCTTAGGTCCTGTAGAGATTTATCCCTATGCTTTTGTCTAAGCATATCATAGTTTTACAATAAAGTTGTTATCCATTTGGGAGTATACTTTGTATAAGATTTAGGTCAACATTGTTTGTTTGTTTGTTTTTGTCTGCAGATATTCAATGATTCCAGAATGATTTTTTTAAAAGTGTTACCCATCTTCTACGGAATTAACTTTGTACTTCCATGAAAAATTTGTTGCATCTTTTATAAAAGTCTATTTATTCTGGGTTCTCTATTCTGTTCCATTGCTTTATATGTCTTTCTTTACACCAATGGTATACAGTTTTGAATATTATATGGTAAGCCTTAACATGGAGCAGAGAGTTTCCTCCATGTTATTCTACATGTTTTCAGGTATTTTAGCTATGCCAAGTCCCTGACCGTTCGTTACATTTTAGTTAAACTCAACCATATCTATAAAATATCTTGCTGGGATTTTGTTTGCATTGTATTGCCTATAAATCTGTCTGGGAAGTATTGATATCTTTGGTTGAGTCTTCTAATCTATGAACTCAGTACGTCCTGCCATTTATTCAGATATTCTGTGGTTTCCTTAATCAGCATGCTTTTCAGCATACAGATCCTGCACATGTTTTCTGAGTTTCACTGTGAGTATATTTCATTATACTTGTGTGATTATAAATGGTATTTTAAAATTTTGGTTTCTACAATATATTTGTATGTTGATCTTTTATCTTTGTGCTTTCATGGAATCCTGTGATCTTGCTGAACTCATATTTCGGTGGGGGGATTCCTTGAGGTTTTCTATTGGACAACATGCCATTTGTACTACAGAGGGTCTCGTTTCTTCCTTTCCAAGCTCTATGCCTCTTATGCCATTTCCTTGCACTGTTTGGAATTTGTCATATTATCTGTTTTGTGCAACTTTAGATGAATCTGCATTTGAGATTTTTATTTTTTTTTTAAATTTAATGTTATATTGTTTACATTTTTAAGTCTGCTCTCCTTTACTCTGCATAATAATCTTGAGAGTCATCCATATTTTTGTGCATACCAATAATTTATTGCTTTTTATAGCTGAAAGGCATTCATTTGCTTGGATATTCCATAATTTGTTTATCCATTCTCAAGTGGAAGAACATTTGAATTATTTCCAGTCTAACTATTATAAATAAGCTTTCTGTGGACATTTACATAGAATATTTGCAATGGAATGTGATGTCTTTTCTCTCTCACGTGGCAGTGGAAATCTTAAATATATTAGCTGCTTTTTTACTTTCTAAGATGGTGAATCTTAAACCAGATGTTTTTAAAATATTTATACCATTTTAATTTTCCACCAACAACGTATGAGTTTTCATTCCTACATATACTCACCAACAACTAGGTATTATCCTTGATTTATGGTGTTATCTCATTGAAGTTTAAATTGAAATGCATAAATGAAAGTAATGCTGAGCAACCTTTTCTGTTGGTAGCAGTACCCGATGTAAAATTAGGAGTCTGATGCATGGCTTGAACTCAGGAAGGTGAAATAATGACCTGACCCAAAGTGGGACACTTAACCAACTGAGCCACCCAAGCACCCCAAGAATATAATACTTTCTGATATGTGTAATATATGTACCTAGTAATGAAATAAAGGTTTTTTGGGGGGGAGAGAGAGTGCGCAAGTGTGTGAGGGGGCAGAGAGAGGAGAGAGAGAATTCCATGGTGGGCAGAGAGAGAAGGAGAAAAAGGGAGAAACGGGGCTCACTCAAAGTGGAGCTCACGTTTTTACTCCAAGCGGGGCTCCTGTTCACCCAGAGGGGCTCGAGCTCACCTGATGTGGGACCCAGACTCACTAACCGTGATATCATGACCTGAGCCAAAGTCAGATTCTTAACCATCCGAGCCACCCAGGCACCAAATAGAGACTAATTTTTTAAGCAAATGAAACATATTATTGAAATTTTTAAGTCTTAATACTTTATTTTTCTCTTTTTGGATTGTACTCTGAGGGCTAATCAAAGCACTCCAATATTTATTTTAGGAGTGGGATATTGTGTTATATTTACTTACCATTTGTTTTTTTCAAATCCCTGTATTATTAACATTTCACCATAATGCTGTCCAAACTACGTCATCTAAGAAACATGTATTTCTTTATATTTGTACACGCATAGCTCATACTTAGGTGTATAATTTTTTTAATAATTAAAAAATAAGCCATAAAGGCCCTATTAATTATTTGCACATGACTCTCTCTCCCTCTGTGTGTGTGTGTGTATTCTTATTAATTATTTTTATTCAAATTTTATTGGCTTCACAGTTAATTTTATTCCATGATGGTGGACTCAGAAAAGAGTTCAGTCTCTCCATGATGCAAATAAGTTTTTGAATGTTAAAAAAAATAAAAGTAAACAAAAAATAGGGTATTTGGCAAGTGTTTTGTAGGAAGTATGTCCAAAAAGCACACCAAGTATATATGTTTGACATCACATTTATTCACAGTCCAAACCATAGAATTTTCTTCTTTTGTTTTCTCCAGGCAGGGGCAGGGTCATCCAATCAATGTAGTTGAACAATTTAACCTGTTCAAAATATAGTACACACTCATTTGAAACAAATTTGTGGAACGAGTCAACACTGTTATTTATGATAGAATAGATCTCATATGCAACCATACAAAAAAAAAAACCTAGAAAATGACTTTACACAAAAATTATCCTTGTTCTTTAGAGAGATAAAGCGTAACTTCATTAGACAAAAATAAGCATTTAAGATTCAAAATTAGGACACATAGATGGCTTCGTGGGTTAAGCGTCCAATTCTTGATTTCAGATCTCAGAAGTCCTGGGATCAAGCCCCCCACTGGGCTCTGCGCTGACAGTATGGAGCCTGCTTGGGATTCCTTCTCTCCCTTTCTCTGTCTGCCCCTCCCCCATGCTCTCTCTCTCTAAATATAGACTTTAAAAAATTTTTAAAAAAGGAATCAAGATCAAGCTGGCAAGAGAAATTTAAAAATCCGAAAATGTTTATGGCAGACCCCATGAAATTTAATTCAATTGCTATGTCCACTGTTATAGACAAATGGACACATTTAGACAAAATTAGATGCTGTGGTGATCTTCTGGATTGTTGAAATGCCAAGTGTGTGTAGTTGATAGACTCTCTGGGGCTTCAGTCATGAAAATAATGAAAATAATGGAGCTCGTGAAGAAAGACCAGGACACAAAGACCCCTCATGGAATGTACAGATTGGAGCACATTCAGATGACTGATGACTTAAGTTAAGGCAATACACTGAACCTGCTTAAAACTACAATCAACTGTGTTTTAGACACCCCATGGAAACCTATGTAGGTTAAACAGAAAGAACGTACTTACAGAAAAACATACCTACAGGTACCTTTCTGTTCCAAGTATTCTTCTTCACTTGCCCAAAGCATTCCCACACTCCTTGCTTGGTGTTGAGTCTCAGACTAGTAACCATTCTACTGTACTAACACATTGCCTAATTATGATGCTCATAACTCTTGTCTTTCCCTCAAGAATGGAAATATATTCGTTATTCATTCACAGTGTGTTTAAAGCACTTCAACCTATGACTGATGCATAGAAGTCAATCTCTAGATATATGTTGATCTCACTTATCCTTGACCTTTCCTCCGAAAGAACAAATAGAAATGTTTAATGTTGACAATCTAATTCACAGGAACCACATAGTATACAATGAACTTAAGAAAAGGTACTACATAACTTTTTCCATATCCTATGGAAAGCATATTTAACATCTACGTTCCTCAAGCTATAAATCAAGGGATTCAACATGGGGATGATGAGGGTGTAAAATATGGATGCCACTTTATCGGCATCAAAGGAATGACCAGACTCAGGTTGCACATACATAAATATCAGAGTCCCATAGAACACTGTGACTACTGTCAGGTGGGACCCACAGGTGGAAAAGGCCTTGTGCCTACCCTCAGCTGAGTTCATCCTGATGATGGCTGCCAGTACCAGCAGGTAAGACACAATGACTACAAGAAGGGATGACATCAAATCAAAAACTGAGAAAATCAAAATTATCAATTCAATTTCATGCGTATTTGAGCAGAGCAAGGACAACAAGGGAAGACTGTCACAGTAGAAATGGCTGATGACATTGTAGCCACAGAAGGATGAACTAAAAATCTTTATGGTGACCAGAAGAGACACAAATGTGCTGTAGAGATAGGGGATTGTCATCAGCACCTGACACACCCTTTGTGACATGATGACTGGATAGAGCAGAGGATTACAGATGGCCACGTAGCGGTCATAGGACATAGCTGACAGAATGAAAAGCTCGCTAACGATGAACATAATGTAGAATGCTCCCTGCGTGGCACACAAATGATAGGAAATTGTGTTTTCTTCCACAACAAAACTTGCTAACATTTTGGGTCCCACAGTTGTTGAATAACCCAGATCAGTGAGAGCTAGGTGTTTGAGGAAGAAGTACATGGGTGTTTGTAGCCTGGAGTCCACCTTGGCAAGGACGATCAGGCCCAGGTTGCCCACCACTGAGATCACATAGATGATGAGGAAGAGCCCAAATAATGGAGCCTGCAGCTCAGGACGTTGTGTGATTCCCATGAGAATGAATTCATTCACCACTGTCAGGTTGTGTTTTTCCATCCAGGTTTACTGGAAAATCTATCCTGAATCAGCACAGTAAATAGCTTTCATGTTATATCATCTGGTTGTGTTTTATCCTGAATATAAGTAAAATAACAGTGTCAAGAGTCTAAGAAAGCAACAGAAATATGCAGTATTGTAATATTATATTATAAACACATTCATAGAAAATCCACACTTACAGCACATAAGACATTGCTTATAAGATGGTGAGCTTCTGATAAACTGCTTATTACCAAGTACACACTTTCTTCGGTGAGAAATACTGAATTTGAATTACTTTAAGAAAAACTGTTACGTGAACAGAAGGAGAAACAATATAGTGTTGTTTGGGTGCAGTGGTGAACGGTGAAAGAAAAAAATGACATTGCTGGTACTGATTTCCTGTGAGATAAGGGAGAAGGGCTTTTGCTCTTGAGCTTGACATCTAGGCTTTCTCTCTTGAGTTCAGCAAAGCACAATTTTTTTTCACAGTTTACTATCTGTTTAGATGATCAGATCCTTGTTTTTTGAAGTTATACTCTTTGAGAAAACTATGTTTGCGTTCTGTCAGATTCCTCTGGTAACTGAACATGCTGTACATTTACCATCACCAAAACACTGGATACTAAAAGTCTCCTAGGCTCCAAATATTAGTTTTCACACCTCAGTATGAGGTGGAATTTCTCTTATTGCTCAATAAAAAGTAGAAAAAAATTCACATTTATAAATTGATTTAAATAACGATCACAATATTTTTGAGAAGTGGATAAGAAGAATCTAGTCCCTAATGACTGATAATTTAGATATCAAGTGAACACCTGAACACCTACAGTTTCATAATTCTGCCATATATTTTATTCTTTATTTTTTAAACAATTTTTTAAATATTTATTTATTTTTGAGAGAGAGAAAGAGAGAGAGCAAACGGGAGAGAGAGGGAATCGCAAGCAGGCTGCACACCGTCAGCACAGAGACAGATGCAAAGCTAGAACTCACAAACTGTGAGATCATGACTGGAACGGACACCAAGAGTCCAACGCTTAGCAAACTGGGTTACCCAGGTGCCCCTATTCTTTATTCTTGACACTTTAGTTGGGCTTTATGGTAGTTCAGTTTTGACCTGCATTATTTTTATGATCAAGTATTTACATGAAACATACATTTACATAAGCAATATGGCACTGACATTTCAAAATTGCTTATTAGCCTTTGTGAAGATACTTGAACAAGTAATCTGAAGAGAAAGAAGAACATTCTTATTTTGTCACGCACTATCAATAGTAGAATACAGAAGCGAACCAGAAATCCTAATGTTTTGCTATGCTTTGACAATAGAATAAAACTGTTACCTTGCAAATGTCACCAAAACTATTTGGATATTGGTATAATACAGCATTACATGAAATATTCTGTTTACCTGTGATCTAACTTCTGTCTTGACTTCCCCATGTGCTTCATAACACGTGAGATCATTTTATGGATTCTTTTTCGCCCTCTGAGACTCTCCCAGAGGATATGCCGAACAATTTCTTGATCATCCCTGAAGCATTTGAAAGCTTTACCGAATACAAGGGGGGATGTTTATTAATTGTGTAGAATACTTTGTATTCACCAGTGACTTAGTTTTTTTTTTGTTAGTTTGTGTATTACATTCATACATTTTACTCCTGATTAGCTCTTTTTCCCCCATGTTTTGATGGTTAATTTTATGTGTCCAGTTGGCTAAGCTGTGGTGCTCAGTTGATTAGTCAAATATTAGTCTCGATGTTATTGTAAAGATAGTTTTTACATGTGATTAAAATTTAAATTAATAGACTTTGAATAGAGTCACGTACCCTCCAGAATGTAGGTGGACTTCATCCAATCAGTTGAAAGCCTTAAGGAACAAAAAATGAGGTCCCCCAAAGAAATTATGCTCCAGACAGCAATAGAGAAAATCTACCTCAGTTTCCCCTCTTTGTACTCAAGACTGCAATATCAACTCTTACAGTGCTGGGCTACTCCGCAGATTTTGCCTTGTCAATCCCAACAATCATATGTGTTAATTTCTCAAAATCTCCTCTCTCTCTCTCAAAGCTGTATTATCATATATTGTATACAGTTATATATGTATTTGTATGTTATATAAAAATATTTTACACATATAAAATATGACATATTCATATATGTGTGTATATGTACGTATGTGTATGAAACCTTCTTTTGATTTCATTCCTCTGAAGTACCTTTACCAAAACAAACATATAAGGAAATTGATTAACATATGTTATCTACATCCCTAGCTTGCCAGTATTCCTTCAGTTCTACAATGGTGTCCTTAGGTGGATGACACACGGACTCATTTTTTTTTTTTAATTTTTTTTTCAATGTTTTTTATTTATTTTTTGGGACAGAGAGAGACAGAGCATGAACGGGGGAGGGGCAGAGAGAGAGGGAGACACAGAATGGGAAACAGGCTCCAGGCTCCGAGCCATCAGCCCAGAGCCTGACGCGGGGCTCGAACTCACGGACCGCGAGATCGTGACCTGGCTGAAGTCGGACGCTTAACCGACTGCGCCACCCAGGCGCCCCACACGGACTCATTTTTAAACATCGTCCTATTGTATTGTTTAAAATGATTAAATGAGTTACAAGTAATAATATATTGTGTATATAAGGTGTGCCCTTAACCTTTTTTTTTCATGTTTAAAATTTTTTTTTTTGAATTTTGTGAAAGGAATATATAGAGCCTCTGGTTTATAAAAATGTGTTTAGTAGAAGAGACAGGCAAATAAGCTATGTGCAAGAATATGTAGGAATGGCACCTGATCTGGAATTGAAACTAATTGAGGCTAATATCTGAAGTATGAACAAGAATCAGAGGGGCACCTGGGTAGATCAGTCAGTTGAGCGTCTGACTTCAGCTTAGGTCATGATCTCACAGTTCGTGGGTTTGAGCCCCACATTGGGCTCTGTGTTGACAGCTCAGAACCTGTAACCTGCTTCGGATTCTATGTCTCTCTCTTTCTCTCTCTCTGCCCCTCTCCTTCTTGTGCTCTCTCTGTCTCAAAAATAAATAAATAAAAATTTTAAAAAACATTTAAAAAATCAACTATCTGTTAGAGGACTGTTCTCACTTGAAATTTCAAAATAATGAAAAATTTTATTTATTTCCATGCTTATCACATATTGATTGTTGCCCATCTCCTGGAAACAACAGTACAAGACTCCCGCAGAGTTATAGTTTACATTGGTTAATACATACTTTATTGTTAGTGTATCTTACAATGAATTTTAAATACCACAGTTGCAAATATCCTGCAGGTCCTATTAAGAGCATTTTTTTTTACCTCTTTGTTCCTCAAGCGTGGATCATTGGATTCAGCATGGGTATAAGTAAACTGTAAAATAAAGAAGTTATTTTATCAGTATCAAATGAATGGCTGGATTTGAGCCACACATACATAAAAGAGTACTGTAATATATGACTATCACTGTCAGATGGGATCCACAGGTGGAGAAAGCCTTGTGCCTGCCTTCTTCAGAGTTCATTCTGAGGATGGCAACAAGGATCTGAATGTAGGACACAAGGACTATCAGAAGAGATGACACTAATTTAAAAGTTGAAAAGATCGGAGTTATCAATCTAATTTCATAGGTCCCTGAGCAGAAGAAAGTTATCAATGGAGACTATCATAGCAGAAATGCCTGATGACATTACAGCTGCCAAATTATGAAAGGAAAATCCTTATAATAGTTAGCAAAGACAAAATGGTGCTGTACAGATAGGGTCTCAAGCAACTGACAATCTTTGTGACATGACGACTATGTAGAACAGAGGGTTACAGATGGCTACATAGCAGTCATAAGCCATTGCCAACAAAATAAAACTTTGCCAGTAATAAACATACTGAAGAAGTGAATTGGGTAGCACCTTAGTTATACAAGATGGTAGGTTGAGCTACAGAAGAATTTACTAACATTTTGGGTCCCGCAGCTGTAGAATAATCAAGATCAGTGAAAGCCTGGTGTCTGAGGAAGAAGTACATGGGTGTTTGTAGCCTAGAGTCTATCTTGGTGAGGATGATCAAACCCAGATTACCCACGACTGAGACCAGATAAACAGTGAGGAACAGTCCAAATAATGGAGCCTGCAGCTCAGGGAGTCCTGTGATTCCCATTAGAATGAATTCTTTCAACAGTGTTAGATTGTGTTTGTCCATGCAGGTCATTCGGGAAACCTATACTGGGAATAAATATAAAAATAATCATTAACTGGGGCGCCTGGGTGGCTCGGTCGGTTGGGCATCCGACTTCGGCTCAGGTCATGATCTCACGGTCTGTGAGTTCGAGCCCCACGTCGGGCTCTGTGCTGATGGCTCAGAGCCTGGAGCCTGTTTCAGATTCTGTGTCTCCCTCTCTCTCTGCTCCTCCCCTGTTCATGCTCTGTCTCTCTCTGTCTCAAAAATAAATAAACGTTAAAAAAAATTAAAAAAAAATAATCATTAACTTTCATGATATGATGGAGATGACTGTTGTAATAAGTGATTAAAGGCCTAAATCATTATGGCCTGTTGCCTTAATTGGCTGTTCTGACACCCAACAGCTCAATTCTTTCTCTCCAAGTTCAGCTGAGCTCTTTACAGCTTTTTATTATGTGATACCAAAGACACAAACAAGAAAAGTAAAAACAGATAAATGGACTTTATCAAAAGTTAGAAAGCAATTTTTTGTGCATCAAAGAACACTATCAAAGAATGAAACGACCTACATGATGGAGGAAATTTTAATTCATGTATCTCCTAAGGCTCTATTATCTAAAATATATAAAGGATTTTTCAACTCAACAAGAAAAAAACCCACAAATAATCCAAATTAGAAAACAGGCCAAAGACTTGAAGACACATTTCTCGTGGAAAATATAGAAATGGCCAATAAACACATGAAGAAATGTTTAACACATAAGAAATGCAAACAAAAACCACAATGAGATATCATAGAATGGTTATTGAAAAAGAAAAAGACAAATACAAACGCTGACAAAGGTGTGGAGACATTAGGACCTTTGTGTATTGTTTTTGGCAATGTGAAATGGTACAATTTGATGGTTATTCAATAAGTAAAACAGAGGATTACCATTATAACCCAGCAAATCTATTTCTAGATATATATCCCAAGGTTTTGAAAACCACAGGTGCTCATACCAAAAAGTGTAGGTAAATGCTCAGAGCAGCTTTATTCACAATAGTTAAAAAGTAGAAACAAATTAAATGTCCATCAACGGGTCCATCAACTGGTGAATGGATAACAGATGTGCTATATCCATACAATGGGATATTAGTAAGCCATACAACGAAAGAAGTATTAATATATGCTAAAACATGTATGAACCTTTAAAACATTATGCTAAGTGAAAGAGTATAAAAGGTCACACATTGTAGATACTGTACAATTCCATTACATGAAGTATCCAGAATAGGTAAATCCATGGAGACAGAGAGCAGATTAATTATTGTTTGTTCAGGAACACTGAATTACTTCTGAAGACACAATACCTTTAGGGACATATTTTTAGTGGGTATTAAAAAACATTCTACATCTCCTGGAATAAATGAGAGTTTTATTTTTATTTTTTTTAAACAGGTGAAAATATTTTTTTCGATGTTTATTTATTTTTGAGAGAGAGAGACACACACACAGTGTGAGCAGGGGAGGGGCAGAGAACAGGGGAGACAACAGAATCCGGAGCAGGCTCCAGGCTCTGAGCTGTCAGCACAGAGCGCGTTGCGGGGCTCGAACCCATGAACCATGAGATCATGTCCTGAGCCGAAGTCGGACGCTTAACTGACTGAGCCACCCAGGTGCCCCATAAATGAGAGTTTTAAAAAAGTGTTCTTTTTTTTCTGAATCCGTGCTAGTAAATATCAGCCTTCCTATATGTGAAGACAGATAGGAGATATTTTTCTCGCTGTCTTTATACTTCTATATAATGCACTAAACTCTTCTCTGTCCCTGTGGTTTATTTATATTTATATTTATATTTATATTATATTATTATTGGAATAATCTACTTTGGACCATTGTTATTTTTTTTCCTGCTTAAGACCCTACAAACATGTGGAAACAATACAATGGGCAGAGATTTAGCATTCAATCTTCACTATAAAACTGCTGTAAGAATAGAAATGAGAATTAAACTAACCCCATCCCTGCCCCATCCCCCTGCCAAGTAGAGCATTCAATATTAAAAAGAACAACCATAGGGGCGCCTGGGTGGCTCAGTCGGTTAAGTGGCCGACTTCGGCTCAGGTCATGATCTCACGGTCCCTGAGTTTGAGCCCCGCGTCGGGCTCTGTGCTGACAGCTCAGAGCCTGGAGCCTGCTTTTTATTCTGTGTCTCCCTCTCTCTCTGACCCTCCCCTGCTCATGCTCTGTCTCTGTTTCAAAAATAAATAAACGTTAAAAAAAATTAAAAAAAGAAAAGAAAAAAAGAAAAAGAACGACCATAAAGGTATACTATGATTATAGATAAATAATATATGCATTTAAATACATATATTTAAAAACCGAAGTAACTTTTGAGGGGGAGTAAGGGGAGTTTTAGAAAGAGCTACTAAATAAATGAGTGGCAAATTCACTTTATTTTTATGTATGTATGTATGTATTTATTTATACTTATTTATTTTTTTGTTTTTAGTTAAGTGCCCTTTTCTTTCTTTCTTTCTTTCTTTCTTTCTTTCTTTCTTTCTTTCTTTCTTTCTTTCGTTCTTTCCTTCGTTCTTTCTTTCGTTCTTTCTTTCGTTCTTTAGTTCTTATTTTTCCTTCCTCCCTTCCTTCCTTCCTTCCTTCCTTCCTTCCTTCCTTCCATTATTTAAATCCAGATTAGTTAACTTACACTGTAATAATGATTCCAGGAAAAGAATTTAGTGATTCATCACTTCCATATAGCACCCAGTGCTCATCCCATCAAGTCTCCTCCTTAACTCCCATCATCCATTTATCCCATCCCCCTACCCAACACCCCTTCAGCAACCGTCAGTTTGTTTTGTTTTTAAGAGTCTCTGATGGTTTGTCTCCCTCTCTGTGTTTATCCTATTTTTGCTTCCCTTCCCCTATATTCATCTGTTTTGTTTTTTAACTTCCACATATGAGTGACATTATGTAATGTTTGTCTTTCTCTAACTGACCATTATTTCACTTAACATAATACACTCTAGTTCTATCCATGTTGTTGCAAATAGCAAGATTTCATTCCTTTTCATTGTTGAGTAATATATATATATATATTATATATATATGTATATATATATATATAATATATATATGTATGTATATATACACACACACACACTACACCTTCTTTATTCATTTATCAGTCGATGGGGATTTGGGTTTTTTCTATAATTTGACTATTGTTGATAGTGCAGCTGTAAACATTGGATGCATGTGCCTTTTTGAATCAGTCTCTTCAGCAAATGGTGTTGGGAAAACTGGACAGAGGCATGCAGAAGAATGAACATGGACCACTTTCTTGCATCATACACCAAAATAAAATGGATTTAAGACCTCAACATAAGTCAGAAAACCATCAAAATCCTAGAGGAGAAAACAGGTAACAACCTCTTTGACCTGGGCTGCAGCAACTTCTGACTTGACTTGTCTCTGGAGACAAGGAAAACAAAATACAAAATGAACTACTGAGATCTCATCAAGATGAAAAGCTTCTGCACAGTGAAGGAAACAAGCAGCAAAACTAAAAAGCAACCGACAGAAAAGGAGAAGATATTTGCAAATAATGTATCAGATAAAGGGTTAGTATCCAAAATCTACAGAGAACTTATCAAACTCAACACCCCAAAACAAAGAATCCAGTGAAGAAATGGGCAGAAGACATGAATAAACACTTTTCCAAAGAAGATATCCAGATGTCCAACAGAAACATGAAAACTTGCTCCATATCACTCCTCATCAGAGAAATACAAATCAAAACTACATTGAGATATCACCTCACACCGGTCAGAGTGGCTAAAATGAACAAATCAGGAGACTATAGATGCTGGTGAGGATGTGGAGAAACGGGAACCCTCTTGCACTGTTGGTGGGAATGCAAACTGGTGCAGCCACTCTGGAAAACGGTGTGGAGGTTCCTCAAAAAGTTAAAAATAGAACTACCCTATGGCCCAGCAATAGCACTGCTAGGAATCTACCCAAAGGATACAAAAGATACAGGAGTGCTGATGCATAGGGTCACATGTACCCCAATGTTTATAGCAGCTCTTTCAACAATAGCCAAACTATGAAAAGACGCTAAATGTCCATCAACTGACGAATGGATAAAGAAGATGTGGTTTATATATACAATGGAATACTACTTGGCAATGGAAAGAATGAAATATTTTTTTTCCTTTTTTAAAAATTTTATTTAATTATTTATTTATTTTATTACATTATTTAGTGTAATAATGGTTTCATGAATTAGAATTTACTGATATATCACATATATTGTTCAAACAAACTTTTGAATTTTAGCTATCACAGCTGAAATTAGTGACAGAGTATATTCCTTATTTACATTTATCTAATGAAGAATTTTTTTAATGCACTTATATATTTTTGGCTGTTTTGATATCCTCTTTTGTAAAATGTTTCTTCAGGTTTCTTGCACCTGCCAACCCACCTGTCTTATTCACTCTCAGTAGGTTGACTGTGCTGATCATCCTCATTCTAGGAGTTAGGCAATTTGTTGTTTTGTTTTGTTTTCTTTTACAAGTTACTTTGAAAGGGTGTGTATATTTTTTTAAAGATGTTTTTAATGTTTATTTATTTTTGAGAGACAGAACGTGAGTGGAGGAGGAGCAGAGAGAGAGGGAGACACAGAATCCAAAGCAGGCTCTATCCAGGCTCTGAGCTGTCAGCACAGAGCCCGATGTGGGGCTTGAACTCACGAACCGTGAGATCATGACCTGAGCCATGTCAGATACCTTACCGACTGAGTCACCCAGGCACCCCAAAAGGGTGTGTATATTTCAAATGAGGTCTCTGTGGATATTTTTTCCACTTTTCATGGTATATTTTTATTAATACAAATTTTCATTCCAAATAGAGTATATTTATCAGTGTTACTATTTTTTTGTACCCTGCTTAAGGAATCTTTGCTGATCCCATCATGAAGATATTATTTTACTTTACTTTAAGAACTTTTTTCGGTTTCAGTTTTCCTATTCACATTCATAACACAACTCAATTAATTTTTACATGCAGTGTATAAATGACCAAAATTCATGTTTTACATAGGAACCTAATTGAATAGGTTAATCTACTGAGAAGCCTTATTACTTTGCAGCAGGGCTTTTGTTTTAAAACAAAGTGTTTGAAAACACACTACATGTGAGTATTTTTGGACCTTATTTTATTGATCTCTCTGTAAACAAGTGCACTAACTAATCTAGCTTCAGTAAAGGAATTGATATCTGTTATTAGAAGTCCTTTGACCTCTTCCTTCTTCTAAGATATTGCCCTGGCTATTCTAGATCCTTCATATTTCCATGTAATTTTTATATCAACTTAAGCATTAAAAACTACAGCTGAAATTTTTATTGTAGCTGTGTTAAATCTATAGGAAAATTATTTATTTATTTATTTATTAATATATGGAATTTATTGTCAAATTGGTTTCCATGCAACACCCAGTGCTCATCCCAAAAGATGCCCTCTTCAATGCCCATCACCTACCCTTCCCTCCTTCCCACCCCCCCCCCCATCAACCCTCAGTTTGTTCTCAGTTTTTAAGAGTCTCTTATGCTTTGGCTCTCTCCCACTCTAAACCTATAGGAAAATTTAGATAACACTGCCTTCATCAAAACATTTATATCTTCCAACCAATGGACGTGGTATATATTAACATTTATCTCTCCTTTAATAACTCTGTAACATTTTTCGGAGCGTCTAGCAATGAAATTATGCAAATTATTCATTAGGATTTTCTGAATTGTTAGATTTTTTTTTCCAGTGTAGTCAATAGTTTCAAATTTCAATTTTACCTGTTTTTTTGTTAGTGGATAGCAAAGTAATTGTTCTTTAATACGCTGATCCTATATCCAACGATCTTGTAAAATTCACTTATTATTTCTAATAGATTTTTAAAATACACAATTATGTCACTCGAAAATAGTCAAACTTTTATTTCTGCTTCTCTATGCATATATGTGTTCACATATCATAATGTGACAGAAATCTAAAATGCCACCCACCACAGGAAAATAGAGTTAAAGTGTCATTAAGGCAGATATTGTTGATTAGTCATTGATATATCTATATGCCTAGCAACAAAAACCAATACAGGCCATCTTTTATATGTCAATATGCCAATGTTGTGGGCTCTAGGCCACACACAAAATATTTAATAAAAGACATAAGAAAGCCTTTTAAAAATTATCTAATGGCAGATGTATTAAAACAGACTTCTCTTAAGTTGAAACATGAGTACTTGGCAGTGTGAGAATAGAAATCAGACCTCAGTGTTTTACAGTAATACTTAAGGACAAATTAAAATTGATAACAGAAGGATGATCACTACTTGAACATCTACAAGTTGAAAACAGGAAACACATTTCTAGTTTCCCATGGCTTTTACACAATACTCCTTTCTAAAGCCTATGGCATATAAAGACATTAGTCTATAGCCTAATTTATTATATATTTATTATTTTATATATGCAATAATGCATACTCACGATAATCTACACAGGCAGTTTGTGCAGATTTTTCCATATCCTACGCAAGGCACTTTTTACCTCTTTGTTCCTCAAGCTGTAGATCATGGGATTCAACATAGGTATTATCAATGTGTAAAATGCAGACGCAATTTTATCAGTATCAAAGGAATGACTGGATTTGGGTTGCACGTACATAAAGAAGAGAGTGGCATATAATACAACAACCACTGTCAGGTGGGATCCACAGGTGGAGAAGGCCTTGTGCCTGCCTTGTGCAGAATGCATCCTGAGGATGGCCATCAGGATCAGGATGTAGGAGACAAGCACTATCAGAAGAGATGACACCAAATTAAATGCTGAAAAGATCAGTATTATCAACTCAATGTCACGTGTGCTTGAGCACAACAAAGTTAACAAGGGAAGACTGTCACAGTAAAAGTGTTTAATGATGTTATGGTCACAAAAGGATGACATAAAAATCTTTATGGTGGTTATCAGAGAAAGAAAGGCACTGTAGACATAGGGGACAGCCACCAGCACCCAGCACACCTTTTGTGACATAATAACCATATAAAGCAGAGGACGACAGATGGCCACATAGCGGTCATAGGCCATTGCTGACAGAATGAAAAGCTCGCTGATGATGAACAAGATGAAGAAAGCCAGCTGTGTGGCGCACCAGTTATAGGGGATTGTGTTTTGATTAGCTATGAAGTTGACTAACATTTTGGGCCCCACAGCTGTTGAATAACCAAGATCAATGAAAGCCAGGTGTCTGAGGAAGAAGTACATGGGTGTTTGTAGCCTGGAGTCCACCTTGGTGAGGATGATCATGCCCAGGTTGCCCACCACTGAGATCACATAGATGATGAGGAAGAGTCCAAAGAAGGGAGCCTGCAACCCCGGCCGGTCTGTGATTCCCATTAGGATGAATTCTGTTAGCACTGTTTGATTTGGTTGGTTCATCCAGGCCATTAGGAAAAATTGCTGTGGGAAGAACCATCACGTGAGTCACTGGCATTCAGAAGATGACATCTGTTAACTTATTTAGTATGCAAAGCCATTGTGATTAAGAGAAATCCAAGTTTTAAATGCTTTTTCATGTTTATTTATTTTGAGAGAGAGAGAGACAGAGCGGGCAGGGGCGGGCAGAGAAAGAGGGATAGATAAGCCCAAGCAAGCTCCACACTGTCAGTGCAAAGCCCAATGTAGGGCTCAAACTCACGAATTGTGAGATCATGACCGGAGCAGAAACCAAGAGTCAGACGCTTAACTAACTGAGCCATGCAGGCACCCTGAAATCCAATTTTTTTTAATTTAAATTTTATTTCAATAAATATCTATTTTTTTTACTTAAAATACTTATAATTTGTTAAACACATCATACTTTAGAAGGAATTATAATAAAAGGAACAGCTCTCTGCTTCCAGACCTGGCAACACTAGTCCCAACTTTCAAGGAAAATCATGATTAACTCATTTAGTAGACTTTGATTTAATTCTGTGTATTTAATGATATTCCTGTTCCATTACCCATTTGATTTTTTAAACTGTATGCTTATTCCACTTTACTTCATGAGTTTTAAATATTGTTTAATGATTTTTATGATGATAGTTAATCATTTAACTTGCAGAAGTCCCCCTCACACCCACTGTAGTGCATATAAATAAATGTTATTTTCTCTAGAATAGTGTGTCTGAATATTCAGCACTTTCCTGTGGTTTTTTAAGTTTCTGATTTTTGCTATGTTGCACACCAAGTAAGGCCTGCATCTATAAGTTATTCAATATAAAAAAGAAGTATTAGCAAACATTTCCACTTTTGCTTTGACTTTAGCATTAACATCTCTGAAATGATGCGTTTCATGGTGTAGTTGTATTTCCTAGCACATCTTAAAACAAGTAAAAATTATTAAAACGTATTTGTTAATGTATGACCTAAAATCATCCAGTAAGTTGCTATAAATATCCACCCAAAAAGGAGAAGCCCCTTCAAAATAGGGGCTGCTATCTCAAATGTCTTAGATACCTGTTTGAATGTACATGGACCAGGACGAATGGTGTTTTGATCTACATAAAGCCAAGTGGACATGGTATTGATAGAATTGGAGTACATTTACTATATTTTAATTTGAACACAATTCTTACACGTTTATGTCATCTTCCATCAAGAATACCTAGAAGGTTTTGGACCTTAGAGGAGAAAGCAGGAAAAGACCTCTCTGACCTCAGCCGTAGCAATCTCTTACTCGGCACATCCCCAAAGGCAAGGGAACTAAAAGCAAAAGTGAATTACTGGGACCTTATGAAGATAAAAAGCTTCTGCACAGCAAAGGAAACAACCAACAAAACTAAAAGGCAACCAACGGAATGGGAAAAGATATTTGCAAATGACACATCGGACAAAGGGCTAGTATCCAAAATCTATGAAGAGCTCACCAAACTCCACACCCGAAAAACAAATAACCCAGTGAAGAAATGGGCAGAAAACATGAATAGACACTTCTCTAAAGAAGACATCCGGATGGCCAACAGGCACATGAAAAGATGCTCAACGTCGCTCCTTATCAGGGAAATACAAATCAAAACCACACTCAGATACCACCTCACGCCAGTCAGAGTGGCCAAAATGAAGAAATCGGGAGACTATAGATGCTGGAGAGGATGTGGAGAAACGGGAACCCTCTTGCACCGTTGGTGGGAATGCAAATTGGTGGAGCCGCTCTGGAAAACAGTGTGGAGGTTCCTCAGAAAATTAAAAATAGACCTACCCTATGACCCAGCAGTAGCACTGCTAGGAATTTACCCAAGGGATACAGGAGTACTGATGCATAGGGGCACTTGTACCCCAAGGTTTATAGCAGCACTCTCAACAATAGCCAAATTATGGAAAGAGCCTAAATGTCCATCAACTGATGAATGGATAAAGAAATTGTGGTTTATATACACAATGGAATACTACGTGGCAATGAGAAAGAATGAAATCTGGCCTTTTGTAGCAACGTGGATGGAACTGGAGAGTGTGATGCTAAGTGAAATAAGCCATACAGAGAAAGACAGATACCATATGGTTTCACTCTTATGTGGATCCTGAGAAACGTAACAGAAACCCATGGGGGAGGGGAAGGAAAAAAAAAAAAGAGGTTAGAGTGGGAGAGAGACAAAGCATAGGAGACTCTTAAAAACTGAGAACAAACTGAGGGTTGATGGGGGGTGGGAGGGAGGGCAGGGTGGGTGATGGGTATTGAGGAGGGCACCTTTTGGGATGAGCACTGGGTGTTGTATGGAAACCAATTTGACAGTAAATTTCATATATTAAAAAAAAAAAGAATACCTAGAAGGTTTTGGTTAACACCTTTTAGTTAAGGAATACATTTCATCTTCCTCTACTTCTCGAACTCCTTTCTCCTTCAGATTGTTTTCGAGGCAGGTGTTTCCAAACTATTGAAAAAAAAAAACCTCATCCATATTTCTTACAATTCCAAGGTGCAAAAATGAAAACCCCATTGCAATTCATCCTAGGACACAAAATTATGTTTTGTTATTTTTTTTTTAAGTTCATCCATTTATTTTGAGAGAGTGAATAAAGAGCACAAGTAGGGGAGGGGCAGAGAGAGAGGGAAAGAGAGAGAATCCCAAGAAAGCTCTGCTCCATCAGTGCAGAGCCTATTGAGGGGCTTGAACCCACAAACTGTGAGATCACGACCTGAACCGAACCCAGGAGTCAAACGCTTAGCCAACTGAGCCACCCAGGAGCCCCACAAAATTGTGATTTTAAAAAAGAAAGATATAAAAAATTTTAATTAAAAAATAATAAAGAAAGTTATAATAATAAAAGGAACCCCCAATATATTCAAGCTTATGGGATGCCTGAATGGCTCAGTTTAGCTTATGACTCTTGATCTCAGCTCAGGTCATGATCTCAAGGTTTGTGGGATCAAGTCCCGAGCCTTGTGGTGATGACAGCATGGAGGCTGCCTGGGATTCTCTCACTCCTCTCTCTCTCTGCCTCTCTCTGTTCATGGTGTCTCTCTCTCTCTCTCTCTCTCTCAAAATAAATAAATAAATAAATAAGCATTTAAAATTATATTCAGGATTATAATTTATATATATATAAAATTTATATATAATTTATATAAATTTATATAAAATAATTTATATTTATATATATATAATACACATATATATATACACACATACAAGTCATTGATATATATTTAAAAAATGTTTAAGAATTACAGGACAGTTGTCCAAGCTGCACTGATCCCATGTTTGGCTGGATGGTTTAATTTTGGAAACTGTAATTAGAATTCATCACATTATCAGAGTGAATTAGAAACAAATTGAGCATTTGAAGAAATGAAGAATTAGTACCATTTAGAATGGACAAAGGCAACAAAAATTAAGAAGAAAAGGGAAATTCCATGATGATGGAATATCTTATAAAAACTAGACTGAACCTACCCTTAAAAGGTGAAAAGTTAAAACTTCTTTGGGAAACAGTATAGAAATCATACATAAATCGGATAAATACTATATTCCTGGATTGGGCAACTTAGCGTTATAGAAATGTCAATTCTGTACAAATTAATCTTATTTGAACAATGCCTTTACAGCCAAAATCTCTCCAAGGGAATTTGTACCGTTTGACACAGATTTAAAATATATTTTAAGAATGCAAAGTGTAAAGAATAATCAAGACATTTTGAAAAGACATGTGCTACCAGATAATAAAACTTATAAAACAGGGTTACGGAGACAATATGGCTTACAACAATGGGATAGAATAGGGATCTCAGAAAAAGACCCAAGAATGCATAGAACTAAAGTGTGTGATAGCAGTACGATGTTAGGAAAAGCATGCATAAATGATCCATTCCGTAGATCTGGGGAAAATGATTATCTTTATAGAAGATGATGAAACTGGATGTTTAGTTCATCCTATAAGAATCAACCCTAGACTGGTCAAGAACTTAACGTGGTAAGAAAATGTTAAAATTTTCTGACCTTAAAAACTAGAACCTCTGCTTGTCTTTAAAAAGAAATTTCAAAAATATAGACTAGAAATTCAAGTTTAATTTGGCAGATAAAATTTCTTTACAAAATCTGCTCTATTAAAAGGTCTATGCAAATTAACAAAATATTTACAACAAAACAATAACAATCACTCATTAGCGGCAACCAGACAGATGACAAAGTCTAAAGCCTTAAGCTGCAAAAATTGGACCCAGAGACAGGACTATTTCATAGCAGTTCGTACAGTTTGGCAAACCTCCTCATCCCATCACCTGAATATTTAGGTGACCCGCCTTCCCACCAGCCCTACCCGAGCACTGCCTGGAAAGAAACAAGGAAATTGAGCATCACACCTGACTCTTATCAGATGGAAGCAGAAACTCCAGAGCTGTACCAGCACCAGGGGGACGGGCATGAAGTCCCAGGATGTCCTCTTATGCAAATGTAAGCACCCCATCTCAACTCAGTATTCTATAACATTTTCCAATAGCCCCAATTGAAATAAATGGGTTGGTCAAATTGAGAGCATCGCTCTCCCATGTAAAGGGGGCAGGGAAAGAGAGAAGGAAGGTAGGAGAGAGGGGAGTTCTAACTGAGCTTGCAAAAATGCTGACTCCCGCTCTTCATGATGTTTATCATCTATAGCCTCAAAATAAATGTAGAAATAATGACACATATAAATGAGGTTCCTTACCACGTTCAAAGAAAATAATAATAGTGCTAAAAATACACCATTACTCTGGAGAACCTATTTATGAAAAAAGATTATGAGTACACATGATATAATGTACTGAGTCTGGCATTTGTGACTCTTACTGGTAATTTTTATTGGAGACGGTCATCAATAATCATCACTGCAGCTACTCGAATAATCATTATAATCAGTGCCTCCTATTCCTCTTAAATGAGGACTGACTTCTTGCTTCCCCATGTGATTACTAATTTAACTGCTGTTAAAAGAATTTATGAGTGTCCCCTCCCTTTGAGACATCCCCTGGGAGCTTGAATGTCATTCTTGGTTATTCCCAAAGCATCTGAAAACGAGAAGTGGTGCCACTGTCTTTGCTAATTATCCAGAGTTACTTTGATTTCCCTCTTGAAGAAATGGGTTTTTATTTATATAGAGAAGTCGCCTAATTCAGTTGCTATTTTCATTGCGTTCGCTCAAATATCTGGATTTAAGTAGATTATTTTTTAGATACATGTTTTAATCATCTACAGATTACATAAACTTTCAGCATTTTCCACAAAGACTTCTTCCATGTTTGATACCTGAAGATAAAGACGAAACTATTTACACATGACCAAAGTGTGTTAAAAGTTCAGGAGGAATAAAAATTATGAATATGTGTGTAAAGTTATTATATATATGTTTTTAATCTAAGGGACTAAATTGAATAAATGATACCCTAATTCCACATCCCTTCTTTCAGTTTCCTTTCCTACACAGGTACCCCCTCTACAAAAGTTGATGTATGTTCTGGAAAAGAAACGCAGCTCTATAAAGTGAAGATAGCATACGTTTTAAAGTGTACAAAAATGTTATAAAACTTCTTTTGATACTTCAAGGTTCTCACTCAACTGTGTGTTTTTGAATTGCATTCATTTTCTACATACACACCGATGTTTTGCTGGCTTCTGTTGAATAAAATTGCTATAATCTGTCTCTACCCTCATTTACCAGAAGTTTGCTCCCATAGTGACAGTCTTTTAGTTAGTTACCAGCCTCTGACTTCTACATGGATCACCATAATCAACAACGCTGTGTGTGTGGTCCCCACTGACCCAAGAATGAACAATTCTGAAATATCTTCCTGGGCCCTGTTTTGGGGAGTACATGAACACGTTTAATTTATTTAAACCAGGATGGATCTTTTTCAAGATTTCTTTTACTGTATACATTCTGCCATCATACATTGCACTTCAGACTGTGGACCTCCGTCTTATCAATATGGGCCACGTGTATGAAGTATGAATGATGAAGATTGCAACAATTAAAACAGATTTAACTTTCTAGAACTAAACCTATTTTTCCTTGATTTAACACCTTTTTTTTTTTTAAAGAAATCCAAATAGTAGTCTAGATTTGAGACAGAAAAGTGCACTAAATATAATCCATACCAACAACGAAATTCAGAAATGGTCACCAAGAGAGAGACAAGTTAATTTTAATTTAATCTTACTATTTGAATGTCTACAACAGTGATAATGCCGATGATGTAGTTATTGAGGTGACAAAACCCTGACACATATCTTGAAGCAGAGGTTGGGGGATGACCTCCCAATCTTGCTTTTCCTCCTGGGCACCCGGCTGGCAGGATCTCAGCCTCCTGGCAGTTAGGAGTGGAGAAGTGGCCGAGTTGTAGCCTGACTCACCTGTGGTAACAGAGCATCTCCCCGTCTGCAGCCAATCTCTCCACCACTGTGCACTTGTCCTCATTGCACTTGTCCTGAATGCTTCCCACAGCCCTTTCTGTCTCAGAGATTGTAGTTCCTTCTGGTGGAGCATGAAATGAGGATAAAATCCTGGAAATTGTGAGAGAGGAAGCCAACAAAGAGAAAAGGGATTACAATATAAGAGAAGATGCCGCAGCTATTAAGGAAGTGTTTGCATCCATATTGACTATTCATTGATCTAAAGGCAATATTTTAAGCGTCCATATAAGTAAAAAAAAAACTTGCTTGGAAATTCTCCCAATATGGAAGTTTTTACTTATAGATTTCATAAGGGTTTTAAATTGATATTAATCTTCTGAGTCCATGTCTTAAATTAACGATGTTGACGTTAATAATCATTATCATTAGGGGTGCCTAGGTGGTAGCTCAGCTGGTTAAGCGTCCAGCTTTGGCTCAGGTCATGACCTTGTGGTTTGTGAGTTTGAGCCCCACGTTGGGCTCTGTGCTGACAGCTCAGAGCCTGGATCCTGCTTCAGATTCTGTGTTTCTCTCTCTCTGCCCCTCCCCCTGCTCACACTCTGTCTCTCTCTCTCTCTCTCACAAAAATAAACAAGCATTAAAAAAATATAAAAAATAAAAACTAATCATTATCATTCAGTAATCTTTCAGTTTTTTAAAATATTAATATTAGTGTTTTCTAAAATCATTACTTACCTTTTCTGTCAACTATAGCTCACATTGGTTATGTGGCTCAATGTTTTTAAGAAGTAGGTTTTTGATAATATTTACATTTTAGGTAACCCCAAATCATTTTGTGAGACGAGATAAGAGTTTGTGTTCCAAGATGTTTTGCCAGCAGAATTTCTCCAACCTGGATAATGGCTGTTGTTTACAAAAGTACGTTACAAAAGTACGTTATGTAGACATTTGATGAAGGTTTATGCACTTCTGGGGAGATGGTATTAACAGCTCGAACCAAAATTATCTAGGATGTAAGTGACAAGAATTCCCCACGAGAAGACTTAGAATTCCTCAATTTAACTTTTGAATTAAAAAAAAATTCAGAATCATCTTAGATTTTTGATACAGTAGAAAATATTTATCACTAGACATATGTCTCCGGACATAAGTAAAACATCAAAGTGTGTGATCTGCGTACTTCAAAAGAAAATGAGCTGCTGTGAAAATCGTCCTTCAGGAAGTTTTTGGGTTTGAATCTCTGAAATGGCACCTGCTCTGCTGAATTTGGGAGAGTTTGATGGTTTTTCTTATTTTCATGGTCTTGAGAAGATTCAGGGTGGGCCACCCAAGATTTACGCACTTGAGATGCTCTCTGCCTAGAGCATCCCTACCTATGGCGTCAGGTCAGTCGACTGCCTCTGCGGCAGGTGCAGAATGCGGGGCCCTGTGGTGTCATTTGAAGTCTGTCCTAATTTTACAGGTGGTCAGACCTTGTCTTATGACTGTTTTGCATCTTCTCTCCCCCCTCACCGCTAGGGGGATTTTATTGTCTCTGGACACAGGGGCCATGGAGACTCCAGAGCAGTTAGGTAGGGAGAGGCTGGAAGCACAGGTGACTTAACATCTCACAGAGTGAGCCTTGATCGGCTAGAGATCAAAGCTGACATAAATTATTTTCCCGATCTTACTCCGTGAAAAACCGGTGCTGGGCTGATGTGCCTGCCTGGTTGGTTGATTATGTTGGCTCACCATTCCTGATAAATGCGTCCAAGTGATATGTGAGTGCCTGTGTATGCGTGAATGTGTTGTTTCAAACCAGGGGTCAGTGGTGGTTTGTCACCGTAGCGCTGGGAAACTAATACCACTGACAGCACAATTATTTTTAGAAAATAAATGTATGTAAACCAAGTCAAAGGGTAGAAAACGCTACAGTTTTCATTCTTGACTTTGATTTCTCAATAAAATGCGTAGGATTGGTAGAAGTGCAAGTGTGAGGTTAGCCCTTCTGTTCCAATTATGTTCACTTAACTAGACTCAAAGAGAATGGCTTTCTGCTGGGAAAGGTACTGCTCCATTGTACGTACGTAGCTTGGTGCAGCAAATCCGGCCATAGGAAAACACACACGCGTATACACACATGCACAGGAAAACACAAAATCAATTCTGTATATTATATAGTTTTATATATTTATAAAGAAGAAAGCCTAAAGTCTGAAAGCCTAATGCTGTCAAGCTCTTGCCAATTTTGTCTGTAAAGACGAGGAATATCTACCAACCGGTGTGACTTTTCTGTTTTCAGCTAGCTATTCTTACTTAAAATAAAAGTAAGGAATTAGCCTATGAAACTGAGTGTCACAGTTCCTGTATTTGGCTTATTTCTGACTTCTTGGAAAATGTCATCAATCTATTTTATTTCCAGGCATTGCCTTACCTCACAACCCATGCCCCTGCTTCCTCAGGACATTGTTAGCAGATTTTGCATGCAAAGGCAGAGATAGGGCACAGAATGACTATTAACGTGTATTTATTTATTTATTTATTTATTTATTATTTTTCTTTATTGGCCATGGTGCCCTTGAGGCTTGGTGTCACTTAAGGCCAATGATTTTTTGGGAATGCCTGGATGGCTCAGTTGGTTACGTGTCCGACTTCAGCTCAGGTCATGATCTCACGGTTTGTGAGTTTGCGCCCCTCATGGGGCTCTGTGCTGACAGCTCAGAGCCTGCATGCTGCTTCAGATTTTGTGTTTCCCCCTCTCTCTTTCTGCCCCTCCCCAGCTCGCACTCTGTCTCTCTGTCTCTCTCTCTCAAAAATAAATAAACCTTAAAAATTAAAAAAACAAAACAAAAAAAACCAGTGACTTTTTCTTTTTTTCTTCTTCTTTTTCTTTTTGGTGGTCTACTAACATTTTACCCCCAAACACTAAACAATAATTCTCAAAGAAATGCTATTTGTTGTTATGATTTTGTAACACTGATGAGTAATTCTACACAAGTGTTTGCTAAGAGAATATGACATGCAGAAACTTAATTTTATTAATTTTATATCATACCAAGATAAATACCAACATTTTGTTTCGTGTACATGCACCAAATGAGAGGGATAAAAAAATGGAATTGCCTTTCATACATTTTCTTTTGTTTTGCCACATGTCCTATTTCCACGTATATCTAAGCATTTTTTTGTTTAGTTTTTATTTTATCCTAAAGGTTTTTTTCCTGTGATATAAATTTACATAAGTGCAAGATACAAATGGATTCAAAAATTTTCAGAAGTGGAAAGACAAAATACTGCAAAAAGTAAAAATAAAACTTTAATTGTTGAACAAAGCATACATATAGCAATGAAGAGGGCCCAACTCTTTACCATATTCTAAGAAATGGTTCTCACACATCTTCTCCAGCTCTCAGAATTTCTCTTCTTTGATTAGAAATTACAAAAACCCAGTAGCCAACTTATGTTACACTGTAAAATATGTTTATATTGAAATCACTGTTTACTACTTAAATACGTGTACTTTTTTGTGTTAACTAACACATCTTTGTATTAGGGAAAGCTCAGTATTTGAGGTTGGGAATAGAAAAGCTTAAGATTGTCCCATGGAAAACCATGGGATTTTTAACTATTTATTGCCTCTGCACTTAGCAGAGATTAGCTTTTCAGGAGCAAATAAAAACCCTTAAAAGAAGACACCTGTAATTTTAAATTTACATGAATTTGAAAGACTGACATGGCTTATTTAGGAAACTCTTCAATGCATCCTTCACATCCTTGTTCCTTAGGCTGTAAATGAGGGGATTCAGCATGGGTATCACCAGGGTGTAGAAGATAGAGGCCATTTTATCAGTATCCAATGAGTGGTTGCTCCTTGGTTGCAAATACATGAAGAGAAGGGTCCCGTAGAACACAGTGACAGCCATCATGTGGGAGGCACAGGTGGAAAAGGCTTTTTGTCGACCCTCTGAGGAACGTATCCTCGAAATGGCAAAGATGATGTTGAAGTAGGATATTAGAACAATAATCATAGAGAAAAGCAAATTGATCCCTGCAGAGGTAAACACTACTGTTTCTGGAATATGGGTATTGGAACAGGACAATGCCAACAAGGGGACATTATCACAGTAAAAATGGTTGATTACATTAGAAGAGCAGTATGACACAGAGAATACACAGGAGGTGACAGTCAGTGCTGTGGTCAGACTGTAGAGGTATGTGAGGGATACCAGCAGCAGACAGATCTGTGGAGATACCACAACCATGTAGAGCAGAGGATTGCAAATAGCCACATAACGGTCATAGGCCATTACAGCTAACATGAAAATCTCAGCCACAATAAAGACTAAGAACCCACCCAGTTGGGTTGCACATCCATAGTAGGATATGGTCTTCTTTGAAGCCAAGAAGTTAACCAGCATTTTCGGGGCAATGACAGTAGAATCACCAAGATTGATGATAGCCAAGTGCCTGAGGAAGAAGTACATGGGGGTTTGAAGCTGAGAGTCAACACTGGTGAGGGTGATGATGCCCAGGTTCCCTGCCACGGTCAGCCCATAGATCACCAGGAAAACAAAGAAGAGTGGAATCTGGAGCTCTGGGCGGCCTGAGACTCCCGTGAGAATGAACTCAGTCACTGAGGTGAGATTCTCTGGGGCCATGTATTCAGTGGCTTTCATCTTCTAAAGGAGAAAATGGAAGGAGATTAATAGATGATGAGATAGATTTTTCTGGTAGATGCTAGATTGTAAACTGTTTCATTTAAGTTGAATTTCTTTTTTGTTTACAGTGAAAGGTGTCAGAGTTTAATTTTATTTCTCCTAATGTTTTAACAAAATTCAGATAGTTAAACTCTCTAAAGACCAATTTCAAGTTGTTAGAACTGTTGTACCAAGCTATTAAGTTTTCAGTTCTGTGTTGTATATAATTTATATTAGATGAATGTACATTAATCTACTATATTACATGTCTTAATATTCATAGGCATATTTAAAAATATTAATTATAACATTGCATAAATATATATTTACATATACACGCATATGCCTCTGTATATGTGTATGTTTCCAATGATAAAAGATAACTGCCTATAGGAAGTTGATGACCCAGAGTGATTTACAGTTATTTTTTCCTTACCTGCCACTGGCTTTCTCTTCAGCTCATAATGTGTCATCATCTTTGGGATTTCAATATTTCTGCAGGAAATATTTTGACTGTGTTGGTTTTTCCTTATCAGTTTCTATCTAACCACACTGCTTCATCTGTCCCCCGACAGACTACACCTCAGTAGTGTTCTTTCTTCGTGTCATTCAGAAACTGAATTTTTTAAGTTTAATCACATTTCCTTTCTTCTGCCAAATAAACTAGTCCTTTGTATCACTCCGACCTCTACCTGCGATGACACTTCTGTATTATTGTCTTCTGGCAGCCCTTTCTTGTTTTCTAGCTCATACCTCTTTCCTTTACATTGTTCAAAGCCTGTTTTGATGTTTGGAAAAAGTATCATTTGTAGGCTTGGTTTGCTCAAGTTTGATAACTTTGTTTTACTTGTACAGAGAAATGATTGGAGAAGCATGCTAACATTATTCAGTATGTAGTGTACTATGGGCCCAGAGCTATGCTAGCCATTTCAAAATAATAATCTCATTATTCGGCAGGAGTGTCTTAGGAGATGGATGAAATTATTTCCATGTCCGATGAGACGGTTGAGGCTCAATGAGCTCAAGTCACGCAAAGAGACTGTGTTGAGTACTGATTAACGCTTTGGTTTTGTGGTTTTGTTTTACGTGTTTGTTTGGTTGATTGGTTGGATGTTAGTCCACCAATTTCTAGCTGTGTGGTTTTTGCCAAGTATTCATACCTGTGTTGTGTGAATGTCATGAGGTAATACACGTATGCAAGTTAGTACAGAGCCTGATAACAATGAAGGCAAAAAAAAAAATAGTACCAGCAGTTATTGTTATTAGCGTATTTTGAATGATTTTCCAATGTGATTTCCTGCTTGTGTCCCTGTAATCCATTCTACCTCACTGAGGAGTTTTTTAGTTAAAATAGGAATAGCAACGGATGCCTCAGTAGCTCAGCCGGTTAAGTGTCCAACTCTTGGTTTTGGCTCAGGTCAAGATCTCATGTTTAGTGAGTTCGAGACCTGCTTGGGCTTGGTGCTGACAGCAGGGAGACTGCTTGGGATTCTGTCTCCCTCGCTCTCTGCCCCTCCCCCGCTGACTCTCCATTTCTCTCTCCAAAGAAATACAAATAAACTTAAAAGAAATAGGAATAGCAAGTGAATTGCAATTTTGCATATCCAAGCAACTGGGGCACGTGATATCTAGCTACACATTTAACAAACAAATCAGTTGTGTTGTTTCACAACTTGGGTTCTCTCACAACTTGCTTCTCTATTAAAAGTGTGGTGTGTGTTTGTTTAGTCAAAGATACTTTAGGGACACCAGTCTTGCTCAGTCAGTAGAGCATGGGACCCTTGATGTCAGGGTTGTGAATTCTACCTCATGCTGGGTATAGAGATTACATAAAAATAAGATCTTTAACAAAAAAAAAGATACTTCATTCCATAAATCAAATATACGTTTGATGAGCTTATACAACTGTGTTGCACTAAACATCCCATGTCTCTTGTCCTACCACTGCGTCTGAAAAGAAATGCACAGGTAAGTTTATGATGAAAATCACTGTGGCAACACTCACTTTAGGCAAAGCATTTCCTGAACAAAAACAACTCAGTGCATGTTTCACTCTGGGTTATCATATATTCAATAAGTGTATTCTTAATTTAACAAAAAAAAAAAGCACCAACAACAGTAATTGTGGACTGGTTACAATGAATTCATGCGATTATCTTTTGAAAATAACATATTTGCATATACTCTTAGCTCTTTTGAATTCATTTTTAATGAAGTATTACTAATGGTAAGTTGTTTTTTTATTTTGGTAAGTATATCTCAAAATAAAAGATATTTTGACTTGTACATGCCGTGTTTCTCAAGTGTGTTTCTGAAAAGAAATATTTTATAGCTCTACCAAAATATTGAATTCTCAGTAAAAAAACAAACGAAAAAACCCTTTGAAAATATACTTAATGTTAATCATTTGATGGTACAGTGTGGCTGAGAAATAACATTGCATATTAGTTTTTAAATAGCTTCCGAAATGATTTCAAGAGCACAGTCCATTCTTCCCCAATTTGTCTGAAAGTGACTTATACATGGGCTATGTTAAGGGCAAACTGCATCTTTTGCTGAATTCTCAGCATCCACTAGCAACGTACAGACTGTTGGGTCCACGTCTTTCCATCATATGGTTTATCACCCTGGGCAATGTGGGAAAACAGGGAGAGGAGAAACTAGGTTTTTTGTTTGTTTGTTTGTTTTTGTTTTGTTTTATGTTAGGCAATCTAGTAGGTCTTTCTTGGAGAAGAAATCTTCCATTTCAAAGACACTTAGGAAGCTTCCTATCTGGTGTAAATGCCTTCTAAAACATCTCTTCTGCCAGCTCTGAGGCAGAAAGAATGCCTCCTCATCCTAAGTTGAAATGGACTCCTTGCAATGTCTATTGGTTTATTCTGTAGAAGTGCTCACACTTTTGAATTTATCAGTAGGGGGCCTGGATACCTTTGTTTGAGTCGTTTCCCTGTCCCTTCCACCTGGCCATCAGGGGGCAGAGATTTGAGTCCTCAGGGGAAGAGAAGAGAGCAGACATTTCAGTCCTGAGTCTGATTTGAATTGGTAAACCTCCCCAAGTACTTCGGTCATCACACCCAGAATGAGCACTTCGTAAATCGTTGGGTTGAACCTACCTGTGCACAGAGGTCTGCTGAGACCCACTTCTAAGGTTCCGCAGGAGGTCTTTTGAAGAGTGTTACAAGTGTCTGAAGTCCCTGTAGACCCGCACACTGAACTAAGCTGGTTTATGGCTCCAGTTCCCGCACGTGCACCCAGGAATTCCCAGGTAAAGTTCTGATTCCCCGGGGACGGGAAGACCAATTACTCAAGACTCCACACAACAACTGCACCCCAGGGTGAAGATGTGGGGTTAGCCTAGGGACACAGGCAGGTGATCATACTGAGTAACCATCACGTGCATTGAGTCCACCCTTTGTGTTTGTGTTTTGATTCGTCCCTCGTATTGGTTGGGCGGTGTGGCTGCTGGTCCTGGGGTGAAGCAAATCCAACAGTTGGAAAGCCCAGGATTCTGGCCCCAATGCTCCATTTTACTCTGAACACTGGGGACAAAACTGAATGCAAAGCTTCCATTCGGGGGCGAGGAACAAGCCTGATATATTTGCCATAAAAATCAGACGATATACAGCATGCGTTCGAAATGCGCATCACTCTAAGAAGACTAAATATGAATTGTTCTATTGAAATTCAGAAAGCACCCATCATATGCCTGATCCTGTTGCCGGTGTCTTATTAAAATTATTCGATGGAAGTTGCATTTTTCAGAAAACCTTGTGATCTCTTATCAAGCATTTAAAATGTGATAAGTAAATATTGATAACATTTTTAGTTTCCTGTTTGTATGGGGCTTTCTAGTCTGTACGCTTTACAAATGAAAATAGTACATCTAAATGCCTTTGCATTAATAGCTTCTAAAATAGTGCCCGGGAAAGAGTAGGTGTTCAAAAGATTTTTACTGACTACTGACTGATAAATGGTAAAAAGTGAATGAGTGAATATAATAACCATCTTAGAATTCTGAAATAAAATAGGAAGGATTTTTAAGTGCTTATACTCTATCTTTAATATGATTTTCACTTTGGTGAAGAAACAGTGACCACTTGCATATCATTCTCTAAGATATTCACTTACTTCTGTCAGGATACACTGTTTCTTCTTCATCTGGGCCCATTCTAGGCTCCATAACCACTGAAGTAACAGACAACTTGCAGACCATAAAGAGGAAATAACGATTTTTACAAATCTCAAGTTACTCATGACAACGAATTTAAACCCTTGAGGTTCTTTCCAGAGTCCAAGTACCCACAAGACGGTTGTGTTGTTGCTTCCTCTCTGATGACATTTGCCGATTGTCTGTCATGTGACCACAGAGAGTCGGTTCCCCGCTCAGTTAACCGTACTTTCACTCCCTCATCAGCTCTCTGCCAACCCCCCCATCTAATTAGCATTCCCACAACGTTGTAAAATTAAAAAAGAAATAGTTACTTTTGCATTTTTCATTGTTATTGATGCTTTATATTACACTTTGATCTCTTATTTAAAATGTTTGTTGCATAGGAGGTGTTGTCCCTTTCTTAAGTTGTGAGTACCATATATAAACTTACTTTGGTCAAGCAAATAAAGTTCTAGGATAAGAGAGGACCATTCTGAATCACAAAATTTCACCTTTCAACATATTTATAAGAAACATTGCACACATCTACATATACATACACATACCTATATATGTTCACGAAATTATAGTACAGACACCATACTTCTATCCCTCACCTTAAAGAATAGTTTTCTCATATACAATTCATTATTTATTTTATTAAGTTTATTTATTTTGAGAGAGAGAGAGCATAAGCAGGAGAGGGGCAGAGAAAGAGGGAGAGAGAGAATCCCAGGCAGACTCCTACAGTCAGCGCAGAGCCTGGCACCGGGCTTAATCCCACAAACCAGGAAATCGTGACCTGAGCCAAAATCAAAAGTCAGAGACGCTTAACCCTGAGCCACGCATGCGTTTCTATGATTCATTATTTTAAGGTAATGCTTTAATTACATATAAGCTGAATATGCACTAATCCATTATCCCCATTCACATTCCCTCCGCCCCATCTACAGACAAAGTTAGTAACTATACACAACCTTTTTCTCTTTTTTCCAAATCTTTTTATTTATATTTTATCGTGATCAGAAAACTTAAAACTTCATAGGAGCTCTACACTCTTGACCAATATTTAAGTGCACAACACAGTCATGGTGATCATAGACGCAATGTTTTATAACAAATCTCTAGAACTTAATCATCTTTCATAACTGAAACTTGATACCTGTTGCTTATCAACTATTTCTCCCTTCCTCCAGTCCCTGACGGCCACCATTCCACTCTCTGATTCTATGTATTTAATTATTTCTATACCTCACATAGATGGCCTCATGCAGTACTGTGACTAGCTTATTTCACTTAGTATAATGTCTTCAAGATTCATCCATATTGTCTTTTGCAAAATAAAGAATGTATTTTCTGTTATAGTTTTGAATACATAAATTATACATAGTATCGCCAATTATGTGGTTTTACAATTTACATAAGTGAATTCAAGATGTTTCCCTCGTTGTGATTGGTACATACATGTGTAATTTAATTTGTATGTATTACTGATAATAAATTTTGTCTATTACATGAAATAAAATAATACCTTTTCAATTTCTTTATGACATCTTTTATACCATTTTAAATTTGGTGCAGTCACATTAGTTGTGTTTGCAAATTACCTAACTTGAACAAAATTAATTAATTCTGGGGAGTAATTTTAAATGCTCTGAAAATATTAGCAATGTAACTATGTGTTTTCCTAAATTAAAACATATTTGCTGTTCATAATAAATATTAAATAGGAATACAATTGACTTTACATAGTCACAGTCATTTTATTTACTTTTTTCACAAAAATGCCTTTTCTTATAAAATTGAATCTTCTTTGATACCCCTTCATTTTTCTATTAATCTTGGCCCTGATCATATCACATTATCTGCTTTGCCACAGGTAAATTTTTTTTTTTTTTTTTTTTTTTTTTGGGGACAGAGAGAGACAGAGCATGAACGGGGGAGGGGCAGAGAGAGAGGGAGACACAGAATCGGAAACAGGCTCCAGGCTCCGAGCCATCAGCCCAGAGCCTGACGCGGGGCTCGAACTCACGGACCGCGAGATCGTGACCTGGCTGAAGTCGGACGCTTAACCGACTGCGCCACCCAGGCGCCCCATGCCACAGGTAAATTTTATCTGCACTTTGTCATTCATACGTAGCTTGTTATTGGTTAACTATATACTTATGTACTTATTAACAAAACACTAGAATTTCAAAGGTATTTAATTTATATTGTATACTGAATGTCTTTTTCTGCAAGTGCACTTAGAAGTATGACTTATACATAGAGGTCAATCTCTAAATATACATTGACTCATTTATCCTTGTTTTTCCCTCTGAAGGAACACATAACAATGTTTAATGTTTATAATCTTATTCATAGGAACCACACAGTGCAATAAATTAAGGGAAGGTATGCATAGTTTTTTTCCACATCCTTTGTCCTGCATAGTTTACATCTTTGTTCCTCAAGCTATAGATCAAGGGATTCAGCATGGGGATAATGAAGGTGTAAAATATATGAGCCACTTTATCAGTGTCAAAAGAATGACTGGGCTTAGGTTCCACATACATAAATATTAAAGTCTCATAAGACTCTGTACCCACTGTCAGGTGGGACCCACAGGTGCAAAAAGTCTTGTGCCTGCCCTCTGCTGAGTCTGTCCTAACCATGTCTAGCAGACTCAACAGGTAAGATGCGAGAACTATCAAAAGGACTAAAATCAAATTAAAAATGGAGAAAATCAAGGTGCCGGGGTGGCTCAGTCGCTTAGGCATCAACTCTTGATTTCACGGTCCAAGGTATCTGGACCTTGTCATGATCTCACAGTTCATGGGATCAAGCCCTGCATCAGGTTGTTCACACAGAGCCTGCTTGGGATTCTCTCTCTCCCTCTCTCCGCCCCTCCCTTGCTTGCTCTTTCTCTGAAAATAATTAAGTAAACATTTAAAAAAATAAAAATAAATAAGACCCGACAAAATCAAAATCATCAACTCAATCATGCCTATTTGAGCAGAGGAAAGATAAGAAGAAAGGACTGTCACAGTAGAAATGATTGATGATACTATAGTCGCAAAAGGATAAACTAAAAATGTTTATAGTAAATAGAAGAGAAACAAATGTGCTGTAGAGATAGGGGATGGCCACCAGGACCTGACACACCCTTTGTGACATGAGGACTGGATAGGGCAGAGGGTTACAGATGGCCACATGGCCACGTAGCTACCATAGGGCATAGCCAATAGAATGAAAATTTCACTAACAATGAGGATAATGTAGAAAGCTACCGGTGTGGCGCACAAATAATCAGAGATCGTGTTTGCTTCCATGATAAAACTTATTAACACTTTTGGTCCTAAAATTGTTGAATAACTCAGATCAGTGAGACCCAAGTGTTTGAGGAAGAAGTACATGAGTGTTTACAGCCTAGAGTCCATCTTTGTGAGGATTATCATACCCGATTGCCCATCACTGAGACTGGGTAGGTGAGGAAGAGCCCAAACAATGGAGGCTGCGGCTCAGGATGATTTGTGATTCCCATGAGAATGAATTTGTTCAGCACTGTTTGTGTTTTTTTGAATGTTTTTATTACTTATTAATTTTGAGAGACAGAGAGAAACAAAATTTGAGTGGGGGAGATGCAGAGAGAGAGGGAGACACAGAATCCTAAGCAGCCTCCAGGCTCTGAGCTGTCAGCACAGAGCCCGACCTGGGGCTCAAACTCGCATTCGGGGAGATCGTGACCTGAGCCAAAATCGAGAGTCGGACATTTAACCGACTGAGCCACCCAGGCACCCCAATGTTTTTTTAATCTAGGTTTATCGGAAAACCTATTCCGGATAGATAATCTGCATAATAAACAGCTTCCTTGTTATATCATCCGTGTGTTAGTGTTGTAGCATAGAAAACTAATATAAATAAGATAAATCCAAATTTCAAATTCAGGATATTTTAAAATAAACCCCCAACCCCCAACAAAACATATATAATAATTTATATTGTTATAAAGACACAGAGAGAGAGAGAGAGAGAGAGGAAGAAAGTAAGGAAGAATGGAAGATTGGGCCAGAGATAGAGATAGATCAGTGTTTCAGCAGTATTACACTGGGATATTTGTCTTCCAAAGAACAGTTGACACTGTTTTGAGGTATTTGGTTGTCATAACTTGAGGAGGAATGCTACTGGCATATTATGGGCAGCGTCCAGTGATGCTGCTAATAATCCTACTATATTAGGGCTGTCTCCTACCTGACAAAGAATTAAACAACTCAAAATGCCAGGGGGGCCAAGGCTGCAAAACTGCATAGACAGATAGATAGATGGATAGATGATAGGTAGATAGATGATTAAGTGGATAGAAAGATAGATAGATAGATAGATAGATAGATAGATAGATAAAGGCATCAAACATTTTAAAAAGTGGTAAAAACCATAGATGTATAGGTGGTTATCAAATTTTTCTGTTTGTTGTTTGTACAATGGTGATTACATAATTACATTTACCAAATTACATTCACATGATATAATATATTAGTTATGTACAAAAAATTTAAAACCTCAGTGCCAATGATCTGTGGAAACATCTAAAACCACTGTTGTAAAGCATAGTTCTGTTAGACCCCTTATGCCTACACGTGGTACAAGATGAAACAATTAATACACTTGACTGACATATGACAGAAGTATGTAAGTAGGAAACTTTAACAAATCATAGTAGAGATTATTTGACTTTATTTAGAGAATTATCCCAAGAAATATACATAAGTAGATGGGGTCTCTGCTATACTTAAAATGGTGGTATATGCAAAGGAATACTTTGAGCAAATGATATAAATTATCTTACTCCCTGTTTCCGTATTAGCAAAATCATTTTTTTTACAAGACTGCTGGGAAAGACAAATGAAGTGAGAATTGGTTCAATGTGTTTATGGTACCTGGAAATAGCTTTCAAATATCATATACATAGTGGGGTTTTTTTTTTCAGAGGCGATAGTATGTTGTCTGAAACAGATTATCTCTAAATATGCACATATAAATTCTTTTTGTGCAGCTTCTTTTCAGGGTTATGATGATGAATAGTTTGTTATCAAGTCAAGTAGTATGTTATCCAGCTAATTGTCCCCAGTCCCCTCACCCTGTCACATCCCAACTCCATGACTAAGATTGGACCATCACTGTGCTGTTCTTTTGGATAAGTTGTTTCTACTTTACATACAATATGTAATAAAAATTTACCTAAAACCAAAACATTTCCTCCCCCCCCACGTGCATTTTCGTTACAACTGACATACACCAAGTTGTTTGTAACACATCAGACATATATTGATTGTAGGAATCTAGGAAAAATATGAGGAGATTGAGCAAACTGGGAGAAAGTGAGGTTACTGGAATTGGTTTTATATAATAAAATTTTATAAAAATTCCCTTTGGATAAAGGGATAAATTCTTTTAAAGAAAAAAATGTGTCTTATGCTTACTATATTATTCAACAGACTACTGTCAAGGTAAATGACGCAGACAAGCTTATAGATAGATAGATGTATATATAGATACAGGTTTATAGATTCTGGAATGATATTTTAAGTTTTTCTTCACATTAAGGCCACAAAGAACTACATACTATGAGAATAGCCTATAACATGCACAAGCATAAGTATAATGAAATAAAAATATATATACATATCCCTAATAAACTACTAATTAAAAAATATCAGAATAAACTGAGGATGGAAGGCTAAAGTAAAAGAATAAATGGTTTAAAAAATTGTATCGTTGCAGAATTCTACAGAAGAAGGAAGAAATCAGGAAGGGAAAGAAGGAGGAGGAAAATAAGGCATGCTGGAATTATATTGAAACTATAGATCAATCTAAAGATATTGGACATTGTTACAATAGTAAATCTTCTATTCCATGGACATATTTGGTTTAAATTTTCATTGATTCTTCCAAGTTAAATTTTTATACATATTATTAATGATGACTCATATATTTGTATTAGATTTTAATAAATTAGGGATTTATTTTATTTGTTTTATAAACGTTACCATTCCTTCAATTTTATTTTCTAACTGTTATGGGTGGGATGTAGAAATAAATTGATTTTTCTAAATTTGTTTTGTATCCAGCAAATTTACTAAATTCACTTATTATTTTTAATAAATTATGTATAGATTTTTTCTATGTAGTTAATCATAACATTTACCCCCAAATTTTTTTAATGACAGTATGTGGTTTCCTATCTTTATACTTTTTATTTCCTATTATGGTGAACCAGCTACAATGTCTAATACATATTGAATATACATGATGAGTCTGGGTCTCTAAGTCTTAGGGTCAATTTCAGAAGGTAAGTGTTCAATGTTTCCGTTTTACAAGTTTTCTGTATGTTTTTAAATGCAGTAATATGTGTCCATGATTATAATACTGTACAAGTATTTTCACTAACTTCAATACCTCTGTGTTCAATCTATTTATTCCCCCATATGTAAGATTTTTATAGATATCATTTATAACACTGATTTCTTCTATTCTACTCAGCTTGTCAGTTTATTACAAGTTGCTGTTGAATTTTATCAGAAACCTATTTGTTTTCTTTTAACTTATAAGAATGTTGATTTATGGATTTAAGTAATGGGTTTTCACGTGTGAAATCAGCCTTGCATTCTTGCCTACATGCAGTACTCCTCAACTGTATCAAACATTCTAAACCAAAATGGGTCACTTATATAAAGTGCCAAATGAGTACAGTTCAATCTCATTTATATTTGCATACGCCAGTGTGATTTTGGGAGAGCTTAGTGTCTTTCACCTGATATTATGTCTATTCATTGTTCACCTCCCTGGCTTTCTTTGCTTATTCCAACTCATGGAGATATTTTCCTTTTGTTCAAGAAACGTTGTGGTTTTGAGGCACCTGGGTGGCTCAGTCTGTTAAACAGCTGACTCCTTATTTCAGCTCAGATGATAATCTCATGGTTCTGCTGGTGAGAAGAAGCCTTGTGTCCACCTCTGCACTAACAGCAGGGAGCCTGCTTGGGATTCTCTCTATCTCTGCCCCTCTCCCTATCTCTCTCTTTCAAAACAAATAAATAAACATTAAAAAATAGTCTAGTTTTGTTAAAGGAATTTATACCCATCATTAAATTCTTCTTCTTGGGTATTACCCTGGTTATTAAAGCTTTTGCATTTCCATATACATTTTGATATTAACTTAAATATTTAAATACCGACTGGGATTGGATTGTTACTGTGTTACATCTATAGGATAATTTAGGGAGAACTGATCTCATCCAGCATTTACTTCTTCCAACCAAAGGACATGACATACTCTGACATCTATGTTTTCTTTAATAACTCAGTAATGTCTTTGTAGTTTCTGACAACAAATCATGCAAATTGTTTATAGATTTTTTCTTGGATACAGATTTTCTTTTCAGGTGTAATTAATAGTATAAAATTTCATTTTTACAAGTCTTTTGCTAGTTTCTAGCAAAAAAACTGATCTCTTATATGGAGACCTTATATATACCAACTTTGCAAAATTTAGTTGTTATTTTTAATGTTTCACCTTGAAGTTCTTTTGAATTCGTATTGTACACAATTACGCAACTTAAAAATAACCGTGCTTTTATTTATACTTTGTTAAGCATGCACATGTTCACAAATCATAATTTAACAGAAAACTGCCCATCCCTTCAAGCAATAGTCCAGGTTACAGAATGTTAGTTATAGTATACATTGGATAATACATCATTTATTGTTAGCATATTTTACTGTGAATTTTAAATAAAACACAGGCATACTTCTTTTATTCTGCTTCACTTGATTATACTTAGCATCATATATTTGTTATGTGTGTGTGTGTATGGGTCTGTGTATGTTTTAAACAAATTGGAAGCTCAATTCTTCAGTGGAAGAAGTAATTTCAGATGTGGTAGAAACAGCAAGAGAACTAGAATCAGAAGTGTAGCCTAAAGATGTGAATGAATGGCTTAAATATCATGATAAAACTTTAATGGATGAAGAATTGCTTCTTATGCATGATCCAAAAAAATGATTTCTTCACATGGAATCTACTCCTGGCAAAGATGTTGTGAGGTTGTTGAACTGGCAACAGTGGATTTAGAATATTACATATACATGGGTGATAGAGCAGCAGCAGGTTTCGAGAAGATTGACTCCATTTTGAAAAGAAGTTCTACTGTGGGTAAATTCTATCAAACAGCATCACATGCTATAGAGAAATTATTCATGAAAAGAAGAGTTAATAAATGCAACAAACTTCATTGTTGATTCATTTTAAGAAATTACCACAGTTGGGCACCTAGGTAGCTTAGTTGGTTGGGCGTCCAACCTCAGCTCAAGTCATGATCTTTCTGTTCAGAGTTCAAGCCCTGCGTCAGGCTCTGTGCTGACAGCTCAGAGCCTGGAGCCTGTTTTGGATTCTGTGTCTCCCTCTTTCCCTCTCAATCTGCCTCTCCCTGCTTGTGCTCTGTCTCTATCTCTTTCAAAAATAAAAATTTAACATTTTTTAAATAAAAAAAACAGAAAATACCACAGTTACCCTAACCTTCGGAAACCACCACCCTGACCACTAAGCAGCCATCAAGATGGAGGCAAGACCCTCCGTGAGCTAAATATTATGACTCTGACTGCTCAGACGACAGCATTTTTAAGCAATGCAGTGTTTTTTTAATTAAAATATACACATTGTATGATTACCTCTAATGCTAAAAATACTTAACAGACTCTAATACAGTGTCAACATAACTTTTATATGTATTGGAAAACCAAAAATTCATTTAATTTAGTTTATTGTGAAATTTGCTTCATTGTGGTGCACTGGAACCAAACCCGCAATATCTCTGAGGTATGCCTATGTTTGAACACTTTCTCCAAGTACTTTGTAGGGCATTTTTCACCTTTTTGTTCCTCAAGCTATAGATCCTCAGATTCAGCATGGGTACAACCAATGTGTAAAATAAGGAGGCCATATTATCAGTATCAAAGGAATGAGTAGATTTCAGCTGCACATATGTAAAGAATAGAGTGCCACAGAATAAGGCAATCACTGCCAGATGGGATCCACAGGTGGAGAAAGCCTTGTGCCTGCCTTCTGCAGAGTTCATCCTGAAGATGGCAACAGAGATTAGAATGTAAGACACAAGGCCTATGAGAAGAGATGACACCAGATTAAAAGCAGAAAAGATCAGAATTATCAATCTACTTTCATGGGTGCCTGAGCAGAACAAAGCTATCAATGGCAGACTGTCACAGTGGAAATGCCTGATGACATTACAGTCACCAAACGATGAAAGGAACATTTTCATGATGGTCAGCAAAGACAAAGAGACACTATAGAGGTAAGGTATTGCCACCAGCACCTGACAGAATCTTTGTGACATAACAGCTGTGTAGAGCAGAGGGTTACAGATGGCCACATAGCAGTCATAGGCCATTGCCGACAGAATGAAAATTTCATTAATGATAAAAATATTGAAAAAAGTGAGTTGGGTGGCACACCCATTAAAGGAGATTTTATGTTGATCTACAGCATAATTTACCAGCATTTTGGGTCCCACAGCTGTTGAATAACCAAGATCAGTGAAAGCCAGGTGTCTGAGGAAGAAGTACATGGGTGTTTGTAGCCTAGAGTCTATCTTGGTGGGGATGATCAAACCCAGGTTATTCACTACTGAGATCACATAAACAGTGAGGAGTAGTCCAAATAATGGAGTCTGTAGCTCATAGAGTTTTGAGTTGCCTTGAAAAGAAATTATGAAAACCCAGTAGCCAACTTATGTTGCACTATAAAATGTGTGTATATTGAAATCACTGTTTACAACTTAAATATGTGTACTTTTTTTGGTAACTAATACATATTTGTATTAGGAAAAGTTGGTTATTTGAGGTTGGGATAGAAATTGGTTACGATTTTCCCATCGAAATTTATGGAGTTTTAAACTATTACTTCCTTGGCACTTAGCAGACATTAGCTTTTCAGGAGAAAATGAAAACCCTCAAATAGAGACAATTGTAATTCTTATTTACATGAATTTGAACGACTGGTATGGTTTATTTAGGAATCTCTTCAATGTATCCTTCACATCCTTGTTCCTTAGGCTGTAAATGAGGGGATTCAGCATTGGTATCACCAGGGTGTAGAAGATAGAGGCCATTTTATCAGTATCCAATGAGTGGTTGCTCCTTGGTTGCAAATACATGAAGAGAAGGGTCCCATAGAACACAGTGACAGCCATCATGTGAGAGGCACAGGTGGAAAAGGCTTTTTGTCGACCCTCTGAGGAACGTATCCTCAAAATGGCAAGGACGATGTTGAAGTAGGATATTAGAACAATAATCATAGAGAAAAGCAAATTGATCCCTGCAGAGGTAAACACTACTGTTTCTGGAATATGGGTATTGGAACAGGACAATGCCAATAAGGGGACATTATCACAGTAAAAATGGTTGATTACGTTAGAAGAGCAGTATGACACAGAGAACACACAGGAGGTGACAGTCAGTGCTGTGGTCAGACTGTAGAGGTATGTGAGGGATACCAGCAGCAGACAGATCTGTGGAGATACCATCACCATGTAGAGCAGGGGGTAGCAAATAGCCACGTAGCGGTCATAGGCCATTACAGCTAGCATGAAAGTCTCAGCCACAATAAAGACTAAGAACCCACCCAGTTGGGCTGCACATCCATAGTAGGATATGGTCTTCTTTGAAGCCAAGAAGTTAACCAGCACTTTAGGAGCAATGACAGTAGAATCGCCAAGATTGATGATAGCCAAGTGCCTGAGGAAGAAGTACATGGGGGTTCGAAGCTGAGAGTCAACACTGGTGAGGGTGATGATGCCCAGGTTCCCTGCCACGGTCAGCCCATAGATCACCAGGAAAACAAAGAAGAGTGGAATCTGGAGCTCTGGGCGGTCTGAGACTCCCATGAGAATGAACTCAGTCACCGGGGTGAGATTCCCTGGGGCCATGTATTCGGTGGCTTTCATTTTTTAATGGAGAAAATGGAAGGAAATTAATAGATGGTAAAATTGATTGTAAACTATTTCATTTAAATTAGATCATTTTTGTTAGTAATCAAAAGTGTGAAATTTTAATTGTATTTCTTGCAATGTTTGAACAAAATTCAGAAATACAAACTCTCCAGTAACCAATTTCTGATTGTTAAAACTGTTGTACCAGGCTATTCATTTTTTCCCATTCCATGTTGGATATAATTTAATTTAGCGAAGTATACATTAATCATACTATATCATAGGTATGAATATTTATATGCATATTTAAACATTAATTATCATATTGCATGCATATAAATATTTAAACATGCACACACATGCCTTTTTGTATGTTTTCAATGATAAAAGATAGGTGCGTAGAAGAAGTTAGGCATCTGGGTGGCTCAGTCGGTTAAGTGTCCAATTCCTGATTTCGGCTCAAGTCATGACCTTACCGTGTGTGAGATCCAGTCCCGCATGGAGCTTTGCGCTGATAGCCCAGAGCCTGCTTGGGATTCTCTCGCTCTCTCTACCTCCCTCCCTTTCTTTCTGTCTCAAAGTACATAAATACACAAACAAAAAAAGTTGATGAGCCAGGATCACTTTCAGTGACTTTCAGTTATTTTTTCCTTAGCTGCCACTGGCTTTCTTTTCAGCCCCTTCCTGGTCATCATTCTTGGGAATGTCAATATTTCTGTGGGAAAAATTTTGAGTCTACTGGGATTTTCCTTATCATTTTCTACCACACCACGCTGCACCTCACCAACACACTGCACCTCAGTAGTGTTCCTTCTTGATGTCATTCAGAAACTGATTTTTGAACTTAATCACATTTTCTTTCTTCTGCCAAATAAACTAGTCCTTTCTATCACTCTGACTACTATCTGCTCAGACACTTCTCTAATATATTGTGTTCTGACTGCCATTTCTCTTTTTCTACCTTATACCACTTTCCTCTGAATTTTTTAAAACCTGTTTTGACGTCTTAAAATATTACTTATAGATTTTATTTGCTCAACGTTTATCACTTTGTTTTACCTGTACAGAGAAATGTGTGGAGAGGTGTGTTAACATTATTCAATATGTAGTATGCTCTGAGCCCAGAGCTATGGTACCCATTTCAAAATAACGATCTCATTATTCTGCAGGAGTGTCCTACCAGAGGGATGTAATTAATTCTATGTCTGATGAGATACTTGAAGCTCAATGAGATTAAGTCATGCAAAGAGTCTGTGTAGAATGTTGATTAATGCTGTGGTTTTAGAGTTTTGCTTTATGTGTTTTGTTTGCTTTTTGGGTTACTTCATTGGTTGGATATTAGCCCACTGATTACTAGCTGTGTGATTTTTATCAAGTGTTTATATGCCTTTGTTGTGTGAAACTACGGGATAATACACGAACATGAGATAGTACAGAGCCTGATAACAAAGAATGCAAAGTAATTGGTACCACATTTATTGTTTGAACAGCATGTTTTGAACAATTATCGTTCTTTTCTTTTCTTTTCTTTTCTTTTCTTTTCTTTTCTTTTCTTTTCTTTTCCTTTCCTTTCCTTTCCTTTCCTTTCCTTTCCTTTCCTTTCCTTTTCTTTCTTTCTTTCTTTCTTTCTTTCTTTCTTTCTTTCTTTCTTTCTTTCTTTCTCTCTTTCTCTCTTTCTCTCTTTCTTCTTTTTTTTTTTCTTTTTTAGAGAGCACGATCAGGACAGGGACACTGAGAGGGAGAGAGAGAATCCCAAGCAGGCTGTATGCCATCAGCACACTACCTGATGCAAAATTCGAAATCATGAACCTTGAGATCATGACCTGAGTCGAAATCAAGAGTTAGATGTCCAACCAACTGAGCCACCCAGGAATCCCTGTTTTGAGCAAGTTTCTGATGTGGATTCGTGTTTGCATCCCAGTAACTCATTCAGCCTCACTGAGGAGTTCATAGTTGAAATAGGATTAGGAATAGCAAATGAATTATAATCTTGCATATCCAAACAACTGGGACATGTGTTATCTGCTATATATTTAACAAACAAATCAGGTTGCGTTCTCCCACAAACTGATTCTCTTTTAATACTGTCGTGTTAATTTTATCATATATCAAATATATGTCTGATGAGCTTATCCAACTCTGTTGCACTAGATATCCCATATCTCTTTTCTCCTACCATTGAATCCAAAAAGAAATTCACAGGTAAGTTTATGATTAAAAAAATCATTGTAGCAAGGCTCACTTTAGAAAAAATCATTTTCTGAATAAAGCATTTCAGTTAATGTTTCAGTCTGAGATATAATATACTCAATAAATATATCCTTATTTTACAAAAGTAAAAAAAATCAACAACAGGAATTACAGATTGGGTACTATGAACCTGTGCATTCAGCTTTTGAAAAGGATTTATTTGCATATACCTTTACCTATTAATTTTATTTTCTACTGAAATATTAACTAACAGCAAAGCTAGGGTCGCTTTTTACTTTGGTAAGTACATGACACAATAAAAGTTATTTTGATTTTTATATATAGTTCTTTTCAAGTATGTTTCTGAAAAGAGATATTTTATAGTTTTATCCAAACAATAAATTCTCAGGGAAAAAATAAAACTTTCAAAATATACTTGATGTTCATCACTTTATGGTACAATTGGGTTGAGAAACATTATTCCGTATTAGTTTTTAAATAGCTTCTGAAGTGATTTTGGAATATATTCCGTTGTTTTCTCACTATAGAAATTTGTCTTAAAATTATTTAAACATGGACCATGTTAGGGACACACCATGTCTTCTTATGAGCTCTCAGGGCTCAGTAAAAACATCAGTAACAACATCAGCAACGCAGTTGACATTAGGGAATCTTTCCTTCATGGGGTTTGTCACCCTGGGAGATGTGAAAATCATGAAGGGGACAAACTTGTGTTTCTTGATGCTAAGCAATGTAGGAGGTCTTTCTCAGAGGGGAAAAAATTATCTTTCAAAGAAACTTAAGAAGTTTCCTAAGTGGTGTAGAGTTCCTTCTGGTACATTAATTCTACCAGTTGTAAGGCAGAAAGCACTCCTCTGTAACCTAAGGTGAAATACAGTCCTCATAATGACTACTGTTTATTCTGTACAAATGCTCACACGGTCCAATTTATCAACAGAGATTCTGGATACCATTGTTTGAGTCATTTCCCTGTCCCTTCCACTTGGCCATCAGTGGGCAGAGATTAGAGTCTTCAGGAAAAGAGAGTAGAGCAGGTATCACTTCAGTCCCAAGTCTGATTGGAATCAGTAAAGCTCCCAAGATACTTGGTCTTCACATCCAGAGTGAGCACTACATAAATTGTTAGGCTGAACCTACCTGTGTGCAGAGATCTGAGACCCCCTTCTAAGGTTCTGCAGGAGGTGCTTTGAAGAGTGTTACAAGTGTCTGAAGTCCCTGAAGGCCCGCACAGTAAATAAGCTTGTTTATGGCTCCAGTCCCCACGCTTCAACACAGGAATTCCCAAGTGAAGTGACTCCTCAGGGAAAGAAAGACCAAGTACCCAAGGCTCCACACAACAATTGCACCCTCAGAGCGAAAATGTGGGGTTAGCCTAGGAACACAGGTGGGTTATCATACTGATTAACAATCACATGCAATGATTCCACCCTTGGTGTGTTTATTTGTTTTGAAATATCCCCTGTATTGGTTGGAAGTATGGTTGTTGGCTGTGGGGTGGAGAAAATCCAACAGTTAGAAAGCACAGGATTCTGGCTCCAGTGTTGCATTTTACTGTGAATATTCAGAATGAAACAGAGTGCAAAGCCTCCATTCTGGTGTCAGAAACAAACCCTGATGTATTTGCCATAAAACCAGATGATAATCAGCATACATTCAAAACGTGCATCATTGCAAGGACTGAATATCAATTGTTTTATTGAACTTCATAAGGCACCCCATCATATACTTGATCCTACTGCTGGTTTTTGATTAAAAATAACTGATGGAAACTTCATTTTTCATGTAATCTTGTGATCTCTCCTCATGCATGTAAGATATTGTAGTCAAATATTGGTGACATTTTTATTTTACTGTTTGTGTGGTATTTTCTAGTCTGTAAGCTTTTAAGTGAAAAGGGTATATCTAAATAATTTGCCTTTGTATTAATAGCTTCTAAAATAATACCCAGGAAAGAGTAGGTGTTGCTGACTTACTCCCTGATGGAGTGAATCATGAATAGGTGAATGAGTGAATATAAGATCAATCTTAGAATTCTGAAATAAAATATGAGGGTGTATGGGGTTTTTTTTTGTTTGCTTGTTTGTTTCTTTTAGTGGCATACTCTAATGTGATTTTCACTTTGGTGAAGAAACAGTTGCAAATTGCAGATCATTCTCTAGAATATTCGCTACTTTAGGGCAGGACGCACTGATCCTTCTTCACCCTGGCATATTCTAGGCTCTACCGTTATTGAAGTAACAGACAAATTCTGGACCATAAAGAGGAAACAACAAAGATTTTTATACATCTGAAGTTATTCATGATAATGAATTTCAACCTTTGAGGGTCTTTCCAGACTCCGAGTACCCACAAGAGGGCTGTGTGCTTCCTCTCTAATGACATTTGTCAATTGTCTGTCATGTGACCACAGAGAGTCTGTACCCTGCTCAGTTAACGGTGCTTTCATTCCCTCATCAGCTCTGCCAACCTCCCCATCTATTTAGCATCCCCACATTGTTGTAAAATATAAAAATTGTTTACTTTTACATGTGGCATTGTTACTAATGCATTATATTATAGTTTGATCTGTCAATCACACTTAGTATTTATTACACATGAGGTATTGTCCATTTCCTAAGTTGTGAGTACAATATATAAACATACTTTGGTCAAGCAGATAAAATTCTAAGACAGGACCATTCTGAATCATAAAATTTCCTTTCAAAGTATTTGTAAGAAACATAAATACACACATCTACATACATATACGTACACAAACTTATATATGTGCAAGAAATTATATTATAGACACCATAGTTCCATTTTTCACCTTAAATGATAGTTTTTTTCTTATATGATTCATTATTTTATTTTATTTTAATTTATTTTATTTTATTTTATTTTATTTTATTTTATTTTATTTTATTTATTTTGAGAAGGAGAACATGGGCAGGGGAGGGGCAGAGAGAGAGAGAAAAAGAGAGAGAATATCAAGCAGGCTCTGTGCTGTCACTGTAGAGCCCAACTAGGGGCTCAAACCTACCAAACATGAGATCATGACCTGAGCCAAAATAGAGAGTCAGATGCTTAGCTAACTGAGCCAACCAGGCGTCCCTATAATTCATTATTTTAAAGTAATACTTTAATTACATATACCTTGAATATGCACTAATCCATTGTCTCCCTTTCCATTCTCTCCACCCTGTGTGGAGGCAACAGCTCTTAACTCTATACGACCTCTTTCTCTCTTTCCAAATATTTTTACTTACTTTTTATTGTGATCAAAAAACTTAAAACTTAATATAAGATCTACACTCTTGACCAATATTTAAGTACACACCACAGTCCTGGTGATCATGGGCACAATGTTTTAAAACAAATCTCTAGAACTTATTATATTTTTAGATTCATAAATTATAATATTATCACAAGTATGTGGCTTTAAAATTTATATAAGTGGATTGGTTACGTTTACTTCATCCTGTGATTGGTACATACATGTGTAATTTAATTTATATGTATTACTGATAATAAATTTTGCCTTTTATATGCAATAAAATAATAACTTCAATTTCTTTATGACATCTTTTGTTTTATAACATTTTAAATTTGGTGCAGTCACATTAGTATATATTTGCAAATTGCCTAACTTTCACAAAATTAATTAACTTTGGGGATTCTACTAATTTTAAGTGCTCTGAAAATATTAACAAGGTAACTATGTGTTTTCTAAATTAAAACATATTTTTGTTTCATAATAAATATTAAATAGGAATACAATTGACTTTACATAGTCACATTAGTCAATTTTTTATTTACTTTTACCACATAAATGACTTTTCTTATAAAATTGAATCTCCTTTTATTTTCATTTTTCTATTAATCCTGGCCCTGATCATATCATTTTATCTGCTTTGCCACAGGTAAATTTTATCTTAATTTTGCCATTCATTGTTACTGGTTAACTATATATTTCGGTACTTATTAACAAAACACTAGAATTTTGCAGGTATTTCAATTAATTTGTATTATACACTGAATGTCTCTTTCTGCAAGTTCACTTAGAAGTATGCTGGTGCATAGAAGTCAATCTCTAAATATAAGTTGACTCATTTATCCTTGCTTTTCCTTCTGAGAGAATACATAACAATGTTTAATGTTGATAATCTAATTCATAGGAACCCCACAGTACAATAAATTAAGTGAAAGTATGCATAGATTTTTCCACATCCTTTGTCCTGCATATTTTACATCTTTTTCCACAAGCTATGGATCGAGGGATTCAGCAGGGGGATAACAGTGGTGTAAAATTTGGACACCACTTTATCAGTGTCAAAGGAGTGACTGGACTCAGGTTGGACATACATAAATATCAGACTCCCGTAGAACACTGTGTCCATTCTCAGTTTGGACTTGCCTTTGGAAAAAAAAAAAAAAAAGCCTTGTGTCTGTCCTCATCCTGACTGTGGCTAGCATGATCAACAAGTAAGATACAAAAACTATCAAAAGGAATAAAATCAAATTAAAAACAGAAAATTGGGGCTCCTGGGTAGCTCATTTGGTTTAGTTTCTGACCTTTATTTCAGCTCAAGTCATCATCTCATGGTTCATTGGCTTAAACCCTGCTTCAGGCTCTGTGCTCACAGCGCAGAGGATAAGATGACCTATTTCTACCTTTTGTAAAATATGTAATAAGCATTTACCAGAAACCAAAATATTTCCTTCACCCCAGGTGCATTTTTATTATAACTGACATATGCCAAGTGGTTTGTAACAGGTTAGGCATATATTATATTTTAGGAATCTAGGAAAATATGAGGAAATTGAGAAAATTGGGAGAAAGTGGGGTCACTGGAATTGATTTTTACATAACAAAATTTTATAAATATTCCCTTTAGATAAAAGAAACTTCTACTTTAAAGAAGAAATATGTATACTTTATGTATTTTATGTCTACTTTATGTACTTTATGTCTACTTTAAAGAAGAAACAGAATAATGGCAAGTGAAAGCACATAGACAACTTTATAAATACATAGATGTATATAGAGATATAGGTTTATAGATTCTGGGATGTTATTTTAATTTTTTCTGCACAGTAAGGCTACAAAGAACTCCTACATACTATGAGAATAGCATAAAACACACAAGCATAAGTATAATGAAATCAAAATAGATACAATTGTCCCTAATAAACTACTAATTAAAAAATATCAGAATAGAAGGAAGATGGCAGGGTGAAGTAAAAGAATGAATGGTTTAAAAAATGGTATTGACACAGAATTCTATAGAAGGAAGGAAGGAAGCAGGAAGTGAAAGAAGGAAGAAGAAAAAAACTTATGTTGGAATTATACTGAAATTATAGATCAATCCAAAGACACTGGACATCATTATAGCCGTAGTAAATCTATTCCATGGACATATTTGGTATTCATTTTCATTGATTAAATACCTTTAAAATTTTTATACATAATACTGAAATTTTAGGTAATTTTTATTAGATTTATTCATAAAATGGGGGAGGTTAGTGGTTTTCTAAAATATCTCTCTTGATGGAGTTAGATGGCACAGCAGCATGGAAACCCTGCACTTGTCTCATCTCTGAAATGCAGCTAGATCAGCACCAATCCATTTAGAAAACTTAGGAAGTTGATCTGAGAATTAACACAACAATCTGTATAACTTTAGCCACAGAATTTGGCAGTTTTTTTCTTCCTCCAGAATAACAAAATGAAGGAATTCACCACAAAGGGCAGAACAGGAAGGAATGACAGCCAGGGACTTAATCAACACAGATATAAGTAAGATGTCTGAACTAGAATTTAAAGCCATACTAAGAATACTAACTGGGACTTAAAAAAGTGTATAAGACACCAAAGAATCCCTTTCTATGGAGATAAAAGAAACAAAACTAGTCAGGCAGAAATTAAAAATGTTATTACCAAGATGCAGTCTCAAATGGAGGCCATGATGGCAAGGATGGGCCAAACAGAGCAGTCAATCAGCAATATAGAAGATAAAAATATGGAAACCAATGAAGCAGAAAAAAAAGGGGAAACAAAGGCAAAAGATCACATCAGACTTAGAGAACTCTGTGACTTATAAAGGAATAAAATCCCAATATGGAAGCCCCAGAAGATGAAGAAAGAACAAAAGAGGTAGAAGGTTTTTGTGAGCAAATCATAGTGGATAGCTTTCCTAATATGGGGAAGGACACAGACATCAAAATTCAAGAAGCCCAGAGAATTCCCATTAGATTTAACAAAAACCAACCATCACCAAGGCATATCACAAAAGACACAGACAAGGAAAGAGTGTTAAAAGCATCAAGGGAAAAAAAAAAGTCCTTAACCAAACAGGCAAGACATATTAGGCTCCCAGCAGACCTATCCACAGAAACTTGGCAGGTGGGAAAGGAGTGGCAGGATATATTCAACATGCTGAATTGGAAAAATATGTAGCCAAGAATTCCTTATCCAGCAAGTCTGTCATTCCAAATAGAAGGAGAGATAGTTTCCCAGACAAACCAAAATTAAAGGAGTTCATGACCACTAGACCAGCTCTGCAAGAAATTTTAAGGGGGATTCTTTGAGTGGAGAAAAGACAATACAAAACAAAAAAGACCAAAAGCAACCAAGACTGGAAAGAACCAGAGAACTTCACCAAAAAACCCAATTCTACAGGCAACACAATAGCACTAAATTTATATCTTTCAGTACTCACTCTAAATGTAAATGGACTAAATGTTCCAATCAAAAGACATAGGGTAACAGAATGGATAAGAAAACAAGACCCATCTATATACTGCTCACAAGAGACTCATTTTAGACTTAAACACACCTCCAGATTGAAAGTAAGGGGATGGAGAACCATCTATCATACTAATGGTCACCAAAAGAAAGCTGGCCTAACCTTACTTATATTAGACAAATTAGATTTAAAATAAAGACTGTAACAGGAGGTGAAGAAGGACATTATATCATAATTAAGGTCTGTCCACAAAGAATATCTAACAATTGTAAAGATTTATGCCCCTAATGTGGTAGAATCCAAATATACAAGTCAATTAATCACAAACATAAAGAAACTCATTGATAATAATACCATAATAGTTGGGGATTTCAAACACCCACTCACAGCAATGGAGAGATTATCTAAGCAGAAAATCAATAAGGAAGCAATGGCTTTGAATGACACACTGGTTCGGATGGACTTAACAGATATATTCAGAACATTTCAGCCTAAAGCAGCAGAGTACACATTCTTCTCAAATGCACATGGACATTTGCAGAATACATCAAATACTGGGTCAAAAATTCAGCTCCCAACAAGCACAAAAAGATCAAGATCATGCCTTGCATATTCAGACCACAACACTATGAAACTCCAAATCAACCACAAGAAAAAAATTGGAAAGACCATGAATACTTGGATTAAAGCACATCTTACTAAAGAATGAATGGATTAACCAAGAAATTAAAGAGGAGATTGAAAAGTACATGGAAGCCAATGAAAATGAAAACACGGCATTCCAAAACCTCTGTGATGCAGCAAAGGTGGTCATAAGAAGGAAGTGTATAGCAAAACAGCCTTCATAAAGAAGGAGGAACGTTCTCAAATACGTAACCTAAACTTACACCTGAAAGAGCTGGAAAAAAGAACAGCAAATAAAGCCCAAAAGTAGCAGAAGAAGGGAAATTAATAAAGCTTAGAGTAGGAGTTAATGTTTGAAAAAAACAAAACAAAAACAGTAGGATCAATCAATGAAAGCAGAAGCTGGTTCTTTGAAAGAATTAACAGAATTGATAAAACCCCTGTCCAGACTGATCAAAAAGGAAAAGCAAAGGATCCAAATAAATCAAATCACCAATGAAAGGAGATCATAACCAATGCCACAGAAATGCAAACAATAATAAGAGAATATTATGAGCAATTATATGCCAACGAATTGGGCAATCGGGAAGAAATGGACATATTCACAGAAACATATACACTACCAAAACTGAAACAGGAAGAAATAGAAAATTTAAACGGGGGGGCCTGGGTGGCTCAGTTGGTTAAGCATCCGGCTTCAGCTCAGGTCATGATCCCACGGTCTGTGGGTTCGAGCCCCGTGCCGGGCTCTGTGCTGACAGCTCCAGAGCCTGGAACCTGCTTCGGATTCTGTGTCTCCCTCTCTCTGCCCCTCCCCGACTCATGCTCTGTCTCTGTCTCTCTCAAAAATAAATAAACATTAAATTTTTTTTTAAAAAGAATATTTTAACAGATCCATAACCAGTAAAGAAATTGAATCAGTAATCAAAAATCAAGAGTCCAGGGCTGAACTGCTTTCCAGGGGAATTCTACCAACCATTCAGAGAACAGTTAACAGCTATTCTTTTGAAGCTGTTCCAAAAAATAGAAATGGAAGGAAAACTTCCAAACTCATTTCATGAGGCCAGCGTTACCTTGATCCCTAAAGCAGACAAATATCCCACTGAAAAGGAGAACTACAAACCAACTTCCCCGATGAACATGAATGCAAAATTTCTCAATAAGATACTAGCAAACCAGATCCAACAATACATTAAAAGAATTATTCACGAAGATCAAGTGGGGTTTCTTCCTGTGATGCAAGGCTGGTCCAATATCTGCAAATTAATCAATGTGATACATTATATTAGTAAAAGAAAAGATAAGAACCACATGATTCTCTCAATAGATGCAGAAAAAGCATGTGACAAAATACAGCACTCTTTCTTGATAAAAATCCTCAAGAAAGTAAAGGATAGAAGGAACATACCTCAAGATCATAAAGGCCATATATGAAAGACCCCACAGCTAAAATCATCCTCAATGGGGAAAAACTGAGAGCCTCCCCCTTAAGGTCAGGAACAGGAAGGGATTTCCAGTCTCACCACTGTTATTCAACATAGTGTTGGAAGTCCTAACCTCAGCAATCAGACAGCAAAAAGAAAGAAAATCATCCAAATCAGCAAGAAGGAAGTCAACCATTCACTCTTATTTCACCTCATTGCGAATTGAACTATTCTTAACATTAAATTACTTATCCAAATGTATACTTTTCATATATTTCCATAATGTGAAACTTCTCAACCATCTTCAACATCTTTTGTGACAACGTGTTTCAGTCTACACTCGGCCACTACTTTCTAGGACTGCATAATTCAAATATATTTTCTTTGTGAAAATTATCGCATAGACATTCGGCAAAATCACAGAACAATGACATATTTCTTTGTACTCAGAACATGTTTCGTATAAGGGTGACTGTCAGTCTGCCAAGCGATTTTTCTCATTTGGCATTTGTTCCAAGATCAGGCTTCCAAGTAGAAGGTCTTTATGTCAACTGTAAGTAGTTCTAAATAATTCTATTCATTTTTTCTGCTGAAAAAAAAAAACCCAGGAATATCTAAAAGCATGCTTCCCTTTTTCTTTGTATCATGTCTGTGCATCTGCACAATAGTTATTTGTTGTTGTCTGCAATGATGTACAAGGGGCAGCCTTTAAAACCTTTATTCATTCCTACGGAGAGTTTGCCTTCTAATCTGAGCCATACGTACAACAATAACAGATATTTTTCTCACGCTGCACAAATTCTTTTTTAAAATCACTTACATGTGTATTTCCAATGGAGCTTAGCACTTATAAAATTTCTGAACTTACCGAAAGTACGCTGGTCTTGAAGGGAAGGGACTTGGGAAGTAACTGCGTTTCCCAATTCATAGAACTTGAAAAGAGTAAAACCCTCAATTGAAGCATTTTGTTGAACTTTCTTCTTATTGTCATAAAAGACATATAGCATAAAATGTACCATTTTAATGATTTTAGCTTTTAATTTGTAAGTATATATTTGTGTCATTAGATACATACCTACTGTTTTGCAAACATCATGGTTATCTACCTCCAGAACATTCTCATCATTCCAAACTGAAACTCTATACCCACGAAACGTCTATACCCATTCTCTTTTCTTCCATCATGTTGCAACTACTGTTTCTGCTTCTATGGATTTTACAATTCTAGCTTCCTCACATAAAGGAAGTCATACGAAATAAATAAATACATAAACATTATCTTTTTTTCAATTTTTTTTCTAATTATTATGGGTGGGATATAGAAATAAAGTTGATTTTTTGTAATTTGTTTCATATCCAGCAAATTTTATAAATACATGTATTATTTTAAATAAATTATTTATAGTTTTTTCTATGTAGTTAAGACATCAAAACAAATTTTTTTAATGGTAGTGTGTGCTTTCCCATCTATCTTTATACTTTTTATTTCCTAACGTGGTGAACCAGCTACAATGTCCAATATATACTGAATATAAGCGGTGAGTCTGGATCTCCTCGTCTTAGGAGTGTTCAGAGGAAAATCTTTAATGTTTCAGTATTATATTACAAGTTTTCTGTAGGTTTTTAAAATGTAATAATATGTACCCATGATTATGATATCATACAAGTATTTTCACTACCTTCAATACCTCTGTGTTCAATCGATTTATTCCCCCACATGCAGGATTTTTTTAGATATTATTTATAACACCAGTTTCTACTATCCTGCTCAGCGAGGCAGTTTATTACAAATCAGCGTTGAATTTCATCATAAACCTGTTAAGGATGTTGAATTATGTGATTTATGTAATGGGTTTTCGTGTGTGAAATCAGCCGAGCATTCTTGCCTACATGCAGTACTCCTCAACTGTATCAAACATTCTAAACCAAAATGGGTCACTTTTATAAAGTGCCAAGTGAGTACAGCTGAATCTCATTTATATTTTCATAAACCAGTGTGATTTTGGGAGAGCCTGGTGTCTTTCATTTAATATTATATCCATTCATTCTTCCCTTCCCTGGCCTTCTTCGCTTATTCCGAGTCGTGAAGATATTTCCCTTTTGTTCAAGAAATGTGGTTTTGGGGCACCTGGATGGCTCAGTCTGTTAAACAGCTGACTTCTTATTTCAGCTCAGGTCATAATCTCATGGTTCTGCTGGTGAGAAGAAGCCCTGTGTCCATCTCTGCACTGACAGCCGGGAGCCTGCTTGGGATTCTTTCTCCCTCTCTCTCTGCCTCTCTCCCCTTCACACATATGATCTCTTTCTCTCAAAATAAGTAAATAAACATTTAAAAAATAATCTAGCTTTATTAAAGGAAGTTGTACCTGTCATTAGATTCATCTTGTGGGACATTGCCTGGCTATTTTAAATCTCTTGGCTTGCCATATAAATTTTGATATCAACTGAAATATTTAAAAGTACTATTGGGATTGTACTGTTACTGTCTTAAATCTATAGGATAGCTTAAGGAGAACTGACCTCAACACAGCATTTACTTTTTCCAAACAATGGACATGATGTACTCCTACATCTATGTTTTCTTTAATAACTGAGCAAGGCTTTTGTAATTTCTAACCACAAAATCATGTAAATTGTTTATTAGATTTTCTCCTAACTATGAGACAAATTTTTTCAGGTGTAATTGATAGTTTAAAATTTTATTTTTAAGCAGCACTCTCAACAATAGCCAAATTATGGAAAGAACCTAAATGTCCATCAACTGATGAATGGATAAAGAAATTGTGGTTTATATACACAATGGAGTACTATGTGGCAATGAGAAAGAATGAAATATGGCCCTTTGTAGCAACGTGGATTCAACTGGAGAGTGTTATGCTAAGTGAAATAAGCCATACAGAGAAAGACAGGTACCATATGTTTTCACTCTTATGTGGATCCTGAGAAACTTAACAGAAACCCATGGGGGAGGGGAAGGAAAAAAAAAGAGGTTAGAGTGGGAGAGAGCCAAAGCATAAGAGACTCTTAAAAACTGAGAACAAACTGAGGGTTGATGGGGGGTGGGAGGGAGGGGAGGGTGGGTGATGGGTATTGAGGAGGGCACCTTTTGGGATGAGCACTGGGTGTTGTATGGAAACCAATTTGACAATAAACTTCATATATTGAAAAAAATAAATAAAAAAAATAAAGGCAAAAAAAATAAAATTTTATTTTTACCTGTTTATTACTAGTGGATAGCAAAATAATTGATCTTTCATTTGGAAACTTTATATGTACTAACCTTGCAAAATTTAGTCATTATTTTCAGTGTATCAGCTTGAAGATATTTTTGAATTTTTAATATATACAATTATGAATCTTACAAACAATAATACTTTTATTTATGCTTTCCTCAGCATGCATATAGTCACAAATCATAATTTAATAGAAATCTACCCATGCAAGCAATAGTCCAAGGCTGAAACAATGTTAGTTGTTTCATCAGTGGATGAACTCATTGCAGATGTGGTAGACATAGTGAGAGAACTAGAATCAGAAGTGGAACCTGAAGATGTGAATGAATGGCTGAAATCTCATGACAAAACTTTAATGGAGGAAGAATTGCTTCTTATGCATGAACCAAGAAAGTGATTTCTTCAAGTGGAATCTACTCCTGGTGAAGATGCTGTAAGGTTGTTGAACTGGCAACAGTGGATTTAGAATATGACATACACATGGTCGATAGAGCAGTAGCAGGGTTTGAGAAGATTGACTCCATTTTGAAAAGAAGTTCTACTGTGGTTAAATGCTATAAAACAACACCACATGCTACAGGGAAGTTATTCATGAAAGGAAGAGTCAATCAATGCAACACACTTCACTGTTGCCTTATTTTAGGAAATTACCACAGTTGGGGTGCCTGGTGGCTCAGCCGGTTGGGTGTCTGACTCAGCTCAGGTCATGATATCGCCATTCAGAGTTTGAGCCCTGCATCAGTCTCTGTGCCTGTTTTGGATTCTGTGTCTCCTCTCTCTTTCTGTTCCTCCCCCGCTCATGCTCTGTCTCTGTCTCTCTCTTAAAAATAAAGAAACATTTAAAAATTTTTTAATTAAAAAAAACCCAGAAAATACTACAGTCACCCTAACCTTTGGCAACCACCACCCTGACCAGTAAGCAGCCATTAAGATGGAGGCAAGACCCTCTAGGCAAAATATTATGACTTTGAAGGCTCAGATGACAGCATTTTCAAGCAATACAGTGTTTTTTTTTAAAGTATACACATTGTATGATTACCTTTAATGCTAAAAAACACTTAACAGACTATAATACAGGGTCAACATAACTTTTATATGTATTGGACAACCAAAAATTCATTCAATTTGGTTTACTGTGAAATTTGCTTCATTGTGGTGGACTGGAACCAAACCCGCAATATCTCTGAGGTATGTCTATATTTGCACACTTTCTCCAAGTTCTTCGTAGGGCATTTTTCACCTCTTTGTTCCTCAAGCTGTAGATCATTGGATTCAGCATGGGTATAACCAACGTGTAAAATAAGGAGGCCATATTATCAGTATCAAAGGAATGAGTAGATTTCGGCTGCACATACATAAAGAATAGAGTGCCATAGAATAAGGCAATCACTGCCAGATGGGATCCACAGGTGGAGAAAGCCTTGTGCCTGCCTTCTGCAGAGTTCATCCTGAAGATGGCAACAGAGATTAGAATGTAGGACACAAGGACTGTGAGAAGAGATGACACCAGATTAAAAGCAGAAAAGATCAGAATTATCAATCTAATTTCATCGGTGCCTGAACAGAGCAAAGCTATCAATGGTAGACTGTCACAGTAGAAATGCCTGATGACATTATAATCACTAAATGATGAAAGGAAAATTTTCATGATGGTCAACAAAGACAAAGAGACACTATAGAGATAAGCCATTACCACTAGCACCTGACATAATCTTTGTGACATAACAGCTGTGTAGAGCAGAGGGTTACAGATGGCCACATAGCGGTCACAGGCCATTGCCGACAGAATGAAAATTTCATTAATGATAAAAATACTGAAAAAAGTGAGTTGGGTGGCACACCCATTAAAGGAGATTGTATGTTGATCTACAGCAAAATTTACCAGCATTTTGGGTCCCACAGCTGTTGAATAACCAAGATCAGTGAAAGCCAGGTGTCTGAGGAAGAAGTACATGGGTGTTTGTAGCCTAGAGTCTATCTTGGTGAGGATGATCAAACCCAGATTACCCACAACTGAGACCAGATAAACAGTGAGGAGTAGTCCAAATAATGGAGTCTGCAGCTCAGGGAGTTCTGTGATTCCCATTAGAATGAATTCTTTCAACAGTGTTAGATTGTGTTTGTCTGTGCAGGCCATTCGGGAAACCTACACTGGGAATAAATACAAAAATAATCATTAACTTTCATGACATGACTGAGAGGACTATTTTAATAATGATTAAAGGCCTAAATCTTTCATTATGGCCTGTGGCCGTAATTGTCTGTTCCAGCACCTGGCAGCTCATTTCTCTCTTTCTCTCCCTTCCTCTCTCTTTCTCTCCCTCTCTCAGCTTAGCTGAGCTCTTTATAGCTTTCTTAGATATGACAACAAAATAACAAACAACAAAGTTAAAATCTCCTAAATTGGATTTATCAAAATGTAAAAACAGACAAGTTGTATGCATTAATGGACATTATTACGGAATGAAAAATTAACTCATATAATGAAAAAAAATTGTCAATCTTCTATCTGGTGTCTAGTATATAAAATATACAAAGGACTCTTATAGTCCAATATCTAAATGAAAAATTACCCAAATTAAACAAAAAAAAAACTGGCAAAAAAGTTGAAGAGACATTTCTTACAGAATACATGCGAATGGACATTGGCATATGAAAAGATATTCAACATCATTAGCCATGAGGGCAATGCAAATCCACACCACAAGGAGATACCACTTCCCTTGTCGTAAGGTGGCTTAAAAAAGAAAAGATAAGAAAAGAAAAAAAATCACAAAGGTTGACAAGGGTGTAGAGATAAGAATCCTTGTGTATTAATGGGAAGGTAAAACAGTACAGTCACTATGGATGGAGTTTGACGGTGACTCCATACATCAAGCTAAGAATTACCATTCTGATCCAGTAATTCCTTTCCAGATGTGTACCCCCAAAGTACAGACAACCACAAGAGTTCATACAAAAACTTTGCAGGTAAATGTTCATGACAGCATTCGTAAGAGATACACCAGTTCATGATAGTCAAAACTTGGGGACAACCCAAATGTCCATCAACCAGTGCATGGATAACATCTCTGTTGTCTCCACACAATAAGAAATTAGGAAGCCATACAAGGAAAGAAGTATTGTTATATGCAACAATATGGATGAGCCTTTAACACGTGCTAAGCAAAAGAAGCCAAGTATAAAAGGGCACATCTGTGCGTATTATATTATATAATTCCATTATATGAAATATCCAAAAGAGATGAATCCATAGAGAGAGAAAGCAGATTAGCGGTCAGGAACACCAAATTCATTCTCAGGAGACAATTCAGTTAGGGACATATTTCGGGTGGATATTAAAAGCATCATAAATCTCACGGAATAAATGAGAATATCAGAGTGTGTGCTCTCTTTTAAATCCATGCTACTAAATACAAGTCCCCTTATATATGAGAAAAGATATGACGTGTTTCTAATTATCTTTAGAGTTCTATGTAAAACACTAAACTTTATTTTACATGGTTCTATTTACATTACTTTGTACGATTATTGAAGGTAACCTGGTTCTTACCTTTTAGATCCGTTTTTTTCCCTCCCAACTTTTCTTCAAACATGTAAAAAACACAATGAGATTAGAGTTGGACCTTCACTATAAAACTACCCTAAGGATAGAGGTGAGAGAATTAAATTATTCCCCAGCCCTGCCCCCTCCTATTGCCAAATACATCTTTTTACACTAAATTAGGTGACAATGAGTATATTCAACATGGAAGGTCAACAAAATATAGATTTAAATATATATACTTACACATCAAAGTAATTTTCAAGGGGGAATAGAGTTTTAGAAAAAAATTATTAAATAAGTGGAAAATACACTGTAATTGTAATCAAAATACATATTACTGCTTTAAAATTTTGCAAGAATTCTTCTTTATTGAAATTTGTGTGTGCACATATTTTAATCTTAATTCCAATCTACATGAGATGTGCTTTTCGTTATTTAAGGGATAATCTGATGGCATTTCAGAGACTATTCCAAAGCTTACAGCTAAGGAAGAGGGGCAATCCTGTTATTAATCAGATGTTATGGGATGATGGAGGCATTACATACTGATATCAATGCTTTAATAGTTTGCTTTCACCTCACTTCCAACTAAAAGGGATGGTTTGAAAAGGACATTGATAAATTTGGGAAACACATGATGTATTTGAAACAGAGAAATTGCAAGTGTTACAAACACATTGAGGCAATCCTTTTACTTTAGAGGGACTGGAAACCATTATGAAATGTGTGATTTGAGTTAGAAATTCTGAAAATATCCAATTAACTACGCATAATAGTATCATATTTGACATTTTACTAAGGGTCCAAGTGAAAGAAACTAAACAGGAAAATCTTAAGGTCTTGGGTGTGAATTTCTTAACCAATTCCCTTTTCAGAGATTGGTTTTTTTCCCCCCACTATTCAATGATTACAATCTTGCTGCATCTTAGCAAACGTCTAGCTTTCACCAAAAATTATAATAAAGATGTTTACAACCTTGTATTTGCCCAGAAACTTCAGTTAACAAAAGAGACCTGTTAAAGAGATGGTTAAATCATGGAAGCGGGTGGGGGTTTGGGGACAATAATGTAAATGGGAGGTGGGGTCCTGAAGAGTCACTAGACTCAGAGTTAGTCACAGAGACAGCTACAGTGTACTCACCTGCGAGGTGGAAAATCTCTGGGCTCCCATTTGTTCATGGCACAACCCAGTAAGGATTTATGGATGACTTTACTCCTTTGAGTCTTTCCCTGAGGAGAAAGAATACAAGCTAATTATGCCTCAAGCATTTGAAAATATCAAACAAAGGCGTGGTATATCTCCTAATTCTACAGGACATCTTTATATTCCCCTGCTAATAAAGTTATGTTAGATACCTTTCCACAATGTCTCCTGGTAAAGTCTTTCTATTGTAACCCAGCGATCTGGAATCAAATCGTTGTATTTGTAGGAAAGATGTTTTCATTTTTCTTGCAACCCTTAATGATCTTCTTCTACTACAATGGCTTTTTATGAGTTTATCTCTGGGGGCAGAATGAAGATGATTGAATGATGCTTACTACATCATTAAAAAAATTTACAAGTAAAAGTAAAAATTTACAAGTACTTGTTTTCCCCTTTTTTTGTGGTGTTTTAACTTATTTAAACATAATATACTTATTAACAAATGCATGCATCGTACATTTTTGCAAATTCAAGACAACTGTGTAATCAGAATCCAGATCAAATAGCTATGATGATAGTAAAATTGAAACATTACCAGGACCCCAGGAGAATCCTTCAGTCTGCTGTCTGCGATGAACTGTCCCCTTAAACACACACACTCACATGTGCACACACACATGAATAATTCTTTTTCTGCCTGCTAACAATGTGAATTATTTTTATCTATTTTTGTTACTTTTATTTTAAAAATTTTTTTAAAACGTTTTATTTATTTTTAAGACAGAGAGAGACAGAGCATGTGTGGGGGAGGGGCAGAGAGAGAGAAAGAGAGAGAGAGAGAGAGAGAGAGAGAGAGAGAGAGAGAGAGAGAGAGAGAGACACAGAATCTGAAGCAGGCTCCAGGCTCTGAGCTATCAGCGCAAAGCCTGAAGTGGGGCTCGAACTCACGCACTGGGAGATCGTGACCTGAGCCGAAGTCCGACGCTCAACAGACTGAGCCACCCAGGCACCTCTGTCATGTATTTTTTAAGGATAATAATTTATAGTTTATAAAAACATATTGCCCTGACATAGAGAAGAATTTCTTGAAAATGGTAATTAAAAACAGCTACTCCCACATCCTTGATGTCCACACCAATATCTTTTGTCATCTTCATATTGTATTTCTTGTCAACTCTTTATGGATTTGGAACAGTTACCTTTACATTATGCTTACAAAGCCTTTGTCCACGATTTGTCTGATTATGTAGGTCTGATAAAAGTATCCTCTCCCTCAGACATCTAGGGGTGCCTGGGTGGCTCAGTTGGTTGAGCATATGACTTCAGCTCAGGTCATGATCCCGCCCTCCATGAGTTCAAGCCCCAGGTGGGGCTCTGACAGTTCAGAGCCTGGAGACTGCTTTGGATTTTGTGTCTCCCTCTCTCTCTGCCCCTCCCCCACTCATTCTCTGTCTCTATTTCTTTTTCTTTTTTTTTTTTTTTAATTTTTTTTTTTTCAACGTTTTTTATTTATTTTTGGGACAGAGAGAGACAGAGCATGAACGGGGGAGGGGCAGGGAGAGAGGGAGACACACAGAATCGGAAACAGGCTCCAGGCTCTGAGCCATCAGCCCAGAGCCTGACGCGGGGCTCGAACTCACGGACCGCGAGATCGTGACCTGGCTGAAGTCGGACGCTTAACCGACTGCGCCACCCAGGCGCCCCATGTCTCTGTCTATTTCTCAAAAGTGAATAAACGTTAAAAAAAAATACTCCCTTGGGCATCTGGATGGTTTAGTTGGTTAAGAGTCTGACTCTTGATATTGGCTCAGGTCATGATCTCATGGTTTGTGAGTTTGAGCCTCGTGTTGGGCTCTGTGCTGACAGATAGGGATTTTCTCTTCTCTCTCTCTCTGCCCCTCCACACCCTCTAAAAAAAAATTAAAAAAAACATCTTTTCCCACTGTTAGAGTTTCCTTCTCAAACTATTAATTGTGATGAACATAATTTCTTAAGTCAGTGCAATTAATCATTTTAAATCTTAGATAACCATTGTTTTATGAGGTCTGTTTAAAATGCTTTATATATTTCAATATCTCCAAGATGTTTCACTATTCTTTCCTTTTAGATGTTTGTATTTCACACTGAGATCTTCAATCAAGTAGAATTGAGTCTGTATAGGGACTGGGTATGCGCCCAGATCCTTTTTTTCTCTCCAAATAAATATACAAATTGCCTAAGAGTATTTATGGAAAAGATCATTCTTCCTCTTTGAGAAAATAGTGATGCATCCATCATAAGTTAGGTGACAGTGTATTTGTAGATCTGTGTCTGAAGTCACTATTGTATTCCATCAATCATTTGGTCCGTTTTCTGGACAATGTTCTCTTTCCTTTTTTTTTTATTGCAGTGTAATTGACACAGAATGTTACCTTGGTCTCAGATGTAAAACACAGTGAATCAACGTGTTTATCCATTATGTTATGCTAACCACAAGTGTAGCTAACACCTGTCAATACCATTGACTATATTTTCTATGCTGTACCTTTTATTCCTGTAACTTAACTCATTCCATAATTGGAAGCCTGTATCTTCCTCTCCCCGCCTCCCCCCTCCCCCCCGGCCTTTGTGCCTATCCCCCATCCCCCTCCTCTCTGGCAACCATAAATTTGTTCTCCGTATTTATAGGTCTACATCTAACTTTGCTTGTTTGTTGATTTGATTGTTTTGTTTTTAGATTCTGTATATTAGTGAATCATATGGTATTTGTATTTCTCTGTCTGGCTTGTTTCGCTTACCATAATACTTTCTGTGTCTACCCATGTTGGCACAAATGGCAAGATCTCATCCTTTTTTTTTTTTTACACTTATTTATTTTTGATAGAGAGAGACAGAGCACAAGTGGGGGAGGGGCAGAGAGAAGATGAACCAGAATCCCAAGCAGGCTTTGTGCCATCGTCGCAGAGCACGACGTGGGGCTCGAACTCATGAACCGTGAGATCATGACCTGAGCCAAAGTTGGGTGCTTAACCAACTGAGCCACCCAGGTGCAACAAGATCTCATCCATTTTAAGGCTGAGTAATATTCCATTGTGTATAAATTCCACATCTTCTTTATTCTATCATCTAACAGTGGCTACTTGGGCTGATTCCATATTTTGGCTACTGTAAATACTCCTGCAGTGACTATAGAGGTGTATATAACTTTTTGAATTAGTGTTTTTGTATTCTTTTTTATTCTTAGGGCAAATACCCAGTAATGACATTCTTGGATCATGTGGCATTTTCATTTCTAAATTTTAGAGGAACCTCTTAAGTTTTTAGAGCCACTATTTCCACAGCGGCTATAACACTTAGGAAAAAAGAAATTTAATTACTAAAGCTTTGTAATAGATCATGAAATCTGGTAGTATAACTCCTGTAACTTTAATCTTTCTTCAAACTATCTTTGTATTTTTGGCATTTTGCCTCTCTTAATTAAGTTTATAATCAGCTTCCATAATTCTAAAATAAAGAAGGAAAAAGAATGAAGAAAGAGAGATTAAAAAATAGTTTCTGTAATAATTTAAAACTATCTAGTTTATTAATGTTTACACATTAAAATAATATTGCTTAATTAAAGAAATTGGTATCTGTTATTGGAATGCTTCTGTATTCTTTCTTCTCTAATATTCTAGATATTTGGATTTCCACGTAATCTTTAAAATCAACTTGACTATTAAAAAATGCTGCTGCAGTTTTGATTGTTACTACATTAAATATATAGAATAATTTAGGGAAAACTAACCACCATGCAACATTTATTTCTTTTCAGCAATGGTATGGTATATGCTACATTTATGACTTCTTTAATAATTCAGTAATGTTTTTATAGTTCATAGCAGAGATGTGATGCAACTTGCTCATTAAATTTTCCCTAAGTATTATAGGCTTTTCATTTCTAGTGTAATTGATAGTTTAAAACTTCACTTTTACCTTTTTTTGTTATTGTAAAGCAAAGAAACAAATCTGATCTTTAATATGCTGACTTAATGTGCACTAACCTTGCAAAATTCAGTTATTATTTCTAATGTTTCAGCATGAACAGTTTTTGAAATTTTAATGTAAACAATTATGACACCTGAAAATAAATACACTTTTATTTCTGCTTTCCCCAAGCATATACAGGTACACATATCGCTTAATAAAAGCTGAGATGCTTCCCACAGCAAGAGGATAGAGTTCAAGTGTCATTAAGGTAGATATAATTGATTATTCATTATTGTGTGTATTTCCCCCAAAAGGAACAATAGTTGCCATCTTCTATATGCCATATGCCATTGTGGTGGGGACTAGCATTTATTTAACATTTAGGCAAAGACATTAGAAAGCCTTTTAAGTAATAATATCTAAGGGGAGATGTATTACAACAAACCCAAGAAACAATACAAGTTGTCTTCAGTTGTAACATAAGTACCTAGCAATGTGAGAACAGTAGTCTGGACTTCAGTCACCTCCACTGAAACCAAAAATGGTAACAGAAGGATCATCATTACTGAAACATCTATACATTGAAAATGGGAAGAACAATTCTAGTTTCCCGTGACTTTTATACATTAGTCCTTTCTAAGGCCTATGGCATATAATCAACAATAGTCTATAAACTAATTTATTATATACGTAGTTCACAGTGAACTCTACATAGGCAGTTTGGGCAGATTTTTCCATATCCGACGCAGGGCACCTTTTACCTCTTTGTTCCTCAAGCTGTAGATCATGGGATTCAGCATAGGTATTATCAAAGTATAAAATACAGAGGCAATTTTATCAGTATCAAACGAATGACTGGATTTGGGTTGCACGTACATGAAGAATAGAGTGGCATATAATACAATGACCACTGTCATATGGGATCCACAGGTGGAGAAGGCCTTGTGCCTGCCCTGTGCAGAGTTCATGCTGAGGATGGCCATCAGGATCAAGATGTAGGAGACAAGCACTATCAGAAGAGATGACACCAAATTAAATGCTGAAAAGATCAGTATTATCAACTCAATGTCACGTGTGCTTGAGCACAACAAAGTTAATAAGGGAAGATTGTCACAATAAAAATGTCTAATGACATTATGGTCACAAAAGGATGACATAAAAATCTTTATGGTGATTATCAGAGAAAGAAAGGCACTGTAGACATAGGGGACAGCCACCAGCACCCAGCACACCTTTTGTGACATAACAACCGTATAAAGCAGAGGATGACAGATGGCCACATAGCGGTCATAGGCCATTGCTGACAGAATGAAAAGCTCGCTGATGATGAACAAGATGAAGAAAGCCAGCTGTGTGGCGCACCCGTTATAAGGGATTGTGTTTTGATTAGCTATGAAGTTGACTAACATTTTGGGCCCCACAGCTGTTGAATAACCAAGATCAATGAAAGCCAGGTGTCTGAGGAAGAAGTACATGGGTGTTTGTAGCCTGGAGTCCACCTTGGTGAGGATGATCATGCCCAGGTTGCCCACCACTGAGATCACATAGATGCTGAGGAAGAGTCCAAAGACAGGAGCCTGCAGCTCAGGCCGGTCTGTAATTCCCATTAGGATGAATTCTGTTAGCACTGTTTGATTTGGTTGGTTCATCCTGGCCATGAAGGAAGAATGCTGTGGGAAGAAACATCACAAGAGTCCTTGAGATTCTGGAGATAGCATCTGTTCCCATTTTAGAACCCAAAGTCATTATGGGTAAGACAAATCCAAGTTTTTAGATGAGGTGACTTAAGGGGTGCCTGAGTGGCTTAGTCACTTAAGCATCTGACTTCGACTTAGGTCATGATCTCACAGTTCGTGGGTTTGAGCCCTATGTCTGGCTTGGTGCTGGCAGCTCAGAGCCCGGAGCCCGCTTTGGATTCTGTGTCTCCCTCTCTGTCTGCCCCTCCTCGACTCACGCTCTGTCTCTGTCTCTTAATTAAACACTAAAAAAAAATTTAGATGAGGTGACTTGAAACAAGACTCACTGCCAACATTGAAGCTGGAACCAAATTTAGAAAGTGTTATAACCTAAGATATATAGTAGCCATTTTTTTTGTGTGCCAAATGCTAGCTACAATTATCAAATATATACAACCCCTTTATGACTTTGTCAACAATGCATCATTAGAAACGTTTGATCTTGAGTGGGAATCCTGATATCTTTTTTAGAAATGTTTTTTGCTTAAAAACTGGAAGGAATTATAATAAAAGGAATGCCCTCTACTCCTTGCCCTTGCAACCTTAGTCTCAACCTCCAGAGAAAACCGTGATTAACTAATTGAATAGACTTTGATTTACTTTCTCACTATAACTCTGCATACTAATGGCATTCCCATTCCACCATTCATTTCATTTTTGAAACCATATTATCATTTCACTATGCTTTTATGAGCTTTAAATATTGTTGATGATTTTTTGAGGATAGACAAGATAGCTATTTTGCAGAAGTCCCCAACATGTGCACTGTAACGTACATAAGTAACTTTTATTTTCTCTAGAACAGTGCATGTGAAATTTCAGCACATGTATGTGTTTTTTTTTTCAGTTTATGATTTTTGCTGTGTTGCATACCAAGTGAGACCTGCATTTAGAAGTTACTCAATATGAGAAAAACACTAGGTGTCATTCTCACATTTGCTTTGACCTAAGAACTAATACCTCTGATGTTGGCTTAATGTTATAGTTACAGTTTTCTAGCACATATTAAAGCAAATACAAATTATTAAAATATATTTGTTAATGTACCCCCTAAAATTATCCAGAAAACTGCTATAAAATAGTGATTCAACAGAGAAATGTCACTCCAAAGTAGGCAGTGCTATTTCAAATGACTTAGAGACTGGAAAATAATATTGCATGGAATATATTTACTATATTTTAATTTGAATACAATTCCTACCCCTTTATTTCATCTTCCATAAAAATACATAAAATGGTTGGTTCTAACACATTGAATTTAAGGATTGAACTTTATCTACCTCTACTTTTCCAACTCTTTTCTCCTTCAGATTGTTTTTAAAGGTAGGTGCTTGCAAAGTTTCATGGGGAAAAAATCATTTCAAACTCTCCAATATATAAGATGTGAGGACTACAGTGTGACTCATTCTAGGAGGCACAAAATCCTGATTTAAAAAATAAAAATAGGGGCGCCTGGGTGGCTCGGTCGGTTAAGCGTCCGACTTCGGCTCAGGTCACGATCTCACGGTCCGTGGGTTCGAGCCCCGTGTCGGACTCTGTGCTGACAGCTCAGAGCCTGGAGCCTGTTTCAGATTCTGTGTCTCCCTCTCTCTGTGACCCTCCCTCGTTCATGCTCTGTCTCTCTCTGTCTCAAAAATAAATAAATGTTAAAAAATATATAAAAATAAAAAATAAAAATATAATTTAAAAAACCACAATATATTCAGGCCTATAATTTCACTTATATAGATACAAAGCCCTAAACAATACTAATATATTATTGGTATCACTTTTAAAAATGTATAAGAATTATAAAACATTTGTTCAAGCTGTGTTGATTCCATGTTTGGCTGGAAGGATTAATTTTGGAAAATCTATAATTAGAATTCACCACATTATCAGAATGAATTAGAAAACAAAATGACCATTTGAGTAGATGAGGAATTAATAATATTTAGGATAGATAAAAGCTATAAAACTTAAGAATAAAAAGAAAATTCCATAATGGTAGGATATCTTATAAAAACTAGGCAGAACCTACTCTTAAAAGGAGAAAAATTAAAATGTTCTATGGAAACATTATAGAAGCCTTAAATAAATTAGTGCAAATACTATGTTCATGGATTGCACAATGCAGTGACAAAATGTCAATTCTGCTGAAATTAGTCTATTTTCTCGATGCCCTTACAATTGAAATCTAAGGATATTTGTAGAATTTGCAAATGATTTCAAAGGCATTGAGAAAATACAAATTATATGGAATAAGCAAGACATTTTGAAAAGACCAAATGGTAAAATTATAAAGCTGGAATTATTGAAACAATATGGCATACATCAGTGGAACAGAATAAGGACTTCAGGAAAAGATCCATGAATGTATAGAACTGTAGTTTATGACTGAAGTAGCATGTTAGGACAAGCATGCAAAATCGAACTATTCAGTGGAGATAGGGAAAATGTTTATCCCTGTATAGGATGAAGAAATCGGATATTTGCTCATCCTTACAAGGTCAAGGACTTAACATTATAAGAAAATGTTAAACTTTTATAACCTTAAAATGTTAACCTTTTATAACCTTAAAAACTAGAACCTCTGGTTGCCCACAAATAAAAAATTCAAGTTTAATTTTGGAGATAAAACTACTTCACAAAATTTTCTCTACCCAAAAATCTATTCAAATTAACAAAATATCGACAGCAAAGCAATAACAAACATTCACTAGCGACAACCAAACAAATGACAAAGCCTAATGCCTGAAGCTACAAAAATTATACCCAAAGAAAGGACTAATCCACAGTAGTTCGTACAGTTGGCCAAACCTCTTCATCCCAACATCCATTTTATTGTGATTTTACGAACCCTGGAGTTCTTCTGAAATTCAGTGGAGTAAGTATTAAGTGGCCCTCCTCCCACCAGCCCTAACCAAGCACTGCCTGAAAAGAAACAAGGAAATTGAGCATCACACCTGACTCTTATTAGATGAAAGCAGAAACTCGAGAGCTGTACCAGGACCAGGAGGATGGACATGAGCCCCAGGATGTCCTCTTATGCAAATGTAAGCACTCAATCTCAAGTCGATATTCTGTAACATTTTGCCAATAGCCTCAACTGAAATAAATGGGTTGGTTAAATGGAGAGCATTGCTCTCCCACTCAGAGGAGGGAGGGAAAGAGAGAGGGAGGGAAGGAGAGAGGGTGACTTTAAGCTGAGCTTGCAAAAAATGCTGACTCCCCCTTCAGGATGTTTACTGTCTAGAATCTCAATATAAATGTAGGAATAAAGACAAATAAAAATGACGTTCCTTATCACCTTCAATGAACATAATAACAGTGGTAAACATATACCATTATTCCAAAGAAACCTGGTTATGAAAAGACGTTATTAATATACCTGGTAGAATCTACTGAGTCTGGAATTGGTGACTATATTCATATCTTTCATTTAAATTGGAGACAGCCATCAAAAATCATTGCTGCAGCTAATCTAGCAATCATTATAATCAGTGACATCTACTTACCCTAAGCGAGGACTGGCTTCTTGTTCCCCCATGCGATTATGAGCCTGACTGCTGTGAGAAGAATTTATGAGTGTCCCCTCCCTCACGACATTCCCCTGGGAGCTTGAATGCACTTCTTGGCTATTCCCAAAGCCTCTGAGAACAGGAAATTATGTCACTGGTGTTTGCTAATTATCCAGAGTAACTTTGATTTCTCTATTGAGGAAATGTTTTTTGTTTGTTTGTTTGTTTTGTGTGTGTGTGTGTGTGTGTGTGTGTGTGTGTGTGTTTACATCTACAATTCACCTGCTTTTATTAGTTGTTATTTTTATTGCATTTACTCAGGTATCTGGATTTAATAGATTATTTCTTATATGTCTTGATTACCTACAAAGTACATATTTTCAGCATTTTCTGCAAAGACTTCTTCCATATTTTATATGTGAGGATAAAAACAAAATTATCTAAATATGGCCTATAGGATTTTAAAAGATTCAGAAGGAATAAAAGTTATGAATATGTGTGCAACTCCTATATTTATTTCTTTTTCTAACCTCAAGGAGTAAATTGAGTTAATGACACCCTAATTCCACATCCATGTATATCTTGAGTACTAATTTTCCCTCTCCACTCGTATTTCTCTTCTCCACATAGGTCCTCCTTTACAAAAACTAATAAATGTCTTTACAATGGAGTATAGTTTTATAAAATAAATATGACATATGCTTTAAATTGAACAACATATTACATAGCTCATTGATATCTAAGGTTCTCACTCAATTATATGTTTTTGAATTATATTCATTTTATTACCTGAATTCCAATATTTTGTTGATTTCTATTTAAATAAAATTGCTATAACCTGATTCTGTCCTCATTTACAGCAGGTTTGCTCCCATAGTAATAGGCATGTAGTTAGTTACCAACTTTTGATGTTTACATGTCTCACCACAATTAAAAACTTTGTGTGTGTGGTCCCCACTGACCTATGAATGAACATGTCTGTGATATATCTTCTGTGTCTCTGACTTGGGAAAAATAGGTACATTTAATTTATTTAAATAAAGATAGTTCTACTTAAAGGTTTCTTTCATTAATATATATTCCACTATCAGTATCCAAGCACATCATAGTCTGGACATCTAATTTATGAATATGCCTGACTTGTACAAATGGTAAAAGTTGCAACAAATAATTAAAATCGGATGTAACTTTATAGAGATAAAATTGTTTTTCTTGGTGTAATACATTATTTTTAGTATTATTTTTCAATGTTTATTCAGTTTTGAGAGACAGAGAGAGACAGAGCGTAAGTGGGGGAGGGGCAGAGAGAGAGAGAGAGGGAGAGAGAGAGAGAAAGAGAGGGAGACACAGAATCTGAAGCAGGCTTCAGGCTCCAAGCTGTCAGCACAGAGCCTGACGCAGGGCTCAAACTCACGAACCAAGAGATCATGACCTGAGCTGAAGTCGGCCGCTCAACCAACTGAGCCACCCAGGCACCCCAATACATTATTTTCTTTAAGGAATCCAAATATTGGTCTAGATTTGAAATAGAAACATGCACTAAGTATAATCCATGCCAACAAAGAAGTTCAGAAATTATAACAAAGACAGATACATGTTAATTTTAATTTATTAAATTAAATTTTAATTTAATTTAATTTAATATTAATCTTACTTTTTGAATGTCTACAACAGTGATAATGCCAATAAAATAGTTACCGAGGTGACAAAACCCTGACACATATCTTGAGGCAGAGGTTGGGGGATGACCTCCAAATCTTGCTTTTCCTCCTGGGCACCCGGCTGGCGGGATCTCAGCCTCCTGGCAGTTAGGAGTGGAGAAGTGGCCGAGTTGTAGCCTGACTCACCTGTGGTAACAGAGCATCTCCCCGTCTGCAGCCAATCTCTCCACCACTGTGCACTTGCCCTGAATGCTTCCTACAGCGCCTTTCTGTTTCAGAGATTGTAGTTCCCTCTAGTGGACCATGCAATGCTGATAAAATGCCGAAAAATCATGAGAGAGGAAGCCAACAGAGAGAAAATTTATTACAAAAGAGATCAAGAAACTATTAGTTTTCCCCCAATGTCATATATTCTGTGATCAATATGCAATGTTTTAGGCATCCATATCTTAACATGAAAATATCTTACGCACATATTTCGTAAAGGTTTTAAATTAATGTAATATAATCTCATGAGTTCATGTCTTGATCACTTTTTGTGATTGTGCAAACATTCATAACCTTTATCATCCACAAAAACTATTAGATCTTTGAAATAGCCATTTTAAAGTACTTTTTTGGCACTTTATATTTAAAAAATCATTAGTAACCTCTTCTGACAATTATAGCTAAAATTACTTTTGTAGTCAGATGCTTCTTAAATTGAAATAGAATTAGCATGCAATTTTATATCAGTTTCAGGTGTCTAACATATTGATTCTATAATTCTATACATTACACAGTGCTCACCATGATAAGGATAGTCACCATTATCACCATTGATTACTATTACAAAATTATTGAATATATTCTCTATATAGTACCTTCCATATCTGTGACTTATTTATTTTATAATGGGAAGTTTGTATCTCTTAATCCCCTCTCTGTATTTTGTTCATGTCCTCACATACCTTCTTTCTGTCAACCACCAGTTTGTTCTCTGTACTTAAGAAACTGCTTGTTGGTCCGTTTGTTTTGTTTGGATAGTCCACAAGTAAGAGAAATCATATAGAATTTGCCTTTCTCTGTCAAACTTATTACACTATTTACCTATTACTACCTATTACATAGGTCTCTCTATGTTGTCACAAATTGAACAATCTCATCCTTTTTTATGGCCAAGTAATATTCCATTGCATTTGCTTTTTAAGAACTAGATATACTCATATTTACATTTTAGGTAACTCAAAGTCTTGTATTTTGTGTACTGAGGTAAAAGTTTACCAAAGCTATTCTGTCAATAAAATTTCTCCAACCCAAATAATGATTGTTCGTAAAAATGGCTGTTTAGCTATTGAAAGAGTCAAAACCAATCCTGGACAGAAGCTTAGACAGTGCCACAGGGCATAATGTGGAAGAATATCAAGCTTCATAAGTAGTACTTCTGCCTTGCACAGAAGGAAAGAAGAAAAAAAAATATCTGTAGCTTTTATTGAGACACAGAGAGAAAAGAAAGGTGGAATAAAGAGGGAGTAAGACAAGGAACTAGTCTAAGGTGTAAGTCTGATGATAAGAGAAAAGCAGTGGAGAATTATTTTGTTGGGCTTTAGCTAAGTTTCTCTAAGCAAAAGAAGCCTGATGCTATCATAGAAATCTCTATTTTGCCTCCCTCCACCCATATTTACAGTGAAGTCACTTCTTTTTTGAATGATTTCCTTAACAATATTTTTTCATTGCCATGGAGGTGGCTTGTGGAAATAGCCATTTGAAAAGGAGAGTTGATAGATGTGACCTATGGCATGTTTACATCTGGTGAATGCTTCTGGACTTCCAGGCAGATGACATTAATAGATCAAACCAAACTTATATAAACCTTAAGCGATAAAAAAAAAAAATCTCCATTGGAAGACTTACAATTCCTCAATATAAGTTTTGCATTGAAAAAAAATTCAGAATCATACCAATCTTTGTTACCTATTAGATTATTGATATAGTTGGCAATATTTAATACTAGATATATGCCTTGGGACATAAGTAAAATATTAAGGTGTATGATTATGGTGATTCAAAGCATAATGAGCTGCTGTGAAAATAGTCCTTCAGTAAGTTTTTGGGTTTGAATTTATGAAATGGCATTTGCTCTGCAGAATTTGGGAAAGTTTGATGGTTTTTCTTATTTTCATGGTCTTGAGAAGATTCAGGGTGGGCCACCCAAGATTTATGCACTTGAGATGCTCTCTGCCCTGAGCATCCCTACCTACGGAGTCAGGTCAGTCTACTGCCTCTGTGGCAGCTGCAGAATGAGGGGCCTTGTGGTGTCATTTGAAGTTTGTCCTAGCTTTCTTTATAGGTGGTCAGACTTTGTCTTATGACTGTCTTGCATCTTCTCTCCCCCCTCACCACTAGGGGGATCTTATTGTCTCTGGACACCGGTGCCATGGAAACTGCAGAGCAGTTAGGTAGGGAGAAGCTGGAAGCACAGGTGACTTAACATCTCACAGGATGAGGTTTGATCAATTGGAGATCAAAGCTGACATATAAATTATTTTCCCTATCTTATTCCATGGAAGCTTGATGCTGGGCTGATGTGCCTGCCTGGTTGGTTGATTATGTTGATTCATCATTTCTGATAAATGTGTACAAGAGATATGTGAGTGCATGTGTATGTGCGCATACACTTTGGAACCTTTGAGCCAAATGCTTTGTCGTTTCCTTATTTCAAAGAAGACTTTGTGTGTAGTTTGTTTAGGACAAATTTTGTAGGTAATGCATGCAGAAAGGGTATATAGTATGTAAGCTTTTGTGAGTAATAGTGAATGAGACAGACATAATGTTTTAGAATATGCTCCCACCTACCCACCAAAAATGCCCATGTGCAACCCCCAGAAGTGTGAAGATGTTCCCTGCTATGTAAAATGAGACCAGAAGTATCCATCATACAGGGTGACTTTATGTTTTCAGCTTTGCTCTTTATTCATGACTAAAGTTAGAAATTAGCTCATGGACCTGAGTGTCATGGTTGCTGTATTTGGCTTGTTTCTGACTTCCCTGAATATTTCCTGAATTCACTTTAATCATAGACATTGCCTGACCTTGCATTCCCTTGCATGCCCTGACCAGTCTCCCTTAGTCCATTGTAAGTTAGCAGCATTTTACATGTACAGACAGAGATATGACACATAACGACTGTTAACTGTGTGTGTGTGTGTGGTCATGGTGCCCTTGAGAACTGGTGTCACTTTGAGAACACTGGCCTTACTTTTTTTCTAATAACACTTTACTTCAAAGCACACTAAATAAACATGCTAAAAGATGTGGTGTTTGTTGTTATGGTTCAATAATACAGACAATGAACTCTACATGAGTGTTTGTTACAAGATTATGACATGGAAATATTGATTTTATGTCACACTGCTATGAATATCAACATTTTCCTTTGTGTATATGCACCACGTGAGAAGAATGAAAAAGTGGAATCCTCTTTTGTGTTTTCTTTTTCTGTTTTCCCACGTGTCCTATTTCCATGTATATCTAAGCATTCTTGTTTGGTTTTTATTTTCCCTGAAAGGTGATTTAAATTTACGTTAAGTGCAAGATAAAAACGGATTCTAAAAGGTTAAGAAATTGAACAATAAAATACTGCAACAAGTAAAAATAAAACTTTTAACAGCTGAACAAAACAAATATTTGGCGAGGAAGATAACGTGACTCTTAACCAACTTCCAAGCTCCCAGACTTTCTCTTCCTTGATTAGAAATCCTAAAAACCCAGTAACAGGTTGTGTTGAGCTCTAAAATATGCTTATTTTCAAATCATTGTTTACTATTTAAATAAATGTACTTTCTTTGGTCAACTAATACATTTTGTATTAGGGAGAGTTGCGTATTTCAGGTTGGAATCGAAAGGGTTAAGATTTTACCATTGAAATTGATAGAATTTTTAACTATTTATTGTCTCTGCACTTAGCAGAGATTAGCTTTTCAGGAGCAAATAAAAACCCTTAAAAGAAGACACCTGTAATTTTAAATTTACATGAATTTGATAGACTGACATGCCTTATTTAGGAAACTCTTCAATGCATCCTTCACATCCTTGTTCCTTAGGCTGTAAATGAGGGGATTCAGCATGGGTATCACCAGGGTATAGAAGACAGAGGCCATTTTATCAGTATCCAATGAGTGGTTGCTCCTTGGTTGCAAATACATGAAGAGAAGGGTCCCGTAGAACACAGTGACAGCCATCATGTGAGAGGCACAGGTGGAAAAGGCTTTTTGTCGACCCTCTGAGGAACGTATCCTCAAAATGGCAAGAACGATGTTGAAATAGGAAATTAGAACAATAATCATAGAGAAAAGCAAATTGGTCCCTGAAAAGGTAAACACTTCTGTTTCTGGAATGTAGGTATCAGAACAGGACAATGCCAACAAAGGGACATTATCACAGTAAAAATGATTGATTACATTGGAAGAGCAGTATGATACAGAGAACACACAGGAGGTGACAGTCAGTGCTGTGGTCAGACTGTAGAGGTATGTGAGGGATACCAGCAGCAGACAGATCTGTGGAGATACCACCACCCCGTAGAGCAGGGGGTTGCAAATAGCCACGTAGCGGTCGTAGGCCATTACAGCTAGCATGAAAATCTCAGCCACAATAAAGACTAAGAACCCACCCAGTTGGGCTGCACATCCATAGTAGGATATGGTCTTTTTTGAAGCCAAGAAGTTAACCAGCATTTTTGGGGCAATGACAGTAGAATCACCAAGATTGATGATAGCTAAGTGCCTGAGGAAGAAGTACATGGGGGTTTGAAGTTGAGAGTCAACACTGGTGAGGGTGATAATGCCCAGATTCCCTGCCACAGTGAACCCATAGATCACCAGGAAAACAAAGAAGAGTGGAATCTGGAGCTCTGGGAGGTCTGAGACTCCTGTGAGAATGAACTCAGTCACTGGGGTGAGATTCCCTTGGGCCATTTATTTGGTGGTTTTCATCTTCTAAAGGAGAAAATGGAAGGAGATTAATAGATGATGAGATAGATTTTTCTGGTAGATGCTAGAAAGTTAAGATGTTTTATTTAAATTAGGTTCTTTTGTTCACAAGCACTTAAAAGTGTCAGATCTTAATTTTTTTGTTCCAATTCTTTCAAAAAATTGGAAAATATGAACACTCTGAAAACCAATTTCAGTTTCTTAACACTGTTTTACCAAGCTTTCATTTTTTTATTCAGTGTTAGATATAGCTTATTGGATGAATATATGTAATTATATTATTACATGTATTAATGTTTTATGACTGTATTAAATATATTGATTATAATATTGGAAGAATATATGTGTGTGTGTGTGTGTGTGTGTGTGTATTCATGCCTGTATATATTTCCATATACACACAGGCTCTGTGTATATTTCCTATGATAGAAGATAGGTACCTATAAGAAGCTGATGAGCCAGAGTGACTTTCACTAACATTCAGTTAGTTTTTCATTAGCTGCCACTGGTTTTTCTCTTTAGCCCATTCCGTGTCATCATCCTCGGGAATTTCAATATTTCCATAGGAAATATTTTGCCTATGTTGTTTTTCTCTTATCAGTTTCTACCACACCTCACTGCTTCATCTGTCCACCGACAGACTACATCTCCGTAGTCTTCGTTCTTAGTGCCAATCTGAAACTTAATTTAAAAAAAATCACATTTCTTTGGCCAAATAAACTAGTTCTTTCTCTCATTCTGACATACCTGCTCTGATGGTTCTCTATTATTGTGCTCTGGCAGCCCTTTCTTTTCCCAGCTTATACCTCTATCCTTTAAATTGTTCAAGGCCTTGGGGTGCCTGGGTGGCTCAGTTGGTAAAGCATCCGGCTCTCGGTTTTGGCTCAAGTCAGGATCTCATGGTTTGTGAATTTGAGCCCCTCATCAGGCTCTGCACTGACAACATGGAACCTGCTTGGAGTTCTCAGTCTCCCTCTCTCTCTGTCCTTCCCCTGTTCATGCTCTTCTGTCTTTCTCGAAATAAATAAAATTTAAATCAAATCAATTATTTAAGACCTGTTTTGATGTTTTAAAAAATATTACTTTTGTTTTGCTCAAATTAGATCATTTTGTGTTACTTGTACAGAGAAATATATGGAGAAGATTGCTAACATTATTCAGTATGTAGTGTATGTGCTCTGGACCCAGAACTATGCTATCCATTTCAAAATAATGCTCTCATTATTCTGCAAGAGTGTCCTAGAAGATGGTTGTAATTATTTCTTTGTCTGAAGAGACAGTTGAAGCTCAATGAAATTAAGACTCAAGGAGTCTATATAGGATATTGGCAAATTGTATAGCTTTACGGTTTTGCTTTATGTGTTTTGTTTGCTCGTTTGTATGGTTACTTGGTTGGTTGGATGTTAGTCCACCAATTACTAGTTTGTGATTTTTATCAAGCATTTATATGCTTTGTTGTGTAAATGTAATGAGATAATACACAAGCACAGGTTACTACAGAGACTGATAACAATACATGCAAAATAATTGGTGCCAGCAATTATTATTATTAGCATGTTTTGAACAATTTTCTATAGCGGTTTCCTGTTTGTGTCCTAGTAATCCATTCTACCTGACTGAGGAATTCATAGTTGAAATAGGAATAGGAAGTGAATTATTATTGTGCATATCCAAGCAACTGGGACATGTGATTTCTAGCTATCTATTTAACAAACAAATCAGGATGTGTTCTCCCACAACCTTATTCTTTCTTAAATCTGTGATGTTTGTTTGTCTAATGAAAGATACTGTATTCCAGGTGCACCTGAGTGTTTCAGTCATTTGAGCATCTGACTCTTGATTTCTGCTAAGGTCATGATCCCAGGGTCCTGGTATGGAGCCTGCTTAAGATTTCTCTCTCCCTCTCTTTCTCTCTCTCTCTCTCTCTCTCTCTCTCTCTCTCTCTTTCCTTATGCCCTTCTCCCCCACTCACACACACTCTGTCTCTAACTGAACAAAAGAATTAAAAAAAATTAAAATTAAAAAACATACTGTATTCCATAACTCAAATATATGTTTGATGAGCTTATATGAACAATTGGGTTGTACTAGATACCCCGTATCATTTTTCCCCTACCACTGCATCCGAAAAGAAATGCACAGGCAAGTTTATTGTTGAAAACTGAGTAGCGACATTCACTTTATACAAAACATTTATTTCTTTGCAGCTCAGTGCATGTTTCACTTTGAGAAATAATATATTCAAAAACGTATACTTAATTTCACAAAGGCAAAAGAGAAACCACTAACAACATGAATTATACGTTGTCTACTCTGAATTCATGCAGTTAACTTTTAAATGTGCATCAGTAGCTATTATATTTGCGTGCATCAGTAGCTATTATTTTCCTTTTCTAGTGAAATAGTATTAATGGCAAAGCTAGGTTTTTGTTTCTAGAGATATAAGTCACTGAAATAAAATATTTTTCTCCTGTTTCTTCAGAAGTGTTTCTGACAAAATTGTTTCTGATTAGTTACATTAGTTTTTTACACATATTTTTTCAAATTTGTTTTTGAAAAGAAATACAGTAAAACCTTGGCTTGAGAGCACAATTCGTTCTGAAAACATGCTTGTAATGCAAAGCACTTGTATATCAAAGTGAATTTCTCCATAAGATGTAATCGAAACTCAGGTGGTTGTTCCACAACCCAAAAACATTCGTATGAAAATGATCACAATACTGTAATATAATACAAAATAATAAATAAAAGACAAATTATAAAGACCAATAAACAAATTCACCTGCACTTACCTTTGTAAACCTTCGTGGTTGGTGTGAGGGAGACAAGAGAGAGGAGGATTGTTGTGTAGAACCACTTTCACAATCACTAATGGAATCACTTCTATCTCTTAACTCAATGGAATCTTTTTCTTTTCATGCAGTTTCAACAAAGAACTTATCCAATGGCCTAGAATGAAGCAAAGGATTCCTAAGCTTATTCTTGTATGGAAAAGCATAGGGCTTTCCATAGGTACGTTAAAGTGACAAAAAAATGCACCAGTGCCAGTTGTAGGCACCTTCCAACGTTCTGAAAATTCCTTGATTTCTGCCAAACACTGTGGCCTGAGACCAAGCCTCCGAGCATGAGAGATGATCACCCACAATCCCGCAGCAAGAGAGAGAAAGACAGAGAAAGAGAGAGAGAGGGAGAAGAGAGAAGAACCTTGGCTCAGTTGTGATCATGTGATGTTTGGCATTACATACTACTCATATTGCAAGACATTGATTGTTTATCAAGTTAAATTTATTGGAAATGTTTGCTTGACTTGCGGAACACTCGCAGGACAAGCTATGCACAATCCAAGGTTTTACTGTATTTTATAGGCCTAACAAATAATAACACGTCAGTGAAAGAACTTTAAATATGTACCTAATACTAGTCATTTATATCACAGTTTGGCCGAGAAATAATACTGCAACAGTTGTTTAATTGCTTCTGAAATGATTTCGGTATTGGTCTCTAGCTATACAATTTGTCTTAAACTTATTTAAACTTGAGTTGTGTTGGGAACAAACTGCATCTCGATATGAGCTATCAGGGCCCACCAGCAACATAAACCTGCTTGCTGACATCAGGGGATCTTGCCACCAAATGGTTTGTCACCCTGAGCAATATGAAAATCAGAAAGGAGAGTAACTTATTTTTGTTGATGTTAAACAAGTTAGTAGGTATTTCCTAGGGAAGAAATCTTACCTTTCAAAGACATTTCACATGCTGCCTGTGTGGTGTGGAGTGACTTCGATTCTGCCAGCTCTAAGACAGAAAGCATTACCCTTTATCTTAAGGTGAAATAGACTCCTCGTAATGACTATTGGTTATTCTGTAGAAATGCTCACACGGTCCAATTTATAAATAGAGATTCTGGAGACCATTGTTTGAGTCGTTTCCCTGTCCCTTCCACCTGGCCATCAGGGGGCAGAGAATTTGAGTCCTCAGGAGAAGAGAATAGCGCAGATATTTCAGTCTTGAGTCTGATTTGAATTGGTAAACCTCCCCGAGTACTTCGGTCGTCACACCCAGAATGAGCGCTTTGTAAATCGTTGGGTTGAACCTACCTGTGCACAGAAGTCTGCTGAGGCCCACTTCTAAGGTTCTGCAGGAAGTCTTTTGAAGAGTGTTACAAGTGTCTGAAGTCCCTGTAGAGCCGCACACTGAACTAATCTGGTTTATGGCTCCAGTCCCCACACACGCACCCAGGAATTCCCAGGGAAAGTTCTGATTCCCCAGGGAAAGAAAGACCAAACACTCATTTCCACACAACAGTTACACCCCGGAGTGAAGATGTGGGGTTAGCCTAGGGACACAGGTAGGTGATCATACTGAGTAACCATCACATGCAATGATTCCACCCTTTGTGTGTGTGTTTGTTTTGACTCATCCCCTGTATTGGTTGGGCAGTGTGGCTGCTGGTCCTGGGGTGGAGTAAATCCAACAGTTAGAAAGCGCAGGATTCTGGCTCAATGTTCCATTTTACTGTGAATATTGGGGAAAGAACTGACTGCAAAGCCTCCATTCTGGTGTTGGGAACAAGCCTTGATGTATTTGCCGTGAAAATCAGATGATATACATCACGCATTCAAAATGTGCATCATCCTAAGAAGACTAATTATCAATTGTTTTATTGAAATTTACAACGCACCCATAATATGCCTGGTCCTATTGCTGGTTTTTAATTAAAATTTTATTATAATCTTGCAATCTTTCCTTACACATGTATAAATATTGTAATTAAATAGCGATGACATTTTATTTTACTGTGTGTGGGATTTTCTAGTCTGTAAGCTTTATAAGTGAAAAAGGGTCTGTCTAAATAGTTTGCCTTTGTATTAATTGCTTCTAAAATCACACCCAGGGAAGAGTAGGTGTTGAAAAGTTATTCACTGATTTACTGACTGATGGAATGAGTGAAGATTCAGTGCATGAGTGAATATAACATTCATCTTAGAATTCTGAAACCAAATATGAGGGTTTGCTTTTAGCTCTGTCAAGTGTCTTTAAGGTGATTTGACTTTGATAAAGAAACAGTGACAACAGGCATCTCATTCTCTAGAATATTCACTACGTTAGGGTAGGACACACTGTTCCTTCTTCATCTTGGTGCTCCTAACATCTAACAAAGGTGTGGCACATTCTAGACTCTACAATTATTTAAATAACAAATTGTGGACCATAAGAGGAAATTAGATAGATAGATAGATAGATAGATAGATAGATAGATAGATAGATATAGTTTATTTACTTATTTTGAGACAGAGAGAGAGAGAGAGAGCACAAGCTGGGGAGGAACAGAGAGAGAGGGAGAGAGAGAATCCCAAGTAGTTTCCATGCCCAAGCAAAGCCCAACACAGGGCTCAATCTCAGGACCATGAGATCATGACCTGAGCTGAAATCAAGAGTTGGACATTTAGCCAACTCGCATACCCACGAACCCTTTTTTGTCACTCTTGAATATAAGTATGATCTTGACAAATGCTAATGCCTAGACCTTGTTTTCTATGAGAAATTAAAGCTGGTCGAATACCCATGCTCTGGACAAAATAACAAAAAGGGGAGAAATGCATCCTCACAAACAGAGTGTTAGCAACTCCAGGGAGTTGAACATATTATCTGTGTTCCCTGATCCGTAAACTGGGATTAGATTGCTGCCAATGCGCAAATCTAAGAATGGAACAGAGTGCTCTGAACTAGACTCTGAACCAATGAGTCTGTGGAAAGTGGATTGGGATTATGTGAGATGTGGTTTGCTACCAATTAGGTGGAAGTTGACCAAGCTATTCAGATACAATTGTGATGTTATTTATAATTGCAAATATTGTAGTCTATACATTCAAGTAATATGGAGATGAAAGAAAACAATATACCGCATTCTAAGGTAAAGGTTACATACATATATGCCTATGTGTGCATTAGTGTTGTATCCGTCAGTATAGCTTCTACATATAATTATGCGTGGGTATATATGTGTGTGTGCATACATATAAGAGCAGGAACATATTGAAAAGCAAATAGGGGGCACCTGGGTGGCTCAGTTGGGGGGCGCCTGGGTGGTTGAGCGGCCTACTTCGGCTCAGGTCATGACGTCACAGTTCGTGAGTTCGAGCCCCGCGTCAGGCCCTGTGCTGACAGCTCAGAGCCTGGAGCCTGCTTCAGATTCTGTGTCTCCCTCTCTCTCTGCCCTCCCCTCTCTCATGCTCTGTCTCTTTCTGTCTCATAACTAAATAAACATTAAAATTTTTTTTTAAAGGAAATGGCTGACACACATATTCTCCATATGAAAACAGTGTGAGTAGTGTTTTACTATGATCTTTATTTGAAAATATCCAGAGAAACAAATCACATTAATAAACTGAAAACATTTTCATCATCTCTTCTCCATATTTAAGTGCAGAACATCACTCTCACTTTTAATTTAATTCTACTGTAAAAATATAAATTAATATACATCACTGATAAATCAATTTTTCTTAAACACTTTCTGCATTGCTTCCTTTACATCTTTGTTCCTCCAGCTATAGATCATGGGATTCAGCATGGGAATCACAATGCTGTAAAATATTGACACTATCATGTCATGATCCAAAGCATAGCCGGAATTAGCTTTCACATACATGAAGAGAACTGTACCGTGAAAAACTGACACTCCAGTTAGGTGAGAACCACATGTAGAAAAGACTTTTCGTCTTCCTTCAGCAGAATGCATGCTCAGAATTATGAACACAATAAAACCATAGGAGATCAGGACTATCAATAGAGTAAATATCTCAATAGACCCTGCAGAGTAGAAGAGTAGAAGATGGTTTGTGTGAGTGTCAGAACAAGAAATGGCGAGGAGAGGAGGGATGTCACAAAAGACATGTCTAATTTCGTTGGATGTGCAGAAAGACAGGCTGAATGTGGCCACAGTGTGTACACAAGCATGCAAAATGCCACCAACAAAGGAAGCAGCAATGAGTGGTACATAGACTCTGGGTGACATGCTTACTGAGTACAGGAGGGGGTTGTAGATGGTGACATAGTGGTCATATGCCATTGCAGCCAAGAGAAAGCATTCTGTGGTCCCAAAGGTAACAGCCAGAAACATCTGTGTTGCACATCCAAGGAATGAAATGATTTTATTCTTTGGCATGAAATCTACTAACATATTTGGGGTAGTTACTGAGGAATAGCAGGCATCCACAGATGATAACACACTTAGAAAATAGTACATGGGGTTGTGGAGCCGGGAATCCCCAATGACCAACACAACCAGTCCTAAGTTGCCCATCAGAGTAAAGAGGTAGATTGTTAGAAACAGGAAGAATAAGATGATCTGTAGTTCAAGGTTGTTTGTGAAGCCCTTCAGTACAAATGTGGTGACTTCAGTGACATTCTTCATGTCGATACTTCATGGAACGAACTTGAAGATATCCATAAAATAATAATTTATTCACTAGAAAAAGAAAACATATTATTGTGACTCACTATTTTAACTCAAAGGAACACGAGGCATACCCTCATATTTATGTTTTGGCCCTGTAAATGTTCTCAGCTGCAGATCAGAAGACAATGATAAGACAGTGGATCAAGTGTTACAAAATTGGGAGTCAAACCCATACCTGAATCCAGAGTTTCAATTATTAGTCAATCATATAGCACAAGTTTGAAGACAAGTTGTACTGAAGTAATTTTTTAGTTCTTTTTTTTTTCTTTGTTTTCTTCCTTCCTTCCTTCTTTCCTCCCTTCCTTCCATTGCCTTTCTTTTTCTTTCTTTCTTTCTTTCTTTCTTTCTTTCTTTCTTTCTTTCTTTCTTTCTTTCTTTCTCTTTCTTTCTTTCTTTCTTTTCTTTCTTTCTTTCTTTCTTTTCTTTCTTTCTTGCTTTCTTTCTCTCTTTCTTTCTTTCATTTCCTTTTCTTTCTTCCTTTCTTTTCTTTCTTTCTCTTTCTTTCTTTCTTTCTTTCTTTCTTTCTTTCTTTCTTTCTTTCTTTCCTTCTTGTTTTTTAATACCCACTCATATGAAATTGAAGTCAGTCTTCAGAGCACATAATCTGCTGCTAATAAAAATGTGTACTCTACTTAAATTCATAATGTTAATGTATTGAAACAAGTCAAGCCCTTGTTTCAATACATTAACATGGATCCCATCAGTAAGAGAAAGAGCTGCTTGGATTAGAAATAATGTTGGAAGCAGAAGGAGATATATCCCAAAAACTTTCTGAAAAAACAAAATCAAGATTGCCTAGAAAAATTGTCAGTATCAGCAGAAAACATTTCCATAGATTTATTGGAGGGATTAAAGGCAATGAAAACCAAAAAAAAAATTCATATAAAATATCAATAAGGCAGATTTTAGGTTGTATCTTATGTATTAGAAATAAAAAACATAACAAATCAAATTAGAACCCACAAGCTTTATAGTCTAATTAACTGACTATTTTTGAGTGGTTCTAATATTATAAGATGCTTTTAAATGTATAACTTAATTAAAATGGCTTAATAACTTGATTGAGGAAAAACTTTGTATATTGTTTTCCTATTTGAAAAAGCCATAGGGAACTGTGTGACATGAATATTAACTGATATAGAGGCTGACACAAGTGTTTATTTAGACAAGGGGTAAAAGAGTTTATGTACATGAGGTAGACGCACAACAAAAGAAATGCAGTGCAAACTTTGACGGGTATGATGAAATCTATGACTGGGAGTCACAAGAAAAATATCAGCCCCAATACCATTTTCACCATCGGTTCAATGATATACCCTGTTCAACGCAACACAGCATTTAGAATCTGAAAGCATGTGTTCATCAGCCAGGTTCACGATTTTTTTTTTTACTGTTTATTTTATTCTTGAGAGAGAAAGCACAAGCAGGGTAGAGGCAGAGAGGGAGACAGAATCTATCTGGAGCAGGCTCCGTGCTGACAGCAGGGAGTGTGGTGCAGGGCTCGAACTCAGGAAAAGTGAGATACGACCTGAGCCAAATTTGGATGCTTAACTGTCTGAGCCACCCAGGCATCTTCAGCCAGGTTCATGATTAAAAGCCATGTATGATGTTAGGCTTTCTATCCACAGTTTACTGTTCTTAAAAATAGAAATGCGTTTGGGGTGCCTGGGTGGCTCAGCCAGTTGAGCGTCTGACTTTAGCTCAGGTCATGATCTCACTGTCCATGAGTTCAAGCCCCGTGGCAGGTTCTGTGCTGGCAGCTTGGAGCCTGCAGCCTGTTTCAGATGCTGTCTCCCTCTCTCTCTGCCCCTTCCCCACTCGTGCTCTCTCTCTCTCTCTCTCTCAATCTCTCTCTCTCTCTTTGTCAAAGATAAACAAACATTAAAACATTAAAAAAATAGTAATTAATGTATTTGCATGATGAAGTAGACAAGATAATATAATAAAATACAACCAGGCTGACGAATTAAATGTGTAAAGCAATAAATACATAAAGCAAATTTAGGATGGCCATATGACTGAATGTTTGTAATCAGATATACTTACTTCTTAAAACAGTAGCAAATATTGAGGCACAAAATTAACGTTTTAAGTAATCATTGAAAAGTATACATTTCCAGAGCCCTGAGCCAGATGGTTCATTCTTTAGCTACATGTGATGTATTGTTTAGCGATGTTTTTTAAATGTTTATATTTTGAGAAAAAGAGACAGTGTGTGAGTGGGGGAGAGGCAGAGAGTGATGGAAACAGAATTTGAAGCAAGCTTCAGGCTCTGAGCTGTCAGCACAGAGCACACCTGGTGATCGTTTTCACCAGCCCTGAGATCATGACCTGAGCAGAAGTCAGATGCATAATAGACTGAGCCACTCAAGCGCCCCTGTTTTAGTGATTGTTAATACACATTAAAACATTATCCTGTCGTTGGGATGAGCACTGGGTGTTGTATGGAAACCAATTTGACAGTAAATTTCATATTAAAAAAAAACACATTACCTTCTCGGGATTAAATCCAATGACTTCTATTTTAATTATGTTATTTTTTCTTATTCTTTAAGTCTCTGGATTATTCTTTAGAGAGTAAAGCTTTGTGAATGTTATAATTTGCTGATACCAAAAATACACACAGATCCCCACAATTCCATTGGCTACTATTCAGTGGGCAACTTGACAGTGGGCTTAAATTTACTGGGGTAAATAAGGCAAGGAAAGACTATCAGGTTAAGAATTTTAGCCAAATTTCTCTTGAAACAGGAATTTCTGCTAGATGTCCAGATAAAACTCATACTGGATATAAGTATGTCAGTATTAAAATACTGAAAGGACTCCGAGTTATAGAGAGAAAATGTGATTCTGGAAGAATTGAATACAGTGACAAGTGCTAAAATTAAGCTAAAGCCACCTTTAAAAAGACAACTTGAATAGAAGGCAGACACTTCCAAATATGTTCGGCTCGACATTGAGACAGTTTGCAAAAGAGGAGAAAAGTAATATCTGTGTACTGAGCACAGAGAGAAGGAACAGACTTTTATGTGTATTACTTTATTTCGGTCTTGTAGCAACTCTCACAGATAATAAGTCTCCGGGCCCAGATTCACTCCAGTGTCTCACCAGAGTGCATGTGCTTTGCACCATTTCATACTACCTCCTGGAATATCATGGCTTAGTTCTCTAACCGACTTCCTCCCGTGCCAACTCTGGTAGAATAAAATGCGATTCTCGGTAAATATTGAGATAATTTTTAAACATCAAGACTGGAGAAACAATATGAAATAGCAATAATCTGAAGCGGCTTTGACCGCACAAAGCTAACAAAATAAAAAGACACTTGATTGTTTTCCTCATTATAGCAAAATATAAGCTCCCAGAGTGGTGAATAGGTCAAGTGTTTTCTTGCCCTCCAGTGACACATTTTCCTGTTTTTGCTTGAAACTTCTCTGTCTTCCATCAGGAAACTGAAAGGGTACTCAATTTGGGGCACTTTTATTTCACTCTACAAACATAAATTCATTAGTTTCTATTTTCTTTGTTGTATTTATTCACCTGTGCAATAGGCAAAAACTGAAGGGCTTAGTATTGGGGATCTCATAACAAGTTTGACCCTGATATTTTAGATTTCACCTCCTAAAATATTCTACAAGTGATCTGGAATGTTCTCTTACCTGTAGAACAGCCAAGGCAGCGGTAGATACACCATGAATATGATTAATTTATATTGCTTATATCCCCTCACTCAATTGTTGATGAAACCACAGGATACGCTCCAAGAGGAATACACTCCAATTATCTTCTCGTGTAAAATTCTCATGGTGATTTACTCACTATAAAAGGAAAGTGGTTCTGGAATAATTTACTACATGTTAATACTTACTGAATTTATAGATTTTTTCCAGGGTCTATTTATTTATTTATTTATTTATCTATTTATTTATTTATTTAAATGTGTACTTATTTTTTAGAGAGAGAGAGAGAGAGTACAAGCAGGGCAGGGCCAGAGAGAGAGGGAGACACAGAATCTGAAGCAGGCTCCGGGCTCTCAGCCGTCAGCACAGAGCCTGATGTCGGGCTCGAACCCACAGACCGCGAGAACATGACCTGAGCTGAAGTCGGACATTTAAGAGACTGAGCCACCCAGGCGCCCCTAATTTTTTTTAAGTTTATTTATTTATTTATTTATTTAGAAGAGAGGGGGCTAGAGAGCACGAGCTGAAGAGGGGCAGAGAGAGAGAGGAAGACAGAGACTCCCATGCAGGCTCCACGCAGTCAGCATAGAGCCCTACACAGGCTCATCTCACAAACTGCTAGTTCATGACCTGAGCCGAAACCAAGAGTCAGACCCTTACTGATGGCAGCACCCAGGTGCCCCAGCATCTAATTCATAACAACGCTTTAGTTTTGTATTTTTCTGACGATTTTGATGTTCGGTATTTTTCCGTGTTGGCCAGTTGGCCATTTGTATGCCTTTCTTGGAGAATGACTGTTCAAGTGATGTGCAAGTATTTTCTCCCATTCTGTAAACTGCCTTTTCTTTCTGTTGATTGTTTTCTTTATGGTGCAGAAGATTTTTAATTTGATGTATTCCCACTTAACCTAATTTGGTTTTTGTTGTCTGTGTTTGTGGTGTCATATCCATGAAATCATTACCAAGTCCAATATCGTAAAGTTTCACCGTTATGTTTTCTTTTAAGAGTTTTACTCTTGTGCCTCGTGTAAGATAAGGGTTGGATTTTATTATCTTGGATGTGGATATCCAGTTTTCCCAACATAAGTTCTTGAAGTAACTATTTGTTTCCCATTGTATAGTATTGACACTCTTGTTGAAGAGCAATCAACTATCTGTGTGTGGGTTTATTTCTGGGCTGTTTAATCTGCTACATTGCATTATATGTCTGTTTTTATACCAAGACCATATAGTTCGGTTACTTTAGCTTTGTAATATATTTTGAAATAAGTAAGGGTGGTGACTCCGTCTTTGTTACTCTTACTTAGAATTTCTTTGCATATTCGAGGTCTTTTCTGCTACCTCATAAATTTTAGAATTTTTTTTTTCTATAAAAACCACCATTTTTGTTTCTATAAAAACCGCCATTGATATTTGGTAAGTATTGCATGGAATCTTTGGATTGCTTTGGGTGGTATGGATATTAAAAATACCTTTCTATGGATAGATGGATAAAGAAAATGTGGTTTATACGTACAACAGAATATTATTCAACCTTAGTAATGAAGGGAACCCTGAGATTTGCAACAACATAAATGGACCTTAAGGATGTTTGCTAACCCAGTAAGTGTTAAGGATGTTTGCTAACTCAATAAGTTTCAATAAGTCAGACACAGAAAGACAAATAGTGTATGATCTCACTTTTGTGAGTCACCTAAAATAGTGAGACTCAGGGGCGCCTGGGTGGTTCAGTCAGTTAAGCAGCCGACCTCACTTCTACTCAGGTCATGATCTCACAGTTCATGGGGTCGGGCCCCTCATCGGGCTGTGTGCTGACGGCTCAGAACCAGGACCCTGCTTCAGATTCTGTGTCTCCCTCTCTCTCTCTGCCCCTCCCCTGCTTGTATTCTCTCTTTTTCAAAACCAAATAAACATTTAAAAATTTTAAAAAATAAATAAATAAAATAGTGAAACGCATAGACACGGAGAATCTAATGGTGGTTTCCAGGGGTTAAAGGATGGGGGAAATGGAGGGGTAATACTCAAAATATACGGTGTTTCAATTACTCAAGTGAGATAAGTGCTGGCATAGTGCCTATAATTAGCAGGATTGCGTTGGATACTTAAAATTTGCCAAGAGGGGAAATCTTACACTAATGTTTTCCCTACAAGGTGACAGTAACAAAGAGGCAGAGGAAACCTGGAGATGTGAGGATATGTGTATGGCTTTGATAGTGGAGATGTTTTCACAGGTATGTATACTTATCCCCAAACTCTTCGAGTAGTGTCCACTAAATAGGTACAGTATTTTACATGTCCCTTATACCTTAATAAAGGAGTAAGCATATCTATGTAAAAATCACACACATATATATGTGTTTTAATACTAGATGAGAACTCTTAAGACACGAGACATGATCTTATATAATATCTCTGATACTGGGTTAGTACTTAGCCTCTCTGAGGTTCAGTCTCCTCATCTCGGCAGCATCACTTGTTTATATCATGACAAATTAGTTTATATGGGAAACTATAAAATGTAAAATTACACTATATTTCTTGCAAGATACAGTGCATGGACTTACAGTCATTCAGAGTTCTTGCATTCATGATGGTTCTACTCTGTTCACATCATCAAATGCTATGTGTAAAGTGAAAAGGAAAAGATTTGAACTCATTGAAATGGTTACTATTCAAGAGATGAGAAAAATACAAAATGCCATAAGCATGTGGAACGCAAGATGTAGACACTTACAGCTCAGTAAGACTCCAGAAATCATGCGATATTGTGATTCCTGAATACTAATCTACAGCATATTTGGATGACATGGTAATATCTATATATCTATATCTATATCTACACACACACACACACACACACACACGCACATGCTCCTAGAATCTAAATACAGACATTTAACATTGATAGCCAAAGAAGGCTTATCAACAATCTTTTTTTTTTTTTTCAACATTTATTTATTTTTGGGACAGAGAGAGACAAAGCATGAACGGGGGAGGGGCAGAGAGAGAGGGAGACACAGAATCGGAAACAGGCTCCAGGCTCTGAGCCATCAGCCCAGAGCCTGACGCGGGGCTCGAACTCACGGACCACGAGATCGTGACCTGGCTGAAGTTGGACGCCCAACCGACTGCGCCACCCAGGCGCCCCAGGCTTATCAACAATCTTATTTTTCATCAATTCTCCAGATGTTCCCAATGAGCAGTTGGACTGGAAACAATAGATCTAGTGAACAATTTCTTCCTTTAAAGATGAACAAATGAACTCTGTGGTGGTAAAATGACCTGACGATCATTCATATATTTACCTGTTCAAAAATAGTTTTGAGGGCTTACTAAGTTGGGAAGAAATAGAAAAACAATGCCGAGGACTATAAACACCAAGGATAGAAACAAAGAAGGTAAAGTGGGACGTTGCGGGGGGGGATTGGGAGTATTTTAGAGGTGGTGTAGTGTATTTCTATGATGATGTCAGAAACAAATTTGAATGAAGTGATGTAACATGATATTAAGAATTACTTTCAGGGCATCTGGGTTAAGCATCTGACTCTTGATCTCGGCTCAGGTCATGATCTCACAGTTTGTGAGTTTAAACCCTGCATGGGGCTCTGGGCTGACAGTGTGGAGCCAGCTTGGGATTCTCTTTCTTGCTCTCTCTTTCTCGCCCCCCCCCAACTCTGTCTCTCAAAATAAATAAATAAACTTAAAAAAAAAGAATTCCTTTTAGTTACCTACATGTAATGATGGATAGACAACATATGTTACCAGACATTTGATTAAATCCTTTACTATGGGAAAGAGAAAAAAAGAAACAAGTAATAAAACAAAATTGGTGACTTCGGTTTCTAGCTCCAGAGTAAAGAGCTTGGAGGGCACAACTCTGTCCTATCAATGAGTAAAAAACAAAAAACTGAACACACTATATGCTTCTCAGATCCTTAAAGAGAAGAAGACAGAAGGCAAGTAGCAGCCTCCAAGATTGCAGAAACAGGCAAATACAGGGAGTCAAATCTTGCTTGAGCAGAAACTCAGAAGCAGAAAACACCATGGGAACCAGCACCTAGATAAGAAAACCTGACCTAAAACTGACAAATTGTGGAAGGTGGAGTGTGAACAACTCTGAGTCTTAAAGATTTCAGGGGTATCTAGAGGGTGCCCCCACCCCTGCTTTAATTTACCTTCAGAAGCTTGACCTGATTCCCACCAGTAAATACTGAAGAAAACATCCTGTGCTTCCTGTAAAGGGAGACAGAAGGAACTATTTTGAAGTATATATATATGTATATTTATGTATATAAATATACATAAATATACATATATATATGTATATATAAATATACATAAATATACATATATATACATATATAAATATACATATATATGTATATACATATATATACCCTTCAAAATAGTTCCTTCTGTCTCCCTTTACAGGAAGCATACACACACACACACACATATAGATATAGATATAGATATAGATATAGATATAGATATAGATAGATATAGATATAGTAAAAGAAAGCCCACCCTCAGGAGAAATTAGCTAACCAGTGCCTAGGCTGGTGGGGTATTATCAGAGCCTAAGTAAGGAGGGAGGAGGGAAATACCCAACTCCAGATACTCTAGCCATCCAGACACACCTAAGGGAAAGAAGAAGATTAAGAAACAATTGTGAAGTTCACAATCGGGTGGCACAGGCCCGCTAAAAGACTGAGATCCAATCTTAAGACTAAAGAACACTTCTCCAGCTCCCACACCTGACTACATTGTTACTAAAGGTCTATTTAAAGCAGTTCCTTTTACTCAGTACATTATGTCTGGCTACCCAAAAAAAAAAAAAAAAAACTACAGTTCAACTAAAAGGCAAAATAGAGCACTTTGAAGGCACAAAACGAGTACCAGAGCCAGACTTGGCAGGGATTTTGGAATTAAATGTCAGATGGGGCATTTAGAACAGCAATGAGTAATATGCTAAGGGTTCTAATGGATGAAGTAGACAGCATGGAAGCACAGATGAGTGGAAATGGAAATCTTAAGGAAAAAAAACAAAAAGAAACGTTGGAAGGACAATGATGAAACCTTCTGAAGTGAAGAATGCCTTTAATGGGCTGACTGGTGGGTTAGACACGGCAGAGAGAATCTCTGAACTTGAGCATACCTGAATAGAAACTTTGAAAACTGAAAAGTAAAGAGAACGAACACTTAAAAAGAACCCAAACAAAACAAAACAAAACAAACAAACAAAAAACCCCAGAAAACTAGAATAGAATATCCAAAGATTGTGGAAAAGGAAAGAAGAAGTATTTGAAACAAAATGACTGACAATTTCCTCAAATTAATTCCAGACACTAGACCGCAGATCCAGGTCCAGAAAGTTCAGACGACACTAAGCAAGATAAATGCCATAGAAATTATACCTTGACATATCATTTTCAAACTGCAGAGAATCACAAGTAAAACAAAATTAAAAACTAAAACAAATTTTAAAAACCCAAAAACTTCTGAAAGAAGGTAGAGAAAAAAAAACACCTCACCTACAAAGGAACGCAAATAAGAATCACATCCAACTTCGTAGTAAACATTCAAACAAGAAGTGAGTGTAATGAAATGATAGAACAGGAACAATGTACTCGATCATATATGCATATGTATGTATCTTACCTACATATATGCTTATGTGTGCTTACCTATAAGGGAAATAAATGACTAGCAATAACAGATAAAGGAGGAAGGAATTACAAAGCCAGACATACTCTTACTCTCTGATCCAGCAATCACATTCTTTGGTATTTATCCAAAGGAGTTGAGAACTTAACATTCGCTCAGAAGCTTGCACACAGATGTTCGTAGCAACTTTATTTGTAATTGCCAGAATTGCATCTAGAAGCAACCACATGTCTTTCAATATATGAATGGATACATAAAGTGTGTTATACACAATTAATTATTATGCACTGCTGAAAGAGCTATCAAGTCACGAAAAGAGAAGAAGGCAACAAATGTATTTTAATAAGTGAGCAAAGCTAATCTGAAATGCTACCATAACCAGTATGATTCCAACAATATGATGTTGGAGAAAAGGCAAAACTCCGGAGAAAGTAAAATGATGAGTGGTTGCCAGATGTTTGGAGAGAGAAGATGAAAAGACAGAGCAAAGAGAAATTTTAGGGCACTAAACACACACACACACACACACACACACACACGTACCTCTTTATGATAGTCAAAATGCCCATCATATATAAACATGGGGGAGGGGCGCCTGGGTGGCGCAGTCGGTTAAGCGGCCGACTTCAGCCAGGTCACGATCTCGCGGTCCGTGAGTTCGAGCCCCGAGTCGGGCTCTGTGCTGACAGCTCGGAGCCTGGAGCCTGTTTCGGATTCTGTGTCTCCCTCTCTCTCTGCCCCTCCCCCATTCATGCTTTGTCTCTCTCTGTCCCAAAAATAAATAAAAAACGTTGAAAAAAAAAAGAAAAAAAATTTAAAAAATAAACATGGGGGAAAGGGCAATAAAAGAATTAATGAAATAGAGTTGACCCTTGAACAACATGACTAGGGGTTCCACCCCTGCCAGTCAAAAGTCTGTAATTTTGACTGCTTGCTAACTTAACTATTAAGAGCCTACTGTTGACCAGAAGTCTTATCAACAACATGAAGTCATTAACACATATTTTGTATGTTATATGTGTTATATGTTGTATCCTTACAATAAAGTGAACTAGAGAAAGAAAAAATGTTACTAATAAAATCATAAGGGAGAGAAAATACCTCTATAGCACTGTACTGTATTTATTAAAAGAAATCCAAGTATAAGTGGACCCACACAGTCCAAACCTGTGTTGTTCAAGGGCCAACTGTGGCACATAACTTGCAAAGGAATAAAAGTAAACAATATTCCAAAGTTACCAAAATCCACTAATAAAACAAGGCTTTAGAGCAAGCAAGCTAATGTGATAATTCAGTATCTTAGAATAAGGTTAAAGAAAATTTAAAATAGTAAAGTTTTATTGAAATAATAAAGTATATGAATATGTTACAATTGAGAAGGCAAAACATTGAAAGGATCTGAAAACATGAGTAAGAGAAGAAGGAATTAGCTAGAAGTAAAAAAATCATAAATCAAGAATAATTTAGTAAAATACAAGGTAAGTGCATTCTATTAGCTGTTTTCATACTTTTAAAATTATTATTATCAGAGAGAGTACCCACAAGTAGCGAAGTGGGGCATGGGGAGAGAAGATAGAGATAGAGATAGAGAGATAGAGAGAGAGAGAGAGAGAGAGAGAGACCCAAGTAGACTCCAAGCTCAGCGTAGATCCTGACATGGGGCTCGATCCCACAACCCTGGTATCTTGAGCTGAGCCAAAATCAAGAGTTTGGCTCTTGAATTTGAGCCAGAAAGTTTAACACAAAAATGGTGTTAACCTTTTTCATGGTCTTAGTTACCATCTGTGTATCTTCCATGGTGAAACGTTTGCTCAAATTTGTGCCCACTTTTTTGTTGTTTTTCTTTTTTGTTTTGTTTTGTTTTTAGAGTTTTTTTCATATATTCTTTATTGGGTTCAGCAAATATTTTATGCAAGTCTACGGTTTTTTTTATTTATGCCCTCAACAATATCTTCTTCAGAGCAGAAGATTTTAAATGTGATGAAATACAATTTATCACTTTTTTTTTTCTCTCATGTCTCATGTGTTTTGAGATTTATCTAAAAATCTCTGACTAAACCATGATCACACAGATGCCCAAGTTTTCTCTAGGTATGTATAGTAATAGGACTTATATTAAAGGTGTAAGATTCATTTTGATAAGTTTTACATATGGTTCAAATAATGAGTCAATGTTTCTTTTTCTGTGGCATAAGGCTATTTTACAAATTAAGCACCATTAAAAAATTACTCTCCTTCATAGATTTTTCTTAGCAATTATGGACGAATCTATTTCTTAACACTATTCTGTTCCATTTATCTAGTTGTCTATCTTTTCAATGGTTCATTAAGATTATTTAACTTTACATGTGTGAATATCCCAATTATTTTTATTTTCATAATTCTTTCTTTTCTTTATAAATATTATAGAATTGGCATGTCAGTTCCTGCCAAGATACTTGTTTAGCTTAAATTGGAGTTGCATTAAATTTATAGATAAGTTTAGGATTGCATTTAATGAAGAGATCAATTTTTCACAGTTGAGCTGCCTGCCAATATCATCCTTTTTTAAAATTCCATTTCTATAAACAATATTCCCTATCTAATAACTTATAATCCCTGAGTGTGGTACCTAGGCATCCATATAGTTTCCATAATTTTTCTTTTTTCTCTTTTTAATTTATTCGAGAGAGAGAGGGGCGGTGGGAAGAAAGAGAATCCCAAGTAGGCTCGGGTACTGTTAGCACAGAACCTGATGCGGGGCTCAAACCCACAAACCATGAAATCATGACCTGAGCCAAAATCATGAGCCAGACACTTAACTGATTGAGCCACGCAGGTACCCTTTTCCATAATTTTTTAAGAGTACTTTATGTACATAGTAAGTACTCTATATTAGTATATAATATCTCAAATACAAGACAAAATCCTATAACTCTAATTTTTTTACCTTTATCTCTGCCATTTTCCTATTACATATTTCTATTTTTCTATTACATAGAATATTACCATTTTCTGTACTCTGTGCCATCTCTCCTGTCAATAATTCCTATTCATGTAGTCACATCTTATCTTTCTTATTTAACTCTCAAGGAGCTTGAATGTATTTCTCAGACCACTTGGAAGTGTAGTATTTTAAAATTTATTGAAAATAAAATAATCTTTATTAAATTATTATGAAGTTTGCCATAGGTTATGCTTTCGTATCACTTCATTATGTCCATGTTTATAGGATTTTGAGGGAAGCAAATGGGTTTTATTCCCAGGAGGATGATACTGGACTTCAGAGAATTTAAGTCATCAACCCAGTGACATACAGGTACTTAGTATCAGAACCGGGACTATCTCCCATTTCATTAGTTTTCTTTTCCTCTGAGGGATCATTTCAAACCAGAGGCCAAAGTGCATTTATGTAATCATTTTCACCATGTAGTTCATCATCCAGAACCATTCACTTGTCTACAATGAAAAAAAAATCATCTTCGTACTTCTCTGTCCCAGAAAGGAATTAGTGCATTTTCCTCTTGGGGCATCATGGCAAACTTAAAACCTTGAGATGGAACCTAAACACGTTATATTCACAGCGAACCCTAATGGCAATTCATTTCTACAGGTAAGAGGAAAGGTTTTTCATAACTAACGAAATATTTTAGTAATTAGACCTTTGAATTGGAAACTAGAGTATATGCTTCAATGTTCGTATTTAAGAGAGAAGATGCTAGTCAATTAGTTAACTCAAAGTTATATTGACAATTGATCACATGCCTTTTAGGGAATATAACAGGAAAAATAGACAGGGCTTCCCACATATTTTGGTCAATAGAGCTGTAAATTAGAAATTTGCTTTAATGTTCTTGATGAAGGATTATGGTCAATATAGGGACAATAGAATTAAGGGGCTATATTTAAAGTTTAAGAAAAGTATTAAATGGAGGTAACATTAACTATTAACCAGCTAATATATATATATATAACTTTGAAATCACAATGTATTTTTTTTTCTGATGGATGGATGCAAACAAATTTTAAGTTTTATTTTACTACTGACCCCACTGATCTAGCAAATTTAGTGGGTACTTTTTTCATGGTCTATTCATATTTAATTGCTTAAAAAAAAGAATTCCAATGTGCAAGGATGCTCTCTCATTGATTCTACATGATAACATTTCCAGAATTATGGCATCTCATAATGTAGTTTTAACATGGCGAAGTAGAAACAGTGTAGAGTCTGAAGTCGTAGAAATTGAGGCTTGAATCCTGTATCTTTTAGAAATTATGAGCTTGGTTGAGTTATATGTCTAGTTAGGCTTCAGTCTTTTCATCTATAAAATGACACTGAATTATTCAGCTTCTGGGTTGCTATGTAGATTGTATTAAATACTGTGCACAAAATTCCTAACTCTTGGTAGCCAGTTCATGATATACAGTAGCTACCGTCATAATTTTCCTTGTTGTTGAACTGGGTGTTTGTTCCCGTGCGTGTACTTTTTATGTTTGACCATGAGTGCTGAGAAACTGATTTTATTTTAGTCTTCCAGAATGATCGTGCTTTGTTAAAAACTCAGGATCTCTACTTTTGTCTTTCTGGCCCCTAGCAAAGTGAAATAGTGAGACATCAACACAGCCAGTTCTACTTTTCCTAAATTTCAGTTAATAGAAGTACCTGCTGTAAAAGCAGTTTGGTATTTTAACATATTATTACCATGTAACAAATATATGCATAACTTGAAATGCTTTGCTTCTGTTTGGGATCCATCAACTGCAAATGCTTTTATTTTATTTATTTATTTATTTATTTATTTATTTAAAGTTTATTCATTTTTAAGAGAGAGAGAGATGGAGTGTGAGAGAGGAAGGGGCAGAGAAAGCAGACCCAGAATCTGAAGCAAACTCCAGGCTCTGAGCTCGCAGCACAGAGCCCGACTTGGAGCTGGAACTCAGGAACCGGGGGATCATGACCTGAGCTGAAGTCGGACGCCCAACCGACTGAGTCACCCAGGTGCCCCAAAATGCTTTTATTTAAAAAAAAAATGATTGTATAATCCTTATTTATTTTGTTGGAGTTAAATAAACTTGGAGGTCACATTTCATTTGTATGCGTCTTTTGCATATAATTAACACCTTAAGGTAATTCAAGATATTTTAACGCATCAGGTCAAGCAACACTCTGCAGTCATCATACAGAGGTAGTTGAACAAGATTTGCCTGAATATTTGGGTCAATGTTAGTTATTCTTTGGTTAATGAGGAGGAGTAACTTTTCCAAGTTCACATTGTCACCAGGTGGTTTTAGAGTCCATATGTAATGTTCTTAATCTCCCACAATTATCTTATCTCAGGCACATTAGTTAATTAAAGGCTAGAATTGTCAAGTTGTTGACATTTCTTCTGTGTATATGAGTCAACATGTATTTTGTGATGGGTACTTTTAGTATACAACCCATTGGTACATTTTTCAAATTTGCTTGTGTGTTTTGTTTTCCCTATACTTATTCTTACCTGCTTAACTCCTATTTTGTATCTGACTCTTTACAGTAAACATTTTTGTTTGTATTCCACGGATTTGATAGAGAAGAAGAGAGAGAAGAGAAGAACAGTTTGAGATAGAAAGAGAGAGAATAGGAATTTTTTAAATAGAAGTGTATTTTTTGTGCTACTCCAAACACATATGAGAATTATGTAAGTTATCTGGATTTATTAAAAAATCAGATTTTAACTTTATATATTTTTTACTCTCAATTTTTCTGAGAATCAAATGAGCATTTTGGGGTTTCAGAGACTCACCTTTATGAATCTATTCTATATGTCAGAAATATATCTGAAAGGGGCGCCTGGGTGGCTCAGTCGGTTAAGTGTCCGGCTTCAGCTCAGGTCACCATCTCTTGGTCCGAGAGTTCAAGCCCCGCGTCGGGCTCTGGGCTGATGGCTCAGAGCCTGGAGCCTGCTTCCGATTCTGTGTCTCCCTCTCTCTTTGCCCCTCCCCCATTCATGATCTGTCTCTCTCTGTCTCAAAAATAAACGTTAAAAAAAAGAAATATATCTGAAATATATATGTCAGAAATATATCTTGCGGAAGCGCAAGAATGTCTGAGAACGTTTCTGGGAAAATAAACACACGTGGTTTTCTTTTCTTTCTAATAGTAGCCTTAACTTATTTATTCGTTACCGATGTGTGGATATCTCAACATAACAAAACTGTGGCATATTTCACATCATGCCTATAAATCATTTGTAAGTGAGTAAATCCAGCATGGCCTTATGTACTGTGGACTTTTTTTTACTCTTCTTAAACACTTTTTGGTTATAACATGCCAAAGGAAAAGCAAAAGTCACCATGCTGAAATCTGTCCCCTAAATATGATGAATCCAGTAATTAATTGTGTTTCAATAACCTACATTTTGGTCCAGATTACAGGTGTCTCTTCAACTTGTTTTTAAGTTTCATTTATTCGTTCTCCACTTAATGAGAAAGAGTATGATGACATCAAGAAAACAAATAAATTATTTTGTGACAAATATAGTGATTTGATTCTCTTAGCAAAAACTTCAGAAACAATTTTATTATCTACTGCCTGGTGACATTAATTTCACAGTTATTTTAGGAACTCCATAAGCAGCTATAACATTAAAAAATGGACAGAATTTCTTTTTGATAGAAATATATCTTAAAAATACATCCAAGGGTGGGGCACCTGTGTGACTCAGCCGGTTAAGCCTCTGACTTCGGCTCAGGTCATGATTTCATGGTTCATGAGTTCAAGCCTGTTTCGAGCTCTGTGCTGACTCCAGCTGAGAGCCTGAGCCTACTTCGGATTCTATGTTTCCCTCTCTGTCTACGCCTCCCCTGCTCGCCCTCTGTCCTATCTCAAAATATAAATAAACATTAAAAATTTTTTAAAAATATATCAAAGGATTTTGTAGTAATAATCACATAAATTGAAAACATATATTAAGATAAAATTTGAAAAAAAATAACAGTATAATAAGCCACAAAGATCAAAATGAACAACTTGATGTATATTTTGAGAAAAAAAAACTGAAAGAAAAAAAGACATTGCACTGTTTATGTTTGAAAATAAGGTGCATCTATCTCCAGAATATTCCGCTATTCTATTCACCCATGCTCTGGAATGGAAACCAATGGAACAGGATAACTGTCAGAAAAAATAATGTAAACAGTTTTGCTGGGAAAGACAGCCTTGTACAAGCTCAGATGTGTAACTTATCTCATTTCCTAGTCATCTGGAAACATGTTAGAAGTAAATAATTTCCATAGTATTTCTCACTTAAATTCATCCCAAACTCGTGATAGAATATGCTTACTCCCATTTTAACAGTTGGGAATATTAGAGCAAGGAGTTTGATGTGCATGGTAGCCAATCCGGAACCAGTATTCAGATGTGTACTTTCCATCATGATGTTTTTAAGATTCAAATATGCCTGCTTATTAATCATTGTGAATTTTAAGATTATGTGATATGAATATAAGACCGCAAAGAATTTAACTGAAAATGAATTAGACAGTAAACCATTTCAATCAACAGAATATTTTTCACTTGATAAATGCACTCAATGACTGAATATAATCATTTCGTCCTTTTATTTAACAGCAAAATGCAACCACTTGGGAACAATATCATTATCACCGCCTATTTTGTCACTGCCAAGGAAACCTTTATACCCTGCTAAGAAACAAATATGAGAATATGATTGGGTGGACTCTATTTTCACAAGATATTGCCTTTAGTACCTACAAATAGAAAGTGGGATGTCAGGGTTCCCATCAGATTTAAATTTACACAGCATTCAGATGGAAAATGTGACCAAAGTCACCATGTTTATATTGACGGGTTTCACAGATGATTTTGAGGTGCAAATCTTCCTCTTTTTACTATTTCTAGCAATCTACCTTTTTACTCTGGTAGGAAATTTGGGACTAGTTATATTAGTCATTGGGGATTCTCGGCTACACAACCCCATGTACTACTTTCTGAGCGTATTGTCTTTCCTGGATGCCTGTTATTCTTCAGTTGTCACCCCAAAAATGTTGGTCAATTTCCTCGCAGAGAATAAAGCCATTTCCTATGTTGGATGTGCAGCGCAGATGCTTCTCTTTGTTACTTTTGGGACCACAGAATGCTTTCTCTTGGCTGCAATGGCATATGACCGCTATGTCGCCATCTACAACCCTCTCCTGTACTCAGTGAGCATGTCACCCAGAGTCTATGTGCCGCTCATCGTTGCTTCCTACGTGGGTGGCATTTTGCATGCTTCTGTACACACCGTGGCCACATTCAGCCTGTCCTTCTGCGCATCCAACGAAATTAGACATGTCTTTTGTGACATCCCTCCTCTCCTCGCCATTTCTTGTTCGGACACTCACACAAACCAGCTCCTGCTCTCCTACCTTGTGGGCTCCATTGAGATCGTCACTATCCTGACAGTTCTGATCTCCTATGGTTTCGTTCTGTTGGCCATTCGGAAGATTCATTCTGCCGCAGGGAGGCGGAAAGTCTTTTCTACATGTGGCTCTCACCTAACTGGAGTGTCAATATATCACGGAACCATCCTCTTCACGTACGTGAGACCAAGTTCCAGCTATGCTCTGGACCATGACATGATAGCCTCAACATTTTACACGATTGTGATTCCCATGCTGAATCCCATCATCTACAGTTTAAGGAACAAAGATGTAAAAGAAGCGATGAAAAAATTGGTAAAAATTGGTTCCTGAGTAAAATACATTTTCAACACTGAGTTTCATACCAGTCCAAGTCTCTTTGTTCAGAAACTAAAGAAAATGTCTTGATTGCAGTAACAGTGCTTGTATATCCTAGAATATTTTCCAACAAAGCATTTATCAGCCTTCGAACACAGCATTTTACAAATATAGATATTTTTTATCATCTGTTTACTTTTATTGTGTTCAAATGGATTCATATTAAATATTAATTGATGTAATGTATTGTTGTCTGTCATTGCGGAATGTGATTTGCACTCACTACTACTATGGCTTATGTTCTCGGGATCCTATGGATTAGAACACATTCACACTGCTGATTGTCTTTAGCACTCATTATGAGGTTACTTCTCCATTCTGGAGTCCTGTGAAGACCTTCTTAATGTTACTTCATTTGCCTTATTTTTTTTTTATTTTAAAAAAATTTTTTTATTAATTTTTTTTAATGTTTATTTATTTTTGAGACAGAGAGAGACAGAGCATGAATGGGGGATGGTCAGAGAGAGAGGGAGACACAGAATCTGAAACAGGCTCCAGGCTCTGAGCTGTCAGCACTGGGCCCAACTCGGGGCTCGAACTCATGGACCGCGAGATCATGACCTGAGCTGAAGTCAGACGCTTAACCGACTGAGCCACCCAGGCGCCCCCATTTGCCTTATTTAGGAGTAAGATCCATCCAGGCTTATTGCCATGGCATTTCCACTGTTTGGCTCAACATTATATATCTTTATTCCATTATGAGAATCTTTTCTTATTACTGTCCAGTCATAGAACAGTAACATTTATTGATAGTGTATTTATTTATTTATTTTTTTAAATTTTTTTTTTCAACGTTTATTCATTTTTGGGACAGAGAGAGACAGAGCATGAACAGGGGAGGGGCAGAGAGAGAGGGAGACACAGAATCGGAAACAGGCTCCAGGCTCTGAGCCATCAGCCCAGAGCCTGACGCGGGGCTCGAACTCATGGACCGCGAGATCGTGACCTGGCTGAAGTCGGACGCCCAACCGACTGCGCCACCCAGGCGCCTGTATTTATTTTTTAAAAATTTTTTTTAATGTTTATTTTTGAGACAGAGGGAGACAGAGTGCGAGTGGGCGAGGGGCAGAGAGAGAGGCAGACACAGAATCTGAAACAGGCCCCAGGGTCTGAGCTGTCATCCCAGAGCCCGATGCGGGGCTCAAACCCACGAGCCGTGAGATCATGACCTGGGCAGAAGTCAGACGCTTAACCGACTAAGCCACCCAGGCACCCCCTATTGATGGTGTATTTAAGTGTCGTGAAAGACAAATAGAAATAGAGCTGAGAGAAAAGCAACAACTGTTGAAATATATAAATATATGTATATATAATATGTATGTGTGTACCTTATATCTACATTATATACATACATGATATATAAACATATTATACATACATACATCATATATGCATTTATGTATGTATATATGGTTTGTGTGAGTGTCAGAACAAAAAATGGCAAGTAGTGGGGTGCCTGGGTGGCTCAGTTGGTTAAGCATCTGACTTTTGATTTCAGCTCAGGTCGTAATCTCACAGTTCGTGAGTTCGAGGCCTGCATCAAGCTCTGTGCTGACAGCTCAGAGCCTGGAGCCTGTTTCAGAATCTATGTCTCCCTCTCTTTCTTCCCCTCTCCTACTCATTCTCTCTCTCTCTCTCTCTCTCTCGAAAATAAACATTAAAAACATCTAAAAAATAATTTAAAAAAGGCAAGTAGTGGAGGGATGCCACAAAAGACATGTATAATTTCATTGGATGCATGGAAGGACAGGCTGAATGTCGTCACTGTGTGTACAAAAGCATGCACAATGCCACCCACATAGGAAGAAACACTGAGTGTGTTACATAGACTCTGGGTGACATGCTCACTGAGTACAAGAGAGGGTTGTAGATTGCTATATAGCAATCGTATGGTTTCTTGGTTGAGACAGTTAGAGTTGCTCCCACTTGGCTTTTTCCATCATGATAACCCTAACTCCACATGTCAGGGAACCAATGTGGGGATTCTTCCAGGGGCTCAGTTGTTTTATTCTAATTACACATTCTGGAACTGGAGAAATAACCAGAGGATGGGTCAGGGACACACTGGCCTCACTGCAACATCGGCCAGAAGTAAAACTCCATTGATCACCTGACTTCCACAAGCCCCTCCCCTGACTCTTGGATCACAAAAACACACACACACAGTGATATTTTGGGTCTTCTGGAATTATCATCATGAGTTCAGAACTAGTATCCAGTAGTTCCCAAAGACCTGGTTATTTCTTTTTTACTAACGCACAGTTACCCTGAGAAATGTCCAAAGTCCCTTTGGCAAAGGCTTGGAGAAAGATTGATAGTTTAAATTTTTTGGTAATATGCAAGGTTCATCCCTCAAGGGTACCTGACTTCCCTTCACTAAAGAGGTTCTAGGGCTAAAAGCTTCCTCAGTTCACACTGATTGCTGAGCTCCCACAATGACAGTTTTTATGATTCAAGTTAGACTTTTGTTCACTTAACCTGCTTATACAGATCAAGTCAGAATTTAGTGTTTTCATCTGTTTCACTTCTAGAAATACCATGATCAACTTGTCATCGCCTTGCTTATAAATGAGCAAGGCTATTCTGATCGCTGCTTTGAGTCCACCGTTCTAGGGGGTAACCACATCCTTCTGTCCTTGCAGGTGGATGCCTCCACTTGGACTCTACCTCTCCAGAGTGAATGTTATCTATGCAAATGGTTATGTAGCAATACCTATCCCAAACGGGAAACTTCTCATACAGGAGATGCAACGAGAGAAATGGAACGAAGCCTGCTAACTTTAGGAAAACTTTATACGCCTGTATTGTTTTCAAGTAAGAAAACTTTAATTAAGACATAAAGACTTAGGGGCACCTGGGTGGCTCAGTCCGCTAAGCATCAGACTTTTGCTCAGGTCATGATCTCACATTTTGCAAGTTTGTACCTCAGGTCAGGCTCTGTGATGACAGCTCAGAGCCTGGAGCCTGCTTCAGATTCTGTGTTTCCCTCTCTCTCTGCCGCTCCCCGCTCATGCTCGGTCTCTCTCTCTCTCTCGAAAATAAACAAACATTCAAATTTTTTTTAAAACGTACATAAAGACTTTAAACCTTCAATAAGGTTATTTTTGTAGGTAAGTATGTAGAAAAGCTTTGTGATAATTGTTTTTACAAGTGTAGTGCAGCATTTATGAAAACTTCCATACATTAGTGATGACTAAGACTTGAATAAAAAAAGTTTCTCAAAATCTCATTCTATTTAGAAATGAAGGACAAATGTAAAAAAAAAAAAACTCTCAATGTGTTCATTTAAGCATTTTTGTATGTTACTAAACTATCCTTAAGTCAAAAGAAATGGGAAAAAGTCAGAAATACTGATTATGAAAACATGAAGTGCTGAAATATGCGTGATTCCACTGACATAATATTCACTGGAAAATTTGTACCCAAATGAGAAAGCTAGAAAAAAATAGCAAAGTGATCAAGAGAGAGAGGATAGATTTTAAAGGAAAAATGTAAATTAGAAAATCTAAGGCAGTACCTAATAACACTCTTTTTTCACATGCATCCCTTCATTGAGTTAAATAAAATCTTTTTGACAATTTCTTATATACACAATTTGTTCATTTAAGGAATGTTGATTGAGCCACAATATGTGTGAGATAAAATTCCAGACACATATGTCTGGAAAATAGATCAGACAATAAGTCAAATATAAATTAAATGCATGTTATATGAAATTGTGATAAGTGAAAGGAGTGTATTTAAGAAGGAAAGAATATGAGGATATTCAAAGGAAGTAAATTCTAATCATAATGTAGTCAATGAACTCCTCACTAAGAATAGGCATTTAAAAACAGGAGTTATGTGAATGACAGCCCAGAAAACCTTGCAAACAGAAGGAAAATAATGCAGAAAAATTGTTGGGGCAAATATATTGTGGTAAAAGATTATCTATATTTATACAGTTAAGGTGTTATTTATACTTAATGATCCCACTTTAGGGAAATATCCTTAAGTGGTACTCTGTGTTCTAAGGAGATCATCTTGTTGGAACCAAAGGGATTCAACACTTAAAATAATAATAATAATAATAATAATAATAATAATAGGGGCTCCGGCTTGGCTCAGTTAAGTGTCTGCTTCTTGATTTTGGCTCAGGTAACGATCTCATGGTTTGTGAGTTCAAGCCCTGCTTGTGGCTCTGCACTGACATTGTGGGGCCTGCTTTGGGATTCTCTGTCTCCCTCTCTGCCCCTCCCCAGTCTCTCTCTCTCCCTCTCTCAAAATAAATAAAAAAATAATAGTGATGATGATGATGATGATAATGAAATGTAAGAGGGAAGGATGGAGGGGCACCAGGGGGGCTCAGTCAGTTAAGCACCTGACTCTTGGTCTCAGCTCAGGTTGCGATCTCACAGTTTGTAGGTTAGGGCCCTGTGTGGAACTCAGAACTGATGCGTGGGCCCTGCTTGGGATTCCGTCTCCCTCTCTCTCTGCCCTCCCTTGCTTGCTCACTCTCTCTCTCTCTTTCAAAATCAGTAAAAATAAAAATTTAAAAAAAAAAAAAGGAAAGAAGGATTGAAAAACACAACCACTTACAATTAATTAACTTTGAAGGACACATGTCCTTGCAATTAAAATGAGGTCTGTTGGAAACAGGGCTAAACATGAGTATAGTTGGGATGGTTCTTTAAAAAAAAAATTAATGCTTCTTAGTTTTGATAGAAAGAGAGAGAGAGAGATCGATCACTAGCTGGGGAGGGACAGAGAGAGAGAGGGAGACACAGAATCTGAAGCAGCTCTAAGCTGTCAGCACAGAGCCCGATGGGGTGCTCGAACTCACAGACCATGAGATCCTGACCTGAGCTGAAGTCGGTCGCTTAACCAACTGAGCCACCAGGCACCCCTATGCCTTGGTTCTTGGGTCTGGGCACCGAGGAGTAGTGGCGTCTGTAAGACCATAACAAGGTGGTAGTGGTCAGAAGAAAAGAGAGCCAAAGCTGAGTCTATACCAGGTTAGTAGGAAAGCCCATAAAGTTGGGCTGCAGCTTAGCTCAGCTTCCGCCAGCCAGCTGTAACTCACTCTCTGAATTGTGCTTGTTTTTTGTTGTTCTTGAGTTTAAGTATAATCTTGATCAGTGCTAACGTTGGTATTCTGCATTCTGTATTCTGTGAGGAAGAAAAATGGATTTAATGTCCATGCTCTGAATGAAATAACGAAAAGAGGAGAGACGTACTCTCACAAGCAGCGTGGTAGTGACACCAGGGATTTAAATATATTATCTATGGTCCCTGCTGTCAGTGCATGGATTTAAGGATGGAGCGGAGTGGGGCGCCTGGGTGGCGCAGTCGGTTGAGCGTCCGACTTCAGCCAGGTCACGATCTCGCGGTCCGGGAGTTCGAGCCCCGCGTCGGGCTCTGGGCTGATGGCTCGGAGCCTGGAGCCTGTTTCCAATTCTGTGTCTCCCTCTCTCTCTGACCCTCCCCCGTTCATGCTCTGTCTCTCTCTGTCCCAAAAAATAAATAAAAAACGTTGAAAAAAAAATTTAAAAAAAAGGATGGAGCGGAGTTATTTTATCAGGAGTCAGATATTTTATCAGGAGTCAGTGACTCAATGGAAGTGGACTGGGATTATGTGAACTTGGCTTTTTTTCCCCAGTGACGTGGTATTTGCTCAAGCTATTCAGATATGATCTTCAAGTTATGTATAATTGCAACTATGGGAGAATATCCAGTTTGACTCATATGAGGATGAAAGGTAATACTACACATTTTAAAGTAAAGATCACATACATATGTGACTCTGTATTTATAAATATACTTACGAATAATAAATATATGTATGTGTCTATATGCAAATATATCTATATGTAATGAATATATGCATGTGTGCACATGTACATGCATGCACACCCACATATATATATGTGTATATATATGTGTATATATACATGTGTATGTGTATTGGTGTATATACATATATACATATATATATATATATGTATATATGTATATACACACCAATATTCATATGTTGAAAATCTAACTCCCCATACCTCAGAATATGAGTATATTTGACAATAAAGCCTTTGAGGACATAATTAACTTAAAATGAGGTCGTTAGAGTGGACCCTAATCCAAGATCACTGGTATCACAAAAAGAGATCAGAACGCAGAAACACAGAGAGGAACGACCATGTGGAGACAGAAAGAGAAGACTGCCATCTACAAGTGAAGGAGAGAGGACTAGGAAGAAATTCACTCCGTTTCACCTTCAGACTTACAGATTCTATAACGGTGAGCAATAGATTGCTGCTGTGAAAGCCACCAGTCTGTGGCACTTTGTTATGGCAGCCTGAGCAAGTTAATACAATCAGCCTCAGCATAGATGCATATGTATTTACACATGTGTGTATAAATGCATGTGTGCACCTGTGTGTATTTCCGGATGAATTAAGGAAGAAGCAAAAGAATGACAGATTTTCTACGTATGTGAAAAATGTACAGGTGGAGATGTGATCACAATCTTTAAAAATATATAGCAAGAAGAGAAAGACACAAATAAACTAAAGCAAAACATTTCTATTTTAATATTGAGATGATCAATAGCATTCATAATTTTTCTCAATTTAACGGTCAATGTGAAAAGTAGACTTTATTGATATACCAATTTTTACCAAACAGATTTTTCATCGCTTCTTTTACATCTTTGTTCCTTAAACTGTAGATGATGGGATTCAGCATGGGAATCACAATCGTGTAAAATGTTGAGGCTATCATGTCATGGTCCAGAGCATAGCTGGAACTTGGTCTCACGTACGTGAAGAGGATGGTTCCGTGATATATTGACACTCCAGTTAGGTGAGAGCCACATGTAGAAAAGACTTTCCGCCTCCCTGCAGCAGAATGAATCTTCCGAATGGCCAACAGAACGAAACCATAGGAGATCAGAACTGTCAGGATAGTGACGATCTCAATGGAGCCCACAAGGTAGGAGAGCAGGAGCTGGTTTGTGTGAGTGTCCGAACAAGAAATGGCGAGGAGAGGAGGGATGTCACAAAAGACATGTCTAATTTCGTTGGATGCGCAGAAGGACAGGCTGAATGTGGCCACGGTGTGTACAGAAGCATGCAAAATGCCACCCACGTAGGAAGCAACGATGAGCGGCACATAGACTCTGGGTGACATGCTCACTGAGTACAGGAGAGGGTTGTAGATGGCGACATAGCGGTCATATGCCATTGCAGCCAAGAGAAAGCATTCTGTGGTCCCAAAAGTAACAAAGAGAAGCATCTGCGCTGCACATCCAACATAGGAAATGGCTTTATTCTCTGCGAGGAAATTGACCAACATTTTTGGGGTGACAACTGAAGAATAACAGGCATCCAGGAAAGACAATACGCTCAGAAAGTAGTACATGGGGTTGTGTAGCCGAGAATCCCCAATGACTAATATAACTAGTCCCAAATTTCCTACCAGAGTAAAAAGGTAGATTGCTAGAAATAGTAAAAAGAGGAAGATTTGCACCTCAAAATCATCTGTGAAACCCGTCAATATAAACGTAGTGAACTCAGTTACATTTTTCAACTTAATTGTGTATAAATCTAAATCCAATGTCAACCCTGGCATTTTATTGTTTATTTGCAGGTTTTAAAGGAGATATTTTTGAAAATAGAACCCACTTTATGTATTCTCATGTTTGTTTCTTAGAAGGACATGTTGAAATCCTTGTCAGTGAAGGAAAAGGCAGTGATGAAGAAGTTGTGTCCCAGAGGATACATTATCCTGCGTAAATAAAGAAATTATTTTATTAAGTTGTTGGCTAAATTTTTCATGTTAAACAAATTATGCCAATTATTGGGTTAATTTCCAGTTGTTTTCTGTTAAATTTTCTCCCACCTTGCTTCATATTGCATCATCTGAAAATCCTCAAATATGAATGAATATAGAAATTTAAAAATCTGAAAATATTATAATAAAAATTACATACCTGTTACTAGTCCTAGATTTTGTAAAATGTGTGTGAAATTCCTTTTGTGTGTGTGTGTGTGTGTGTGTGTGTGTGTATCCAGTTGTTAAAATGGGACCAACTACATGTGTATCCCTGGGATGCATTTAAATGAGAAATACAGTGTGAAAATTATTTAAATTCAAAATATTCACAAATGAGTACAATATAGGATGTTAGATTTAGATATTAGCCCTTGTCATACAGGGCAGCCCTCTCTGACCATCACAATACTCTATGGTGTCAGGCATCTTGGAAATTCATTGCTATCATTGCATTGTACTTTGGTCATGTCAGTAAAATGATAGTACGTCTACTTACATCCCCCTGATGATTTTGTCCATAATAATTTTTTTCCTTATCTAGCTCATTTCATCTTAGGAGATAGAGATTAGATAGACAAAAATACAAACTCTCAATTTTAACAAAATAGACCAATCTGGAAGACTAATTTTTTCAATTCTTCACCTGTAATACAGTTGGAAAACATACACAGGGCACATCTATGAGAACAATGTCATAAATGCTAAGCTTGAGAAGGACAGCAATGATAGGTGCAACCACATGATATTAAGTGGCTACTGAGGGTTAAAAATTGTGTGTACATTATCTTGTCATCTGCATAGCAACCTGCAAACTAAATAATTTAGCATCCTTTTATAGATGAGAAAACTGAGAAACAGCCTGACCTATAACCAGGCCCTGGTCATACCGATAGTTAGAAGCAAAGACAGGATTGAAGACCAGGTTTCTCTGTCCCACACTTGCAGCTGCGTCTAGCGGGAGCATGAAGGACACCATGAATTCCATTTGGGGGCATCTTTGAAGTGGTCGAGTAGACACCATGAACAAAGCTCACCCTCCCGAGTTGAAAAAAAAAATTATGGACAAGAAACTGTCATTGAAATCAAATGGCAGACATGTCCAAGGACTATTGCAGGGGTTCAATCCCTTTATGAATTTTGTGATAGATCGAAGTGTGCAAATGGCAACTAGTGGGCAACAGAGCAGTATTGGAATGGTGGTATACAAGGAAATAGCATCATCATGTTAGAAGCTTTGGAACGAATATAAACAACGTGTGTGTTCATCAGAAGAAATCAAAATGGCTTCCACATGTCCCCTCTCCATAACACCTGTTTTACTACAATATAAAAATCAGGTTATGTGCATTTTCATATTGAACCTTTTGTTAAATAAACTTTTGTAATGATGAAGAAATAAGCTACGGGCAGTTGACTATGTTGCAATTCATTTTGATATGCCATAATTCTGGAAAGGTTGTCTTCTGGAAACAATACAAAATAACATCCTCGTGTGTTTGAATTCTTTTATAAAGCCATCAAGTTTAAGCAGACCATGACTTAAAAAAAAAGAAAATAAAACTGAAGTGGCTTCTTCAGCAAGCAGCTAACCAGTAAAACAAATTTAAAATTCATTTATGTGTTTGCATTAGAAAAACAAATTATGATCTTCAACTGGCATGTATCTGATGATTGGTTGATAGTTAATTTGCTCTCTATTTAATAATTTTCCTAAATTTGTAATACATCCCTTTATTTCAACTACCTTTATTCCAGCTGTTACATTCCATCAAGAAAGTGAAATAAGGGGCGCCTGGGTGGCGCAGTCGGTTAAGCGTCCGACTTCAGCCAGGTCACGATCTCGCGGTCCGTGAGTTCGAGCCCCGCGTCAGGCTCTGGGCTGATGGCTCGGAGCCTGGAGCCTGTTTCCGACTCTGTGTCTCCCTCTCTCTCTGCCCCTCCCCCGTTCATGCTCTGTCTCTCTCTCTGTCCCAAAAATAAATAAAAAACGTTGAAAAAAAAAAAAATTTAAAAAAATTAAAAAAAAAAAAAAAAAAGAAAGTGAAATAAAATGTCTAATTTCCAAATCTGTTGACCTAAACATGCAAGGAGTCTTTCCTATTATCCTTGTAATGTTCCCTGGAATTTCCTTGTTCAATTTTAATTTAATTCTCGGTTAACTAGAAATTTCCATCTCAGATTTAAATATTATAATGTGGAATCTAGTTTGAGATTCAAGGTTATGACTTCTGAAGAATTCTGTAAGTAATAAGAAACACTTTCCTCTTACCTGTGGAAATGAACTGCTCATTGAGTTAACATACCCTATGCTCACTGATCATTTGGAGTTTTATAGCAGACTTTCAAGCTCTTCTTGATGTCCACAGGGATGCTCCAAGGAGAAAATAGGGTAATTATCTTCTGGGACGGAAAAGTCAGATAATTTCATGTGTTTCTTTCATAGTAAATGAGTGGCTCTGGAACCATGAGCTACATGATAAAAATGATCACATGAATACACTTTGGCCTCTGGTATAAAATAGCCCTCAGGGCAGAGCAATACATAGGGCTGGAAAACAATCTAAGGCTACAGGACACAATCCTGGCTCAGATACTAAATAAATATACGCCATTGGGGGGCGCCTGGGTGGCGCAGTCGGTTAAGCGTCCGACTTCAGCCAGGTCATGATCTCGCGGTCTGTGAGTTCGAGCCCCGCGTCAGGCTCTGGGCTGATGGCTCGGAGCCTGTTTCCGATTCTGTGTCTCCCTCTCTCTCTGCCCCTCCCCCCGTTCATGCTCTGTCTCTCTCTGTCCCAAAAATAAATAAAAAACGTTAAAAAAAAAAAAATATACGCCATTGGGTTTATGACTTAAATTCTCTAAAACCCAGTTCTTTCTTCCTGAGAACATAACCTGTTTACTTGTCTCAAAATAAGGTATGACAAACTTCATAATCATTTAATAAAGATTACTATATTTATTTAACTTTTAAAGTGGCATGAAAAATACTTGAAGCTCACTGAGAATTTAATAGGGAGAAAATATATGAATACATAAACAGGAAGTATTGAAAGCAGAGATGGGACACTATATAGATAAATTTAATATTCTATGCAATAAACAAAATATGAGAGATCTGGCAGAGATAAAGGTCAAACTTTTTGTGTCGGTCAGGGTCTTGTCTTGGAAATCTTGTATACTCATCTATAAACTAGTTCATGGCTATGTACTTAAATAAATTATTCAAAATGTGTTTAAAATACATAGGTGCCTGAGCTCAACACCTGGGGAGACTAAATTAATAGATAGGGAATGTTGGTCATGGGATTTGAATTTAAGAACAAAAGAATGAAAGAAAAAAAGGGATAAAGCAGATACTGATCTATTAATTAAATGTAATTGCAAATTATCTACATATTCAATGCAGCCTGAGTTAAAACTAAGAAAAGCATTTTTGTAGAAATTAACAAAGGAATTCCACAATTCTACAATATAGAATATTTCTATTGCCCATAATGTGGTTATTGTTACACAGTTGTGTGTGTCTATTCAAATTCATGTAACTGGCACATATAAATGGCAGATTTTCTGTATTTTATTAAAATGCAATAACTCTGTCCTTGAAAAAAACTAGCTATTACATAAATTAGTCTCTGTTTCATACTATGGTTATCTTTACATGGGAGAGAGCGACTGGAAGACTACAGGAGGTTCCCTGGGTTCTGGAAATGTTCTTTTTCTTGGGCTTGTTTATAAGGGTATGTTCAATTTAAAAATTCATCGAACTATACACTTGAGATGTATGTACTTTTCTATGTGTACATTTTTTCAATAAAATTAAAAAGGAAACTAAATATTTTATTGTAACTTTTCCAAAGAAATGTCATAAACCCTTATTTCTTAAAAATTCTATATCTCTCATTTTATTGATATACTCATTGAGATAGTTATAAATTTTTTATGTCAATTTTATATTTGTATGAGTCATATTTCTATTGTTTTTTTAAATTATATCTTAGTACTTTTAGATCTGTCATTTTCTATCAAATTCTTAATTCTCTTAATTATTTACTTGAAACTGATTTTTCTTCATCTCTCTTTCTCTTCTCTTTCCTTAATTATGCTTTCAGTAGTGACCACCCACTCTTGTATTAAATTTCTATGTATTAAATTACTCTTGATTACTGAATTTTTGCCTTATTTCCATTTTCTGGTTTATTATTCCGAGCTCTTTGTAGCATATGTCCTCATCCTTCTGATATTTTGTATTCTCATTTCTGATACATTTGATATTCTTGAGTCATCAGTCATTTAATTGTTTTTGTTTGTTTTATATTAAGATGTATTTGATATGGTTCATTTGATTCCTTATGGCCTGGGTTGATGCTCTGATTTTGGTAACATTTGAACATTATTTGGTTATTTTTACCCTTTTGCAATTTAAACGCAATTATAAAGAGTTCAATAATAATCCTTTGATTCATTCAATGTGTCAATAGGATGGGCATTTTGACTATCAGGAGGCGCGTGTGTAGTTGGAGATATGTCAAGTAGCTTTTCCAGCTTTGTGTTCAAAGATGACTCATGTTTTTATGAAGGTCTTAAAATATTATTGTACAGCTACTTTAAGTGCCACAGCAGATGTTGCCTTGTAAAGGATTACTCTACACTTTAGACTTGTGTATTGCTCTAGCAATCCTTTATAAGTCCTGCATTTTCCAGAAGACCCCTCCCTTGTTGAAACTTACTTTCCTAGTGTATTTGCCTTACTCAATTGACATGATTCTCAGCTTTTCTTCTAAGTGAAGCCCTGTCTTTTCCAAAGCAAGTATGTACGGCATACTTCTGAGATCTATTCCAGTTTTTTATGGACCCTTTGTAACATGATTAAGCCTGTGTAAGAGTGGGGGACACCTAAAAAAATTAAAGAAAAATAAAAAAAAATAAAAATGTTAAATGTCTCTCCTTTGGTCCCAGGGGTATGTGTGTGTATGAGTGAACTGCACGTGTATACATGATAAACATCTGTTTGTCAACCAATCAATAGATATTTTTATTTAATTTGAATAAACACTACATCAACATTTAGTAGTCACAAAATTACATGATTTTTCAAGTCCCACAGAGCTTTAAACTTTTAATGTTTCCTCACATTTCTATGGGAGTTTTTGGATTTTTCTTATTACCTTGAATAATGATCAATCTTCCAGCAAGCTTAGATGGCACACTTCTAAATGTATTCATCAAACCCATGTACTCTATGATTTGTACAGAGTAAAAGTGTAATACCTTTCATTGACTATAAATCCATCTGCTAGATTCTGCAGGAGATATATTGTAGTTTTACATCATTTTAGTTTACCATGTTTACTGACCTGTCGCAATTTAAAAAATGGCTTATATTGCCCAGATGAGGGAATTGATTCTCAGAGAAGTTAGTTCTAACACAGTGTCAGAGCTATTATATTAAGAGCATGTCTCAGTTCTAAAGACTTTTTATCTAGTGTCTGTATATATCTTTAGGGCATTATTTTAAACCAGGGATCAAACAACTATTTATTTTCTATAATATTAACATACGGTACATTATTCCAGACTACTTACTTCTTTATTATTGAGTAAATCCTTGTATTGCTATTTTGAACCAGAAGATAATTGGACCAGATTCCCATTAGGGCATCTCCTCTGAGTTTTATCAACAGCTGAGTAAGTGGATATAAGCAATCTAAATGAACTACATTCATAAGGTACCTAAACCTGGCTTTGCTGTTCTGTAGGTAAGAAAAGTTTTCAGATAATTTGCAGAATATTTAGGAAATGAAACCTAAAACATCAAGGTCAAATACGTGATGAAATCCCCAATATTAAAGCTTTTACTTGTTGCCTATTGTACAGGTGAATAGAATACATTCTTCACAAACTGGACTTATGCAGATCTGTCTAAAAATTGGATAACAACACTTCCTGGAATAAAACAAAAGAAATGGAAAATAATGAATTTGAATTTGTAAAAGCAATTAGAAGTCTCCAAATACATCTATATTTTCATTTTCTTGATGTCAGAAGGCAGACCAGTTCAAAGTGAAACAAGATAAAATGTTTCAATCGAGGGCAAGGAAACATTTAACTCATTCAACTCTCTGGGCACTTATATTTTAATACAATAAGGCAAATAATATTTTATATTATATTTTATATTATATTTTAATATAATAAGGCAAATAATAATTCCTTTCATTTTATTTTGCTGGCCACTTCAGATGACGACTTATTTCATAGTGTTTCTCTTGTCTTGATGACTTAAAATATTTAAATACATTTAAAAAAACACATTTTGTTTTATTCCAATGGAGGTCCTGGGGAGGGAAGTCAATTGCAGAATGAAGCTATGGCATAATAAGAAGTAATGAAAAAAGGTGAAAAGTGGGTGCTCTCTGAAAGACACTTGAGACTGAATCTTGGCTGTGGCACTTGTTATCTGTGAGAGTTATTACAAAAGGGAAATAAAGTAATGTGTGCACAAGACCATTCCTACAGGTCAATAAGTGTTAGTTCTCTGTTCTCTACTCCTTTGTGAATTTAGAGCTTCAGTAGTGAGCCCAAAATATTTGGAGTATTCTGCCTTCTATGAAAGTTATATTTTTGGAAGTGACTTTAAATTAATTATAAATGTTGATCATACATTATTAAATTCTTTAAGAATACAGTCTCTCTTCATAAGTCTGGGTCTGATATATGTACTAATATTGATTTAGTTATACTCACCTAACAGAAAGATAGTTTTATATAATATTTAAATGAAGTGTTAAATATTGTAATTTTTTATTATCTTATTTACCCCCCCCCCAAAAAAAATTAAGCCCACTCTAATGTAACACATAGGATTATGGGGATCTGTGTGTGCATTTTTATTTTTTGTTTTTGTTGTTGTTATTATTAATGGATCATGCAATTCACAAAACTAGTCTCTAATGTAGACATAAATTGTGTGCCGAGGGAAAAACAGAATCATAATATAAATCACTGGATTTAATCTACTGGAAAAATGGTTAAGTACATAAGCAATCAGAAAAAAATGTGTTACGTGCAGCTAAAGAATGAAATATCTAGTTCAAGGCTCTGGTCCTTTGGTTTTCAATGATGTAGCTGTAACATTGGTGTTGTGCTCATATATTTACTATTTTTTTTTTTTTGGCGCCCAATATATTTACTATTTTTAAAAAAATAGTATATTGATGGCAAATTTAATTATATGAAAATCTTAAAATTATTAAAAATGGACGTATTTAAAGAAAATGGCTTGAAATATTTATTGTTTTACATGCTTAGTTAGTCTGCCTGGTTGTACATTATTGTATCCACTTTGTCACTTCAATTTACTGCTCTTTGAAAGAGGAGTTGAATCACTGTATCCTACACCTGAAACTAACATAACACAATATAACTATACTGAAAATGAAATAAATAAAGAAAACAAAAAGAAGAAGGGTTGCTTTGGAGAGAAAGCCTGGTATCACACATGACTTTTACTAATGGAGCTGAATGAAGAAAACATACCTCCAAATTCCAAATCTATGTAATTGTCCCTGTACCCGGTATATCATTGACCTGATGCCGTGAGTTGTATTGGGGTTGAGCTTTTTCATGTGACTCTTTGCTGCATTAAAACATAGATTGGTTTCATCATATTTATGAAAGTCTGTTTTTTTTTTTTTCTTTTCTGTTTTTACCTCATCTACATAAACTCTTATCTGAACCTCCCTTTGGTAAATATTCATGATATTTTTCCCCATGGCGTTTTTTTCCTTTTTAAAATTTTTTAAATGTTTATTTGTTTTTGAGAGAGAGGGAGACAGCATGAGCACGGAGGGGCAGAGAGAGGAGGACAGAGGATCTGATGCAGGCTCTGCAATGACAGCAGAGAGCCTGATGAGGGGTTCGAACTTAGGAATCATGACATCATGATTTGAGCCAAAGTTGGAAGCTCAATGGGCTGACCCACCCAGGCACTCTTCCTTTTCTCTAACATAAGAAAAAACGTGTTCAGGTTTTCACAGTCAATTCATTAAGGTGGTTTTTTGTTTTTTTTTTGTTTTTGTTTTTTGCGGGGAGGGTAGCCATCCTCCTACTTCTTTTTTAAATGTTCATTTATATTTGAGAGAGAGAGAGAATGCCAGCAGGGGAGGGGCAGAGAGAGAGGGAGACACACAATCCAAAGCAGGTTCTAGTCTCCAAGCTGTCAGCACAGAGCCTGACACGGGGCTGGAACCCATGAAGATCATAAGATCATAACCTAAGCCAAAGTTAGACGCTTAACCAACAGAGCCACCCTAGCACGCCAAGGTTGTTTTTTTTGTTTTTTTGTTTTGTTTTGTTTTGTGTTTTTTTAATGAAATGATATATTTAAAAGCATTTCATTATGTTAAAGAAGCTCAAAAATATTCAGTTAATTAGGATAAGTGGTTTGTTTGAGCGTCTTAATTTGTTTTGTTGTAACTTTTATTTCCAATACATAGGATTCACCTTAAGTTTGCTTTTATTTTTTTTTGATGTCTCCGATGAGTTTTTCTGGTTTTCTCTGCATTTAATCTTTCCAATAATCTATGAAAATGTTTTCTGCCGATATTGACAATTCTAAGTGATACTGACTTTACCGTTCCTAGAAGGTGGCTGGGATTCACTTTCCTCTTTTTCTATCACGATTTGTTATCAAATGGCTCTCTCTCTTACTGATGGTGCCCATGTCAATGTATTGAAACTAGGGCTCGACTTGCATAATGAATTTAAATAATTAACCGAATATTATCTGCCGCAGATTATGTGCCCTCAGGACTGATTCACATGTCCTATGGGTGAATACCTAAAAAAAATTTTAAGTGTAATAATTTGAATAAAACCTATTCTCCAACTATTGTTATATTATGGGCAAATAATGGAACTTTGAATTCAGGTTCAGCTAATACTTTCACTCCTAGTTTGATTAACCATGACACTATGCCTGAAAAGTTTTTTTCTACATCTTCTAGCTTTCATTTCTTGCTACTATTTCTTCTTTTAAATATTAAGTGTAATGTCTAGGTGCAAAGATTTTTGTTACATTTTTAATTACTGATTTTCTGAATTTGTTACTTTTATATAATAATTACCTAGTTATTCATTCACTGAATCCCAAATCAACATTATATAATCAAGTGTAATATACTGAAAGAAAAACAGATTTCCTATTTTTTTATTATAATTCTTTCATTTTAAACATAGAATTCTGAAAGAATAGAAAAACATACATTATCAATAATGTAGACCTCCAAAACCCATACAAATGACCAAATATTTATCTTCCAAAGAATAATATGTATTTCAAAAACACATTGAATGAAACACATGTTGTCATAGAATTTTATATCCAATCATGGTCCATATTCTTGAAAACAGTCTTGGTTTGTTCTGTTCAAAATAACTTAAGGGAGTTAGAAAGCTTTTAGATTTAAACCTCTAAAATATTACTATCCAATTGGCTGTTAACCTGTCAAACTAACCTAATTTAGTATATTCTCTATTTTAAATTAATTTGAACATTTAATTTCATTAACACATTTTCTTCAATATTTGTTCCAATGTTTTGAGAGAAATATTAATGTCATAATGCTATAGGTGAGTAGATTATAGCAAATCATTTTACACACTTGCTGAAACGTTTAGAATTCTGATGTGAATTCCAATGTTGTGTTCATTGATATACTATCTTCCGTTTTTATGTTATAAGAAAAACATACATAGCAGTGCACTGTGCTTTAATAGGAAAACAGCTAATAGAAATCAGTTGTAAATCACCCATTTGGCCTCAGTTTTAGAAATGACCTAAGTTGAGCCGGTGAGTAAAATCTCCAATCTTCCGTTTAATTCTACAGTGAGTGCATTCAACCTTTGATCCACCATCATGTCACTGTCTCCTCATCAACTAATGGGATATTATTCATTGCCAAGAAATAAATACGAGGACAGAGTTCACTTTCCATGAGTCACACGAATGGCCACTTTTATCATATTAATATGATACAATTGTATTAATATCTTCAAGTTTTTCCATGAGGTATCGACATGAAGAATGACACGGAAGTCACCATATTTGTACTGAAGGGTTTCACAGATAAGCTTGAGCTGCAGACAATCTTATTCTTCCTGTTTCTAGCAATCTACCTCTTTACTATGATGGGGAATTTGGTTTTAGTTTCATTGGTCATTGGGGATTCCCGGCTCCACAACCCCATGTACTATTTTCTAAGTGTGTTATCATCTGTGGATGCTTGTTTTTCCTCAGTTATTACTCCAAATATGTTAGTAGATTTCATGTCAAAGAATAAAATCATTTCATTCCTTGGATGTGCAACACAGATGTTTCTGGCTGTTACCTTTGGGACCACAGAATGCTTTCTCTTGGCTGCAATGGCATATGACCGCTATGTCGCCATCTACAACCCCCTCCTGTACTCAGTGAGCATGTCACCCAGAGTCTATGTGCCGCTCATCGTTGCTTCCTACGTGGGTGGCATTTTGCATGCTTCCGTACACACCGTGGCCACATTCAGCCTGTCCTTCTGCGCATCCAACGAAATTAGACATGTCTTTTGTGACATCCCTCCTCTCCTCGCCATTTCTTGTTCGGACACTCACACAAACCAGCTCCTGCTCTCCTACCTTGTGGGCTCCATTGAGATCGTCACTATCCTGACAGTTCTGATCTCCTATGGTTTCGTTCTGTTGGCCATTCGGAAGATTCATTCTGCTGCAGGGAGGCGGAAAGTCTTTTCTACATGTGGCTCTCACCTAACTGGAGTGTCAATATATCACGGAACCATCCTCTTCATGTATGTGAGACCAAGTTCCAGCTATGCTCTGGACCATGACATGATAGCCTCAACATTTTACACGATTGTGATTCCCATGCTGAATCCCATCATCTACAGTTTAAGGAACAAAGATGTAAAAGAGGCAATGAAAAGAGTGTTTCAAAAAAATTGGTTTATCAATTAATTGTATTGTTCATATTAAATTTACATTAAATTTCACATTAAATTAAAAAAAATTAAGAATAATGTATATTGTCTCTAGTTGAAGAAGTTACAATAAAAAATATTTTGTTTGTTTTTAGTGTCTTTCTCTTCTTGGACATTTTCAATAAAGATCATAAATAAAGGCTATATATGCTCTCATTTAGCATCTAGTATATGGTACCAGTTCTCCCAGAGCCAGGATTCACAGGTCCAGGAATCCAAAGGTTGAAATGGGAGTGGTACCACTCACTACTATCCTTAGTGACCCCCCCCCTACAATTTTGCTTCCTGTACCTATAACCTTACAATTCCAGGATCAAACATTAAAAGAGGCAATGAAAAGCAATTTCAAAAGAAATTAGTTCATAAAAAAGGATATTTTTACTATTTTTAACGCTTATTTGTTTATTATCTTTTTTTTTTTTTTTTTTTTTTTTTTTTGAGAGAGACAGAGCTTGAGCTGAGGAGGGGCAGAGAGAGAGAGAGAGGGAGACACAGAATCCGAAGCAGGCTCCAGGCTCTTAGCGGTCAGCACAGATCCCGACGTGGGGCTCAAACCCAGGAACTGTGAGATCATGACCTAAGCTGAAGTCTCTTAACTGACTGAGCCACCCAGGTGCCCCAAGGACACTTTTTCCATTAACCAAAACTGAAAAGTATGTTGGATGTCTGTCCCTGGTTTTAAGCACATTGTGACATGGAATGGAAGAATACACTAAGTTTTTCACTTTGCCAACTGCATTATCTGGCTTCCAGCCCGTAATTTCGGAAGTAGTAAAAATCTTCTTTAAGTCATTGGCAGAAATAAAAAGGAATACATTTAAAATGGTTTCCACTAGATTTCAAAATGTATTCCATTTATTGAAACATGTAGAATGTTCAGGTTTTGAGCGTGGATGATTAATAAGATGAAGACAGAATAAAAAGGCAAGAAAAAGAGAGGGGAGAGAGGGAGGAAGAAAGAAAGAAAGGAGATCAATGTTATCAGTTATATCTATGCTGATTCTGAAATTTCATTACATGTTCAAGGTGCAGAACTGGAATGCCAGGTAAATATTGCACTATACATGTGGCATTATCTAGAAAGGAGATATTTGAAATTGCCCCACTGGATGGGACTTAAAAGGGTATATAAATAGGTGAAGGGGATTAAGAGAACACTTATCTTGATGAGCACTGAGTACTAAATGGAATTGTTGAATCGCTGTACCCTATACCTGATACTAACATAACACTGTATCGTAAATACACTGGAATTAAAATTTTAAATAAATAAATAAATAAATTAATTAATTAATTTCCACTTCCACTTGGGTTTAGAAAGCTGCAAATAATGTTTTTAAAAATCCAGGCAATCTACACAATTATAGCTTTTCATGAGTCTATCAGAAAGCAGAATTTGCAAACATCCAAGTAATCTGAATCGAAAGGGGAGACAAGTTCCTCCAGGAGGAGATGAGACACATGCACTGTTTCACCTTTGTACTAGGTGGGAGAAAGATGTAGCAGCCAGGCAAGAAGGTAGGAAGAAAGTAACTAAATTAAATATATCAGGGGGCCTAGGTGGCTCAGTCAGTTAAGCGTCTGACTTGGGCTCAGGTCATGATCTCACGGTTTGTGAGTTTGAGCCTCGCGTCGGGTTCTGTGCTGACAGCTCAGAGTCTGGAGCCTGTTTTGGATTCTGTGTCTCCCTCTCTCTCTGTTCCTCCTCCACTCATGCTCTGTCTTTCAAAAATAAATAAAAATGTTATTTTTTTAAATATATGTATGTATATGTGTACATGAAAGCCAGGTTTGGGCGATTGGGAAAAGCAGAGGAGACTAGAAAGAGAACTTTTGGCTTCACTGTAGTTTTCTCTGCAGCCTCCAGCCAAAAATAGTAAGAATAGCTCATAAGAATCATAATAAATCAACTTTTTAAAAGCAGGTGTTGCTGGGGGTCTTGACTAAACATTGAAATTACTAGGTCAAAAGATCTAGTAGAGACAGTAACATTAGATAAGTGAGTATGTATTTCATCAGATGGATGGAAACCATGAAAAACTGTCCAGTGAAACTCTAGAAATAAACACACACTTACACACTCACAGTATCAGAGACAAATAATTCCTTCAACGGGTTCATCAGTATATCAAAGAGGTTGAGAAACAGGCTGAAAACTGGAAGATAAACTACAGGAATTAAGCCAACAGAATGAAAGCTATAGAAAAAGTGAGAATAAAAATATCTAATAATCATGGCACAATATCAAAGAGTCTAATATCCAGAACAAAATAGAGAAGGAATTAATCAGAAGAAATATTTAAAAAGATAATGGCCATGACTTTTCTAAAATTAAGAGAACATCGGGGCGTCTGGGTGGCTTGGTCGGTTAAGCGTCCGACTTCGGCTCAGGTCATGATCTCACGGTCAGTGAGTTCAAGCCCCGCTTCGGGCTCTGTGCTGACAGCTCAGAGCCTGGAGCCTGTTTCAGATTCTGTGTCTCCCTCTCTCTCTGCCCCTCCCCTGTTCATGCTCTGTCTCTCTCTGTCTCAAAAAAAAAAAAAAAGAAAAAAAGAAAAAAGAAAAAAGAAAAGAAAATTAAGGGAACATCGAACCATGGGTCCAAGGTCAGTGGACCCTAGACAGGAAAAATACAAACAGCAAACCAATCAACAAACAAAACACACCTAGACTCATTAGTCCCACTGATTAATAATGAAGATAAATAGATAATTATGACAGCATTCAGAGGAAAATGCATGTCACATACAAAGTAAAAATTATATGAATTATAGAAGATGCCATCAGAAATGATTCATACCAGATATAATGAAAAAACATTTAAAGTAGTGAAAGATAATCACTGTCAATCAGAATGTAATACGCATGGAAATATTTTTAAAATCTTTAAAATATAAAAAACAAAATAGAATCTTTCTGGAAATAAATATACACACACTGAAATAATTTATAGCCAGGAAACTTATGTTTCAACACTTTTCCGGACAATGGAAGCATGATAACAGAAGAAAATTTGTGTCTACACAAGGATATGAGTAATACCAAAAAAGTTACAATGAAGATAAATTTAACACATATTGGACACTTAATTATAAGTGCTTTAAAGAATAGATGAGGTAAAACTATGCTGATGCGTTATTGGCTTAAACCAGGCATAAAAGTAAAATTTGTGACAACAAAAGAAAGAAGAAGAGAGAAGAATTGGGTCTTTACTGCTTTGGGTTTCTGACATTAAAAGTTGTATTTTATATTATTTTAGGTAAACTGTACTATACTAAACATGCATATTATAATTCCCGTGGTCACCATTGTAAAGACAGAAGATACATTCCCACATCAGGAATGAAAGAAGGGGCGCCACTTTGCCCCCAGAAATAGTAAAAGGGTAATGATAGAATAGTATAAACAACTCTGTTAATAATTTTGAAAATTAAATGAAACGTGCAGTTGCATAAAGATAGTCACTTCGGAAGAAACGGGTGACCTGAACAGTCCTACATGTATCAAATGAATTGAATAACTCCTTAAAAGTCTGTATGAACAAAAATAGGGGAATTGCTTTCCCATTGTGAAAATTGCCCCTTTCTCCCAGACCGCCATGTGCAGAGTGCTGGGTGAACCCTCTTCACTGACGCACAAGAGGACACATCTGGGCGACACCAATTCAACATAGAAGAAACCCAGGTCCCGGGATGACCTGGTGAAAAAAAGCCATCCACAAACCTTAGCCAGCTAAACTCTGCAATGTTATAACCGAGGGTACTTGTTTTTGTCTTTGTTGGGACACTTGATTTCTGAATCCCTTCATCACACTACCATAGCCTGTGCCCTGACTATTACAGGTTCTCTCTCCAGAACCATACCATCATCTGATAAATTGTTCTTTCTTTTCCAGAATCTCTCTTTTTGTAAGTAGGACTGTACCCGTTTGAGAAAATTTAGCTAGTATCGTCAAAATCACGCTGCCTTCCATCAGCAATTCTAATTTTTTTTTTTTCAACTTTTTTTTTTTTTAATTTACTTTTGGGACAGAGAGAGACAGAGCATGAACGGGGGAGGGGCAGAGAGAGAGGGAGACACAGAATCGGAAACAGGCTCCAGGCTCCGAGCCATCAGCCCAGAGCCTGACGCGGGGCTCGAACTCACAGACCGCGAGATCGTGACCTGGCTGAAGTCGGACGCTTAACCGACTGCGCCACCCAGGCGCCCCCATCAGCAATTCTAGAGTGCGGGCAACATACACCTTTTAACAGCTCCTGGTATTTTATTTAACGCTTGCTTTAATATAACAATGAATTCTATTTTTTCACCTCTGAGAAAAGTCTCTGAGTTCCAACGTGAGCTTGTTCTTTAACACGGAGTACTTATGAACCAGTTACTTAATCTCTTTGTGCTCTAGGTTTATTAGCTGCAAAATGCAGCCTTCAGATACAGCTGTTGAGGCCGTTCCCTAGGTGATGGGGGTATGACATTGAACAAACAAGTAAAAATCCTGCGCTCATAGAGTTTACAGGATGCAAGGGCAGAAGAGGAGGGATACAAGAAAGGAAAGGCATGAGCTAAATACATAAAATGTTAGTTGGAGAGAAAACATTATGGGAAACAAATGGAGCATGAAAGAGGGCTACGAACGGGTACAATTTTAAATCGGGTGGTAAGGGATATTCTTCAGAACAGAATAAGGACCAAGTCATGCAGTTGTCTATGAAAAGGAAGTGTCAGGGTGAAGAGGAGAAAAGAGAAAATTCCAGGCAGTATGAAGACTAATGTGTACAGGCAGAGTTAGGAGGGCATGTTATTGAAGCAAAGTAAGCATGATGGACAGAACGCTAAGGAATGAGTTATTATATGTAAGGAGTGGGCACAAGATCATTTGGGACCAATAGGTGCTTGTAAAAGTTTTGGTTTTTATTCTTAGTGGGATGAGAAGTCTGGTAGGATTTGTGAAAGTGGGTATGATCCAGTTTACTGGTTTAGAGTATCACCCTGGCTTTTACAGCAAGATCAGACTCATGATGGGTAAGGCCAAAGTGAAAGGCTGCAGCAATAATTCTGAGACCAGGTCCCTTGGGCCAATGTGATGACAGAGAATGTGCTGAGAGATAGACTCTAGATATATTCTGTATCTAGAGTCAACATAGTATGCAGCTGAACTAGGTGTGATTTTCTATAAAGAAAATTATAGGATTATTCTTACATCTCCACCTGAAGGGATAGAAGGATTGCTTTCTGTTATGTGAGATTAACATTTGGATATTGCTAGTACCTACCTAAAAGTTATCTTGTGAGGATATGTTATATCCTTTGAATATTGTCTGGCACGTGATAAGTGCTCAACAAAATATGTTATTACCAACACTATCAATTACCTGGAAGCAGGCTCAGCTTTTCATATTTTGGACATGCTCTTTTTTTCTAATGTCTTTTTTTTTTTTAATTTTTTTTTTTTAACGTTTATTTATTTTTGAGACAGAGAGAGACAGAGCATGAACGGGGGAGGGGCAGAGAGAGAGAGGGAGACACAGAATTGGAAGCAGGCTCCAGGCTCTGAGCCATCAGCCCAGAGCCTGACGCGGGGCTCGAACTCACGGACCGCGAGATCGTGACCTGAGCCGAAGTCGGACGCTTAACCGACTGAGCCACCCAGGCGCCCCTCTAATGTCTTTTTAAGTTTATTCTGAGAGAGAGAGAGAGGCAGAGAGAGACGGGGTGGAGGGAGGGATGGAGAGAGACAGAGAGAGACAGAGAGACAGAGAGACAGAGAGAGAGAGAGAGAGAGAGAGAGAATCTCAAGCAGGTTCCACACTGACAGCGTGTGGCCCAATTCAGGGCTTGAACTCACAAACCCATGAGATCATGACCTGAGCTGAGATCAAGGGTCAGTCGCTTAATCGACGGAGACACTCACACACCCCTCATATTTTTGACATACTCTATTCTACTCTTATGTCTTTAACATATTTGTATTAAATAGCATTTTGGCATGGCACCATAAGCAAAAATAATATGTCTTAAATTATGTCTAGACCACATTTTACATAAAATATGATATGCACTTACGTCACAGGGAATTTTATAGGGCAAACACAAACAGTCTAAATCTTCCATATTGTGCATAGATTATAGTTACATGTATGTAATGCATAATGCTTTCCAAATTATATTATAAAAAATTACAGTAGTCCTATTTTAATTATAAATTTAATTTAATTTAATTAGCATGTGTTCAACCTAAGTGCTATCTACACAGTCACAGAATCTATTGGCCATCTTTGCCAATTCAAGCCAGCAGAGTGCATTTCCTAATCACAGAAGTAGACCTAAATGAAAACAAGGTGAAAAGATAGTTTATAAAAAAGATCAGAAAAATGAAAAGACCGGTAAATGTATTAAATGACATAGTGCATGTAAAAGACGAAAGAGCAGCCAAAAAGTATATTATTCAACAATACTATAGTATTTATCATACACTTGTTATCAACAAGTGTTTATCATACACTCGTTACCAATTGCAAACAAAAACAGGTAACAATAGCTCTAAAGAAAGAGTCTAGACCACATGGATATCAAAGCAAAAACTAAGTCATAATAATTTTAAATGGCATGATATATGAGCAGGAAACTTGTAAAATAAATTAAGTGGAGGAAAATAACGCATACTTAGAAGGTTTGAATAGGTTTTTCAGTACTTTTAAATTAGTGAAAACAATTTTTTTAAATTTTTTTAATGTTTATTTTTGAGAGAGAGATGGAGCACGAGCAGGGGAGGGGCAGAGAGAGAGGGAGACACAGAATCCGAAGCAGGCTCTGGTTGTTAACGAGAGGGACACGGGACTGGAACTCACAAGCCGTAAGATCATGACCTGAGCTGAAGTCAGACGTTCAACCGACTGAGCCACCGGGTGCTCTGAATTAGTGAAAAATTTTTAAACTTTTAACTTCTAAAAGAAAGTTTACACTTTTGCACTTTATTTTGAACACTTAAAAAAGCATGTAGGAAAAATAATGAACTATAGTTATACAAAAAATGTGATACATTTCAAAAAGTGAAAATGTTATAACATTATTGCTTGAATGAAAACTATCTAGTTACAAAAGTTTAAACAAAAGAAACAGATACTTGGAAAGTGGAAAAATACATTCTTAACATTTACATAGCAGAGAAAACTAAAATTGTAATTCAGATTATGGAGAGAGAAAATGTAAAAATAAAGGAAATTTCAACAGTATGACTACAGTTTATAGGTTGCCACAAATTCTGAATTCATTGTCATTTCTTGGCTTTACAGCTTGTCTCTGTTAAAAAATTAAAACAAATGAGTCGAACACTTAATTCAACATTTATTTTTAGTGACCATAGCAAATCTATAAAAATTAGGAGAAAAGCAATGAGTTTTGAGAAAACACACAAAGCTTCAACAAAGCAGCTATCTACTGAAGCTTATTAAATGTCACAGAAAGGTAAGGTTTTTAAATGTTTAGCAGGTAGCCACCAAAGAGATGTCACTGCATACAGATTTTTAAGTTGATATATTTACATTTCAGATCCAAAGCACTGCAACATGAGACTCTTAATTTTTTTCCCAAATATTCAGAACACGTTCATCTCAGATTTCAACGATAAAGGAATTATCAAAAGTTAAACTTTCAAGTGTATACAGAAAGTGTAGAAAAACACATGGAAAACGACAGAAATTTTGCTTATGTATGTAATATACTCACATGCGTACATAACTATAGATCCAGAAGAACACACACAAAACTGTTAAAGACTGTTAAGGCATTTCTATTTCCTTCCTCTTTTCCGTGGTTTCCAAGCATTCTCCAATGTTAACACAAAGCATTTTAAATCCAAAACTGTGAAGTGCTGAGCTTTTCCTTAGTTGTTTGTCAGTTAAGTTGGCAAAAAGTAATTTATGAAACACGAATGAATATTCTTTAAGAAAAAGCCATTGTGCATTGAAAATATTGCAGGAATGTAAGCCTTCTAATGATAATGGCCCACATTTATTAGGACTGCCTTGAATGCTTCACATCTATTATCTGATCTAATCTTTATAATTAACTAAATAGCCCTGGAATTATTATTTATCTTGTACAGTTGAGAAAACTGAGGCTTAGATTTTCAGTGATCCATTGAGGGTTATACAGCTAAAAGGGTAGCGTAGAATCCAAATACTTGAATGTTTGGTTTCACAGCAAGTTCTCACAATCACTCTGCTAATTATTTCTCTATATAATAAACAAAACGATTTCTGAAACTGGTATCGTGCCAAAAATGGAGTTCTCTTCCATAATAAAGATCTCTGAAGAACTCTATTCATGGGAATTTGTTTGATAGAGTTTAAAAGATGACTACTATATTGTCTCATTTTGCACATCAGTTGCCCTTAAAACACATGCATTTACTGTAATGTTTATAGAAGCACTATCAACAATAGCCAAATTATGGAAAAAGTCCACAACTGATGAATGGATAAAGAAGATGTGGTATATATACACAATGGAATACTACTTGGTGATGAAAAAGAATAAAATCTTGCCATTTGCAACAACGTGGGTGGAACTGGAAGGTATTACGCCAAGGGAAATAAGTCAATCAGAGAAAGACAGATATCATATGATATGACTCATATGAGGAGCTTGAGAAACTTAACAGAAGACCACAGGGGAAGGGAAAGAAAAATAAGATACAAACAGAGAGAGAGACAAACCTTAAGAGACTTTTAAATACAGAGAATAGGGGCGCCTGGGTGGCGCAGTCGGTTAAGCATCCGACTTCAGCCAGGTCACGATCTCGCGGTCCGTGAGTTCGAGCCCCGCGTCAGGCTCTGGGCTGATGGCTCGGAGCCTGGAGCCTGTTTCCGATTCTGTGTCTCCCTCTCTCTCTGCCCCTCCCCCGTTCATGCTCTGTCTCTCTCTGTCCCAAAAATAAATAAAAAACGTTGAAAAAAAATTTTTAAATACAGAGAATAAACTGAGGATTGATGGCAGTGGGGGGTGGGAAAAATGGGTGATGGGCATTGAGAAGGGCACTTGTTCTGATAAGCACTAGGTGTTGTATATAAGTGATGAATCCTGGGAATCTACTCCTGAAGCCAAGACTGCACTGTATTTTTGTTAACTGACAATAAATAAAAATAAATAAAAACTTTCAACACTGAAAAAAAAAAACATGCATTTAGACCACAGATTTAAAACATATTTCATGGTTTTCAGTTACAACATGGAATTTCTCAAGACATCTTCCTGGAAATGTCTGAGATCATATTTGGTCAAGTAAAGAATGGTTCAATGGAAATACAAACAAGTTAAAGGAGTTTTTGGAGAGAGACAAAAGAAATACACTATATGGAAGAAGAACAATGAACTGAAAAGTTGAGCATCACCTATTTCAATTGCCCAGAGCCCTCACCCTTCTGCATGACTCTAAGGAGAGCATTTTTCACTTCTCTGTTCCTGAGACTATAAATGAGCGGATTCAGCATGGGGATCACAATAGTATAAAAAACAGAAGCCACTTGATCCTTTCCCAAGGAATAAGACTTACTTGGCTTTAAATAAGTAAAAATCATAGTGCCATAAAAGATGGCGACTCCCAGGAGATGAGAGGCACAAGTAGAGAAGGCTTTTTTCTTTCCTGAAGTGGAAGTAATTTTCAGGATAGTAGACAGAATGGACACATAGGACACAGATATTGTGATAAGAGACACCATTAGAGTGGAGCCAGCGACAATAAATATCATGATTTCAATGTCATGTGTGTCAGTGCAAGACAAGGCTAAAACTGGGGTTGTGTCACAGAAAAAGTGACGGATTACATTGGAGTCGCAGAAATGCAACCTGCTCATGCAAAGCCCATTGACAAAGGAGTCCACAAAGCCAATCACATAGGACCCAAAGATGAGGTGAGAGCAGAACCTTGTGGACATAACCACTGGGTAGTGCAGAGGATTGCAGATAGCGACATAGCGATCATAGGCCATTGAGGAGAGAAGGAAACATTCAGTGGCGCCCAAGAAGACAAAAAAGGACATCTGGGTGAAGCAGCTCGTGTATGAGATATACTTGGTGGAAGTCAGTAAGTTCTGTAAGGTTTTAGGTGTGATGACAGTTGAGTAACTGAGGTCGAGAAATGACAGGTGACTGAGGAAAAAATACATGGGGGTGTGAAGCTGGAGATCCAGGCGGATGATTAATATCATCCCACCATTTCCCAGCACAGTAACCAGGTATATCAGGAGAAACAGCATGAAAAGGACCAGCTGGATCTCTTCAGAATCTGTCAGCCCCATAAGGATGAAGTCAGGCACATGTGTGTTATTCTTTCTACCCATAGCTTTCAACTGCTTTCAACTGTGAAAAAAATCAAAGTTGACCCTTAACAGGAATGACTTCAAAAAGTGTGTTTATGTGAATGACATGGCGTATTTACATTAGTGGGGTGTTTCTAGAAATTGATGATAATGAGTGATTTATAAAATATGACTGAAAAAAATCTTAATTTGATTGCCAAATATAAAAATGGAAATAAATTCACCTTTGAATACAAGATAATGAAAGCTAACATGCTGAATAATTAAAATGAGCCCAGTCTGTTCTAAGTGCTTCTTAATGTATTTAGTCCATGTGACATATTGTACCCCAGGTGCCACTACTCTTAGCCACATTTTTTATATGAGAAAAAGTTCAAGAAACTTATTCAGAGTCAGAGCTATTAAATGTTGCTCTGTGATTCTACAAGTTAGATTGACCCCAGAGAGCATGCTCATACTACTATATTCTTGTTTATAATTAATTTCAGCAAACCTGAAAAAAAGTTAGATAAATCATAAATGATGATATAAAAACAATTTTAACGCATCATTCAGTGTCCTTTTTTTTCAATATTACTTAATACAAATGACAAATTTCAAACTTAGAGGACTTTAGTTAAGTGTATTAAAATTGTAGACCCCATATTAGTTTTAGTTTCCAAAAGGTGTGTTTTCCTAATCTGAACATTTAAAATAAAAGTTTGAAAATATATTCATTACTCATAGACCCTGATTCCACTAACTCTATATTTCTGATTCCACAAATCCTGACATTACTTGGGGAAAGTCTAAATGACATGTGTATGCACACTGTTCTGATAATGTCCCCATTATATTTGATCCAAACTAAATTAAGACCTCTAATTTTGGGAGAATAATACTTACTGTGAACCAAAGTTGGAGGGGAAAAACCTTTCTTCCAACACGATCCGCCTAGAAGTTTGTCAGCCTCAAGTTCTGCTCACAAATCAAATATGAAAAACATTTGAGCTGAAAATTTCTGTAATATAATATTTGTTTTCTTTGAGATAAGTTCTCTTTAAATTTTAGTGCATTCATTTTATTTTATTCTGAAATAAAAAATAATCAACCTGGAAATTTTGTTCAGGTCCTGGTCAAACAGGAAAATTATTTCTAAAAAGAATATCAGGAATCTATTCTGAACATAAGGAGAGCAGAATATGTCTTACCTGTCATCCTGATAATTCCAGGACACCTCATGTACTGGGAACTGAAGATAATGCAACATTTGGTCATCCCTGTGGACCAATTTCTAAGGAAGATTGCTTGGCATGTCTCCAAGGACAAAAGTTCAAGGACTAAATGTAGCTATGATAGGTTTGAGAAAATAGTTGTCTTTTTCCTTAGAAGTCACACAATGAAGAGTCTGATGGTGTGATTTTCTTTTGGGATGCTCTAAATTTTTGACCGGGATGGTGAAGAAGTTATTTCTATTTTTTCTTGTGTTCAAATACATCAATTTATATCAAAGTTTTACCATTTTATTTCTCCTATTTTATAAGGCTTACGGGCAAGGAAGAATAATTTTTCCTCTACCTTTCTAGATTCTTGGCTGTGACACCCCCTCCTCTCATAATAAAAGACATATTAACAAAAGAAAAACAAACAGAAGTGTAATAACTTGTATATTTATTGTATACATGGGAGATTGTAACCAGAAAGAGTTAGGGGGCCCCAGAAAAAGGGAGAGCTTTCTTAACATAAGAAAAATCATTTTAGGTCCTGGCCATCTTGTGATCTATGCCTGACCAGCACATCTTATCCCAAACATATTTTTGAGTTATTTTTGCAGGATTTAAGTCTCTTTGAGCCCTCAAACACTGGACCAGTTGGAGCCAGGGAATTGATGATACTGACTCTTGCCCGCCCACTCAACTTTGGTCAACTATGACAGACTCTATCACCTTAAGGTGACTTTTGCCCCAATTCTATGCTGAATCCCCCATTGTGTCAGCCCCTTCATGAATATGCATGCACCCTTAGCTTAAAACCTCCCCAATTTTGTTGTCTAAACAGGAGACACGTTTAGGGAAATATCCCCAGTGTTCTATTTTACTTGTTGCAAGTAAAATCCTTCCTTTCTACTCCCTGACATGGTTGTATCTTTTGGCTCCACACCCACCAAGAGGTGAACCTAGTTTCGGGTGACAAGATGACCAAGAAAACTAACTCCCCAAGTGGCCCAAGTCACCACCTTAAACACTATCTCCTGTTAAACACAAAAGATGGAAGCCAGGTGTAGGAAGTTACTAGGAAAATCACAGAAAAAAAGGGCATGCTCGTTATTCAGATTTAAATTCATGCCTTCTCCATTCTTGGTAGTTTCTAGAGATTTAGTTCTCTTCTTCCTGGTACAAAGAGGGAGACATTTACATCAATGGAGATTTTCCTTATAAATGTAAATGTCTTTTACAAAACAGTGAGTTCTACTTGGTTTCCCGAGTTTCTGTTGTGTCTACTATTTCTTAAAAATCACCAGCACAAGAAAAACGCTTACGCCAAAGAGACATATTTTGGGAGTGGCAAATTCCACTTCCCTTCAGGTTCAATTAATTTTTTGTTTGTTTTTGCTTCTGCACCTAGTAATGACTTCTTGTTTTATTCACATTTTGCTATCTGTTTAATAATACAGGAAATTCATATTTGCATTATTAATCTGAGTGTTACTTCACTTTTAACTTATATGTAGTGATATTAATTATTCCCATTGTGGCCTATTATTAGATAAGGTAAAGTTATATTTTTTTATTTCTTACTTGACTAATAATAATTCAATATTTTAAAAAGTCTGTGTTTTTAATTTGCAAGCTAAATGACACATTTTTTTCTTTTTTTTAATATTAATTTTATTTTTTTAATGTTTATATATTTTTGAGAGAGACAGAGACAGAATGTGAGTGGGTTGGGGCAGAGAGAGAGGGAGGCACAGAATCTGTAGCAGGCTCCAGGCTCCGAGCGGTCAGCACAGAGCCCGACGCGGGGCTCAAACTCACGAGCTGTGAGATCAGGACCTGAGCCGAAGTTGGATGCTCAACTGACTGAGCCACCCAGGTAACCCTCAAATATTAATTTTAAATTGTGTTGCATGCATGCAGAAAATGTGACCTCTTCTAAGTTAAATTGTGTAAATTTATTGATATTTATGGATTAATTGCAATCAATTAGTATAAACAGCTCATATATGCCAGGAAAGAAAGGCTTATATGTTGATATGGAAGTCTGGCTTACCAACTATAGTATTTACAGATTGTAAATTCTCAGCAGGGGGAAACAAACAAAAATACGAAAATCAGTGATACAACATGTTAGGAGGTGAGAAGTGCTGTAAAAAAAAAATAAAATGTAAAACAGCTTAAGTGACGGAGTAGGGGCACTAGGAAGCAATCAGACATAGAGTGGTCAAGGTAGACTTCAATGAAACATTGGCATTTGAGCAAAGATTTGAAGGAAGGAAGAGTTAGTCATGTAGGTACTTGGACAAAAGTGTTTCAGACCATTGGAAACATCGGTTGATGGACCATGCAGTTGGAGGAATAGCAAATACTGTGTAGTAAGTATCATTCTATTGTGGGAGCAGAGGTGACCAGAGAAATAACAGTGAAGTACCTGGATGTCAATGGTGACAAAGGCAGTGAGGAAGAACAAAGTGAAGAGAGCATGGAGACAGTTGGACTTACTATCTTCAAATAACCTTTATTCTCAGAGAAACCTTTAGTGATAGGGTCACACTGAAGGATGTGGAGACACACAAAAATATCTGGAGGAAGTGAGGGGCAGATCAATGGAATGGTAGAAATAATGTTCTATACAATGATTTCCTTCTTCCTGAAGCCAGCGTCCATCTTGTCAGTTCAGATGGAAGGATGAACACCAGAGGTTCTATCAGCTCCAGGTATGGGGCCGGTCAAGGAACACTGAGCTCAACGGGTAAAGACGCCTGCTTATCATTCAAAGGAGCCTGTACGTAGGACAAGTACTTAACCAGAATCACCCTAGGGATATAATCATCAGACATGCTTAATGAGCTCTCCAACATAAGGAGTAAAGATATATTTTCATATCCCAAGTCTCAGAGCATGCTAGCATGACCGCATGGGCCTCCAGTCAATGCATCCACCTTCCCAGGGACCACTGCCACAAATTTTACCCTTAAAAATCCTCACTTTCAAGGTATCAGGGAGTTCAAGACTTTAGAGCATTAGCTCCCTGTTCTTCTGGGTGGTGCGACACCAATAAATAACCTCTCTCCAGGCAAAGCCTCCGTGTCCATTTTTATTGGCTTGCTGTGCAAGAGTTAGAGAAACTCTCCTTTGGTTTGGTTACATTCCTAATGTTTACCTCACTTAATTTTGGCAAAAATTGTGTAAAGATACACTGGAGTTTGTATTTGGGGTTTTTTTCCTCCAAATTTTTATTTAAATTCCAGGTAGCTGACACACAGTGTGCTATTGGTTTCTTGTGTAGAATTTAGTGATTCATCACTTACATACAACTCCCAATTCTCATTACAACAAGTGCCCCCCTTAATGCCCAACAACTATTTCCCCAACCCCCCACCCACCTCCCCTCCAGTAACCATCAGTTTGTTATCTATAGTTAAGAGTCTGTTTCTTGGTTTGCCTCTCTCTCTCTCTCTCTTTCTCCTTCTCTTTTTTATCCCTGTATTCATTTGTTTCATTTCTTAAATTCTACATGATTGGAATCATATAGTATGTGTCTTTCTCTGACTGACTTATTTCACTTAGTCTAATACCCTCTAGCTCCATCCATGTTGTTGCAAAAGTTAAGATTTCATTCTTTCTTGGAGTGCCTAGGTAGCTCTGTCGTTCAAGTGACCAACTTTGACTCAGGTCATGATCTCACAGTTTGTGAGTCTAAACCCTGCATTGGGCTCTGTGCTGACAGCTCAGAGCCTGGAGCCTGCCTCAGATTCTGTGTCTCCCTGTCTCTCATCCCCACTCACACTGTCTCTCTCTCTCAAAAATAAGAACATTAAAAAATAAGAATACAAATATTTCCTTCTTTCTTATGGCTGAATAATCTATTGTGTGTGTGTGTGTGTATGTATATATACATGTGTATATACATATGTACCCACCACATCTTTTTCTTTTTCTTTTAATTTTTTTTTAATGTTTATTTATTTTTGTGACAGAGAGAGACAGAGCATGAACGGGGGAGGGTCAGAGAGAGAGGGAGACACAGAATCCGAAGCAGGCTCCAGGTTCTGAGCTGTCAGCACAGAGCCCGACGCGGGGCTTGAACTCACGTACCGTGAGATCATGACCTGAGCCGAAGTCAGACGCTCAACCGACTGAGCCACCCAGGCGCCCACACACCACATCTTCTTTATCCATTCCTCAGTCGATGAACATTTGGGCTCTTTCCATAATTTGACAATTGTCGATAAAGCTGCTATAAACACCAGAGAGTTTGTGTTTTGACTCACTTTTACAATTTTCATCCTTTTAGAGGAATGTATTACACTGAATAAATGCAAAATAACTTATATTTTCTCATAACACCAATATTTTTAGTTTCCTTTCCTGAAATGAGTTTTTTCTTTTTTACTTGTTGCCTTTTAGCTATTTTTAGATAGTTTAATCTACCCATTCTCTGCCCCATACTTTGAAAGACAGTTATCCAGTGCAAAGTCCTAAATTATTCTACACTTATCAAACAATATTCTGAGATTTATTTCTAATTTTTTAAAAATTATTTTAGAGAGAGAGAGAGCTTGAGCAAGGGAGAGGGGCATAGGGAAGGGAAGAGAGAGAATCTTAAGCAAGCTCCACATTCAGTGCAGAGCCCAACACAGGGCTCAATCTCACAATCCTGAGATCATGGCCTGTGCCGAAATCAAGAGTCAGATGCTTAACCAACTGAACCATGCAGGTGCCTCTGAAATTTATTTCTGAATAAGCCTCTGATCTTTGTGTATGAGCACAAGTGTGAGTCTAACACTACCTGATATCAATAAGTCAATTTCATTCTATATGTTTTATTTTCATTGAGTAAATTGTTTCTTCAGGAGTTCCTGCAATACTTCTTAAAATAAAACAAGTTAAGAAGAATAATCTTATGATTTTTTATCTTGATATAAAGGTATGTTAAATGTTGTGACACAGAAGGCAAGTTCAAGGAACACAAATGGTCAACAGGAATGTTATAAGGGCACCGTAAGTTTAACACCTCGGAAAAACAAAAACATTCTGCGTTTTCATATTGAAGCCCAGTGCATCATATATTTTAAATTGAATAGTTTTTTAGCATATTTTTTTAAAAGAAGAAGATATATGGCAAATTAAATATGCCCTGATAAGTTCTGGGACACGGTCCCAGATATGAGGTAGTGGATTATCTGGATTGGTCAAGGGCAAAAGTTTTGGGAGAGCCTGGCAGAAAAAAAGGACTGAAGAAACGACAAAGGCATGCATGACCTATTATGGAAAGATTTGTATTACAGGGTCCAAAGAGAAGGTACAGAAAGAGCAGCTAGAAGATAGACTAGTATAAGGGAAAGTATACCAGCAACAAATATGAAGAACATATTGAAAAACAAAGATGGACATTTGGGCATAAGTGTGGGCAAATAAAATATACTACTACTTCTTATGTTGGGCCAGAAAAGTGTGTTATGTTTTTGCTCCTAGACCAAGAACAGCAAAAAATATTAATATAAGAGAGAAATTAAATACATACTTTTATAAATGCTAAATAAATGTTAAATCTTGAAATTATCTACAGCAGAATATACTTGCAATGCAAGAAAATAAAAATAATACATACAATTAGATCCAGGGTAAATATAAGTCACGTGAAAAACTACACAATTATAAAACAAATTGAACAGTGTACTTAGAATGCATGAATGAAAATCCTTGGTGGAAAGGGGGGGGAGAAAGGAAATATAATCAGTTGAATAGTTTTGAAAGCTGCTGGTGAAAAACCTTCAGAGCAATCAATCTGAGTCAGATGCTGTGTTCAGAAGGAAGAAGAAATTCACATAGGCTTAATGAAAGAGAATGAATGATGAGCTAGACAAACAGTAGCCTCAAAAGGCCCATAAATTAAAGCATAGTAAGGGGGGCACCTGTTGGGATGAGCACTGGGTGTTGTATGGAAACGAATTTGACAACAAAATTCATATTAAAAAAAATAAAAAATAAAGCATAGTATGTCTCATAAGGTGTCACTTACCATAGTTTATAACATAAGATGTTGCTTTGAAAAATGAAGGTTGCAAGAGTCAGAGCCCAGTAATATAGATCAGAGAAGAAAATTAAAAATTGCAAAGCAAATACATACATGGGCACACACAGATCCCTTCAGCCTCTCCCAAGGCTGAAAACTGGGATTCTTCATTTACTTTGTTTGTGATGTGTGACCTATGAGAAGCCCCTCCAACTTACGCCAATTATTTAAAATTATTTATACCAAGTATAATTCAGAGTGTATTTATTTACACGTCCTAACTGTTGAAGGAAAAAAGCCCTTTGAAAAGAAGTACATCTGCTAGTTATTATGCCAGTTTTAATTTATAAATAAGCCATGTTTTTTGAAAGAATTCTAGAAATGGAATTTTCTACTAATGTTTTTGAATATCAATATGCACGTGACCATCTGACTTCTACCAAAGAAAGACACAAACAGGAGAAAAGCAGAATCTATCCCCTCTATGCATCCATCACTGTACAAGACACAGAAAGCAAAGAAAGCGTTTACTTACATATTGTGCATATGATATGTTTCCTAAATGTGGAGAGCACAGATATGAATAAGTAAACTCTGCTCTGAAAGAGCTTACATTCTTGTTGGCCAGAAAGAAATATTATTAATCACACACATGTTCTTGTAAAACAGCTTCATCAAATTTATCTTCAGTCCCTTTGGGCATATATTTTATTTTTTATTTTTTTATTTCTTTTAAGTTTATTATTTGTTTTCAGAGAGAGAGAGAGAGAGAGAGAAAGCACAGTGGGGGAGGGGCAGAGAGAATCTCAAGTAGGTTCTGCACTCTCAGGGCAAAGCCCAATGTGGGCCTGGGCCCCAGGAACCCTGAGATCACGACTTTGAACTGAAGTCAGATGCTTAACCGACTAAGTCACCAAGACATCCCTCAATGTATATTTTAATTTTTTAGTGTTTATTTATTTTTGAGAGAGAGAGAGCATGAGTGGATGAGGGGAACAGAGAGAGAGCGGGGTGGGGGGGCAGGGAGACAGAGGATCTGAGGTGGTCTCCACACTGACAGCAGTGAGCCCAATGCAGGGCTCGAACTCATGAACCTTGAGATCATGATCTGAGCTGACGTTGGACGCTCAACGGATTGAGCAACCCAGGCATCCTTCAACGTATTTTTTAAAAGTGGTTGCCAGCAACTTTGACTACTGCTCGGTGACTTATGCACAGCAAAGGCAGTACTGAAGGACATGTTCTTTCCAGTAGTCATTTGTAACAGTGCCTGAGGGAGTCCATTGAACGGAGTCCCTTTTCAAGGAAAAACAAAACAAAAGCCCAGTTTCTCCTTTTAATACCATAGACTTCACCGAGCATGTCTGCCTGATTTGGAAAAACAAGCATAGTTGTAATATACTTCCAAATGACTCAGGAATTGTGCTACAGCTGCTGCTTTATTTATCGACACACACAGGCATTTAAATGTTTACCAAATGTTTGAAGTTTGGGAGGCACATTATGGTTTTTTCGAAATAAAACTCTGCTGTGTTTGAGTTTAAGACCATACTCCGCCACATAGACATCACTTTTCTATGCCATCAAAGCTCACGTTTAACTATGTGGTCAAATGAATTCACATGATCAAGAGATTGCTTATATTACCCAGTGTCCGTTGACATTGTATTTGCAACTCACTGTGTAGACAGTATAAATAATCTATATGCTGAAACGAACTCCTCGTGCTCTGATTCAGTACTCTGCATAAACAAGTAAAATAATATTTCACCTCCCAAATTTCAAAACTCTAAGTTGTGATTTAGTTTGCGTAAGCCTTTGGGTTCATTTTCCGATTTTCCTGATTGTTGCGGTAATTGATTGCCTGAAACCACCCAGGTGAGTTTTAATTGTAACATGCACAGATTTGTCATGAAAAAAGTTTTCTGTGCATGACTCTCAGGAGAGCATTTTTCACATCTCTGTTCCTCAGACTATAGATCAGTGGATTCAGCATCGGAATGACGATGGTATAGAATACGGACGCCACCTGTGCCTGGGTCAGGGATGATGTGTTATCAGGCTGCAAATACGTGAAAATCAGGGACCCATAGAAGATAGTGACGCCCATGAGGTGGGAAGCACAGGTGGAAAAGGCCTTCTGTCTGCCTGCTGCAGACTGGATCTTGAGGATGGCCGAGATGATGGCAATGTAAGTGACTGTGATGATGAGCAGAGAGCTGAGAAGGGTGGTCCCAGCTAAGACAAAGATCACCATTTCTGTGCTGAACGCATCCACACAGGACAGGGCCAAAAGAGCTGTGGTATCACAGAAGAAATGATTGATGCTGGAATCACAGAATGCCAAGCTGCTTATCACACAGACGGATATCAGAGAATTCGTGAAGCCTATTGCGTATGGCATGACTCCCAGCCCGTTGCACACTTTCCGGGACATAACCACTGAGTACAATAAGGGATTGCAGATTGCTACATAGCGGTCATAGGCCATTGATCCCAAAAGAAAACACTCACTACACACCAAACCCACAAAAAAGTACATTTGAACAAAGCAGGCAACAAAAGAGATGGTTTTCTGTTTGGATTGGAAATTTACCAGCGCCTTGGGTGTTACAGTGGAAGAATAAAATATGTCAATAAATGCTAAGTTGCTAAGAAAAAAGTACATAGGTGTGTGAAGACGAGAGTCAATTCTGATCAACATGATCAGCCCAAGGTTCCCCAGAACAGTGAACAGATAAATAAAGAGGAACATTAAAAAAAGACTGACTTGTAGTTCCGGGTGATTTGCAAATCCAGAGAGGATGAAGAGAGTGATCTCAGTGAAATTGTTCCCAGTCATTTTTATCAACTCAGGCCTTTTACTTTACCTGCCAAAAAGCAGAAACAAAAGTCAGAAAAGAATTCAAGCTTAAAGACTTAGTACCCAGAGTTGACCTAGACTCCAATTATGGGAGGGTCAAAGATGGCAGAATGATTTTGGAAGAGATTCTTCCTGGAATATACTACCTTCTACTCCAGTCTACCGTTGGGCCCCAAATCATACATTTTGCAACTTACCTACTGGAATCAATTATATGATGCTCTTAGAGAATATAAAGGCTATTTAGGAAAGAAAGTTGTGTAATTTGTGAATTCAGTGATACCTTTGTGTGGCAGTTTTAATTTGTCAACACCTAACAGATAATTTAAAGGGTCATTTTAGGAGCTTAACAAGATCTTATATGAGCACATCTAATAGTTTCTTATAGTCAATAAAGCTTTGCTAAGTTTTTTAAAGAAAACATATATATATATATATATATATATATATATATATATATACACAGATATATAGATATATATACACACACGTATATATTCATGTATATATATATGAAAAATCCTGCTGACTTTACACATTAATGATAAAATTCTTTACACCTTTTTTGTCACATACCCTTTCTATTGGTGAGTAAAGAAAGACCAAACATGAGAGTTAATCTATAACATAGCCAAATTGTTTTGTGCATGCGCTCAGCAAACATGTTTGCTCCTAAATAAAGCACATGGTTATCTGTGACATCAGGCAACAGACAATTCATTGCCAAAAACAGTAGTTTCCAAGTCAAAAATAGAAAGGCTAAAAATAGTAAAATAAATGTGATTTACAACCAAGTATTAAAACACAAGGTGATCTTACTAGAAATTAGAGAAGTTATTTGCCTAATTCAGGTGACATAAATATGATGGTTAATGCAAGTTTGTTTCAGATGTTTAACACTCCACCCGAGTGATCCAAAGGGACTTGATGTTGTATTAAGGAGACTTGATCATTCAGTGTCTCCCACCCTCTCGAGGGTGTCTATTCATCACCAATCCATTTAACAAGCATTTAATCAATGAAGGCATTTTTTCTTGCCTTTCATTAGAGGCACTTTAGTTTTCTTCTTGTTTATTTATTTATTTTGAGAGAGAGAAATCGAGAAAGCAGGATAGAGGGGCAGAGGGAGAAAGAATCTCAAACATGCCCTGCACTGCCATTGCTGAGCCCGACGCAGGGCTCAACCCCACAAACTGAGATCATGACCTGAGATGAAATGAAGTCAGAAGCTCAACTGACAGAGTCACCCAGGCACCCCTGGAGGCACTTTTCTTAAGGTTTACTGAAAGATGCAGTCATGTAAAAAGAGGAAGAGAAAGGTTTTCAGTGTGAAAAACACGTGCACACATTTTCAGAAAGAAAAGATTAGACTTAACCTGAGATTTAGTCATCCAAACGAAGCCTCTTTCGGTCATCTTCCTGTGATTTTGAGGTTTATTATCAGATAACAGGAAGAGAAGACATCATTCAGTATTCACCAAATTCACCATTAGTTTTTGACATATATTTCCCTTATTTGCAGTTCTGGATCTCACGAATTGTTAATGCGACAGCTTTCATCTGTTGCTGTGGTTTAGCACAGAGCTCTATTTCCTATATAATGGAAATCTATTAATATTATGAAGTTGATGAAAAAAATTGCTGGTGTTGAGGAGAGTTCTGGGTAATGTGTCTATTATCGTTCATTGATAGAATGGAAATGGCACCCAAGTTAACTACAATAACTATTTATTTTCATGTGCCTTGTTGAGAATTAATATCTACTGCTTTAGCTCAAAGCTAGATTCACATTCAGGATTCGTGTTGTTCTTCATATATTTCTAATGCAGTCCCAGGACAAAGAATTGTCTTCGGAAATGTAGTGTGTTAACACTCTTCTTATAGCAACATCTCTTCCCAAATCTCAAACTCATATCATAAAGGAATTGATCAATTAGCATCTTTGATCTCTTGAGATTTGCATTTTAATTGTGCCCAAAGGCTTATTCTTAATTTGCCTGGGATACATTTCCAATGGAAATGTTCAGAAATACATACCCCTTCCTTTTGTGTAATTCACTTTAAATGGCAATGGATATACTGAAAAATATAATTGATATAGTTTTGAAAGTCATTTTTTATATTATTAGCATATATATAATATATACATAATATATAATATATACACAATACATGTTTATAGAATATAAATCATATATAATGATATATACATACAGAATATAGGAAAAATATATTCTATTCATATATTTTCTATATAAAATCTATTTTATTATAAAATATGTTCTAATCATATATTTTATCTATTCATATAAAATATATTGAGGGGTACCTGGGTGGCTCAGTTGGTTAAGTGGCTGACTTCAGCTCAGGTTATGATCTCATGGTTCGTGAGTTTGAGCCCCACAGCTCAGAACCTGGAGCCTGCTTTGGATTCTGTCTCCCTCTCTCTCTCTCTCTGTCCCTCCCCACTCACACTCTGTCTATCTTTCTCAAAAAAAAAAAAATAATAAAAAATTGTTTAAAAATATATTGAAAAAATATTTTATATATAATAATGTATTCATATAGAATATATAGTATGGTATCATGATATATGATGTTATATGATTATATGATATATAATATATAATTCATATGATGTGATAAAATATAATATATAATCATATGTTATATATCATGTCACATATATGATATTACAACAGTGCAATATATATGTATATGTGATACAACTATAATATAACATATATATAATAAATATGTAAATATATGAAGATTTTCTAAAACACTGACCACCATGAAAATATATGAGATACATGATGTTAGAGAATATCAGATCACTGTTGCCTCCACTTGGGCTTCTCAGACAACCCTCCCAGCAAGGAAAAGTGAGCTTTCCCTATCTACTGATTAAATGGTGTTATTATACATTGAAATTACATTACCGTGATGTCAACAAATCATCTATGTATGTTTTTTAAGGTATATTCATTTTTTCAGAGACAGAGACAGAGCACAAGCGGGGGGGAGAGAGAGAGAGGGAGACACAGAATCCAAAGCAGGCTCTAGTCTCTGAGCTGTCAGCACAGAGCCCCTCGCAGAGCTGGAACTCATGGACTGCAAGATCATGACCAGAGCTGAAGTCAGCGCCTAATGGACTGAACCACCCAGGCGCCACTATGTATTTATTTTTAATGCAGGTACTCTGATTTTTTGCTGACTGTGCTCAATGATGCACACATGGAATCACTAAGAATGAAAATGCCATCTAGGAAAATAGACAAGAAACCTGAAGTAAAAACTCAAACTCTACTCCCAGTTTCAGGAATGGCTGATAGGAACTCAATTCACATCATTATTCCATTTGTTGTTTGTTTACTGTTCTAAAGCCATTTCCTAGGCCACACCCCTAAAACATTTCTAGGTTAGTAGGATCAGACCCACAAAGGTAAATTTTTCAAAATGCATCAGGTCCGTTGATGATTGACAAACATCAGGTTTGAAGGACCTCACAGACTCGTCTAAATTATTTTTCTACTGGAATTGTCATCTCTTTTTGACTTATCTCTAAAAAGGGGTTAGAGAGCACCTGGGTGGCTGTCCGTTGAGCATCTGATTCTTGATTTCAGCTCAGGTCATGAGCTCATGGCGAGTGGGTTGCAGACTCCACTTGGGATTCTCTTTCCTCCTCTCTCTGCCCCTCCTCTTCTCATGGTCTATCCCTCTCTCTCAAAAAATAAATGAATAAGCTTAAAAAAATACACTAAAAAATAAAGGGAGTTAGTATTACAATGATTAAACAAGATAGATTCTACATTGGAAAGGGGATAAATGCCTCTCTAATCCTACTTTTCACACTAAAGATTTTTAAGAAGGAATAAAATCTACTATATATGTGCTATCACTTACAGATGATCAGTAGACTCAGATATTTAGACAAGAGGAAGAGAACAGCATTTTTTATTTGCCCTGTTATGTATCTTGAAAAAAATAAAACATTGAAAGTCTTGGACCGTATACCTGAAATCTCAAATTTCTATCCATTCTCTTATTTTTTCGACACCCATCTATTAAGAAGCTATTAAATGACAGATACGGACAGGACTTGTTTTCTTGCACTTTACCACGCATCACCAATATTGCATTTGTTTTTTTTGTTTTGGATTTTTGTTTTTTATTTTGGTGGGGGGGGGTTGCCTGCAGATTGAAGGTTTGTGGAGACTCATTGTCAGCAAGACTGTAGGTGTCGTTTTTCAAATATCTTTTACTCACTTTGTGTCCCTTTGTCACATTTTGGTAATTTTTGCAATATTTCAAACTTTTCCTCATTATTATGTTTGAATGGCCATAATCTCATAATAAACCTTTAATGCATGAGTAATTGCTTCTTATAAAATGAGCAAAGAAAATGTTTTCTTGAGATGGGATCTACTCCTAGTGAAAAAGCCATCAAGATTGTTGAAACGAAAAAAGACCTAAACTATCACATATACTTAGTGGATAAAGCGGCGGGAGGCTTTGGGAGAAATGACTCCAATTTTAAGGAAGTTCTACTGTAGGTAAAATGATATTAAAAAGAATCACATGCTACGCAGAAATTGTTTGTTAAAGGAAGAATCAATTGATGTAGCAAACTTCATGTCGTCTCATTTTAAGAAATTGCCTCAGCCATCCAACCTTCAGCAACCATCACCCTGGTCAGTCAGCAGCCATCAATACTGAGACAAGACCCTCCAAAAAAATTACGACTCACTGAAAGCTCAGATGATGGTTAACATTTTTAGCAGTAAAGCACGTTTTATTCTTAATAGACTACAGCATAATGCAAACATAACTTTCATAGGCACTGGGAAACCAAAAAATTCATTTGACCCACTTTATTGCAGTGGTCTGGAACTGAATGCACAAGGTCTCTGAGGTGTGAATGAAAAGTTTATTCACTTATTTTTTGAGAGAGAGAGAGATAGACCATGAGAAGAGGAGGGGCAGAGAGAGGAGGAAAGAGAATCCCAAGTGGACTCTGGGATGTCCGCTTTGTGTATGATTGCAAAGATAAGAATGATACTAGGGGCGCCTGGGTGGCTCAGTCGGTTGGGCAGTCCGACTTCAGCTCAAGTCACAATCTCACGTCCGTGAGTTCGAGCCCCGCGTCGGGCTCTGGGCTAATGGCTCAGAGCCTGGAGCCTGCTTCCGATTCTGTGTCTCCCTCTCTCTCTGCTCCTTCCCCGTTCATGCTCTGTCTCTCTCTGTCTCAAAAATAAACATTAAAAAAAAAAAAAAAAAAGGAATGATACTGCTGTTGCTTTTCCATTACTTAGAGTTAACTGCCTCTTTTGAGATTCAAAATTTGGCTCAGCTCTTTGGTAGTCTGATCTTTGGTGAGCCTAGAGGTGTAAGTATACTGGTTGCCAGTACATAACTGGCATAAGGGCTCTGGGTCACTATGGTGCAATCTAGAACATCATGCTGCCATTACTGTTACCTCTGTCTCGTCTCCTGAGATCTGTGACTGTCCCATTTTCTTTCCTTTTCTTTCACGACTGTGATATTTGTCAAGATTACTCATCAAGTATTTTGTACAATGTCCCTGCATGTAAGTTTACATGATATTTTTCTCATGATGAAATTGAGGTAATTGATTATGGGGAAAAGTGCCAGAGAGGTGATATGCATGCCTTTTCATCTTCTCCAAGGATACATGATGTCGCTGAGTGATATTACCAGTGATTTAAACTCGATATTTACTTAACATAGTGTCTGCCTGCCTTTTTCACTATAAATTTAGGATTTTTCTTTGTAGTTTATGTATACTTGGGGAAGATAATTTAGGGTATGCAAATATTCCATTTATTCTTTTCGACACCCATCAATATGTTGCCTCTACCTATTATTACTGTGGTGTTTTTGTGGCAAATTTCCATCTTCCCATTCTTTCAACTATTTTATTTTATTTCATTTTTTTATTTTTATTTTTTTATGTTATGTTATTTTATTATTTTACTTTATTTTATTTATTTTGGTGAAAAAATTTAGATTTAGATTTAACCTGCTGGATTCAATTTAGATAAACCCAATTTTGTCGTCAACATCCAAAGTGTCATACTTGGGAGCCAGTGGAACACACGCTTTCTTCTTTCCATCCAGCCTAATCAGGGTGTTGACCTTGGCCATGTCAATGTGGTAAAACTTCTTCAAAGCCTGTTGGACCTGGTGCTTGTTGGCCTTGGCATCCACAATGAGCACAGGTGTGTTGTCTTCTATTTTCTTCACGGCTGACTCCATCTATAGTCAGGGGGAACTTAATGATGGCCTAGTGGTCAAGCTTGTTTCTCCTGGGGGTGCTTTTTAGAGGATATCTGGGCTGCCTTCAGTGCCTTGGATCCTGGAAAGGTACGTGACCTGCAGATCTTCTTTTTTGTGTGACTGTGGACACCTTTCAGTACCACTTTCTTGGCCTTCAAAGCCTTTGCTTTGGCTGTGGCTTTTTGAGGGGGATGAGCTTCCTTCTTCAGCTTCAGCCATCTGTATGAAAGGGCCTTCAAACATATATATATATATATATATATATATATATATATATATATATTTAATTTTTCTTAATGTTTATTTATTTCTGAGAGAGACGCAGAATGCAAACAGGGGAGGGCAGAGAGAGAGAGAGGGAGACACAGAATCCAAAGCAGGTTCCAGGCTCTAAGCTGTCAGCACAGAGCCCGACTCAGGGGCTCGAACCCAGGGACCATGAGATCATGACCTCAGACGAAGTTGGCTCTCAACACACTGAGCCACGCAGGTGCCCGGATATTTTAACTGAAATGATTCTGTAAGGAAGAGTTGTTCTTTCTTCTTTATGTATTTATTTGGTTAGATAGTTGTACGAATATGTACTCGGAATTCTTTTCCTTTGGGTTATCCAACACCCCCTTCATTTATTTTATTGCTCAAATAGCTCTGCTAATGGAACCATTACTGAATTAGTTTCTGTGCACTTTGCTCTTTGGTCTTTGGTCATGCTCTTGTCTTTTCGTTTTGTTTTGTTTTGTTTTGTGTTTGTTTTTTCACCTCTTAAATCTGGCAGCACAGTATATTCCAGGCTCATCTTCTATTTTCCCAGACTCCCCTCTAGAAACAACTACTTCTCCAAGGATCCTTGCCATCTTTTATGGGAGGATGGTATTTGGAAACCTGAATCTGGACCACAGATTCTATTTTTGTGTGTGCACCCATGGTTTTCCCTTGAGAATATGTCACACATATTTTCAATGCTTTTAAATGTCCAAGTCTTTGTAATTATAACTTTTCAAAAGAAGACGGTGCAACAGTTGAAAACGTTTAGATTTGGGAGTCATAATTCTGAGTTTGTGTCTTGAAATACCATTTACTGCCTTTATGACCATGTGAAAATTTTGTAATGTCTTTAATCCTCAGCATCCATCATCTGCGAAGTGACGATAGTACAATGGTAGTAACTTCCTCATGGTTTTTGAAAATAAAACTAAATATCATATATATATGTATATATATATATATATTTATATATAGTGCAAGATGTTATGTTATAATACATATGTTATAATATTGAAGATAGACTAGGTATTCAATTGACATTTGTTTTGTGTCTTTAATATAAATGAAATTTGCAATAATCTATTATATCTATATACCCATGTCTATTAAGCTGTTTCTTTCACCATTGGACATTTACATTCATCATGATATCTCTTTTCAAAAAAAAAAAATAAATCAGAATGCACATTAATTTGTTTCCTTCAGTTAAATAACCTGAAGCATTACTACTTTCTATGACCTATCACTGGGAGGCGTTCTAGAGTGGTCCGGAAAATTTTAATTTCCATGAGCTTTGTCCCTGATCATCAGTGTCATAATAACCTTGCCTCCATTAGTCATTTACATCTCCTCAAGCTCCATATATAATAAAGCTCAATAGCTTGGTAAATCAGAAGTTATTTTATTAGGTATTTATTTAATTACTATGCATCAAGAAAACTTCCTTATATTTTTGCTTACTGTTTATATGCTCACCACTTTACATGTTATTGAGAACCTGACTCCTATAAATAGCTAATTTTTTTAAAAAAAGTATACTAGATGGAAAAACTTCTAATTTAAAACTTATCTTTATTTACTCCTCAATATCAAACATGCCATTACCACACAGGTAAAAAAGAAAAACACTCTGAAATAATTAACACCCTGATTTATTAAATGAGTCAGTATTGTGTACCTACTATGTGATAATCACTATGCCAGAAATCCTGAAACTATCCCAAAAGTCCTTGAATAAGATGCAGTCTTTTCCTCACAGGATTTAACAGTTCAGAAGAGGACTTTTGTGAAAACAAAAGTTCACAATCCACTGTTACAATACAGTGCACAATGATAGAACAATGGAGGAAATAATCTAATTTTCTCAAGGATATTATCAAGGAAAATCTTGGGAAAGATGAGAATTCTTGCTCTTGGCCCTTGAGAATGATTAAAGAGAAGTATAAACAGTTCAGGGAATTTGGACTTCCTACTAAGATAAGAGAACATATGTGACATTAAGGAAAGAATTATGACCAACGTGTGTTTCTGAGATAAGAATAGAAACACACTGAAGGTAAAGTGGCAATGGAAGAAGTCACAAGGCTATTTTAATAGTTAGGATTCGAGAACATAGGGCCTGAACTGAGACAGCAGTGCTGATGATTAATGAAGAAAAGAAAACTTGTTTTAAGGGTATTTGGGAACCAGAGTCAACAATACTTAATCCAATATGAGAGAACAGAACTGAAATTCAGACAGTCACTAATAACACAATGAGTAATGAGCCCAAATGCATTTATAGTATATAGTTGCATTTTCTTCTCTTCAGTACTTGGCTTTTTCACCAGAACAGATTACAATGGCTGATTCAATTAGAAATTTCTATGATTCTGAAAGAACATGGCACCAAAGAAAAGACCATTTTTAGCTCTTTGAAATTCATAAGTTATAAACTATTTGATATCCATCAGCAGAATTCCTCATTGTTCAAAATGACACTTGGAGGCCAATACACAAACCATTAATCTGGTACTTAAAATGCTCCCTACAAATTCTTACCAAATTGTTGTCTTCTTTGGCTTGAATCTTCTAAGCAATCTTTATTCTCTTGCATCTCGTCTGATCTCAGGATATCATATATTGCAAAGCCTCATTATGTTGAGTTGAAATGTATTTCCACACAGCTTCTAAGAAGTCAGGGTAGCATTAAAGATACATTTCTTTGATTTTCAAATGCATTTAGTTCAAGTGTTTTTGTTTTTAATTCTTATAATTGTATTCCTTCAAACCCTATAAGACAAACCTAATCTCTTCTTTTTATGATATTTCTCCAATAACGAATAATGAGGCAATTATAATGGGTGTCCTTTTTTAATTTTTAATTCATCAGGATGATATGCTTTCCCCTACAAAAACACTTAAACAAATTGGAACATTGAAATATGTGATAGTCACACCTACATATATTAATTTAGGATTGTTTGACCACTGTGGATTGAAGTAGAACTTGAAACCTTAATACCTTAATTTTACCATACAGTGTATCTATCTCTGTATAGGCAGGGAAAGAGATTTGTAGACATATTTAGATGTATATATATAGATAAAGATACGGATATAGATTAGATATAGATATAGTTACATATTATTATCAGCATTGCACTGCTAACAGAGGCTTTTTTTATTTTTTAAATTTTATTTTATTTTTTTCAATATATGAAGTTTATTGTCAAATTGCTTCCATACAATACCCAGTGCTCATCCCAAAAGGTGCCCTCCTCAATACCCATCACGCACCCTCCCCTCCCTCCCACCCCCCATCAACCCTCAGTTTGTTCTCAGTTTTTAAGAGTATCTTATGCTTTGGCTCTCTCCCACTCTAACCTCCTTTTTTTTTTTTCCTTCCCCTTCCCCATGGGTTTCTGTTAAGTTTCTCAGGATCCACATAAGAGTGAAACCATATGGTATCTGTCTTTCTCTGTATGGCTTATTTCACTTAGCATCACACTCTCCAGTTCCATCCATGTTGCTACAAAGGGCCATACTTCATTCTTTCTCATTGCCACGTAGTACTCCATTGTGTATATAAACCACAATTTCTTTATCCATTCATCAGTTGATGGACATTTAGGCTCATTCCATAATTTGGCTATTAACAGAGGCTTTTAAGAGCAAAAAAATCAAACACATATCTTCAGACTGGTTATACATCTACAGAAATAAACTATATTCAATCACATGCCATAAAAGTATACTAAATTACTGGCTTAATTTTATTTTATTTTTATTTTTTTAACATTTATTTATTTTTGAGACAGAGAGAGACAGAGCATGAAAGGGGGAGGGACAGAGAGAGAGGGAGACACAGAATCGGAAGCAGGTTCCAGGCTCCGAGCCATCAGTCCAGAGCCCGACGCGGGGCTCGAACTCACGGACCGCGAGATAGTGACCTGAGCTGAAGTCGGACGCTTAACCGACTGAGCCACCCAGGCGCCCCTTAATTTTAAAAAGCATAAATATATTTCCAGAAACAAGATCATCACAAAGTGCAGAAGTAGATGAGGCAAACTTCAGGGTGAACTTTGCTTAAGGTAGTTTACTGATTGTTGGAGGAACTATCTTTGTAGATAACTAAGGTATCATTGGATCTGAGAAGTTAATTTTTGTTGTTCTTTTATATATCAGCCTTAAACTATTAGGAAAATTCACTCTACCAATTTATAACTTTTGTAAGAAATATTTAAATACATCTGGGTTCTTTGTGGTTTCAATGGTATTCTTAAACAGTCCCTCTATCTGCAATTTTATAATATTTCAGAATGCCAATTTCCTTTATCCTATCCCTTCCATTTGATTTAATATGTTCTTGTTTATTGACTTTGGTTCAATGACCATATTTTCAAGTCCCTTTTTTTAGTAAAAAGAATAGAGGAAACTTAATGTCCTCATATTGCTTCTCATGAAATCAATCGATAATTTGGGGAAAGAAAAGCACGATCACTCATTGTATCTTCATTAATTTTCAGATTATTGGTTTTGACTTCCTATTTATGAGATTTTATTAGGCAGAGCATTTATTATTTATTTCTATAAAGCTATAATAACTCAAATTTTAAATAAATATAATTGTGTTGATGAAAGAATTAGGTTGCATACAAGTCTCTTGGAAAGTAATTTAGGATAGTATCAAAATAAATTTTTTCTATGAATTTTCCAAAGTAATTTATTGAGACGAATCCAATTACAAAAATAAAGATTTATACACAAACGTTTTCATTATTATCTCAATTTTTTTGTAAAACATATAAACTTTAAGCATATGACACCGGGAGATGGATATTTAGTAGGGCCAACATTGAGTTAAATTTTAGTCTGTGATTATGGGATATCCAGAAAACTGCTTGCCATTGCCTAAAATCTTCCTTCCTAGGTAATAGTTTTACAATTGGAAGTTTGATTTTTTAAGGTTTATTTATTTATTTTTGAGAGAGAGAGTGAACAGGGGAGGGGCAGAGAGAGAGTGAGAGAGGGAGAATCCCAGGCACTGACAGTGTAGAGCCCAGTGCAGGGTCCCAGCTCAGGAACCGCGAGATCATGACCTGAGCCAAAATCAAGAGTCTGTCACTTATCCAATTGAGCCACTCAGGCATCCTTATTGGAAGTTTGTTTATAACAGCAACAGTGATTACTTATATTTTGGAAAATGAATAGCTATTATGTTAAAATATATGACAATGGGATTATTCTGGAAAGAAATATGGGCCCTATAGAAGCAGTAAAACAAAATTTGCTTTAACACATTATATTACAAATTTACCTAAATTTGACTATTCAGAAAGAAGAAAAAAAAACTCCGTAAGTTAATAGGTTTTAGCAGGAAAAATTTACTGGCATGAGCTAAATATCATTCCATTTGATAAACATTCTCATAAACTCAAAACCATTGTTAGCTACATACTGCGAAAGTGCCGTTAACCAAAGTTATGCTTGCTTTCTTAGCAATTGTGGTTTTAACAATGATACCGGACAGTTTCTGATCCATGTCTGAGTAAGCAGAACAATAAACACTATATGCAATGAGGAACACATATAATACCAACAGTCATTTTGTTTAAAAAAAAAACTATCAGCATTTTCAAGTGGCTGTACTCTTTTGTGGAAGTTTCCTAAGGGCTGATTTTAAGTGAATCCAATGTACTCTGATATGACAGAATCCCTTTGCACTGCCATTTTGGTACTTCTTTTAAACAATTGGGAGAAATGGAATTGCCATAAAAAAGAAGTCTGTGGAATTATTATTATTTTTGTCATTTTAACGTTTATTTACTTTTGAGAGAGAGAGAGACAGAGGCATAAGCGGGGGAGGGGCAGAGAGAGGGAGACCCAGAATCTGAAACAGGCTCCAGGCTCTGAGCTGTCAGCACAGAGCCTGATGCAGGGCTCAAACTCACAGACTGTGAGATCATGACCTGAGCTAAAGTCGGACACCTAACCGACTGAGCCACCCAGGAGCCCCACCTGTGGAATTATATTTTAAGGTAAATATGCAAATTGTAATGGTTCTAGGCAAAAATGGCGTACAAAATGCGTATAGGAACTTCTATTAGTTTATGTAAAATGGGAGAAGGCCTGTGTAAGTATATGGATATATGTATACTTGATTTTTTTTTTTAATTAGGGAGAAAGAGAGAGAGAGAAGAGAGGAGGAGAGGGCCTGAGGGAGAGAGAGAATCCTAAGCAGGCTCCACACTCAGCATGGAGGCCCAACACAGGGTTGACTCCCAGGAGCTATGGTGAAATCAAGAGTGGGACTTTCAATGGACTAAGCCACCCTGGCGCCATGTATGCTTGTGTGCTTGGATTCTATGTCTCAAATGTTCATCTTGTCTGAGCTTGGGTGAGCTTTCAACTCCATTGGTCCTTTGTTGTCTCATCTGTAAAACAGGGCAGCTCCTCTAGAGTCATAAAGAATAAGGAAGTCTCCGGCATTTTTTGCAATGGATTTTACTGAGTTAGTAGAGATTCAAAATAATAATTTGGGAGGGGCGCCTGGGTGGCTCAGTCGGTTAAGTGTCCAACTTTGGCTCAGGTCATGATCTCATGGTTGGTGAGTTAGAGCCCCGCGTCTGGCTCTGCTCTGACAGCTGGGAGCCTGGACCCTGCTTTGGATTCTGTGTCTCTGTGTCTCTCTGCCCTTCCCTGCTCATGCTCTCTCTTTCTCTCTCAATAATAAATTTTAAAAATACATTAAAAATTAAAAAAAATAATTTGGGAATGTAAGGGATCCAAATTAAATAATGACATAAACTTATTTTAAACTGGAGACACTTAGGATTCAATAGATGCACAAAGAGGCTTTTGCAGAACTTCCTTTATCTGATTAAAGGCAGGAATTTTGAGAGTGAGGCTGCCTATAACTGCTCTCTCCCCAGGGGGGGTTTGTCTGACAAGAAAGAAGACTGAGGAGACCACTTACCCCTTGGTAAACAATATCACAAAATTTATCTCTCATTTTTTCCCTCAAAAGCCATTTTATTCTTCCCATAGAAGCGTCCTCTGCTAAATTAAGTATATAAACCCCACCTCTAATTACTGAGCAAGCCACTTTTTTTGTGTGTGCATCTTATATACATACGAGGAAACTGTCTATTCACCTGATAGTCTGTCGCCTGTCAGTTTAGTTCACAGGTCCTCAAACAGTAAACCTAAGAGGACAGAGGAAATGTCTTCCTTACCAGACAGAATGTATTGCATGTGTATATGTCCATATGTGCATAATACATAATACATATATAACATATGTCTTTGTGTTTCCAAAAGCCAATAATGAATATATACTTTGAAAACACCATTTTGTTTCCTCCAACAAGTCTCACAGGTATTAAACAATGCACCTGCCTATAGAATCAATAAACATTCCTTAAATGTCACTTCTTAAAAATTCATAGTCAGAGAGCAAATATTTTTCTCACAATAATTCTTTTCATTGCTTCGTTGGCCTCTGTGTTTCTCACACTGTATGTCAGGAAATTTAGGATTGGCAGCAAAAGGGTGTAACACATGGACAGGATTTTGGCTCTATCTGGTGGGTAGCTGGAACTGCTTCCCAGATAAGTAAATATCACTGTTCCGTAGAAGAGAGTCACTACTGTTAGGTGAGATATGCACGTGGAGAACGCTTTATATCTGCTCCTTGTGGAGGGTGACTTCAGGACAGTGAGCAGGATTCCCGCATAGGAACCAACCACCATCAGGAAGGTGGTCACCGATGTCATTCCAGAGAGGACGGTAAGTAAAATCTTGTTGTGCTGGGTGTCCGAACAGGACAGTTGAAAGAGCAGTGGGATATCACAGAAGTAATGGTTGATGATGTTGGGCCCACAGAAAGACAGGCTGAGCAAGCCTCTCAGGTGGGTGAGTGAAATGGCAGAACCTAGCAGGTAGCAAGCTGCCAGCAAGTGGATGCAAAACGTGGGGGTCATGAGGCCTTTGTAGTGAAGCGGGCGGCAAATGGCGACATAGCGGTCATAGGCCATGGCCGCCAGCAGGAAACATTCAGTGGTCAGGATCATGCTGACAAAGGAATACTGAAGGAGGCAACCGTGATAGGAGATGACTTTCTGTCCTGCTAGGTAATTCACCAACATTTTAGGAATAAAGACTGACGAATAGCAGAAATCCAAGAAAGCCAGCTGGCAAAGGAAAAAGTACTTGGGGGAATGGAGCTGGGCACTAGCCCAGATTATTGCTATAATCCAAACATTGCCCACCACGGTGACAAAATAAATGGAGAGAAACAGCACAAAAAGGACAGTATTCAGTTCAGGGTTATCGGTCAGCCCAAGGAGGATGAATTCAGTTACCACACTGACATTTCTGTTGGCCATCTGTGTGTCTCCCCAGTGGGGGCCCTGGAGGGAACAAGAGGGCAATGACAACAACCCGAATATATGCATTCAATCTACTAGCATCTTTAGAAAACTGAATGGTCTTAGTTAACAATCACAGTCCACAGGAAATTCAGTTCTCACAACTGTGAAAAGTCAGCCTGATAAGAGACTTGGGTTGAATCAAAGTCCCATCAGGGGCTTTGATGTAAACTGGCATGATGCCTCATAAGAACCCTGGAGAAATTAGCCCCCTTGGAAAGCTTCACGGGAATGTTGGTTTAACAGAAAGTTTAAGACATGGACCCTGGATAACAATATATTCCATATTCTAGAACATAAGGCAAGGACCCCATATTGTAAGAAAAACATCCCTTAGAAAACAAAACAAAACAAAACAAAACACCCCTCAATATTAACAGATCAATTTCTGAGACATCTAACAAAATTATTGTCTATGATGTCTTTTTAATTTAGACAAGTAATACATGACACATGTTTCACAATAATATGCATATACTATATATATATATATATATATATATATATATATGATGATTAAATTTATAGACGGTCCATAAAAATGGAAAATGAGAAATTAGGGATGTCTAGCATAGAGAATAAAAAAAATCAAACATTTTCTATCATAACATTATTTTTTGTTAAAACTCCCTTGTTGCAGGAAGTCATTCTTTGCTGTTCCAACAAATAACTTACCATTCTATTTTCTGATTTCCTAGAGCATTTATTATCCAATGGCTTGGATTAGTCCATATCATATTTTTTTCATAAGATTGAATCAAGAAACTTTTCAATATGTTTTGATCCCTGCAGTCAACAGATTACAAGTCTAATTTCAAGGACCGTGAACATGTTTTTGGTACATTAGGTCATAGGTTTTTATTGAGAAAAAGATTATTAAATTAATTTTATCTTGGGCTTCATCATATACACCAGAATACATGAAAAATAAGATTATAATAGCAGATATATTAGGGACATATTTGATTAAATCTTTTTAAAGGAAAGTTTTCTTTACTGCAGAATTTATAGGAATATATAGTCCACTATTATATTTGGGGAGTTTGGGGAGAAGTAAATATAAAGCATGCTTCATGTTAATTTGACAGCTGAATTTATTTTATTTTATTATTTTTTTTTTATAAAATTTTTTTTTAACGTTTATTTATTTTTGAGACAGAGAGAGACAGAGCATGAACAGGGGAGGGGCAGAGAGAGAGGGAGACACAGAATCTGAAATGGGCTCCAGGCTCTGAGCTGTCAGCACAGAGCCCGACGCGGGGCTCAAACCCACGGACCGTGAGATCATGACCTGAGCTGAAGTCGGACGCTTAACCGACTGAGCCACCCAGGCACCCCAGCTGAATTTATTTTCACTGAACAGTAATGGATATGGTATTCCACAATCCAGGCTTTGAGAATATTTCCCTGATGTTGAATAAAAAGTGAGAAGGACATAGGTTTGGATCTCTACCCTTTTCCCAGTGTGACGTAAAGTTATTTAGTAACAATTCAAATGTTGCAAACCTTGGGACAAGATTGCTTTGATCATGTCTACTTTACTGAAATGCCAGACGTGGAAAGGAACGACTAGTTCTTTTTTGCCACAAAACCTGTGATTTCACTTCTCAGCCTTAGTTTCTAGCTTTACTACTGGTTTCTGTGAACCTTCCTCAGGAGGTAGTTGAAATAACTAAGAAAATATGTTAAAACTGGCACACTCCCTAAATGTTTGCTGTAGCGTCAAAGTGAAACAAATAGCTAAAACAGAAACTGGACTGTTGACACACTGGACAAATGGCTTTTGAAGAAAGTAATTTTTTGGATCTTTGCTTTTTTTTTTTTTTTTTCCAATGTTTTTTATTTATTTTTGGGACAGAGAGACACAGAGCATGAACGGGGGAGGGGCAGAGAGAGAGGGAGACACAGAATTGGAAACAGGCTCCAGGCTCCGAGCTGTCAGCACAGAGCCCGACGCAGGGCTCGAACTCACAGACGCGAGATCGTGACCTGGCTGAAGTCGGCCGCTTAACCGACTGCGCCACCCAGGCGCCCCTGATCTTTGCTTTTTTTGTTGTTTGTTTCATTTTGTTTAAATAGCTTTCCTTTCATTGACTTTGTTTCTAAGCAAACCAATTTGTTAATATGATGATGAGTTTCTTCTTATCTCACTGATTTCATGTTTGTTTCTTTGATTTTCATTTAATTAGCAGTAATTTTCATCTGGACTGCCTTTCACACCACTTTTCTAATGCTATAAAGCACTGAATCTAAAAATTGGCTCTGGTTAAAGGGCCAAAAGTCACCACTCTCTTCCTCAGATCTAACACAATTCAACAGCTTGTAATAATCAAACTTAAATTTTAAAGAATGTCTTTAAATTCCCTTTTGTAATTCACATAGCTACACAGCTACCTGAGGAAATAGGGAATTAACCCACTAATTACTTACGAGAGCCATTTGATGTGGCCATGGTCTAATTTTATCTCCCTTATCTCAATAATTGGAAGGGATTTGAAGCATGTGATTTTTCTTTGTCTTGCATTCATAGCATGTGTCAAGAGTTGCTGTTTTTGAAAACTAGAGAGGCATTTATAATTCCTTTGTTAAAACACAGAAACGTAACACCTACCTGGTGTTGAGAGGAAGCTTAGCCCTTTCTTTTAGTTTCCTGACTTGCATTTATATTTGGCTCAGGGTCTTTGGAGAATGGAATCCCCAATGATTCTGTGATACTACGTTTCATTAAAAGAGCAAAGAGAGACCAGGGGAAGCCAAGGTCCCAGCACTATCTTTCCAAATTGCAGCAATTCATGTATTTGCCCTTTTTCAGTTTTAGAGAAAGTCATCACATAAATTTGTGTCTTACCTATATGAGCCTCATTATTAAAAATGAACTCCATTGGTGTTTGTTATTATAATTTGCATAATATAGTTATGAATATTTTATGTATATAGTTTTTTAAAGAGTGCTAAATTCAATTTGTTGATGACCATATGCTTCTATATACATACATTATATTTGGTAGCAGTTATGGAAAATATCCTATATTTCAATGTAAGGTAACTCAAAAGAAGCGTAAGCAATCAGCAATCACTAGATGGAATTCAGGGGTGTGCGTGTGTGTGTGTGTGTGTGTGTGTGTGCATACACCAGATTGCACTTTAGTGTAGGAGGGAATTTATCTCAAGTTTAACATTTTTGTCACTGTACTGGTTGAACATAAATGTAATTTCTAGAAATGCTAGGCAGGCTGCTATTTGGAGGATAGAATGAAAAATATAAAAGGTAGTAAATCACAGTGAAATGGTAGGCATTTACATATGATAAAAAAGGGAAAGGGGGCAAATAAGAATGAATAAGTCATTGATACAGGTCAAATGCATTCAAACAGCTATATAAGAACAAGGTGGTGAAAATTTGCAGCAATTTTAAAATGAGACCAACAGACTACATAGTTAAAACAGACTAACACACAGGGAATATTATAATTAATTTTACTAACAAGTGTATTTCTTTTTCTCTGGCAACTAAATATTAAGTAGGACCCTCGTTGGAATGCTTTTTATGTATTAAATCCCAATATGTTCCAGCCACTTCGCAACTATTATCTCTAATCATTGTGTAATTTTATTTAATTGAATATTCTGATCCATATGATTTACATTATACGTGGCCCAGCATATTTAAAGGAATTGTCTAAGTTTACACTTTAGGAAATGGTTGAACAGTACCTTAATACAGTGATTGCCCGAAGTAAAACTTTGTGCTGCGTTTAGTATTTATTCTAGACAGACTTTCAATATTGACAGACTAAGGAGTGAACATAAAAATGATGGAATTGGAAACCATATTGCATTAAGAATAGTGGAAAATATAGGAAATTTCCAGTGCGAGAAAAATTAGACTCAGGACAGTATTCTAGCAAAAACTGAACATCTGAGCCACCTAAGAATAAAGAGTGAGAATTTTAAGACTTCATAAGATGTATTGAAGACTTGTTGATATTGGCTCTACAAAGAAAGGTCTTGCTCAAACTGAAAAATAAAAAGGTTATATTTAATTTGTAAAATTGAATAAGCTAGTTTATAGGAGAACGATGATAGCCATTAGACCATTTTAATAGGGTATTCTATATCAGATTAGGGTTTCGTTGGGATGACAATATGAGCCGTAGGTATCCTTAATTCTGGGAGTTGTAATTTGTTCACAGGCCACATTTGACCAAAGACAAATGAAAATTGTCATCAAAGCTGGGATCAATTATTGTGTTCAAAGCACAAGACAAATCTCAGATCTTGGAAACCATAAATTCATCACACTGGCTTATGGGTCTCTTAACAAATAAGAAACCCGACCATGGTGCAACTGTACCCATGACTGATCCAAATAGTGTCAGTAACTTATTTCCTTGATGAGTTAGGCCAATTTCCAAGCTGCACACTCCAAACCTACACACTTGAAATTAAATAATAATAATAATAATAATAATACGTATTTAGTAGAGATTCTCTGTGAACTGAGAGGAAAGTTATGTTTGATAGACATCTGCTAAGTTCTGATTTCTCCAAGTGTTGATGTTGAGCAATAACCAGTTTTATAGATGGGGTAAAGGGACTGGAACTGAAAGTGCCCATTCTCAAATTTGTCCTGATATTTTACAGGAAAATTGATGGCATAGCATCAGATATTTCACTCATGAAGTCCTCATTTATTTCTTATTGACTAACTATATCAACCATTTAAGGACATTTGGAATCTGTTTAACTGAGTTGCATTTATTGATACACACATATATAGAGATCACTCAGGTATATATAGACAGTATATTACTCATTATGTAAGGTATATTACCCATTATCTAGAATATATTACTCGTTTTCCAATCTTCGTTCAACAAATCTGCCACACACCCTTCATTTGCTTCACAATTTAGAAAATGGACTTCCCCCCCCTTATTTTAGTATCCAGTGACTTTATAGTATAATATAGTTACTATATATAATACAGTAACCTCTTGTTGAAGGTCAATATTAAACATAAACAAATATCCTAGTTTTTTTTCTATAGAATGACTCCTCTCCCACACATACCCACATAATATACTGTTATCTGCATTCTGGCCAGCCCCTTATTTTATGAGGAGAGTATTGTAACAGATTAGTTTTGTCTTTCTGAGTTTTAAATATCTCGCCTGTATATCGTTCCTTGGGTTTGATACTCTAGTGTATAAGATATTGAATGCTTTTGAAAAAATTGTGAAGCATGATATAAAATCAGATTTACCTATCATTATTATTTGTTTTTATTTTTTCTGAAAACTAAAACTTGTCCTTCATTTATATGAATGCCTCTTACGTATAAATGTCACATATATGTCGCATTACGGGCCCCAATTTCAAATAATATATTCAATGATTTTGGAAAATCATAAAGGGCTCTACCAATGTTATATGATGTTCTTATTTTGTTGGTGGTGGTGCTATTATTTCATTCTGAAAAGCAACCTTTCCTCTGAATTTCTTTGCATGGATGTCTAATACAATGAGGATGTCAATTTGCTATCTTTCTTTTTTATACATTTCAATCTGATAACTTCACAAACATTGGAGCCATTCACTCATGAGTTTTGCTGTTATTGAGAGGAAAAAAATAAAAGCTTAATCTAGTTTTCCATGTAAAACGATGAATTCATACCTACAGAGGATTCAACTGTCTTCATTTGCTGATTAGACTAGATGCCTCTTGTTATTTAAGTATTTAAAAGAATTAAAGTTATTTGTAAATGAAGATATTTTCTAGAATACTGTTTTGTTTCCAGATAGAAGATTTTATAGCATTTTAGGGGAAGAGGTCACTATGGAACAATCAGTATCTATGGGCCTGATTTCATCATTATGCACTTATACATATAATTTGAATCAAAGGGAAAACAATTGGCTTCACGTATTTTCTCTACCTGGAATACACAGCACAGGTGTTCCCCTGCATATAATACCTTCAGGGAATTTCTTGTTTAATATCTAAAGAAGATTTTGGAAAATCCTTAATGGAAAAAGGGAAATGAGTCTGATTTTTTAATGACTCCCTAGTTACCTTGGAAACCTTCTTTCCAAACAGGAAGTAAAACCTTTCAGAGTAAGTTTTCTGTGAGTATTAGTGACCCTTCCACAATGAGCAGTAGTAAAACAGTGGCATTTTTTCCTGTTCAGATTCATACATAGTAATGGAAACCAAGGCTGGGGATAGGGAAATAGTTCATAGTGACGACTACAAGTGAAATTGCACAGGCAATCTAGAACTCAAGTTCTCTCTCTCTCTTTTTTTAATGTTTATTTATTTTGAGAGAGAGAGAGAGAAAAAAAAAGAGAGGGCAAGTGGGAAGGGGCAGAAAGAGAATCCCAAGCAGGCACTGCACTGTCAGCAAGGAGCCCGACTGGGGGGTCGATCTCACAAACCTGTGAGATCATGACCTGAGCCAAAATTGAGTCAGGTGCTTAACTGACTGAGCCACAGTTCTCCCCAAGTTTTCTTTCTTACTATATTTGAGTATCTACATTTGTTTTGAAAAATGTCTGGCTATAAATAATCCAGGCTAATTTTAGAAAATGCACATGCCAGGGGGCTCCTGGGTGGCTCAGTCGGTTAAGCATCCAACTTCGGGCTCAGGTCATGATCTCACAGTCCGTGAGTTCAAATCCCCCATCAGGCTCTGTGAGACAGCTCTGAGCCTGGAGCTTGCTTCAGATTCTGTGTCTCCCTCTCTCTCTGCCCTTTCCTTGCTCATGCTCTGTCTCTCTTTCTCTCTGTGTCACTCAAAAATAAATAAACATTAAAAAAAAAAGAGAGAAAAGAAAATGCACATGCCAGGTTTGTGGATAATTCAAGTACCAATACTTTTTGCTTTGAAAGTTATTACTTATTTCTGTGCTTAATAGAAAGATGGAGTTAAGATATATTTTTGACTTATTAATCTTATGTTTGTATTTATCTATTTGTGTGTGTTTATGTGTCTGTATATCTATTTGTATGTACTCACTTCTACCCATATGCAGGAATGAAAGTGTCTTCAATTGTCCACTAATAAAAAGCCTAGATCTTACTGTGGTTTTTAGGTTTGTTTACACAATAGCCAGACATATCTCTTATAACATGTTACATTCTTCTAGTCGTTTTTCTTCTGCTATAAATCATAGGTTCCCATTAAATAAAGTCTAGGATTCCTGTGGGCTCAAAACTTTAACAAATTCGTATAAACATTCTTATCCAGAGTGCCTCTTTGTATGCTATTTTGGGATGCAGAGGGTGTGAAATTAACAAGGGAAGTATTTCATTTCTATAGCCTTTTTCACGGCATCCTTTACTTCCTTATTCCTCAGGCTGTAAATCATTGGGTTTAACATAGGAATCACCAAGGTATAAAGCACAGACACCACCTTCTCTTGTTCTAAGGAATATTGGGAACTTGGTTGAATGTAACTAAAGCTTATAGAGCCATAGAATAAAGTCACGGCCGTTAGGTGCGAAGCACAGGTAGAGAAGGCTTTTTGTCTTCCTGCTGCTGAGCGGATCCTCAGGATGGCGGCAACAATGAAGATGTAGGAGATCATCACAGTCAAGAATGTGACGATGGCAATAATTCCAGAAAAGATTAAAAGCAGCAGTTCATTCATGGACGTGTCAGAACACGACAGCTTCAACAGTGGGGGAAGGTCACAGAAGAAGTGACTGATGATGTTTGGCCCACAGAAAGACAATTTCACCAAGCCAATTGTGTGTGTCAACGAATTGATTAAGCCTCCTACACATGACCCAATGACCAGGACAACGCAAACTATTTTAGTCATCACCACTGTATAAAGTAAAGGGTTCACGATGGCCACGTAGCGGTCATAAGCCATTGCCGCCAGCAAGAAACCCTCAGTGGTAAGGAGTGACACAAAGAAAAAATATTGCACGATGCATGCAGAGAATGAGATTGTCTCCCGTTCAACAAAGAAGTTGAGCAGCATTTTCGGTGCAAAGACTGACGAATAACAGGCATCAACAAATGACAGGCAGCTAAGGAAATGATACATGGGTGTGTGGAGTTTGGGAGTTATTTGGATTAGAAAGAGCATTCCTAGATTCCCCACCAAAGATATGGTGTAGATCAGAAAGAACGGCGTAAAGAGGACCACTTTCAGTTCAGGACGGTCTGTCAGTCCCAAAAGGATAAACTCTGTAACCAATGTCAAATTAACATCAGCCATGTGTGTGTTTCTTGGCACCTGTTAATGATAAGACTGGAATAAATTGAGAATAATCATGCCACACCATCAAGCCTATTTGGAAGCCCTATCTGGCAACTTGAGCTGTTGATTTTTCTTTTCTGGTTGTTTTAACTAGAAGGTCTCTAATCTCTTCAAGGACTGTTTATTAGTTTATTTTTTAAGGAAATTGCATGAGCGAGAAAAGAAAACATTAGGGTCTTAGTTTCAGGACGCGTTCAAGTGTTTATGTTTTTATGTGAAGAAAAGAAAAAAAACTAAAGCGAATTTTATTCTAAAATATGCAAAGCAAAGTCCAGTTAATAAAGCGTAATAAATAAGGTTAGAACTTTAATCTGTGGTCTCATTGAAGTTCTTTTAACCTTCTCACTTTGGGGGGCTCCTGAGTGGCTCAGTTGATTAAGCAACCAATTCTCAGTTTCACCTCGGGTCATGATCTCATGGTTTCATGAGTCTGAGCCCCAGGTCGGGCTCCATGCTGACAGTGTAGAGCCTGCTTGGGATTCTTTGTCTCCCTCTCTCTCTCTGCCCCTCCCTGACTTGCGCTGTCTCTCTCAAAATAAATAAATAGAGCTTTAAAAAATTAAAAAAATAAATAAACTTCTCGCTTTGGGTTTAATGGTAGCTAATGCCAAATACAACAAGATATAAGAATTAACTGTACTTGGGGCACCTGGGTGGCTCAGTCGGTTGGGCATCCGACTTCAGCTCAGGTCATGATCTCACAGTCTGTGAGTTCGAGCCCTGCGTCGGGCTCTGGGCCGATGGCTCAGAGCCTGGAGCCTGTTTCAGATTCTGTGTCTCCCTCTCTCTCGGCCCCTCCCCTGTTCATGCTCTGTCTCTCTCTGTCCCAAAAATAAATAAACGTTAAAAAAAATAAAAAAAAAAAGAATTAACTGTACTATACCATCTGAACTAAGAAATCCACTAAACCTTCACATTTAGTTCATGCTCCACATTTTTTGTATGCTGGATGTGATGAATGATAAAGCCCTAACATCCAAAAAACTTGTGGTCATCCTTGTAAAATAGCCAAAGGTATTGGCTTCTTAGAAAAATGTCCACTGGAAACGAGAGATAGATACTCTGAGCTGGAATGCAAAACCTGATGAACAGTAATGTATAATCAACTTATACTTAGCTTTTGATATCAAATAGAAATATCTTACAGGGCACATGGGTGGTTCAGTCAGTTGAGCATCTGACTCTTGGTTTTGGCTCAGATCATGATCTCATGTTTCGTGAGTCCGAGCCCCACATCAGACTCTATCCTGACAGCGTGGAGCCTGCTTGGGATTCTCTCTTTCCGTCTCTCTCTGCCCCTCTCCCCTCTCACCTGTCTCCATCTCTCTCAAAAATAAATAAACTTTATAAAAATAAAAAAAAAGAAATACCTTACTCAAAAGATTCAAGAAACACAATTTTTATACCTTTTTGAGAAAGAGCTAAGTAAACCTATAAAGTAAAGCAAAACTATAAAACATACAGATACTTTTTTACAGTATTTTTTGGATGTGGCAGCATGTTTCCTGAGGTATGCAAAGTCTTTTCCACTTAAAGGACAGTTGTTGATTATTACTATATTTTGTTTGAAAAAATATAGCTATCTTTCTACATCTATATAGAATATAAAAGTAAATATTTTAAACAGTTCACAATAATACAGTTTTACTTCTATAGGATAAAGGGAGACACTCTTGACGGCTTCATCATCCTTTCACTGAGAGACTATTTCTTGGGTACAGGATGTCAAACTCAGAAAAAAAAACATTGCAAAATTACTGAAATAGTAGGAAATGAGGCAACTGTGTTAGATGTGGAATATCTGCAATGATAGGTGAGTAATCCCTATGTTTATACGTGGCTATGACAGATTGCAATTCATCCTTTAGAGAAGAGTATTTCACACTGTAAAATGCTGGTTTTGGGAGGCACCTGGGTGGCTCAGTTGGTTGAGCTACTGACTTCAGCGGAGGTCATTACCTCCAGGTTTTGCATTCGAGCCCTTCATCAGGCTTTGGATCCTATGTTCCTCTCCCTCTGCTGCTCCCCCATTGGTGCTCACTCTCTCAAAAATAAACACACATTGAAAACATTGTTTTTCATTGTTTCAGTAGATGTTGCCTAGTGATTTTTATGTTAACGTGGAAAAAGAGAATGAAGTGTGGGATAAGGGGTGTGAATAAATGGCCAAATTATAAATTTCTCCCACATTGTGTTTATAAGATTCAAATTGGAGCATCATTTTTGTGCCTTCATCTTGTTGTTTGTAATTTTAACTGATTTGCAAAATTTATGTATATGAGATAATCAAATAAGTGAGTTTAACGTACTAGTGTAAGAAAAAAAAGGAGCACCTGGGTGGCTCAGGCAGTTAAGTGTTTGATTTTGGCTCAGGTCATGATCTCACTGTTCCTGAGTTCAAGCCCCACATGGGGCTCTGTGCTGACAGCTCAGAACCTGGAGCCTGCTTCGGATTCTGTGTCTCCTCCTCTCTCTGCCTCTCCCCTGCTTAGGCTCTGTCTCTCACTCTCTCTCTCAAAAATAAATAAAACACTTTTAAAGAAAAACTATTCAACACTTTAACTTATTTAGGAATCTTATAATCACTCATTCTAATGGATTGGTTCTCTATATTTCCCTCAAAGCAACCCATCAATCACACAAAATGTTTCATTTGTCTTATACTTACAATAATACAAAAATTTGGTAAATGGTAGTAGTTAGAGGTAGCAGGATTGAAATTCAAACTTATCCTTTAATATATGAGAACCATACACAGAGGCTCCATGATGTGAGAGCAAGCGCGAGATGGTCAGAAAACCATCCTGTCCGAAGACAGGCTTAGATGCAAATTCAGTTATATGTTTACTTCACTTCAAATGGGAATAGAGTCTCTGGAGTTAATCGTCTGATCAAAAGGATTTAAGAAATACATGATTAAAAGTTCCTCTTAAGGGAGTGAGGAAACTCTCAAGAACTTAATGGCTCCCTGAAGACATTTAATTACCTGAATGTTACAGCGAATAAAAGGAAATATGGGACAGGTATTAAAAAAAAAAAAAAAGAATATATAAACTCTGAAAAACAATGCCATAGAATAGATAGTGATGCCTGCTCGGTACTTTACCAAGAGAAGCTTTTCAGAAGAATACATTAGTTGGGCCTACCGTGAGCACATACGCGCACGCGCACACACACATCCCTCCCCCCCCCAAAAGTGAAACTAAAACACAACATTGATGGGTTTTAAGGTAGAAGAATAACATGTGGTTTAAGCAAAAAATGTATTCCTTTGTTTTCTTGGATTTTATGGATAACATCAAAGGAAATTGAAATTACAACTTCACAGGATTCCACGAAATGAACCCAACCACCTAAAGCTTGAATGATTGTTCCTCCATTCTATCATGTGTCTACTGATAGAAACTTTTGGCATTTGGCCTCCATCTTTAAATGAATAATGAAGATTTCTGGTGGTAATATTTCGCGCTATTTCCGCACAGTGTGGAATTGTAAACTTGATTTATTGAACCGCAAATTGTTTATTTATAATCCTGTAAATAAGAATTGTCCTTTGTTGTTGATTCTAAAAGCAATTTAACTTTTCTTTCCTAAATGTACATTTCCTAAATTCCTTCATTAAAGGCTAATGGAGCCGTTGGTACAAGTGGGGATTAGTGATATTCTAAATTTGATTTAGGCCAGAAGAGGACTCATTATTTCAGAAAGCTTAGAACATTCTAAGTACCTGGTGCATTCCGGTTTTTTCCAAGTATATAATATACTGCCAGTCCATATATGAAGAATTATATAACAAATATATATCAGACCTATAAGGAGATTTTTTAAGGTAAGTTTATTTATTTATTTTGAGAGAGAGAAAGAGACAGAATGTGCACACAAATGGGGGAGGGGAGAGACAGTGATAATCTCAAGCACACAGCCCAATGCAGGTCTCAATCCTAGGACGACTGGTGAGATCATGACCTGAGCTGAAATCAAGAGCAGGAGGCTTAACCAACTGATCCACCTAGAAGTATGAAGAGATTAAGCTTCTCAGACTAATATCATCTTTTCTCCTAGCAAATGGTAGATTAAGGACAAAAAGTATGTGGGAAAAAAAAAAAAAACTTGATAGATTTCTGTATTTACAGGTGACAAGGGAGAGAATAAAACTGAATAAGTATTTTTCAGAGGGTTGTTTAAAATGGAGCTGGGAGGACATTGAGGAGGTGGGACTAGAAGCCAACGCATGCGTTCTGTGTTAAAATGGACACAAATGGCCTTTCTGCCTGACATGAGCCCTACCACCAATCAAATACAGGTTAGCGTAACTGTAGCTACAGCAGCACCGATCACATGTCCTTTAAATTAGTTATGTAAATTCCCTCTCTCCTTTTTAAAAACTCTGACTCCCTCTGTTTCCCCTCAGCGCGCTTGTGATTTGGGTTGAATCTGTCTCTCTTGCACTGCAATCCCTAAATCCCCAAATAAACACACGTACTGTATGTTGCAAATTCTAGTTTGTCTTTTGTTCGTTGACACAGGCACTCAGTTGGGGGAAAAACCCTGCATTTAGAAAGTCGCTATCAGGGGCGCCTGGGTGGCTCAGTCAGTTGAGCGTCCGACTTCAGCTCAGGTCACGATCTCACGGTCCGTGAGTTCCAGCCCCGCGTCGGGCTCTGGGCTGATGGCTCAGAGCCTGGAGCCTGCTTCTGATTCTGTGTCTCCCTCTCTCTCTGACCCCCCCCCCCCCGTTCATGCTCTGTCTCTCTCTGTCTCAAAAATAAATAAACGTTAAAAAAAATTAAAAAAAAAAAAGTCGCTATCAGGTCCTCTATCTTCTGTAGACCTACAAACCTCTTGAGATTATATGCGATACTATTTTTTTTTTTTTTTTTAGTAATCTCTACACCCAATATGGGTCCTAACTCAGGACCCCAAGGTCAAGACTCAAATGTTGTACTGCGGAGTCAGGCAGTCACCCCGGGCAATGCTATCTTTAAAAGCACCTATTTCTCGGAGTGCCTGAGTGGCTCACTCAGTTAGGGGTCTTACTATGACTCAGGTCATGATCTTGTGGTTCGTGGGTTCCAGTCCTGCATCAGACTCTGTGTTGACAGCTCAGAGCCTGGAGCCTGCTTCAGATTCTGTGTCTTTCTCTGTCCTTCCTCTGCCCATGCTATCTCTCAAAATAAACAGGTAAACATTTAAATAAATAAATAAATGCATAAATACATAAATGCACCTATTTCTTAGAAATGGCCTCATACCGATTATCAGATCCTTAAATGAATAGCCAAGCTAAGAGCTAATGGATTAACAATAAAAACTGACATTTTTAAAAATATTGACTTAAATGCTTTTATTTATTTAAATGTATTGACATTTTAAAAGTATTGACATCTAACCCATTTATAGGGCTTCAATTGAATTTGGCATATAGAAAAATTTAGCAGCGGTATTTAAAATGAATTTAGCATATATTTATTGGTTTTTGATCATGAAAGAAGTTTTTTTGGGAAAAACATAATTCAGAAGTATATTTATTAGGGCATCTGGGCAGCTCGGTCCATTAAGCATCGGATTTTGGCTCAGGTCATGATCTCATGGCTTGTGGGTTCGAGCCCCACGTCGGGCTCTGTGCTGACAGCTTAGAGTCCAGAGCCTGTTTAGGTTCTGTGTCTCCCTCTCAAACTCAGTTTCTCTCTCTTTCTCAAATATACATAAACATTAAAAAAGTTAAAAGAAGTTACATTAATTAATACAACATATTGAAACGTTATAGAAAATAACTTTCTTCAAGAAAAGTTACAGAGGAATAATTCTGATACAAGCAGCAGTGCTGTTGTAAGTGTATAATTTAACGAGTTTGACAAACGCATGCTCCAGGCCAGTTACTACCACAATCAAAACATAGAACATTTCTATAACCCTCAAAGTATCTTGTTCTCTCTCCAAGAAACCCCTGTTTCAGAAACCCAGCTCCAAAGAGCTGCTGATCAGCCATATATATTTATGAGATATGCTTTTTCGGAGTTTCATAACGTTGGGATAATACAAGTTTTTTTGGTCTGGATTTTTTTTCAATCAGAATACTGTTTTCAGAAACATGTGACAGCAATCATTAGTTGTTGTTGTTGTTGTTTGGTAACATTCCATTGTATGCATATACACACTTTGTTTATCCACTCACCCCTTAATGCACTTTTGGGTTGTTTGCAATTTTCGGCTACTTCGCATAAACCTGTTATAAATACTAGAGTAAAAGTTTTGAAAGGACATGATTACTCAGTTCTCCTCCATAAGTATCTAAGAGTGAAGTCTTTCACTTCATTAACAGGGAATATCCATTTATTTAAATGTCCCGTTCCTCTCAGCAATGTTTTACAGTTTTCCTGTCTTTACCATCAAGTTGATTTTTTGTTGTTGGATTTATTCCAAAATGTTTTATACATTTTGTACTATCGTTAATAGAGATATTTTATTAATTATCTGAGCAGTTTGCTAGCAATACACAGAAAACAGTTGAGTTTTGCATATTGATTTTGTAAGACTTGGTAAGACGTTTTACATACATAATAATTTCATCCAAGAATAATGAAAATTGTACTTATTCTTTTCTAATTTGCCTGCCTTTAGCATTTTCTTTATATTGTTCATTTATTTTGTGTTATTCTATTTTGTTTTTTTCATTTTTTTAATGTTTGTTTATTTCTGAGAGACAGAATGCAAGCGGGGGAGGGGTAGAGAGAGGGAGACACAGAGCCCAAAGCAGGCTCCAGGCTCTGAGCTGTCAGCACAGAGCCCAAGGGGCTTGAACACAAGAACTTTGAGATCATGACCTGAGCCAAAGTCAGAGGCTCAACCCACTGAGCCACTCAGGTGCTCCTGTAATGTTCTATTTTTTTATTGTTCTTTCATTTAGTATTGTTCCTTTATTTTGTATTGTTTATTCCTTCCTTACTTATTTTTTGCCTCATTTTTGAATTGTTCTACCTTTTACTTATATGTAAAGCCCATCTATTCCTGCAGCTTATTTTTGTGTATTTTTTGTGAATTGTATGTTATATAATGGGAATCTCCAGTAAAATATTCAATAGAATTTTTTTACCAAAAGCAGTTTGTCCAATACTATGTCAGGTATTTATTTATTTATTTATTTATTTAGTATTTATTTATTTATTTAGTATTTATTTATTTATTTATTTATTGTTTTGCTTTTTAACCTCTTTCTCCTCTCTTCCTCTCTGGAAACTTCACTATGTGTCTATTGTTATACTGAATCGTATCACACAAATCTCTGCTGTGTTTATTTTCCCTCATTCTTTTCATGTTCGATCTTCAGATGGGATGCTTTCCATTGATTTATCTCTAAGTTCACCGATTCTTTCTTTCATCATCTCATGCTTGTTTTTAGATCTTTTTAATAGATTTTTCATTTCAGTTATTACATTTTTTAACTACAGAATTCTCATTTGGTATTTTCTTTAATCCTTTTCTTTTTATTGAGATTCTCTATTTGATGAATACTTATTGTTAACACTTTCTTTTAATTCTTTATATATATTTTCTTTAATTATTTGAACATATTATTTATATAATACCTTGAAGTCTTTTTCTGCTCAAGCTAACATCTGGGTCATGCAGTTCCTACTGACTTTTGTTTTTCCTGAGTTCAATGCATTACACTTTTCTGTTCCTTTATAGGTCTTGTAAATTTGTGTTAAAAACTACACTTTATAGGGGCACCCGAGTGACTCAATTGAGCATCTAACTCTTGATTTCGGCTCAGGTCATGATCCCAGGGTCATGGGATCAAGCCTCACATTGGGTTCTGTGCTTAGCATGGGACCTGCCTAAGATTCTCTTTCTCTCCCTCTGCCCCTCTCCCTTGCTGATGCTCTCTCTCTCTCCCTTTCTAAAAACTAAAACAATAAAAAATCTTCTCTTTATTTGTACAGTGTAGATGCTCTGCATTTTGTATGTGCAACTTTATTAAGTACTGGCAACTTTAAAAATTGTTGTTCTGAGTAACATCTCCATCGGTGCTTTATAAGAATAATAGCACCTCCATTTCTTCACCTTTTTTATTATTTTTTATTTTTTTATTTTAATTTTTTTAATGTTTATTTTTGAGAGAGAGACAAAGTGTGAGTGGGGGAGGAGCAGAGAGAGAGGGAGACACAGAATCTGAAGCAGGCTCCAGGCTCTGAGCTGTCGGCACAGAGCCCAGTGTGGGGCTCAAACTCACGAACCGTGAGATCATGACCCAAGCTGAAGTTGGATGCTTACTGGCTGAGCCACCCAGGCACCCCCACCAACATTTTTATTTGCCTCTCCCCACTCACTATTTGTTTTAAAGATTTTATTTCTTTTAAGCAATCTTAAAGATTTTATTTCTTTAAGCAATAAAGATTTTATTTCTTTTAAGCAATTGCTTTTGTTTCTTTTAAGCGACATGGGGCTCGAACTCACGACCACAAGTTAAGGAGTCACTGGCTCCAACAATTAAGCTAAAACAGGTACCCCTAATATTAAATACTATTTTTGTTGTCATATATTTTTGTGATTAATTTTCTTTCCCCAAATTACTAATAAAGTTGAACAACTTTCTTTCATTTTTACTGCAAGTGGGGAGATTTTCGATATTTATGGTGTGACATACCTTGCTCCCTGCCCCTGTCTTTTATTTTTTTTTTCTATTACATTGACTACTAGGTTTTATTGGATTTCTTTATATAATTTGATTATAATTTCATATTTATGTAGGAAAAATATTTTCGTTGACTCTGCGGTTTTACTTTATACTTTAAAAAAAAATCAATATAGTTCAATTTGCTATTTTTTTCCTTAATGGTCAGAACTTTTTATGTCATATTTAAGAAATATGATGCCTATTAAGTGTTTAAGATGTCTCAATACAGGTTTTTTTATTGTTATAACTTTTGCATTCACTATGTATGATTGATTGCCCTCCATTTTAAATCATGCAATTTGAAATATTAAATATACTATGCTCTGTTCCCTTTTTCACTTTTCTTATAATGATAGAGCCTTAGAAGGTTTAAACCCCTTTGATACACACTGAATTTTTCATTGTCTTTTCCATGCATTTGTATTCTATTTACTTTAAACCTCCTAATAAAATATCATTGTTGTTGTACAGTCAAAATTCAATCACTATTTATAATTACCCACAAATCTCAAACTTACCCTTCCCTTTGCTTTCCATATTTTATTCACTGAAATTCCATTTTTGTCTTTTCCTCTGAGCATTTAAAAATTATATACACACTCATACACATAGACACACATTATAAAGTGCCCTGATATTAAGTATACAGCTTATTTACATTTTGTGTCTATGGCCATGAGCATAACCACCTTATAAACATAGTGATACAGATATTTCTAGCACTACAGAATGTTCCCTGGTAGTTGTATTACTATAAATTAATTTGTTAAACCTTACACAAATGGAATCTTGCATATGGACTTTTTGTGTCTGCTTTCCTTTATTGATCATAACGTTTGTGACCTTCATTGACATTGTGTTTTGGTAGCTGTTTCAAAAAAGCACTATGTATCCCTCCATCTTGTGAATATATCAAAACTTATTAACTTATTCTCTCAAAATGGTCTGTTTTATTGTTCTAGTTATAAACAATAAGAATAAAATGGTGAGAGCATTTTTGCTCCTCTATGCTTGTGAACACACACATTCATATCTAAGTGGAAATCCTGGGACATAGTTAGCTATATATTCAGCTTACCATCAGACATTTCTCCAAAATGCCTGTACCATTTTCATATATCTGTTGGAAATGTGTGAGCAATGATGTTAAACATTTTTACATATGCTTGTTGGCATTTTGGATGTCTTTCATACAAAGTTTGTTTTCTATTTTTTTTCCATATTTTGTTGTCTTACATGTCTTTTATTGATTGGTGATTCTTTTTAATATATTCCAGATGAATCTTTTGTCAGTACACATTCTGTGAATATTTTTCCATATTGTATGGCTTGCCTTTTCAGTGTCATAAAGGTGTATTTCTAGAGACAAAAGTCCTCATTTACAACAAATACCTCACTAGGTGTTGTATGTAAGTGATGAATCACTCAATTCTATACCCAGAACTAATATTACACTCTATGTTAACTAACTTGAATTTAAATAAAGTTTTGGAGAAAGAAAAAAATAAAACAAAGACCTGTACTTCCATTGTCCATTTTATTTTACTACTTGTGTATCCTTATTAAGAAATGTTTGCCCCTCCCCTCCAAAAAAAAAGAAAAAAGAAAGAAAAAAAAAAGAAAAAGAAAACCAACGTTTGCCCATTCTGATGTAATAAAGATACAGACTTATGTTTATTTCTAGAGGCTTCAGTGTTTTGCTTTGTTTTCATCTCTCACACATTTACTTCTATGATCCATCTTAAGTCAATCTTCACGTATGATATGAGTTAAAATTAAGGTTTGTAACTCTTTTGTAGCCCTGCTTATATTTTGTGTTTTCCTGCTCTTTCTTACTCTTTTTTTAAAAATACTTTCAGGCTTGGGCCGCTTGGTGGCTCAGCGGGTTGAGCGTCTGACTTCAGCTCAGATCATGATCAGAGCAGATCTGACTTCAGCTCAGATCATGATCAGCTCAGATCCATGGTCCCCCGGTAGGGCTCTGTGCTGACAGCTCAGAGCCTGGAACCTGCTTCGGATTCTGTGTCTCCCTCTGTCTTGGCTCCTCCCCTGCTCGCGCTCTGTCTCTTCAAAATGAATAAATGTTAATTTTTTTAAATACTTTCAGGCTGTTTGCATGTGAATGAAAGTTTCATAGAAAGGGAGGATAACATTACTTCCCACCAGGGAGGGCTTCACTCTTTCTAAAAAGGCAGAAAGAATGAGAGGCTGACTAAGTTAATTCAATTATTATTTGGGCTAGTTCTGGACCGGGTTGAAGTTAGAACTCATTTTTCTTCTGGTTTGTCCCTGTTGCAGGGTTCAGGTGGGCCTCTCTCTTTCTAGTCCTTAAATACTGCAGAAAATTCAGTTTTGACTCTTTGGTGGTGTAAAGTTAGCCTCCTGCCCTATAAAGGCATACCTTGGAGATATTGTGGATTCAGTTCCAGAATGCTGAAATAGAGTGAGTCAAGGAAAATATTTACTTGACTCTGACTATTTGGTCACATAATAGACATTATGCGATAGTCTATTAAGTGTGCAATACCACTGTATCAAAAAAAAACGCAATGTGGTACTTTAAAAACATTTTATTGCTACGAAATATTAACTATCATCTGAGCTAAGCGTCCGACTTCAGCTCAGGTCATGATCTCGCATTCCGTGAGTTCGAGCCCCGCGTGGGGCTCTGGGCCGATGGCTCCGAGCCTGGAGCCTGCTTCCGATTCTGTGTCTCCCTCTCTCTCTGCCCCTCCCCCATTCATGCTCTGTCTCTCTCTGTCTCAAAAATAAATAAACGTTAAAAAAAAAATACGCAATGAAAATTTTGGAATATTGCCAAGAATTACCAAAATGTGACACAGAGTTACAAAGTGAGAAAATTCTGGTGGAAAAGTGGCACCAATAGTCTTGCTTGATGCAGGGTTGCCGAGAACCTTCAATTTGTTAAAAAAAAAAAAAAAAAAAAAAAAACAAAAACGCAGTAGCTGTGAAGTTAACGTGAAGCACAATCAAGTGAGGTGGGCCTGTACATCTTCAAATGGGAGCCAGTGCCTTGAGGGGGCTGCCAGCCCTGTGTTCGACGCAGACCTCTACGTCGGGTGGGAACTTATCAGCCAAGCGCCTAAACACTGAGAAAGATGTCACTGTCTTTCCAGCTACATCCGAATCTGCAAAGTCTGAACCTTCTCGTGCTCCAAAAAGAAAACTCTAGCCATTTGTGCCTGGCTTACAGCAAGATCAAAATCTGGCCAATGCTTTGGGGAAGAAACCCGTATTACATTTGGTGCTAGCAGGATTTCCTGTCTTCTAAGCACAGCAGGAAAGTGGGAGATTTTATTCCACCCTGCGGTCCAGAACCAATTGCTTACGTTCTCCGCCCCCCATCCCATCCAATTTCCTGTGAGGTCAAAAACAGCTGTGTGTTTAAACTCCCGGGTAATCCAGTCATCTCCACAGGCCACATACCTGCCTAAAGGGCCACTGTTCTCTCTTCCCCAAAAGCAGCCACAGAGCACAAGAGTCCCTCCTTTAGGTAGACTACAATCTTTAATATTTACTTTGTTTGGGACAACACCAAATGTTCCTCTGTTTTCCTGTTCCTCCTTGTTCCTGTTCCTCCTCTATTTTCCATTAATTCTCCATTTAGATATGTCTATCCATCTATTTGTCTCTCTAATCTATCATCTATCTGTCATCTGTCAATCATTTATCTACCCCTTTTCATCTATCATCTATCTATCATCTATCTATCTATCTATCTATCTATCTATCATCTATCCACCTGATCTACTATATGTCCATCCTTTCATTTATTTGTTTACCTGGCCTTCAGGCCTGCTCAGACCCAGAATATGGCTAATGCCCTAAGAGGATATACAACCATGTGTGGTAAAACCTGCAAATATCTGCCCAAACCTCCCCCGAGTCCTCTGAACCCTCTGTAGACCCTCCAGGCAAACCATGTGTGCATCACCAAGTGTGCCCTGAATCAGTGAGATTAAATCAGCTCACATCTTCAAATTTACATCTCTCTGAAACCTAAGCCACTCCAACTCTCTTTTCTTCCATAGAGACTCACTTTATTCCAGAGGTGATGTCTTATCTTATCTTGCTTGTCTTGTCATCTTTGCATAGATGCTGTCTCGATCACAAGCTACTCCATCCAGAAGTAAAAGTGCTCCTGTCATGTTATAAGCACTTTCCTCATATTATCCTAACTTAAAAAAAAAAAAAATTGAGGGGTGCCTGGGTGGCTCAGTCAGTGAAGTGTGCAACTTTGGCTCAGGTCATGATCTCGCAGTTCACGAGTTCTAGCCCCTCATCAGGCTCTGTGCTCAGAGGTCAGAGCCTGGAGCCTGCTTCAGGTTCTGTGTCTCCCTCTCTTTCTCTTCCCCTCCCCTCCTTGTGCTCTGTCTCTCTCTGTCTCTCCAAAATAAATAAACATTAAAATTTCGTTTAATTTTATAAAAAAAATTTGAAACATTCCAAATTTGCAGAACAGACTCAAGAATAAGACAGATTTTCAAGAATATTTAGATGATCTCTCCTGTGTTCTTTACCTGTAGATCCTAACTGCAATTGCTACATTTGTTTTATTACTCTCTCAATTTCTACTTACTGTATGTACGTAAGTATGAGTGTATATACATATATTTCTATTTATGTTTATAATAGTAATGACATAATATTATTTTATATTATCCAGTACATAGTCATGCTCTCCAAATGTTTGCGATCCAATATTAGGTAATGCATTCATCTTCACACAACACTTTGGAGACTCTTATTATATTCCTCTATTACCCATTCCTCTAACACCTTTTGCTCCGTGTCCTGAATCTATTTGTGTTTGGATCTCACAGCATACTTGGTACAAGTAAAGCGATTCAACAGAAGTGTGTTGAATGAATAAACTATAACTAGTGAATGTCATTTCTTCTATAACCACTCTTCAAAGATATCACTAAAATATGTAACTTAAATACAGAAGTGGAGATATATGTCCTTACTTCAAAGGCAGCATTTTTAGAACAACAACCAAAAAGATCTGATTCCAAGATAATCAAGCCAAGGGACTATTTCATTCTTCCTCTCAGATAAGAGTGCATTTGTTGGGGTATTGGAATGTTCTTTTCATTTGAACCAATGTCAGATTCTTTTAAATCCATGCTGAACTCTTTCACAGTTTAGCATCAGAATTTCTCAGAAAAAAAATGTATTAGCTCTTGAGAGAAAGGAACCGTTAAGTCACAAAACAATGAATAGTCAAATAGAGTGATTTTCCAGTAATTTTCCATTAATTCTCAACACTTAACACTCATGTCAAACTCAACACTTATGTCTTCAATTTCATAAGACTATCTTGATTATAGTTTTGTTGGCATTTGTGTCTGTGATACAATTTTCAGGAAAGCCTATCAATTTAATGTTAGGTCAATAAAGCCACCACCAAGGTTGTGTCAGGTGGGGGTTCTCTTCCACCACATTGACCTTTTTGCTGCCTCTTTTACATCCTTATTGCGTAGGCTATAAATCAGTGGGTTCAGCATGGGGATAACCAATGTATAAAACACAGCAGAGACTTTCTCCTGTTCCAGGGAATACTGAGAACTTGGCTGGATGTAACTAAAGGTTACAGACCCATAGAATAAGGTCACAGCAGTGAGGTGAGAGGCACAAGTGGAGAAGGCTTTGTGCCTCCCCTCAGCTGAGCGGATTCTTTGGATGGCAATGATGATGCACGTATAAGAGACCATGATGATAGTGAAAGTGAACATTGCAATGACCCCAGAGAAAACTAAAAGTAGCATCTCATTGTTATGGGCATCAGAGCAAGAGAGTCTCAGAAGAGGGGGAATGTCACAGAAATAATGATTCACGATGTTAGGACCACAGAAATCTAGCTTGAGCAAACCTATTGTGTGTGTCAACGAATTAATGAACCCACCCAAGTATGACGCAAGGACCATCTGAATACAAACCTTTTGGGTCATTATGAGTGTGTACGACAAGGGATTAGCTATTGCCACATAGCGGTCATAAGCCATCATAGACAGAAGAATGCCCTCTGTGGTTACATAAACTGCAAAAAAGAAACTCTGTAGAACACAACCAGAAAATGTGCTAGCTTTGTGTTTTGATAGAAAATTGACCAACATCTTTGGAGCAAAGACAGTAGAGTAGCAGATATCACAAAAAGAGAGGTTGCTAAGGAAAAAGTACATTGGAGTATGAAGTTGGGTATTTAACCAGATCAAGATAATCATCCCCCAATTACCTGCCAGAGTGATGGAATAAATAAGGGTGAAAAGGAAAAAGAGAGGGATCTGCAAATTAGGGTTTTCAGTTAAACCTACCAGAAGGAATTCCTTCACCCCTGTCTGGTTCCAACCTGCCATGCATTCAGGTTCATGTAGCTTTTCAGTCGCAGAGCAAGGTGATATCTCTCAGATGAAAAAAGATATATGTATATAATTTCCTCCATGATCCAGGATCCATAATAGCATTGGGACATTAATGTCTACCCTATAGTTGGTTGAAAGAAAGAAATTAACTTCAGCAGTGGACTATAAAAGTACCGGACAATTCATCTACAGTGTCTTAAATTTTGGGAACTGGAGATTATTTTATTCCCTGCTTCTCAGTTTCCACATCATAAATATTACAAAACAGAAACTCTCTGACAAGAAATTATTAATTGGTAGAACTGACAGTCAAACACGACTATGCTTCATATCAAACCTCTGACTTATTCTAGGACATATACAAGTCCTCTGCTTACATGGGCTACACACTGTTGCACCTTATTAGAGAAATTATTTCTTCGGGCACCGGGATGACTCAGTTGGTTAAGCATCTGACTTTGGCTCCAGTCATGATCTCATGATTTGTGTATTCGAACCATGCATCAGGCTCTGTGCTGACAGCTCAGAGCCTGGAGCCTGCTTTGGATTCTCTGTCTCTCTCTCTCTCCTCTCTCTCTCTCTCTCTCTCTCAAATAAATAAATAAAACTTAAAAAAAATTTCCTTATCTTTTGGCCAAACTTTTCCTACTTTTTTTTTTTTTAGTTTATGTATCTATTTTGAGAGGTGGGGGGAGGGGCTGAGACAGAGGGAGAGAGAGAGAATCCCAAAAAGGCTCTGCACCATCAACACAGAGCCCAATGTGGGGCTCAAACTCATGAACCATGAGATCATGACCTGAGCTGAAGTCGCTGCCTCCTGACTGAGCCAGCCAGGTGCCCCTGTTCCTACTTTTTAATACCCAGTTAACTCATGATTCTGACTTTCATAATAGGCAACCCTTTTCCTTTCCAGATCTCAAACATCAGAACTTTATTTTGCCTCACCTTTTGCCCAGATTCCACGCTCGCAAGTTCAATGACCATGTCCTCCGAAAGAGCTGAATTGAGAGAAAGAGGTAGAACAATCCTTTCTTCATTTGATATTGTTAAGGCCAATCAAAAACTAGCAGGACAATTTAATTTGAAAATCCTTCCCTTTTGCATCTTTGTATAATTTCACCTTTACATCTTTGTTTTTTTTTATCATCCTTAAAACAAAACCTCCGAAAACCCAATGTATAGAGACAAGATACGAGTGTGAGGGACCAAAACTATACCTATCAGATATGCCTGCTTTCAAAAATGGAGACTGCCACAGAGTTTCACTTGTTTTTTGCCATATTATACTTATTCAATAATATTTATGGTTAAATATTAATAAGTTCATTCATTCATATACACTTTCGTGCACTCAATAGGTATTCTTACTTACTACCTTATGCCAAGAAATGTTAAAGTTGCTAGAAATGAAGCAGTGAGCAAGAAACATGCCATGCTTTCAAGTAGCTCACATTTTATTAGAGAAATAAATAAAGCTTTGATATACTATATACAGTAATAATAAGTGCCATGAAGAAAGGTAAAGAAGAGGGAGTAAAAACAGATGATAGGTACCCTATTCTGCAGTATATTACTTCTGTATTATCATTACTATAAAAATTACCAAAAATCGGTGTCTCAGAACAACAAACATGCATTTTTAAAAAAGGCATTAGAGATCTCAAAAAAATTGTGCTCTATGGAATTTGAGGTCTACTAAAGTAGGGATAAGGGGAAGCTTGGAATACGATCTTTATGGTATTGCTAAATCAAAAGCAAAATCTTCATTCTGTAAGTATAATATTATCTCTTATCAACTGAGGTTATAAATTAGATCCTATCGGGGCGCCTGGGTGGCTCAGTCGGTTAAGCGGCTGACTTCGGCTCAGGTCATGATCTCGCGGTCCGTGAGTTCGAGCCCCGCGTCGGGCTCTGTGCTGACCGCTCAGAGCCTGGAGCCTGTTTCAGATTCTGTGTCTCCCTCTCTCTGACCCTCCCCTGTTCATGCTCTGTCTCTCCCTGTCTCAAAAAATAAATAAAACGTTAAAATTTTTTTAAATTAGATCCTATCTGTATTTTAAATCAGTGGCCCTGAGAAACACAGCGAATCCATGTTCAATTGTATACAAGGCAAAGAAGGAACTATTTGTGGAAATTACCAGTACTTTTTTTTTCTGTTAATAAAACCAGATCATAAAGTATAAAATCAAATTTTTAACCTGGAGGGGCACCTGGGTGGCTCAGTCGGTTAAGTGCCCAACTTCCCCTCAAGTCATGATCTCGCGGTGCATGGGTTCGAGCCCTGCGTCAGGCTCTGTGCTGACAGCTCAGAGCCTGGAGCCTGCTTCGGATTCTGTGTCTCCCTCTCTCTCTGCTCCTCCCCTGCTCATGCTCTGTTTCTCTCTCCTTCAAAAATAAATAAACATTAACAATTAAAAAAAATAACCTGGAAATAAACTCAACCTAAAACAAAAACAAGAACAAAAATTAAAAAAAAATTAGAGGTAAAACGTACTTTGTGAGCAGCAATATTTTTCTCCTGCAAGGCTGTTTAGCATCATGGGAACATGGCATTCTGGAGTATAGCAGAATGAGGAAGGCTTGGTTCCACCATAGCTTAGCCCTTAATTTGCCTTATATTTTGCCTATTTGTAAGAAACTATGAAAAGGAACCAACACGGCAGAGTTTGCATGATTTTCCCTTTTATGTATTTTATGTATTTCCCTAAATGTTTGCATGATTTTCCCTTTTATGTATTTTATGTATTTCCCTAAATGTAGGGAAAGAGGAAAAAGTGGGTTTTCTGCAAGTTTGAAACTATAGTTTATCTAGTCTACTTTAAAAACAATACACCTTGATTTGAGGACTATTTTATCCAGGCACACTAGATTTCTAGTGGGAAGACGTATCAGCTGGCTGCAGTGAAAACAGTGTTAAGCTCTGAAAATCAAGTGTCTGTGTGCATGCCCTGGTTTGATCACAGACAGGATGCAGTGACAAACTCAAGGAAAATAGAAAAATAATTCTTAAAATATTATTATTGGAGCCATCAAATAAAATTATATCTAAAATATTTCCAAAATGTTCCAAATGTTTTCAAAATATTCCAAAATGTTATTATATAGATATGAAAGAAAGTATTTTCCTTGCGATATAAAAACATTATAATTCTCAGATATTCTATTTTAAGGACTTTGCAAAAATATGCGTAAATAGCCTTAAGTTACTGCATCAACTACATATTAAATATTGTAAACACACATGCATACATGAAAACATTAAGTGCAGCAGGATTATATACACATTGCCCTTTTTTCATAACATGAGAAGAGAACCTTTGAAATCTAAATAACCCACAAGTTAGGACGTTGTTTTCTGTCTATTTGGGAACATTACTGAAATCATAGAGCTGGTAACAGATTCTTTTAGGGTGAGGAGATAGGAAATATTAAAAGTTTTATATAAAGCTACGTTACCACTTCTTAAACACATTCACAACAAAGCAAAGTCCAGAGTAAACAGAATATCTGGTAAAGAAGACCAGGTTTTCATGATTCTTCAGAGACTGATTGTTGAGAGTGGAGATTTTTGTAACGTTTGGTGGCTTTTCTTTGGGGGACATGAGCTGTAGCTCACGTGTAGATGTGAATCTCAGATGTCCACAGGTTGGATCATTAGCGTCCCTCCCAGTCTCTTATGACTAGAGCTAATCATGCCACGTGGCTGAAGTCTCCTCAATCACCATCCACTAGATGTCTCTGCTTTCACTTTGATAAAATGCACTCCCTTTCGTACATAAACCGCTCAAACATCTTGGGGTCAAGATGAATAAACGATACAGAGAATAAACCTAGTGCAGGAACTGAAGAAAAGTGTTCCAATCACAAGCATGCGACTCAGACAAACGTTCAAGTGTTCTCATGGTGAAAGAGCTCAGACTGACTTTTTTTTCCCCCTGTGAAATGGGGACATTCATACATGTTTTGTCTCCCTCATTGGTTCATTATGAAATTGATATAAGGAAATGCATAACATTTTACTCTCCGAACTTTAATAATCATTGACATTAATTTACATTTACACTTTTTATGAGATTTTACACACACACACACACACACACACACACACACAGAGCATTGATTGAATTGTACACTCTCCTTTTGGTTTATTTACATAAAAATGTATGCTTTTCTCAGAGTGCCTGGGTGACTGAGTCCAGGGAGCATCTGACCCCGGCTCAGGTCATGATCTCACGGTTTGTTATGTTGAGCCCCACATCGGACCATGTGCTGACCGTTCAGAGCCTGGAGCCTGCTTCGGATTCACTGTCTCCCTCTCTTTCCGCCCCTCCCCCGCTCACGCTCCGTCTCTCTAAAAATCAAATAAAATAATATTAAGAAAAATATAAAAAATTAAAATGTATGCTTTTCTTTTCAGCAATAATTCAATAGGAATCATAGAGCTGTGGATTGTGCCTTGTAATTCTTTTTTTAGCTTCCATTCTACTGAAGTGGTAGGAGACGCATAAGACACTGCGGGGATTTTGCATATGTTTCACATAGTTTTATTAGCTTTTTGCATAATTTCATATTCATCTCTCTTCAATCATACAAATAATATATTCACTATTTATACATTTGGGAGAGGGTGGTGGATGGTTTTATTAAAGCGTATTGCTAATTAGAATGCCTTAGCTATTTCAATGTAAAAGCAAGTTAGTTACAACATATGCAGATAAATAAAATAATAAAGTCATGTCAGTCCAAATATTGTGCAAAAATCAAATTCATATCACAAAATTATATGCAGTTGTGAAGATTCCAATAAAACAAAATTAGAGTGTCTTTAGATACAAAATGGAAGATATTACCATGCAATCACAGGAAAAAAATGTTCAAAATCCAACAAAACAGTCAATGGAGGAATAAAGTTAGCTACATAATGAAGCAGAAAAAAATAAGGAAGGTTGGAAATTAGAAGCAGGAAAAAACCCCCAATATTATTAAATGTAGCCAAATTAATGGCACATACTCTAAAACCAGCTTTTTCATAATTTGTAAAGACATTGTTTTAATAACTCTAACAAAGGATCAGTGTCAATGGCCAGAAGATAATCTTAAATACTGGCCAAACATGCCATGGCTGATACACAACTTGAGTTTTCTGCAATGCAATCTCTAACTTTCTTGAGATGGGTTAGCTGCTTCATAAATGGGGAATATTTTGAATCCCAGGAAGATTAGATTTAATACAGAAACAATAAACTTAAGCTCATAAAACACAAAGTTTTAGAAAATTTAGATCCTAAGATTTATCATATTCATGAAACCAATTTCAAATACATAATTCAGAAACTGACTTAAGACTGGGTGTTTTGTTGACAGTTGAAGGGAATGTTAGTATGATTTTAAACAGTATTAAAGTAATAAGATAATTTGGAATTCACTATATTTATATATTCATGTATTAAAATAAAAAGCATTTATATTCTTGTGTTGATTCAATTTATTGACCTAATAAGCTTAAGAAGATAAAAAGAAATCTATAACTTCAATGGAAAATATATAGTTTAATTAAATAAGACTATAAATTGTGGCAGTTTTTAAGAGCACTTAGGAATGTAATGGTGAAAATTCACTAGTTATAGAATTAGACTACCCTGTTTTTGTTATATGAATCAAAATATAAGGAAAAAAGTTTTATTTTTATGTTTATTACAGAAAAGCATTGCTTGTTAAGTAAAATAAGATGGCAAATTAGCAGTGTATAGTCATTACTGTGTGGAAAAGCAGTTCTTGAAGCTAACAAATAATTCGTCTGTCAACAAATAGATGGGGAATTATGTGTACAATATTCCAAAACAAAATCACTCTTCACATCATTTAATTTCCAGCATTTTAGATCAATGATATTTGGAGTCTGATATAATGGTAACTTATCAGTATATTAATTGCTGACTACACGCTGAAAATTTCATTACATTCAGATTCCCATATATTATTCATGAAACTCTGGTGACATTGGATTAAAAAAAGTCTCTTTCCATACACACTCATGATCTAGTATTAAACAAAGGAGGAAAAAGGAAGGAAGGAAGGAAGGAAGGAAGGAAGGAAGGAAGGAAGAGAGAGAGAGGAGAGGGGGGTAGAAAATATCCATATGTCTTTGAATATAAATTGTAAGATAATACATAACCTAGACAAACATTAGAATTTCCATCATTATTTTAAAAGCTTTTGTAATTTCACTTTTCATCAATGCAAAGTTCAATCATGTAAAGAATGATTTGTTATTTAGATAAGGATTAGACATTGAAAAATTTAATAATAATAAAATTGTTACTATGAATAATATATATACATTATACATGTTATTTATAATATATTATATGTATATGTATGTATATACAATGGACTATTACTTGGTCATAAAAAAGAATGAAATCTTACCATTGGCAAAGACATGGCTGCAGCTAGAGAGCATTATGCTGAGTGAAATAAGTTAGAGAAAGACAAATACCATATGACTTTACTCATATGTGGAGTTTAAAAAACAAAGCAAAAGAATAAAGAGAAGAAAGAGTGGGAGGCAAACCAAGAAACAGACCCTGCACTATAGAGAACAAAGTGATGGTTACCAGAGGGGTGGTGGGCAAGGGATGGGTTAAACAAGTGATACATGTTAAGGAATGTACTTTCTGTGATGAACACCAGTGTTCTATGGAAGTATTGAATCTCCATATTGTACACTTGACATTGGTATCCCACTGTACGTTAGCCAACTGGAATTTAAACAAAAACTTCAGAAAATTAAAACAATGCCAACAACAAAAAAAGCCAAATATATTTTGGTTTACTTATTTTAAAAATAACTTATTTTGGAAAATGAAAAAATGAGTCTTAGATTCAATAGGTCCGTACTAAGGAAGCTGATATTTTTCTTTTCATGCAACCTTATGTCCATCACACAATGGATGGATAACGAAGAGGAAGCAGCTCATTCCACAATATTCCCATCAATGTTTTTTTAAAACAGAGTATTCTAAAATTAAAAGAATAATTCAAATTAACCTATAAGTTTCAGAAACTAGTAAAAAAAAACAATTACAAATGAATGACATTGTGTACTGTAACAAATGCTTCATAGTAGGACACGTGTTTTAACAAGTTGAAGGTCACTGATTTGAATATTGAAATCCAGGTTGTGTTTTTATCTTGTTTTTGTTCTTTTGTTTTCTTTATTTTTATTTTGTTTGTTTGTTTTTTGCTTCCTGGTAATATCTCAGAACATTTGGACTGTTTCACAGATTTTTTTTTAAATTTTTTTAATGTTTATTCATTTTTTGAGAGACAGAGAGAGACAGAGCGTGAGCAGGGGAGGGACAGAGACAGAGGGAGACACAGAATCTGAAGAAAGCTCCAGACCTTAGCTGTCAGCACAGAGCCCAATGGGGGGCTCGAACTCATGAACTGTGAGATCAAGACCTGAGCTGAAGTTGGACGCTTAACCGATTGAGCCACCCAGGCACTCTGAACTTCACAGATATTTTTTAATGCTTAATTTCTTCTGGAAATTAAACCTTTACTGTTTCTTAAAATCAAAAAATAATATAATGGTAGAAAAATAATAAACATTAATATTCCATTAGATTGTAACAAGAAGTGCAAGTTTTACATGTTTTCTAGGAGATTGATACATATTTGAACATCTAATTCTCAAATCATACATACACTGGTAGCTTTACATATACTGTTTCATTTAATCCCCAAAACAACCCATTTCAATGGGCAATATCTTATTGTTGTCTTATCTCCCTTTATAGGGTCACATCCACTATAAACTAATCCAGTCACTCATATTTCCACATTTACTAGAAAATGAACAATATCATATTTTCACATGTACACAATGTATTCCTTCAACTTTGTCAAGATAAAACAAAGAGGAAATGGGAACCGAAGGATGAGAACAACTACGGATAGTTCAATTGACAGAAGTGATCGCAGAGAAAGTAATGTTTATACTGCAATCGATTTGCGTTGTCAATATACATAATAAAATAACTAGAGCAATTGTTCACCTCTTTGAAGATGGGGACTCAAAGATTCACTCAGGAACAGATGGGCAAATAATTAGTAATGTATACAGTTTATAATCTTGATGATCTTCACAAACTTGTTTGGTTTTCCACATGTACCCACTGTGAATGGAACAGTAGAGGATCTCTTACACTAATCAGTGCATCCCAGAGAAATCAATGTGTTATAACCTCACACTGTACTAATATTAAAGAGGCCCTTGCTATGTGACTTCTATCTAACTTCCTAAGAACCAGCGAAACCACCATTGTTTATCATGAGTGATATCAATTTCCCTGATGATAAGTGTTCTGAAAGGGCAAAATCTAGACTTATTTTCCCAGACACAGGAAGCTACATTTACTCACTTCACCATCCATCCATCCATCCATCCATCCATTTATTCCATCCATTCATCCATTAAACATACATGTGATGAGAATATGCCATATTTCCTGCACTATATAGGAATTGGAACAATAACCAAGATACATATCCCCTGCTGCCAAGCAGTTTCTGCTTATGGATGGGTTGATAGACAAGTCAACATAGACCTTGAGTATAACATGATGAAAAATATAATGAATCAATATACAAAGTATTTTGTGAACACTAATTGGAAAAGAGATATTATTGCTTATTTTATCTCAAGCATATTTCATAGAGTAGAGTAATTTTGGAGAGAAGATTTTTAGAAGAAGACAAAAGCATTTTAAAGTATGGAGGATGAATAGTTATCTTTATTTCTGAGAAATGATAATAAATTTCAAATAGTTGACATACAAGGTGCTCATGGCATGATGATATTGGAAGTGCAGACTATACCTTGAATATTCCTTTTTAAAAATTTTTAAATGTTTATTTTTGAGAGAGAGACAGAAGGTGAGCGGGGGAGAGGCAGAGAGAGGGAGAGACAGAATCTGAAGCAGGTACCAGGCTCTGAGTTGCCAGCACAGAACCTGACACGGGGCTCGAACCCATGAACTGTGGGATCATGACCTGAGCCAAAGTCCGGCACTTAAACAACTGAGCCACCCAGGCGCCCCTACCTTGAATATTCTTAAATGATTTTAATTCTTATTCATTTGAAAGTCCAGTTTCTTTCTAATAGCTTTTTGAGGGCATTTTTTACATCCCTGTTTCTGAAACTGTATATTATTGGGTTAAACATGGGAAAGACCACAGTATAAAACACTGCAACTACCTTGTCAGTGTCCAGGGAATAGTCAGTGGTGGGACGTAAGTACATAAACAGGAGTGTTCCGTAGAACAAGGAGACCGCTATGAAATGGGAAGTACAAGTGGAGAACGTTTTGCTCCTGCCCCCTGAGGACTTAATGCTCAAAACAGTGATGAGGATACAGAAGTAAGAGATAAATATGACCACAAAAGTGCTGGTCTGGATGAAACCACATAAGGCAAAGAGCAGAAGCTCATTGATATGGATGTCCGTGCATGATAAAGCCAGAAGAGGTGGGATATCACAGAAGAAATGATTGACAATATTAGAGCCACAAAATGACAGCCTGAATGTGAGGCAGACATGTACCATGGAAGTCATACTCCCACTGAAGTATGCCAACACAACGAAGCAGATACAGACTCTCCTCGACATAAGGGTAGAATAGAGCAATGGGTTACAGATGGCTGCATAGCGGTCGTAGGCCATTGCTGCCAGAATGAGGCACTCAGCATCAGCAAAGCAACCAAAGAAAAACATTTGTAGTGCACAGCCATAGGGAGAGATGCTTTTCCTGGATGCTAAAAAATTCACCAGCATTTTAGGAGCGATCGCGGTAGAATAGCAGATGTCTAAGAAAGACAGGTTGCTAAGAAAATAATACATGGGGGTTTGAAGGCTTGGATTGATATGAACTAAGATTATTAAACCCAGATTTCCCACCACAGTTAGCGTATAGACTATAAGAAATACCAAGAAGAGTGTGACCCTGAGAGGCAAATAATCTGTGAATCCAACAAGAAGAAACTCAGTTGGCATGGTATAATTACTCTCCAACATCCTGGTTTTCTTGTTTTCCTTGTCCAAAAGAGATGGGATCAGAACACACGTGTTGACTTGAGTGATGTATGAAGCAAGAACATCTTCACTCTCTCTTCTAAGGAAGCAAATAGAAGGATAATAAAATCATAGTTATGATGACCTTTTCTGTGACATTTGCTTTTTTTTTTTTCTTTTCTGTCACTTTCTTTAAAAAAGGTAATTAAAAATCTTTGTTGACACTAGAGGATGTTATTCAGAGGTGGTGTTTTGGGAGGCATGAAGAATGTATTTGTTCCTTCCAAGCAGAAATGGGATGAATGTGGCTTGGTTGATTAAGACCAGTAGAATTGTGAAAATTGGCAAAATCCTCGAAGCAAAGCTTTATTTTTCCATCCTGAAATCCCATTCTGCCATGTAAAGGAAAGTTGAGAAAAACTCTAGGAAGAAAGTTACCACTTTCTGTAGATAATTCTACAGAAAAATAGCTGTGATCTTGGGAAGTAGTTGAACTTAACTGTTAAGGCATAGTAGTTATTGTAAGAGATGACAGGATTCAAATCCTAGCTTTCCTGCTTACTGGCTGCATGAGAATGATTAAATTATTTAACCACTCTGTGATGATTAGAGGAATAAATGAGTGGATATTTGTAAATATTGTTTATGTTACTGGCATCTCATAAACACTAATATGAGAATTTATTAAATAAAATTCGTTAAAGCAAATAATTGGACATCTTGTTTCTTTTTAATTGCTTACTCAATACTCAGTTTTTAAAGCCTATTTATTTGTTTTGAGAGAGAGAGATAGAGACAGGGAGAGAGAGAGAGTGACAGCATGAGACAGGAAGGGGCAGAGAGAAAGGGAGAGAGAATCCCAAGTAATTTCCATGCTGACAGCATGGTAACCTCATGTGGGGCTTGATCTCATGAATTGTGAGATCATGACCTGAGCTAAAACCAAGAGTCAGCCACGTAACCAACTGAGATACCCAGGAACCCCTTTTAAAAGTTTATTTGTTTATTTTGAGAGAGAAAGAGCACATGTGTGAGCAGGGGAAGGACAATTTTTTAAATGAAATACTCAGGTGTCTCAAAATTCATCTTATTTTTGACAACATGGATACACAATCTGTGCTTTCTTATAAAGAAAAGTGTGTGTGTGTGTGTGTGTGTTCTATGTAAATATATTGTTTCGCAGTAGTAAATCTTATACGCGTGTCCTATAAGTATTGCTTTCCTCTCCTAGGGTTTATGTTTCTTTCTTACCTCTGAGATAAGACAATGTCTGATGTGAGATCCCGGAAACAGGAAGTGTCTTGAGGAAAAACTGTATCTCTGCACTCATTAATGAACTTCTAAGCTAGCTATATGAGAAAATATATGCTATATAACCAGAGGGAAATTAATCAAGGAAAAAAAAAAACAGAATGTGTGTAAATATAAAATAAATCATAGTGTGATGGAATATATTCAGCAGGAAGTTAAAGATTAGTAATGTTAGAGGAACACTGTAGTGAGTAGTAAGGCAATTAAATATTGGAGATCTATTCTCTCTGCCATGCTTGGTAACCTCAGAGTGTCGCCTCGCCCAACAAAATCATCTGCAATCTTCCAGATACACTTAGAAGAGTGGTCCGTCTTCTTTGGGAACCAGATCGTAGAAAGGAAGAACTTGACTAAGAAAACATGTAAGGTGAGGGGCGCCTGGGTGGCACAGTCGGTTAAGCGTCCGACTTCAGCCAGGTCACGATCTCACGGTCCGTGAGTTCAAGCCCCGCGTCAGGCCCTGGGCTGATGGCTCGGAGCCTGGAGCCTGTTTCCGATTCTGTGTCTCCCTCTCTCTCTGCCCCTTCCCCGTTCATGCTCTGTCTCTCTCTGTCCCAAAAATAAATAAAAAACGTTAAAAAAAAAAAAAACATGTAAGGTGAATGTCAGAAACTATGGGGAAACAATCCAAACTCTTAAAATAAAAGAGAAAAAAGTTTACATGGCTATGCTGTGCAACTGTCATTTCTAAGCTTTATGTAATATTCACATCCTAACTTAAATCTGTCTTTTCTTTTTTCTCTAAAGTAGTGGTTTAAAAACTCAGTTCAGTGGGGCACCTGGGTGACTCAGTTGGTTAAGTGTCCAACTTCAGTTCAAGTCATGATCTCACAGCTCATGAATTCGAGCCCAGTGTTGGGCTCTGTGCTGACCGCTCAGAGCCTGGAGCCTGCTTCAGACTCTGTGTCTCCCTCTCTCTCTGCCCTTCCCCCACTCCCACTCTCTCTCTCTCAAAAATAAATAAACATTAAACATTTTTAAATAAATAAATAAATTCAGTGATTAAAGTGGCTAGAGAATCTATAATTAATTATTTGCTGTAACTACATTCTACATTGAACTTTAAATAAGGCGTTCGCACAGATTCAGTGGTTAAAGAATCAATCCAATAATCATGGGGTGCCCGAGTAATTCAATCAGTTAAGCCTCCAACTCTTGATTTTGGCTCAGGTCATGATCTCATGGTTTGTGAGGCCCAGCCCCTCGTTGGGCTCTGCACTGATAGCCTGGTGCCTACTTGGGATTCTCTTTCTCTCCACCCCTCCCCTGCTTGCGCCCTCTCTCTCTCAAAATAAATAATAAAATTTTCAAAAGGAATCAATTCAATAATCATAACAAGGTTTCCTCTAAATAATTTGTGTGAACCTTCCAATTAAAGAATTAGTGTTAAAGAACCCGCTAAATAACAAAAGTGTGCCAAATTTAGGAGGTTTTTCGTCATTGGTTCCCAAGGGTTGTATCAGACAAGATATCACTATTAGCATCAGCTTTTTGACTATACGAGTAACAACACTCTACACTGAGACCTCCAGATCGTCACGTTTGCCTGCTTATCGGGCTTGATTTTGCTATCACTGCTGCAAAAGAGGCTATAGCAAGGACTAGGAAATAGGAAAAAAGAAGTGTCTGGATACCTGAGCTCTAATTCTGGTTCTTCTACTACAAATCATTCCATCTTTACGCCAACCTATCCTTGTTTATGAAATCAGACCCACTTTATTCACTGTATAGAATTGTCCTGTAAGGCAAACAAGACTGCATATTCAAGAGCTTCATGACGGGGTAGGACACTTTGATCTTTGTTTGTAGAATATTAATAGAAATTCTCAAAATCAGGCACGTTCCTTGAAACATGTTTTATTTTCCCATTGGTATCAACAAGCTAATGGCACCGTGCCGTAGTGGTTAAACACGCAAGATTTGGGGTAGCCAAAGTTGACTTTAACCTCAGATGCGGTCTCTAAGGTTTTGTAAGCCATTCAAGGTTTGTATCCCTGAATTGTTTTATTTCATTTATTAACGTAATAATATCCCACAAAGAAGGTTGAAACCAGGATTAACGTGGATAATTTATAGCACCATTTATAGAACTTATTGTATTAGAGATGCATCAAATGGATTCATTATTATCTATTATTACCATTAATGCCATTATGATTATTCAATATCTGACACAAAGTCACAAGTTCCCTAAATTGATATTTATAGGCACAAACACAAAATAGTCACATTGTATGCAAATATACGTATGTGCTCATAGAAAGTGAGATTCACCTTACTGATGAGGGTGAGCTTACTTAAGCTTTACTCAATTAATTAAATCATTGGATTTTCCCAAATTCCAACCTAGACACAAGTCAGCTTTCGCCTCCTGGCAATAATGAGCAAAATGAATGAAACGGTACTTTTGGAAAAAGCTCTAGGTAAGGTAAGTGCAGATTAATGCCTCTATCATTCCCTGTCTACTCCCCCGGCCCACATATACACGTAAACTAAGAAAATACCACAGATAATCAGTGAGCATAACCTTTTCTCTAAGACAACATTATTTTCGTTACACTGTCCCATTCGCAGCAGTCACCTACCTTAGCACCATCTAGAATTCTGAATTGTAGAATTTATCTTGTATAAGCTGTTGACAACACTTCTCTCCAAATTTTACAAATGGATCTTATGAGGGATGAGTATTTATCTCCCAATGTGTGACAAGTGGGACATTACCTCAAGATAATCCCCAACCCCAGGAGGACTTGGGATATGCAACCACTTTGTTTCCAGTGGTATGGCTTGAAGGGTTTATTTTATTTTATATTTTTTATTTTATTTTATTTTATTTTATTTTATTTTATTTTAGTATTATTTTTTATTTTATAGAGAAAGAAAACACAAGGGAGAAAGGCAGAGGGAGAGACAGAGAGAGAAACAGAGAGAGAGAGAGAGAGAGAGAGAGAGAGAGAGAGAGAGAGAATCTCAAGCAGCCTCCACACTCGACTCAGAGCCCGACTCGGAGCTCGATCCCAAGACCCTGGGATTATGACTTTAGCCAAATTCAAGAGTCAGATGCTCAACTAACTGAGCCACCCAGGCACCCCTTAAATGGCTTCTTTTAAATGAGAAAGATGAAAACTGGTAATATAATCGACTCTAATATAGCCAGTTAGGAAACAACACGTGTCTCCATCACTGGAAAATGTTTGACTGAATAAAGTAAACATTTTAATAGTACTGAACAACAACAAAAAAAAAGCTCTCTCCTGTAAATTCTAAGATTTCTATCAGATGCTGAAAGACACTTTAAAGCATTCGGTATTTGAGGGGATTCTAAAGTACAGTCTCAATACTATTGAGAAGAATCCTAGGCACCCGGATTTTTGTTTAGCATTCAATTATCTGAGTGACTATAAGAAAATGTGCCTTGAATGATAAGATGCTGGAGTAAGGGCTTATGACTCAGGCAACCTGGATCTGAATAGGCGTTTTGCCATTTCGTAACTGTGAGCCATTAAGCTACTTATTTAGCCTCGTGGTTATTATTTTTTTTTAATTTTTTTTAACGTTTATTTATTTTTGAGACAGAGAGAGACAGAGCATGAACAGGGGAGGGGCAGAGAGAGAGGGAGACACAGAATCGGAAGCAGGCTCCAGGCTCTGAGCCATCAGCCCAGAGCCGACGCGGGGCTCGAACTCACGGACCGTGAGATCGTGACCTGAGCTGAAGTCGGAGGCTCAACCGACTGAGCCACCCAGGCGCCCGGTGGTTATTAATTTTTTAATTATGAATAATAATTGTCCATTTCATCATATTCATGTGAGGATTGGGACAATGCATGTAAAACCTAGCCCCTTGTTCAGCACATTGCATTCATTTAATAACGGTTAGCTTTCTTTAACAATTATAGCAGCATTTACAGCAGAATTTCTTGGTAATTCAAACACAGTTCTAGCTTTTAAGTTATCGGCAATGGTGTAGAGTCTGTACCTTAAGACTCTTAAGGTAGACAGAATGGAAAACAGGTAAATCCAGGATGCTAGACATTACATTGTAAACATCTGGCTTCTTTCTTATGGCTAGTGGGAAAATTAAAATCACTTTTGTTGCAACTAGAGGGTTTCTTATTTAATAAGCAAAAGGTCAGATCTTTAATAACAAAAGATCAGATGCCAAAATCACTTTCTTTCTTTCTTTCTTTCTTTCTTTCTTTCTTTCTTTCTTTCTTTCTTTCTTTCTTTCTTTCTTTCTTTCTTTCTTCTTTCTTTCTTTCTTTCTTCTTTCTTTCTTTCTTTCTTTCTTTCTTTCTTTCTTTCTTTCTTTCTTCTTTCTTTCTTTCCTATTTCATTGACGAACCCTACACATCCGGCAAAAAGAAATACAAAAATAGTAACAAATAGCAATCTCTCCATTGTGTTTTCAACATATGTAATTGTGAAGAACATTTCCCTTTCTATAAGGAGTGTGTGTCTGTTATTAAAACACAAAGATCCTTCACTTTAAGGGTACTATCGTGTTTCACAAACATTGATATGGGGAGAAACAGCAGAACAGATATGCCCTTTGAAAGCAGAAAATAGACTGGATAATTCCTTCAGAGTATCGGGAAGGTGAGGACCTTGAGAAACCGGCAGGAACCAAAGGAAATAGACAAGAGCGAGGATCTCACCATGGAAACAGTCTGTTTCATATACCACAATCGCCCGCCCCTTGCATTTCCAGCTGTTGTAAATAATCTTTCATTTTGCTTTGAATTCTAAGTTAGGACTGGAAATTTTGATTAGCCAGGAGTAGTGCACATATTCAAGCTTTAGTTTCTAGGGAGCTAGAGGATGAAATATTTCTCTCCGTGACCTTAGTTGGGTGGCTAAAAGGGCATTGTGACATTCCTGCCACAGGATTCCGATTCAGTCCAAACACTACTGTGTGCATCAGAGGAAATTTAACTCTCCTTCATACAAACAGTTGAACCAGAGTAGGGAAGAATCATTTTTAGGGGTGTGTCGTCAACTGTGCACAACCCATACCAAGAAGTCCATCCACATATAACTTCCCTGAATCTCCCCGTTGCTACCAATTGTATTCCTTCATGTTCGTGACCAACTGGCCAAACTGAAATAGATCTCTTCTACCAAGCAGTGTAGATAAAAATGTTCTAGAACTTCTAGAAGCTCTACTTAATGGATAAATCATCCAATATTCTTTAGGAATTCCCTAGCCTGGGGTAAAAATACTGTTGCAGTACATTCTTTGAGGTACAATCACTACGGTATGTAGATCTTCCCAAAAACCGGGCTTAGTTTTTGTATTTTTTTGTTTTGTTTTGCTTTTGCTTTTGTTTAAACTCTTCTGTTAATTGTCCATAGAGTCCCTTGGTGCCACACTGTGCTGGGAAAGTAAGTGGGGGTCTCCTGAAAATTACTTAAACCTTCAGGATTTGCTCAGGCCCAGCTTCACATATGCAAATTCCATGAAATAATACTGTTCTTCATAGAGTACCTGACTTTATCAATAAGAGACCTTATAACACCATGTTCATAATAGAAAATTTAGGACTCGTGATAACCTGGTGTCTTATGGTCAGTCATTTCTATCTTAGCCAGAACCCAGTAGGAAGATAATGCTGTTTTTCAAGATGGGGGAAGTACATTTGCTGAAAAAAAAATTTGATCTATTTAAAATTTCTAAAGGCTTCTGTTATTGCACATATCATTTTGATATGCCCATGTCAATTTGGGAAATGCTGTATGAAAATGACTGAGGTCTGGAACTCCTTGCATTGCAGTTGGAAGAGCCCTTCTTGCTGTGCGTCCTGCACAGAGTTGTCAACCTATAAAAGGAACCACCAAGTGGGTTAAAAGTGGACTCACCCATATAGAAGATATAATCTCCAGAATTGAAAGCTGTTTATCAGTAGGTTGCATTTTTTTTTTTAATTTTTTTTTTCAACGTTTTTTATTTATTTTTGGGACAGAGAGAGACAGAGCATGAACGGGGGAGGGGCAGAGAGAGAGGGAGACTCAGAATCGGAAACAGGCTCCAGGCTCCGAGCCATCAGCCCAGAGCCTGACGCGGGGCTCGAACTCACGGACCGCGAGATCGTGACCTGGCTGAAGTCGGACGCTTAACCGACTGCGCCACCCAGGCGCCCCTCAGTAGGTTGCATTTTTATGTGGTAGGAAACACGAGGTTTAGAAAAGTGTGCCTCCACCTAGGAAGGATGTGATATTGTGATGTATAATAAAAAATACATATTTGTTCTTTGTCCCAGTTTCTAGCACAGGGCTTCTAAAACAGCACTTTCAACAATAGCCAAATTATAGAAAGAGCCTAAATGCCCATCAACTGATGAATGGATAAAGAAGATGTGGTTTATATATACAATGGAATATTACTTGGCAATGAGAAAAAATAAAATCATGACATTAGCAGCAACGTGGATGGAACTGGAGGGTATTATGCTACATGAAAGAAGTCAGAGAAAGACAGATATATGTTTTCACTCATATGTGGATCTTGAGAAACTTACCAGAAGACCATAGGGGAAGGGAAGAGTAAAAAAATAGTTACAGAGAGGGAGGGAGGCAAACCATAAGAGACTCTTAAATACAGAGAACAAACTAAGGGATGATGGAAGTGGGAGGGGAGGGGAAAGTTGGTGATGGACATTGAGGAGGGCACTTGTTGGAATGAGCACTGGGTGTTGTATGTAAGCCAATTTGACAATAAATTACATTTAAAAAATAAAAGGATAAACATACACACACACACACACACACACACACACACACACAAATAAAACCCTTGGAAGTTTCCTAACTTGTGAGAGATATAAAGATGTCTTCTGCTATGTTAATAATGAGGTAACCTTTGGGATGTCCCTATGTCAACCTAAGGCTGGGAAGGGGGAGGTGAGAGTGCTGGGTGTTGAATCTATTGGCAATGGCCAATGATTTAATCAATCGTGCCTGTGTAATAAAGCCTCCATTAAAACTTGAAGGTATGGGATTTAGGAAGCTTCCATATTGGTGAGCACTTAGAGATTCAGGCAGAGTGGAACCCTCTCCCAGAAGGCAAGGAAGCTCCACACCCTTTTCTCATACCTTGCCCCATGCATCACTGTCATCTGGCTGTTTCTGAGTTATGTCCTTTTATAATAAACTACTAATCCGGTAAGTGAAATGTCCCTGAGTTCTTCAAGCCACTGTAGCAGTTTAATTAAACCCAAGGGAGGGAACTGGGAACCTCTGATTTTTAGCCATTTCAGTCAAAAGTACAGGTGACAATCAGGACTTGTAATGGGCACCTCAAGGGAATGAGAATCTTGTAGGACAGAGACCTTAAATTATAATCCCAGGAGGGGGCCCTTGGAAGCTCCAATCAATAGCCAGTCTATCAGAAACATGGGTAACAATCCAGGCTTATGAATGGCATTTGAGGGCGAGGTCAGTTTTGCAGGACTGAATCCTTAACCTGTGGAATCTGATGCTACCTTTAGGTAGACAGTGTCAGAATTGAGCTACATTGTAGGATACTCTTCTATATACTGAAGTGGTCAGAAAATACAACTAAGTTTTGGATCAGATATTCATCCTAAATTCAACAACTCAGACAATGTTTTTATTTATTCTTATTAATTTCTATCTTACCTTTTCCAAGAATCTATTCCATATACATTTTAAACTTTTGTTTTGTTTTTGTTTTGTTTTTTTTTTCTGCTAACTGCACCTTCCATTGAATTGTTACCTAGAATTGACAACATTGAACATCATTGTTTTGTATTTAATTTTAAAGTGAATATAACTAACCTTGTTTATTAGTTTTGATAACAGTATGCCAACTTAATTTTAAATCTTAATCGAAATTATGTTTGAGCCTCCAAATGCAACTTATCTGGCTTGTCTTGTACCATTGTTACCATAAAGGAAGATACAAAAAAGGAAAAAAAAAAGGAAAGGAAAAAAAAAACTTTTTCAATGATAAATCTTTTGGAACAAAAATTCAAGCAACTAATCATACACTTTTAGACATTAAATTGCAAAACAAGACAAGCCATTAAAGGTGGTTGTCCACTATTTTCAAAAGCATTATCATTTCACCTTTTTAAGCCACAAATTTGCAGCGCTGATGTTATTACCTTTTGAGAAAGATTAACCTTTCAAAATTAATGCCCAATGGACCTCATCAACAATAACCTTTGGTGCATTTTTTAGCTTAAATTTAAGGAGTATACAGTTCAATTACTACTGAAGGGATAAGTACCATGGTGGTGAATACCGTGAGAGAAAAATAATTACTATAGGATAAGAAAATGAAGACTCCTTACTAACTGTTTTTACTATAATGTAATAAATCCCTTTGAAAATTGTGAATTACTACCTTTTGCACTGGGAAAAATATAAGGCTCAACATCAGAATGCTTCCTAATTATGTTATTTCTTATTGAATCTCAAGAGAAATTAATAGACATCACAGTTACTTAATGATTCAACATATTTTTCATTCTTCTAAGTATAAAAAAATCCACTCATGAATTTCAGCAACAGAAATGACTAAATTAATAACCAAGTTTCCTACAATATTAATGCACAATTTATTATGTGTATTTGCTTTATTAATTTGAATAAAACTATTATAATAAAATATTAACGTTTTGATCCTTAAATTGCACAGATAAACATGTTTACAATCTAGGAAGTGATGAATTATGATTCTAATTATGTATAAAATGACTTAAAGATTTATAATTTTACAGTTTAAAATATAAGCAAGTCTATTCATACTTTTTTTTATTTCTCTAAAATACTTGTTGAATGTCTACTATATGACAGACACTGTTCTATCAACCTGTCAATATTATAAAGCTTTGTGCTCCAAAAAAATTGTTACAAAAGTAAAAAAGAAAAATACATAAACCAGTAACTGAAAATGATAAATTCTGTTATTATTATGTCCTGAGAATATAAATGAATGAACTTTAATAATTAAGGGCTTTATTCTACCTTTGATGTTGAAGTTTTAAAAACTATGTAAATATCACAACAATCTTATGTAATAACGTCAAGATATATAGAAATCTGAATCAACATAAATGAATATCCTCTTCATCGTGTAACTCAATGAATAACAAAAATATTTAGCTTACTTAAAATTATCCTTTCAAACTCCATTTTTATGTCGATGTTTTTGTTTGGTCATAACTGAGTAAATGACATGTGAAAACACAGGACTTACCCTACATCTCATAAACTATAATGGCCCTTTGAGGAGTCCAATTTATACTGAGTCAAGAGATTGCAATTATCAAAACACTAGAGTTTATTTCCTAGACACTTTCTGTGAAAGTCTGTAAGAGAATCAGAAGGAATCAAATACAAGTGAATATATCCACACACTGAAAGTTTTCACAGATGTGTAGAATTCTTCAGAGACATTATTAAGTTAAAAAGTAAAATAAATCCATTGGATGTAGCAAAAAGCAAGTCACTGATGGCATTGAAAAGAAGGCCACAGTAGCAAAGATACAATATACAATGTAAGGGTCTCAAACTCTATGACGTCTCTGCTCAAGGATATATTACCCAATCCTCTCTACTTGTGGGAAGTAATTCCAACAAACTCAATATTTTAGCCCTTAATTATTTATGTTTATGTAATGGAAATGAGTACATTATAAAAGAAATAATTAAGAACATCATCAGGATTCTAAGCCTGCCTGAGCAGCTATAGTGTTTTCTGTTTTTCCGGTATTATTACAAGAGGAGTCATCTGTGGCAGGACAGAAAAGTTTGCACCTATGAACATTAAACCCTGTTAAGAAAATGATGCCATGAGATGTTCCCTTTAGGTCTGACCAGGTCATAAAAGTCATGGCTACTTTGATCAGTTACTGTGCAAAAGCAGGCGAATGTAAACACCAAACCACTTACATCAGATTAAAGATCAGGATTTTGGCAAAGTTTATAACACAGAGGTCTTCAGAAAGTAGACCAGACCTATCCCTATCATCTCCTTATTTTTCTATAGAGACATGGAAAGCCTGCTAGATATATAGTGAGCTTGACTTCGGAAAGACAGCCCTATCCCTGTGGCTTTCTCTTTTTATGGATTCAGTGTGTGTGTGTGTGTGTGTGTGTGGCCTTACCCCTGAATGACAAATATTATCAACTCAGGTGCCAAAGCCTGAATTTGAGTCAGCTGTTCAGAGGAGTGCTGAGAAACACCAGTTTCCCAGAACTTGATGACCTTGGAACCCAGGGAAAGATTCAACCCACTGGTTGATCAATTGGACATTAATTCACAGGAAAAAAAATACAAAAAGGAAAGAAAAAGAAAACGCAATAAAAGAAGGAGAGGAAATGAGAGAGAGAAGGAAGAAAGGAGGGAGGGAGAAAGGAAAATTATGTCAAACCATATACCCAAGTCAAGGGAAAAGTGATAGACCTGAAGTAAAATTTAATTTAAAAATTCTGGAACAAAACACAGGAGGAAATAATTTCACCTTGAGTTAGGAACCTTTCTCTTAAATATTGCACAAAAAGCACAAACACAAATAAATTTAATAAGCTGTACTTAAAAGTATAATTTGTTTTCAAAAAGACACTATAAAAATATAGTTTATTTTAATAAAAATATATAATATTATACACTATATAAAAATAATATATATAATATATTTTATTATAAGTGATATTTTATATTTTTATAAAAATATAAAGAGTCAAGCTACAAACTAGAAAACAAATATTGGCAAGTGCATATCCATTTAAAGACTTGTATCCAGAATATATAAGGAATTATTATAACTCAGTAGCAATAAAACAAGCAACCAAATAACAGAATAAGCAAGAGATTTTCACAGATATTTCACCAAAGTAAAATAAAGGTGGAAATATGCCCATGAAAATGTTCAAGATGATTAGTCATTAAGGAAACAAATTAAAATCACAATAAGAAACACATTCATAACTATTAAAATGGCTAAAACTTTAAAAAAAGAAAAAAAAAAAACAGAAAGAACATGCCAGGTGCTGGAGATTATTTAAAGCAACAGAACTTCTCAGACGTTGTTGGTGGAAATAAAAAGCAACACGATAATTTTGTTAAAGTTTGTCAGTCTTTTAAACACTTACTATGGATTCTAGAAATTTTATTATTTACTCAGGATAAAAACATAGGTCCACAGGAAGAGGAGCTTTATACGTAAGTGCTCTAAATTGGAAACAGACTCAATTGCCATCAATGGATGATGCATATATAGAAGGCACTAGCTTAGTAATATAAGGGGGAACATGGATAAAGGTAACAACATTGTTGAATCTCAAAAGTTACAATGAAGGACAGAAGCCATACTCAAAAGGCTACATTGCTATGGTTGGTTTGCAAATTGACCCCAAGCATGGATAGCAAAGAGAAACCTAAGAAAGAGGTAGACCACTCCATTGGTGGCAGGTTTAATAAGCAAGACAAGTAGGTTGCTACACCTGCTCACCGGAAATTTAAAAGTTTATACAGAGGCCTTACCTGGATTTAGTCATGCTTTCAGTCCAGAAGATCTCAACATCACCTTACTCTCTCAAGGCTACATCCTTGTCATGGCTGCTAACATTGGAATAATGGGTAGAACATGCATTTCAAAGACAGGAGAGGAGTAAGGAGCCTCTGATTGCCTAGGTTCAGATCACAACTCAACTAGAGGTCACATCCTCTCAATGACCTCCTCCAGCATGATTCCATTTAGATCATAGCCTGCAGAGGACAAAAAGCATGAGATAAATCACATCAATGGTTTCCCCTTGGTTGTCAGAGATTGGAGAAAAGGATGGAATTGTCTATAAAGGGGTATAATGGAATTTGTTAGGCTAGCAGCAATATTCTGTCTTGATTGTGCTGGTGTTTGCAAGACTTTCTTGGTCAAAAATCATGAAACTGTGTACTTAAACATGGTGATAATTTACTGTAGGAAAACTGTGGTACAGTAAACCTGACTTTAAAAATCTGACAGCTTCCAGGGACATCTGGGTGGTTCAGCCAGTTAAGCATCTGACTTCAGCTCAGGTCATGATCTCACGGTTCTTGGGTTTGAGCCTTACACTGGGCTCTATGCTGAGAGTTCAGAGCCTGGATCCTGCTTTGGATTCTGTGTCTCCCTCTCTCTTTGGCCTTCCCCCTTCATTCTCTCTCTCTCTCTCTCTCTCTCTCTCTCTCAAAAATAAATAAAACACTAAAAAAAAAACTAAAAGGTCACAGCTTCCAACTCATTATTTTACCATTTTTAACCATGTTTTAAATGGAAAAAAAATTTAAATTTATTGTCCTTTCTGCTTTTTCTCCAATGAAACTCAAGATTTTCAGTTATAATCTCTTGTTCAATAAATGTAATATATTTTTAAATTTTTTTAACATTTATTCACTTTTGACAAACAGAGGGAGACAGAGTGTGAGTGGGGAAGGGGCAGAGAGAGAGGGAGACACAGAATCCAAAGCAGGCTCCGGGCTCCTAGCTGTCAGCACAGAGCCCAATGCAGGGCTCAAGCTCACAAACCACGAGATCAAGACCTGAGCTGAAGTCGAACTTTTAACTGACTGAGCCACCCTGGTGCCCCATTTTAATATTGGTTTTTGGTCTTTGTTTTAAGTTTGGTTGAATAACACTGATCTGTTCTTTGTTCATAACATTATCTCCTTCCCTTGCTCCCATGATAACTCATACACATTTTAAATAAATATTATGGGCTCACCTGGATGGTTCAGTTGAATAAGCATCTGACTTTACCTAGGTTAATGGTCTCATGTTTCAAGCCCTACATCGTGCTTTCTGCTTTCAGCATGGAGACTGCTTCAGATCCTCTGTCTCCTTCTCTCTCTTCCCCTGCCCTGTTCTCTCTCTCTCAAAAATAAATAAACATTACATATATATACATATATATATATATATATACACACACCTATATACATATATACACATATATACATATATATACATATATACATATATACACATATATATGTATATATATACATATATACATATACACATACATATGTATATATATGCATATATACATATAAATATACACATATATATATATACATATATACATATATATGTATATATATATATATGAATTAGGAGGTAGTTTTTAATGGCATGAGGATGACATCTTTACATCAAGTTGTTTTCAAGCAATATATTGCATGATGTTAGAGACCTTTTTTTAGAAGTATTCTCCCTGGTCTAATGATTGGAAGATTCTATATACTGGAAGATACATGCAACATATGTGTGCAGTATATATGTGTGTGTATATGTACATATATGTGCATTTATTTATTTATTTATTTATTTATTTATTTATAATGTTCTAAGTGACTATGATAAAAAGGAACAAGATAACAAAGTTAGGTAGCTGGATATTCTTTCTGTTGAAAATTGTGATCAAACTGATCCCCCCACTTTCTAACCATTTGTCTACTGAAAAGTCATTTAATAGCTTGAAACCTCAGCTACAAAATGTGTAAAATAATAATGTGAACCTCAAAGACTGGTGTGGAAGATTAATTGGGAATTTAAGTGGACAAATGTAATATATTTCAAGTTCTCTATGCAAATAGACTCTGTGCATACGGATGCCCCGTGTATTTGTTGGCTATCTTGTTTTCTTTATAATTAGATATGGAAAGTTGTTTTTTTAACCCCCATCTAGGGACAGAATCACAGACAATAATTGCAAAAAGCCAACACAACTCTAAAATCATAAAAAAAGAAGTTAAGTTTTCTCATCTATTGCCTCATTTGCTCAGGGCGTAGTAATTCTTTAAACATGGTACAATGGATTTAGTTTCTCATTGTCATGAAATTCACTCAGGACTCGAGTTGGGTTGAAGGATAAAACTTGCCCAAAGGGAAAAAGTGTGTGTGCTTGTACACATGCACACACACACATACACACACATCACAAACACATGTACGCACAAAGAGAAAAGAAAAGAATAATTCTTTCAATTATTAAAAAGGCAAGGGAAGAATAATAAATTGGTGGTTGACCATGTACCCATTTGGGATAAACTACCAATACATAGAGAGAGGAAACAAATAACCAATTAATTTTTTTTTTTTGGCAAATGACAATTTTTCAATTCCTTTAAATTCCAGCGTAGTCAACATGCAGTGTATAATATAGTGATTCATCAATTACTTTGGCAAGCCCTTAAAGTAACATAGAGATCAAGAAGTACTCTGTGGTGAAGGGTCCCACATAATGTTTGAGTCCATAGATCTGCATGTGATCATATTGTGTTCTCCTTTGAGACGGGAGTTTCTGCCTTTAGGGGATTGACTAACAATGAAAACTCATAAATTGGTTCCAATGGTTACCCATGTCTCTTTATGAAAAACAATATAAAAGCATGGAAATGTGTATTTTTCCAGGTGTCTTAAATTTTAACAAAGAGTTAATTCAAATTTGGATTGCATAGCATTGCATTTTAAAAATGAAAATGCTCTTCTTTTCTTTCGGAGCTTCAGCTGAGAACTCCTAATAAAAAAGAAAACACTACACTACACAGGTAAGACATGAGGAAGGAATTTATCAGGCTTTGGCACCGTAATGCACTGAGGTGGACAAACAGCATGCCTGCTACTAGAAGATGCTAACGGAGAGTGTACTTTGTCACAAGAACGATTGCTTGATTCACTTCTATTTTTTCTTTTATTTTTTAAGGTTTATTTATTTTTGAGAGAGAGAGAGAGGGAGGGAGGGAGCAGGGGAGGGGCAGAGAGAGCTGAAGACACAGAATCGGAAGCAGGCTCTAAGGTGTCAGCACAGCCCTATGAAGGGCTCAAACCCACAAACCATGAAATCACGACCTGAGCCAAAGTAGGACACTTAACCGACTGAGCCACCCAGACGTCCCTCGATTCACTTTGAAAACACCACAAAATCGTTCTTAAACTTTTATGAGAGGTGACAACCTATTGGTTGTTTGAAATGGTCAATATAGTTGCTCCTTGGGTAGACAAGAATGATTTCTGGCAGGCAACGAATGAATTTTGGTACTAAAGAATATCCAGAGTGGGCCTGAGTGGGAAAAAATACATCTGAGTTAAACTCCCATAAACGTTCACAAAATTAGAGAGTTTTCAGCAAGGATATATTTATCAATTGAATTCAGCTATTAGCTGGAATGAAAGAATAGACCAACACAGGTGGCTTTTACAGAATTTGAGTGACATGTCTGTGGCCTTGCACTAGTGACATCACACAGACAATTGCTCATAAACTCACCTCTTTGTCCCCCAATTTTCCACTTCCTGTGTCACTCTATTTACTGTGTTGGACTACCCTAGGTTGTTTTTTCCTTTCCGATGCATGAATATCCCCATTCACATTTCTATTTCCCATAAACAATATTGGCAATATTGACACCTAATGCAAGTTTCAGCAAACTGCATTTGTAACACATGAGCGGCGAGAACGACACTTCGCTGGAGGGGTTCATCCTGTTGGGATTAGCAGACACCATGGAGCTACGGATCATCCTCTTTCTGCTTTTCTTTGGGATTTACGCCCTTACAGTTTTGGGGAATGTTGGGATGATCCTCTTAATCGGCACTGATTCCCGACTTCACACACCCATGTATTTCTTCCTGGCTAACCTGTCCTTTGTGGATGTCTGTTACTCCTCCGCCATCACCCCAAAGATGCTGGCAGACTTACTGTCAGAGACGAAAACCATCTCCTTCGCAGGCTGCTTCCTGCAATTGTACTTCTTTATCGCCTTGGCCACAACCGAAGCCATCCTCTTTGGCTTAATGGCCTATGACCGTTACGTGGCCATATGCAACCCCCTCCTTTACTCCTTGATCATGTCCAGGACAGCCTGCCTCAAAATGGCAGCAGGGGCTTTTACGGCAGGATTCTTGAACTCCATGGTTAACACGAGTTATGTAGGCAGCTTGCCATTCTGTGGTTCCAATGTCATTCACCACTTCTTCTGTGACAGCCCTCCACTCTTTAGGCTCTCCTGTGCTGACGCACACGTGAATGAAAGTATCTTTTCCGCATTTGCTGGTGCGAATCTGGCCGGGACTCTGCTGATCATCCTCACCTCCTATTCCTACATTCTCTTCTCTGTCTTCCACATGCATTCAGGGCAGGGGAGGCACAAAGCCGTCTCCACGTGTGCCTCTCACTTGACAGCGATAACTCTGTTCTATGCCACCGCCATCTATACCTATCTGAGACCTAGTTCCAGCTACTCCTTGGGTCAGGACAAAGTGGCTTCTGTGTTCTACACAGTAGTGATCCCCATGTTAAATCCTCTGATCTACAGCCTCAGGAACGAGGAAGTAAAGAAGGCTTTATGGAACGTAAGCACCAGGACAAGGATCCCTCCATTTTTATGGTTGTTTGGTTGATTCTCTGAACAAAACTGAGTATTTCATTGATTTTCAGAGGCTGATTCAAGCCTACAGGTTTTTTTTAGAATATTTTCTGAGTAATTACAGTCTATAGTGTTCAAATATATGTAACCATTGAGGCATAAGGTAAATTACCAAACTTACATGAGGCCATAGAACTTCCTTGTAATTATTCCATATTTAACTTCCTTTCATCTCAAAAATTTCCAGCCCTTTTCCCTCTTTGTCTCGCTTTCACTGACACATCAACAGAATAACACATACACACATTCAGCTGCTATGTATTTTAATCCACACATAGTTACAAAGGGAGAGATCAATATTCAATATTTAAATCTGACATATTTTCTTTCCAATAAGCTCATGGATTTCAGCTCAAAAATGTGTCTATCTCTTGCCAATAAAATTAACTTAACCTAATATTTGAAAGTAAGCATTATTAGTATGAAGGCAAACAGGGAATTGGCTACTTAGAAACTGATGGGTGCCAATGCTTGCATGGGGGACGACCACATGGATAATCTTCAGACAGAGATTACCCGTGACCTTTACCCTTGCCACTAAAGTTGTACATGATAGTAGTGATGTCCATGATAACTGGGACATCACATACATTGTGTCCTGTCACAAACAGGTCATCCCGCTTGTATTCCAATGTCTCCTAAGATCCACATAAGTGACCTTGCCCAGACAGGTGTACATGGAGTCATCGGTATGGTCTCTGCACCCATGCACCGAACTCTTCCTCTCCAGGTCTGTAGGGGTTTCCTGGCCTAGGGCACTCTTCAGACAATGACCATGTTGTCCTCAGACATAATTTGCTCCTTGACTGAGCAGTTTGCTCACATTCTTCTGCACCAGCTGGCTGCTCATTGACTGGACTCTTTCTTTTCTCTGCCCTGGATATTTGGTAGATCCATAGATCAGACAGAGATGTTGCACAAGTAAATGATAATAGTATATTCCTTTCCTTAAATGCTTTAATTTCTATTAAAACTTAGAAATTGAAACAATGAGAGATAAAATCCAGTTATTATGAGATTTGGCATTTATCTGTCACATTTATACGCATGTGAGGCCATGTGCTCTGCTCTCCAATTCACCCTTCCTATGTTTCTTGAATCTTCTTCACAGTGTCTCCAAATGCTTCCAACTTTGGGAGGGATGATCACTTAATTATCTTGCCTGCTTTGTAATTCATTGACTATCTTTTCCCTATCTAAATCTTGATTGTTTCATTAATACAAGTTACTTGTAAAACATATTTTTAAATTATTCTAGTTTCTTGCTTATTATTTAATGCATTTATGTAAAAATGTTCCAAATATTACATATTTTACTTAGCTCAAAATAAATTTAAACTGTAAAACATTGAGTCTTTTCATTATTCTACTGAGTGTGTTTTATCATTCCATTTTGTCTTACGTCCTTGATAATATTTACTATATCCTTCTTCGTGAATGTAATATGCTTTTTCCTTGTTTGCTATATACTCTCCACTTTTTCTATTTTTTTATTTCCCTCAGACTTTTGTTTCAGTTGAATGTTTAATTCAAATTCATTATATAAAAACACAGATGGAACCCTATATTTTGCCTTATTTGATGTTTTTTTTTTTTTGAGTAAGTCATTTACTAAAATTAATGAAGGGTATTTGAAGTGTATGTATTTGGGCTTTGTTTTGGCCAATATTTTCATCAGTGATGAGGTGAATGAATTCAAATAGAGCTACCCTTCAAAACCTATGAGCATCACAAAGTTGGAAAAATAAACAAGTTGGAAGGAATGAAACATCAATATTCAAGAATCACATATATCCAAGTAACACACAGAAGTAATTTTGATTTAGTTTGTGAAATGTACACTAACGTATATAGTGTAATTTTCATTGCTTTAGTAAATATATATATGTATGTATACACACACACACACACACACATATACATATTTGTTATCTTCTAAGTGACTAGCATAAAATAGGATGGGATGGGAAGTTAAGTAGCTTGGCATTATTTCCCTCCAGTATAGATTGTACTCAAATTGATTACCTTACTTGCTAACGGTTTTTCTACTAAAAAGTCATTTAATAGTCTCAAATCTCCACTGCAACATGTGTAAAATAATAATAAGAACTTCAAAGATGGGTGTGGAAGATTAATTGAGGTATTAAATTGAAAAGAGTAACATGTTATGAGTTCTGTATGCAAATGGGCTCACCATGCATAGGAACACCCAATGTGGTTTATTTCACTTTGCTTTCCTTGTGTGTGTGTGTGTGTGTGTGTGTGTGTGTGTGTGTGTATTTATGTATTTTAATTTTAGAGATAGATTGAGTGCGAGCAAGGGAGAGTGGTAGAGGAGAGAGGAGAGAGTCTTAAGCAGACTCCACACTCATCCCAGAGCCCATTGCGGGCTGGATCCCACAACCCTGGGAATATGACCTGAGCCAAAATCAAGAGCCGGACACTCAAATGACTGAGCCACCCAGGCACCCTTTTCTTGTGTTTAGATCTGGAAAACTTGTCATGTCATCCCATTTTAGTATCTGAATAATAGACAACAATTGTAAACACCAGCACAATTCTGAAATTAAAAAAAAGTTTCCTTATCCATTTTATTATTTACCCAGTGTTTAGTATTTATTTAAACATTGCCCAGTGTAGGAATTTACCCAAGGGATACAGGAGTACTGACACATAGGGACATTTGTACCCCAAGGTTTATAGCAGCACTCTCAACAATAGCCAAATTATGGAAAGAGTCTAAATCTCCAACAACTGATGAATGGATAAAAAAAATTGTGTTTTATTTTTTTTTAATTTTTTAAATTAAAAAAAAATTTTTTTCAATATATGAAGTTTATTGTCAAATTGGTTTCCATACAACACCCAGTGCTCACCCCAAAAGGTGCCCTCTTCAATACGCATCATCCACCCTGCCCTCCCTCCCACCATCCATCAACCCTCAGTTTGTTCTCAGTTTTTAAGACTCTCTTATGCTTTGGGTCTCTTCCACTCTAACCTCTTTTTTTTTTCCTTCCCCTCCCCCATGGGTTTCTGTTAAGTTTCTCAGGATCCACATAAGAGTGAAAACATATGGTATCTGTCTTTCTCTGTATGGCCATATTCCATTCTTTCTCATTGCCACATAGTACTCCATTGTGTATATAAACCACAATTTCTTTATCCATTCATCAGTTGATGGACATTTAGGTTCTTTCCATAATTTGGCTACTGTTGAGAGTGCTGATATAAACATTGGGGTACAAGTGCCCCTATGCATCAGTACTCCTGTATCCCTTGGGTAAATTCCTAGCAGTGCTATTGCTGGGCCATAGGGTAGGTCTATTTTTAATTTTTTGAGGAACCTCCACACTGTTTTCCAGAGTGGCTCCACCAATTTGCATTCCCACCAACAGTGCGAGAGGGTTCCCGTTTCTCCACATCCTCTCCAGCATCTATAATCTCCTGATTTGTTGATTTTGGCAACTCTGACTGGTGTGAGGTGATATCTGAGTGTGGTTTTGATTTGTATTTCCCTGATGAGGAGCGACGTTGAACATCTTTCCATGAGCCTGTTGGCCATCTGGATGTCTTCTTTAGAGAAGTGTCTATTCATGTTTTCTGCCCATTTCTTCACTGGGTTATTTGTTTTTCGGGTGTGGAGTTTGGTGAGCTCTTTATAGATTTTGGATACTAGCCCTTTGTCCGATATGTCATTTGCAAATATCTTTTCCCATTCCGTTGGTTGCCTTTTAGTTTTGTTGGTTGTTTCCTTTGCTGTGCAGAAGCTTTTTATCTTCATAAGGTCCCAGTAGTTCACTTTTGCTTTTAATTCCCTTGCCTTTGGGGATGTGCCGAGTAAGAGATTGCTACGGCTGAGGTCAGAGAGGTCTTTTCCTGCTTTCTCCTCTAGGGTTTTGATGGTTTCCTGTCTCACATTCAGGTCCTTTATCCATTTTGAGTTTATTTTTGTGAATGGTGTGAGAAAGTGGTCTAGTTTCAACCTTCTGCATGTTGCTGTCCAGTTCTCCCAGCACCATTTGTTAAAGAGACTGTCTTTTTTCCATTGGATATTCTTTTCTGCTTTGCCAAAGATGAGTTGGCCATACGTTTGTGGGTCTAGTTCTGGGGTTTCTATTCTATTCCATTGGTCTATGTGTCCGTTTTTGTGCCAATACCATGCTGTCTTGATGATTACAGCTTTGCAGTAGAGGCTAAAGTCTGGGATTGTGATGCCTCCTGCTTTGGTCTTCTTCTTCAAAATTACTTTGGCTATTTGAGGCCTTTTGTGGTTCCATATGAATTTTAGGATTGCTTGTTCTAGTTTCGAGAAGAATGCTGAAGCAATTTTGACTGGGATTGCATTGAATGTGTAGATAGCTTTGGGTAGTATTGACATTTTAACAATATTTATTCTTCCAATCCATGAGCACGGAATGTTTTCCATTTCTTTATATCTTCTTCAATTACCTTCATAAGCTTTCTATAGTTTTCAGCATACAGATCTTTTACATCTTTGGTTAGATTTATTCCTAGGTATTTTATGCTTCTTGGTGCAATTGTGAATGGGATCAGTTTCTTTATTTGTCTTTCTGTTGCTTCACTATTAGTGTATAAGAATGCAACTGATTTCTGTACATTGATTTTGTATCCTGCAACTTTGCTAAATTCATGTATCAGTTCTAGCAGACTTTTGGTGGAGTCTATTGGATTTTCCATGTATAATATCATGTCATCTGCAAAAAGTGAAAGCTTAACTTCATCTTTGCCAATTTTGATGCCTTTGATTTCCTTTTGTTATCTGATTTTTGATGCTAGAACTTCCAACACTATGTTAAACAACAGTGGTGAGAGTGGGCATCCCTGTCGTGTTCCTGATCTCAGGGAAAAAGCTCTCAGTTTTTCCCCATTGAGGATAATGTTAGCCATGAACTTTTCATAAATGGCTTTTATGATCTTTAAGTATGTTCCTTCTATCCCGACTTTCTCGAGGGTTTTTATTAAGAAGTGTTGCTGAATTTTATCAAAGGCCTTTTCTGCATTGATTGACAGAATCATATGGTTCTTCTCTTTTCTTTTATTAATGTGATGTATCATATTGATTCATTTCCGAATGTTGAACCAGCCCTGCATCCCAGGAATGAATCCCACTTGATCGTGGTGAATTATTCTTTTTATATGCTGTTGAATTTGATTTGCTAGTATCTTATTGAGATTTTTTGCATCCATATTCATCAGGGAAATTGGCCTGTAGTTCTCTTTTTTTACTGGGTCTCTATCTCATTTAGGAATCAAAGTAATACTGGCTTCACAGAATGAGTCTGGAAGTTTTCCTTCCCTTTCTATTTTTTGGAATAGCTTGAGAAGGATAGGTATTATCTCTGCTTTAAACGTCTGGTAGAATTCCCCTGGGAAGCCATCTGGTCCTGGACTCCTATTTGTTGAGAGATTTTTGATGACTGATTCAATTTCTTCACTGGTTATGGGTCTATTTAAGCTTTCTATTTCCTCCTGATTGAGTTTTGGAAGCGTGTGGGTGTTTAGGGATTTGTCCATTTCTTCCAGGTTGTCCAGTTTGTTGGCATATAATTTTTCACAGTATTCCCCTATAATTGCTGTATCTCTGAGGGATTGGTTGTAATCATTCCATTTTCATTCATGATTTTATCTATTTGGGTCATCTCCCTTTTCTTTTTGAGAAGCCTGCCTAGAGGTTTGTCAATTTTGTTTATTTTTTCAAAAAACCAACTCTTGGTTTCGTTGATCTGCTCTACAGTTTTTTTAGATTCTATATTGTTTGATCTGATCTTTATTATTTCTTTATTATTTCTGATCTTTATTATTTCTGATCTTTATTATTTCTCTTCTTCTGCTGGGTTTAGGCTGTCTTTGCTGTTCTGCTTCTCTTTCCTTTAGATGTGCTGTTAGATTTTGTATTTGGGATTTTTCTTATTTCTTGAGATAGGCCTGGATTGCAATATATTTTCCTCTCAGGACTGCCTTTGCAGCATCCCAAAGCATTTGGATTGTTGTATTTTCATTTTCATGTGTTTCCATATATTTTTTGATTTCTTCTATAATTGCCTGGTTGACCCATTCATTCTTTAGTAGGGTGTTCTTTAACCTCCATGCTTTTGGAGGTTTTCCAGATTTTTTCCTGTGGTTGATTTCAAGCTTCATAGCATTGTGGTCTGAAAGTATGCATGGTATGATGTCAATTCTTATATACTTATGAAGGGCTGTTTTGTGACCCAGTATGTGATCTATCTTGGAGAATGTTCCATGTGCACTCGAGAAGAAAGTATATTCTGTTGCTTTGGGATGCAGAGTTCTAAATATATCTGTCAAGTCCATCTGATCCAATGTATCATTCAGGGCCCTTGTTTCTTTATTGACCGTGTGTCTAGATGATCTATCCATTTCTGTAAGTGGAGTGTTAAAGTCCCCTGCAATTACCACATTCTTATCAATAAGGTTGCTTATGTTTATGAGTAATTGTTTTATATATTTGGGGGCTCCGGTATTCGGCACATACACATTTATAACTGTTAGCTCTTCCTGGTGGATAGACCCTGTAATGATTATATAATGCCCTTCTTCATCTCTTGTTACAGCCTTTAATTTAAAGTTAGTTTGTCTGATATAAGTATGGCTACTCCAGCTTTCTTTTTACTTCCAGTAGCATGATAAATAGTTCTCCATCCCCTCGCTCTCAATCTGAAGGTGTCCTCAGGTCTAAAATGAATCTCTTGTAGACGGCAAATAGATGGGTCTTGTTTTTTTATCCATTCTGATACCCTATGTCTTTTGGTTGGTGCATTTAGTCCATTTACATTCAATGTTATTATAGAAAGATATGGGTTTAGAGTCATTGTGATGTCCGTAGGTTTCATGCTTGTAGTGATGTCTCTGGTACTTTGTCTCACAGGATTCCCCTTAGGATCTCTTGTAGGGCTGGTTTAGTGGTGACAAATTCCTTCAGTTTTTGTTTGGGAAGACCTTTATCTCTCCTTCTATTCTAAATGACAGACTTGCTGGATAAAGGAATCTTGGCTGCATATTTTTTCTGTTCATCACATTGAAGATCTCGTGCCAATCCTTTCTGGCCTGCCAAGTTTCAGTAGAGAGATTGGTCACAAGTCTTATAGGTCTCCCTTTACATGTTAGAACACGTTTATCTCTAGCTGTTTTCAGAATTTTCTCTTTATCCTTGTAGTTTGCCAGTTTCACTATGATATGTCGTGCAGAAGGTCGATTCAAGTTAGGTCTGAAGGGAGTTCTCTGTGCCTCTTGGATTTCAATCCCTTTTTCTTCCCCAGATCCGGGAAGTTCTCAGCTATTATTTCTTCAAGTACACCTTCAGCACCTTTCCCTCTCTCTTCCTCCTCTGGAATACCAATTATGCGTATATTATTTCTCTTTAGTGTGTCACTTAGTTCTCTAATTTTCCCCTCATACTCCTGGGTTTTTTTATCTCTCTTTTTCTCAGCTTCTTCTTTTTCCATAATTTTATCTTCTAGTTCACCTATTCTCTCCTCTGCCTCTTCAATCCGAGCCATAGTTGTCTCCATTTTATTTTGCAGCTCATTAATAGCATTTTTTTAGCTCCTCCTGGCTGTTCCTTAGTCCCTTGATCTCTGTAGCAAGAGATTCTCTGCTGTCCTTTATACTGTTTTCAAGCCCAGCGATTAATTTTATGACTATTATTCTAAATTCACTTTCTGTTATATTGTTTAAATCTTTTTTGATCAGTTCATTAGCTGTTGTTATTTCCTGGACGTTTTTCTGAGGGGAATTCTTCTGTTTCGTCATTTTGGATAGTCCCTGGAGTGGTGCGGACCTGCAGGGCACTTCCCTTGTGCTGTCTTGAATAACTTGCGTTGGTGGGCGGGGCCACAGTCAGACCTGATGTCTGCCCCCAGCCCACCGCTGGGGCCACAGTCAGACTGGTGTGTGCCTTCTCTTCCCCTCTCCTAGGGGCGGGATTCACTGTGGGGTGGCGTGGCCCATCTGGGCTACTTGCACACTGCCACGCTTGTGGTGCTGGGGATCTGACATATTAACTGGGGTGGATCAGCAAGGTGCACACGAGCGGGAGGAGCAGGCTCAGCTCACTTATCCTTCGGAGATCCATTTCGGAAGAGGCCCTGCAGCACCGGGAGGGAGTCAGACCCGCCAGAGGGATTTATCCGCAGAAGCACAGCCTTGGGTGTTTGCGCAGTGCAAGCAAGTTCCCTGGCTGGAACCGGTTCCCTTTGGGATTTTGGCTGGGGGATGGGCGAGGGAGATGGCCCTGTTGAGTGCCTTTGTTCCCCACCAAGCTGAGCTCTGTTGTCCGGGCTCAACAACTCTCCCTCCCGTTGTCCTCCAGCCCTCCCGTTCTCTGAGCAGAGCTGTTAGCTTATAACCTTCCAGATGTCAAGTCCCTCTTGCTGTCTGAACACACTCCGTCCGGCCCCTCTGTTTTTGCTAGCCAGACTCGGGGGCTCTACTTGGCCCTCAGGCCACCCCTCCGCCCCAGCTCCTTCCTGCCAGTTCGTGCAGCACGTACCGCCTCTCCACTCTTCCTACCCTCTTCCGTGGGCCTCTCGTCTGCGCTTGGCTCCAGAGACTCCATTCTGCTAGTCTTCTGGCGGTTTTCTGGGTTGTTTAGGCAGGTGTAGGTGGAATCTAAGTGATCAGCAGGACGCACAGTGAGCCCAGCGTCCTCCTACGCCCCCATCTTCCCAGGATTCCCAAGAAATTGTGGTTTATATACACAATGGAGTACTACGTGGCAATGAGAAAGAATGAAATATGGCCCTTTGTAGCAACGTGGATGGAACTGGAGAGTGTGATGCTAAGTGAAATAAGCCATACATAGAAAGACAGATACCATATGTTTTCACTCTTATGTGGATCCTGAGAAACTTAACAGAAACCCATGGGGGAAGGGAAGGAAAAAAAAAAAAAGGTTAGAGTGGAAAAGAGCCAAAGCATAAGAGACTCTTAAAAACTGAGAACAAACTGAGGGTTGATGGGGGGTGGGAGGGAGGGGAGGGTGGGTGATGGGTATTGAGGAGGGCACCTTTTGGGGTGAGCACTGGGTGTTGTATGGAAACCAATTTGGCAATAAATTTCATATATTGAAAAAATAAACAATTAAAAAATAAATAAATAATTAAAGATTTAAAAAAAGATAAAAAAATAAACATTGTGCAGTGGAGTTAGTTTTTCCTTCTTATATATTCTACTCAAGACAGAGTTGAATGGAAAGTTACTCTTACCCAGACAAAGGAAGGGGCACATGTGTATATGCCTATGACATACACACCCACGCACACATGCCCCCCCCCATACACACATAAACGCAAAAAACACAATATCACACAACAGGGAAAGAAAAGATTAATGATTCTTTCCATTACTGAGATGGCGAGGGAAAAATAATACTTTGGTACTGAGATATGTACCCATTTGGAGTAAGCTAAAAATAAAAAGGGAGAGGCAATATAAATATTCAATGAGAAAGTATGATTTTTCTTGTCAATACTGTTTTTTTAAATAACGTAGAGGTCAGAAAGTACTTTCTGATGCAAGCCCCACACATGGATTCCGTTTATCAGCAAGTGATCATATTGAGTGAGCTCTGGAGACTGCACTGTCTCCCTCTGGAGGACTGACTCACAATTAGCCTATAATCTAGCTCCCGTGGTTACCCACTCCTCCTTCTGAACACAAAACATAAGGGCAGTGATACGTATGTACTCAGAAGAAATCTCAATTTTTGCAGAGGGGTAAATTGAATTAGTATTGCATTTCATTTCATTTTCAAATGAAAATTTTTTCCTTTTTCTGTAAGCTCCATTTGATTTGAAATCTCCTAATAAAAAAGAAACAACAAGATCACACAGGTGAGGGGCTGGGAAGGAAGTGATCAGGATTTTTCATGCTGTCACTCACTGTTGTGGACAGCATGTCTGCTCCGACAGGATGCTGATTCGACAATGTTCTTTCTAATGAGAACAATATTGTGTTCCACTTTTAGAACACTACAAAATCATTTCTAAGGATAAGATGGAGTCTAAAAATTGACTATTAGAAATGGTCGTGATTGTTGCTGTTTGACGTACACAAGAGTGATTTCTGGGAGGCCATGTTGAGGAACGGTCTTCAGGAGAAATTCAGAGTAGTCTGGAGGAGAAAAAAAACTGAGTTAAACTCATTTACCTGTTCAGAGAATGAGAGAGACATCAGCAAGGACACTTGTATCCTTTGGATTTGGGCACGGACTGTAGACAGACAATAGTACAACATGTATTGCTTTTGCAGAAATTGAGTGACATGTCTGTGGCCTTGCACTAGTGAGTCGAGAGGCCCAAAGCCCAGATTCAGATTCAGTACAGACAATTGCTGATTAAGTTCAAAGGCTTCTCTGTTTGTCCCCTGTTTCTTCTTCTTGGATCACTCTATTTACTGTGTTGGACTACCTTAGGTTGTTTTTTCCTTTCCGATGCATGAATAACCCCATTCACATTTCTATTTCCCATAAGCAATATTGACAATATTGACACCTAATGCAAGTTTCAGCAAACTGCATTTGTAACACATGAGCGGCGAGAACGACACTTCGCTGGAGGGGTTCATCCTGTTGGGATTAGCAGACACCATGGAGCTACGGATCATCCTCTTTCTGCTTTTCTTTGGGATTTACGCCCTTACAGTTTTGGGGAATGTTGGGATGATCCTCTTAATCGGCACTGATTCCCGACTTCACACACCCATGTATTTCTTCCTGGCTAACCTGTCCTTTGTGGATGTCTGTTACTCCTCCGCCATCACCCCAAAGATGCTGGCAGACTTACTGTCAGAGACGAAAACCATCTCCTTCGCAGGCTGCTTCCTGCAATTGTACTTCTTTATCGCCTTGGCCACAACCGAAGCCATCCTCTTTGGCTTAATGGCCTATGACCGTTACGTGGCCATATGCAACCCCCTCCTTTACTCCTTGATCATGTCCAGGACAGCCTGCCTCAAAATGGCAGCAGGGGCTTTTACGGCAGGATTCTTGAACTCCATGGTTAACACGAGTTATGTAGGCAGCTTGCCATTCTGTGGTTCCAATGTCATTCACCACTTCTTCTGTGACAGCCCTCCACTCTTTAGGCTCTCCTGTGCTGACGCACACGTGAATGAAAGTATCTTTTCCGCATTTGCTGGTGCGAATCTGGCCGGGACTCTGCTGATCATCCTCACCTCCTATTCCTACATTCTCTTCTCTGTCTTCCACATGCATTCAGGGCAGGGGAGGCACAAAGCCGTCTCCACGTGTGCCTCTCACTTGACAGCGATAACTCTGTTCTATGCCACCGCCATCTATACCTATCTGAGACCTAGTTCCAGCTACTCCTTGGGTCAGGACAAAGTGGCTTCTGTGTTCTACACAATAGTGATCCCCATGTTGAATCCCCTGATCTACAGCCTCAGGAACGAGGAAGTAAAGAAGGCTTTATGGAATTTCACTACCAGGAGGAGGATCCCTCCATTCGTCTGATATGCTTTGCAAATTTTTTGAACTAATTTTTCTGCGGGTTGATTGAAGTCTACACTTTTCATGAAGATATTTCTATAAATAGTTGCTTTCTGTTAATACTGAAATACATGTCCCCAAATTGGTATAATGTAAATAGTCCATCTTCTCTCTGGACTCAGGACTTCGATCTAATTATTCTCTAATTTTGCTGGGTCCTCAAACATAGGTCTTATTTCTGATAAAATCTTGGTTACAGAAGAAAGGGATTCAGTATTTAGAGTCAAAAGTTACCAAAGTTACAATATCACATGAAATTAGCCACATACAATATTTGTAATTGCTCTCTTGGTTTTTTTCCTCTGCATTTTTATTCCACCATTTGTGATTTTTAAGATATCTTTTATATCACCTGTTTAAGATGCTTTAAATTTTAAGTAGATTTTCATCTTACTTTATTGGATTATCTTCCAGTAGGATGTTTAAATCAGATTTCAAGGCTACAATTTTCATTGCAGTGTAAACTCTCCACCTCTTTGTGTTCTGTATCCATCTCCGTGTGTACATATGTATTCACAAATAAAATAAAGGTGAGCTTGAGCAAAAGCACGCTATCAGAAAAGTGCCATGTCATTAGACTGCACCAATGACAGCTCTCATATTCCATTCTCTTGTCTCCCAAATTTCTAACCATCCTCTCCTTTTCTGTCTCTTGGACTGACACATACCAGAAAGCCACACACAGACACACATATCCACGTGTTGCAGAGTGTAACCAGTGCATCGTTCCAAAGGAGGTGGATCAGTTGTTCAACACGTGAATCTCACATATACTCTTTGCAATATGCTCATGAATTTCCTGCTTCTAGGTATTTATAGGTATCTATCATTTGTTCAGTAAAAATCAATGGAAATTACTCTTAGAGCTAAGCTTTGCTGATATGGAGGTAAACGGGGAGTTGGCTTAGTAGAACTCAGCGGAGACTGAGTGGGGGCTAGCATTTTCTAAAGAATCGACCGCACTTAGAGTTTTGGGGGAGAAATTGCCCATGGGCCTTGTTCTTGCAGCTGACTTTGCACCTAATAGAAGCGATGTCCGTGTCATCTGAGATACATCTCCATACATTGTGTCCTGTCACAAAGAAGTCATCCAGCTGGTACATTTAATGTCTCCAGTGGTGTCTGTAGATTACCCCGCCCAGACAGGTGTTCATGAAGTGATTGGTGCTGTGTATGCACCTGTGGGTTGTATCCTCACTCCGCTGGTCCCACGATGGTTACCTGGCCTAGATCCCTTACAGCAAAATGATGGTTTGTTCTCTGAGATAGTTTGTTCTTTCACTGAGTGCCTTGCCTACCTGCCCACTGGTTGTATCCTTTCTCCTTTCCTTTTCCCTACTATTCAGCAGAATCATATATGGGACCACGATATTTCACAGCGAAATTGTAATAATGTATCCCGTCCATTAAAAGTTTTATTTCCTAGTAAAATTTAACAAAAATGTTTGGGAGATGAGTCCAGTTATTCTGAGATTTGGGTTTGAGATGTATCTTATTTGAGGCCATGTTCTCTGCACCCTAATGAACCTTCCTACATTTACCGAATCTTGTTTACAGGGACTACAAATACTTCCAACTTTGGGAATGATTATCATCTAATTATCTTGTGCGCTTTTTTAATTCCTTAAATGTGTATTTCCTATATAAATTTTGATTTTTTCTTTAACTATGAACTTGTAAAAAACATTTTTTTAAATTATCATAATTTCTTGTTTAATATACAATTCACTTATGTTAAAAATGTCCCAGAAATTATTTATCTTCTTTAACTCAAAATAAATTTTATCTGTGAAGCCATTTATACTTCTAATTATTATATTGAGTGAACAAACAAGTTGGAAATAATGAAAGAATCAATATTCAAGAATCACAGAGCTCCAAATAAACAACAAAAATATTAATATTGAAATCCTGAATTTAGGGAGAAATAAATTGATATTATACATTAAAATAATTTTGGATTTAGTTTGTTAAGTGGAAGTTAACAACGGAAACATGTAATTTCCATTGGTCTATTAAAAATGGCAGGTGTACCTTTATCAACAATAGTTAAGTAAAGGCTAGGTGCTGAGAGTACATGAAGTTATCATCACGCTTAATTTCACACTGCTCAAATGAAAGAAAAGATAGTATGTTAACTCATAATAAGCATCTTTCAAAGAATATAGACAAGCAAAATTTTGTCAAGAAGATGATACCCAAGTGGTTGGCTGTATGGGAAAAAAAGGAGATACACATTAGTTGAGTTGATGTGAAAATGTGTAATCTGTAGAAAAGGAATGCACAAAGAGCTGTATGGAATGAAAATATAGCTTTATTAAAATATATAGCTTTATAGAAAGAATCTTAAATAGCTCTATGGAAAAATATGTAACACACGTTAAATAGGATGGGTGGCAACACAAAGCAGAAATTGCATTGTTGCTAAACTTAGATATAATCTACTACTTTGGCTGGGAAATTGGTGCATATTGTCTTTAAGTTTCTCTTTAAATTTTGTGATTTGAATATTAACGTGAAAACATTGCATGCATTCCTGTACCATTCCAAAGTATCAGAAGAATTTTTGGTATATTCTCAGCCACTTAATCAAAATTTTTACCCTCAGATCTGCTACTAAAAAGGAAGTTGCTGAATATTGGCTAAGTAATTTTGAGGTTTTGAAAACGGGAGATCAACCAGATGAATACCTATGTCAAAAACCGAGTTCCTGAATTGTGCTCTGAACCCTCAACCTCCTGACGTCTTATGATCATTTTAATCATGTGTTGTAACCAAATAAAATCAATAAAATATAATGTATTTGTTAAGTTTGTGTTGAAAGTGTGTCAGATTCACTTATACACTGATGAGAGAAACAAAAAGATGAAAAGAAGGTACAGACTTAGAAAGGGTATGGAAACAGAAGTTTTATTTAGCTGGCAAAAAATAAGCAGTGTTAAAACCATGTGAAATAAAGGTTGAGGTTTGATCTTCCCAGTCATAAAATTATCATGCCCAAATTGTGCATTACAGAAGTGAACTGTGTGTTAGAATGACCTGAAATGCTAGATTTGGTGAAAGTGGTCAATGGGAACCACACATTTAAGGAGCACATGCTAAAGATATTATCTATGGCTGATTGCAGGGACATAGTTTTATCCTCCAATGGCTGGGGTCAATACAGATGACAAACAGAGTTAAGACTGTGGCAACAGAGATCAGAAGCAGAGTGACAAGAAACAAGTTTTATCTTTAAATGGCTACTGCCAGTAACTTTTTTTTTTCTAAAATGTAAACAAAATTGCAAAATATACTGTTTTCTTATTTCTTAATTTTTTAAAAAATTTTTCCCCTTTAAAAATTGCATGTGTTTTTTTTTTTTAAATTTTTTTTTTTTTCAACATTTTTTATTTATTTTTGGGACAGAGAGAGACAGAGCATGAACGGGGGAGGGGCAGAGAGAGAGGGAGACACAGAATCGGAAACAGGCTCCAGGCTCCGAGCCATCAGCCCAGAGCCTGACGCGGGGCTCGAACTCACGGACCGCGAGATCGTGACCTGGCTGAAGTCGGACGCTTAACCGACTGCGCCACCCAGGCGCCCCAAAAAAATTGCATGTGTTTTAAATTATCCCATGAGGATTGGTTGATAACCTCATACGAGACCCATATGAAGTCGGTATCTACTATTGATCTGTTTAGGTGAACAGATCATGACAGATTTGAAGTGAAAAAAATCCCTAATTCCTACCATGATTCTTCAATGGAAAAAAAATTAATATTTCACCATTTAAAAAGCAATGTTTTAAACTGTCACCAAATAAACGAATAGAAAATCTTACATCCCAATAATACAAATATTGAGACATTTTTAGGGATGATTACTGAGTTGTCCATGGTTCAAAGCTGTAAGGATCTATGGGATAATGAATGATATTAGTAAGGAATCTAGGGGTGTCTGGGTGGCCCAGTCAGTTAAGTATCCAGCTCTTGATTGCAGCTCAGGTCATGATCTAATGGTTTGTGAATGTGATCCCTGTGTTGGGCTTTGTGGTGAGTGTGGAGCCTGTTTGGGATTTTCTCTCTCCATCTCTGTCTGTAATAAGTAAACATTTAAAACTGTTTATTAAACACAAAAAAATGTCCTTCCCTCCCCCACTTGAGCTCTCTCTCCCTCTCTCTCTGTCTCAAAATAAACAAACACTTTAAAAAAATAAGTGATCAGGATTTGTTTTAATGAAAAAAATGAGAAATAGAAGAAATGTGAAGGACTTCTGTAATGGGAGGACCTCTATGAATCTGTCTTCAATAAATCAAGGTAAATACTTTGAAATGATTAAATCAACTTTTTTCAGAGCTCAGGATATCAATCAAAGGTTTGATACAATGTGAAGAGCATTTACTCAATAAGAATTGATGAATTTTGGTAAGAAAAACAGAATTTATGGTGTTGTAACTTGACCTAATCCAATCACAGTTCCCACAGCTATGCAGTAGCCATGAAAAACAGCAGCTTGACAACAGTGTGAACAGTTGTGTAGACACTGGATTGTGTAGATTGAATTTGGACTCCTAAGGATGTCCCAACCTCAGATCAATCAATACATCCTATGAAGCATAAGGAAACACAGGCTTTTATATTGCATTATAATTAGATGAAAAGACATTACTAATAATGAAAAATCCCATCTATGTGGATATTAGAAAGTTATCAAAATAATGAACCCCCAATGACAAATTAAACTGTAAATACTGGATCATGCAACCTAAAAAATAAATAGATAAGAGAAATAAATAAACAAATATATAAAGAAATATTAAAAGTGATCTAATGGCTGCAAAAGTCTTCATTCCTCTCCTGAAACCATTATTCCACTGTATAACTAACTTGGATTTAAATTTTAGTCCCTGCAAACAATTGGAGAGAACACTATCTATGGTTAGTGACTTGGGAAGGTTAAATGATACAGGTGTGAAATGCCGAGTCCCTAAAAAGCCCCAGAGGGTTATATGCAGCTGGCTCCATACTTGGAGCTGGAGGTGTACCAGTGAGCAACACTAATGTCCTGAATCAAGGAGCTACCGATAAGAAGAGAAGGTCAAATTATGGAATAAAAATTAAACCATAACATCATAAGGTGCGAGCTAGAAGTTTATGGAGGAGGGATGTGAGAGCCTTACAGTAGAAATAGTTAACTTCACCTGCAGGAATAATGGGTCACTTGTCAAGGGATGTGAAACACCAGCTCAGTTCAACAGAGAAACCAATATATGCAGAACAATCTATAGAGTACAAAGTTTTCTGTGCCTCCTGTAGTATATAGCACAACACCTTATATAGTTAGATGCTTGTTGAATGCTTTAATAGAGAAAAGATGAATGCATTAATTAATTAATTAATTTGCAGAATTTACCAAAGATTTACAGCCGCAATAAAAATTCACTCTACCTTCCTCTCCTAATAGTGTTAAAGCCCTCATAATGCAATTTTCCCATCTTCAACTTCACAATGCAGAAAACTTGAAATTCAGTGTACTCTATCTTCTTGTCCAAATTCTTTTTTGTTCCTTATGTAAGTGTGTGTAACTACAAAAACCCCAGATGATGATGCATGAGCTCTAGATAGTTTCAAAATTGCATTGTTTGAGGCTAAGAAATGGTGTTTTAATACTTTCAAATTTGGTATCCTCCGCTTTCAGACATACATACATAGCAAATTTAACACTGTGAATGTCCTAGCAGGGGAATTGTTCTATTCTCCAAAGATGGACAGAATGGGGAGAAAGGTAAAGAGGAGTAGCCAGGAGGCTCCCGTTCCTTGGACCATACTCCACAGGGAGAGAATCTTCAAGGCAGTGCTGATCCAACCAGAGACAGCCTTAGTTATTTTCTTAGTTACCACCTGGTAAACAGATGATTGAGTTTAAAAATGCCACATCACAGAGAGAAGATGCCCCTGCAAAGAATAAGGGGCTTTTTTTCAACCAAAGGCGCACTGATCAATATAAGTAAAGTACAAGTTTCACAGAAAAATAAGAATGGCTGGAATCTGCCTTGAGTAATTCAAAACCAAAATTTATATTACATAAGACCACAGTCTTTATAAAAGAGTGACCCACAGCGCTTTCTCCATAATATAAAAAGGTAAGCAGTAATTATTTTACCCTGCTTATTTTATGGCACTGTATATGTGTATTAAGATTCAAAAGTCATTGGGGCGCCTGGGTGGCTCGGTTGGTTAAGTGTCCGACTTTGGCTCAGGTCATGATCTAACAGTTGGTGGGTTCAAGCTTTGCATCGGGCTCTGTGCAGACAGCTCAGAGCCAGGAGCCTGATTCAGATTTTGTGTCTCTTTCCCTCTTTGTCTTACCCCACTCGTGCTCTGTCTCTTTCTCTTTCTCAAAAACAAATAAACATTAAAAAAATTTTAAATAAAAAGAATCAAAAGTCATGAAGCAAAATACTTTCTTCTAATCAGATCCCTTTATGAGATAAATCTTCTGAATTTGAAATATAATGACAAGAAGAGTTCTAATTATGGAATAAAAATTAAAGAATAGTATCATAAGCATCAAATTAGTTTATGTAGGAACTATACAATCTATAACTAGAAGTAATCAATCCTTCATTTTCATAACAGAAAGTGAGATATAAAATGGACACAAAATCCTCTTGCCACTGTAAAAAGTTTTCTATTTCTTAGTTGTATTTATATTATTAGAATATTAAATTCAAAACTGTGTTTCCTAGAGAATGTTCTATGAAGCCCATTGAGGGATTTTTTTCTTTTTTTTTTTGAGTATAGTTGCCATACAAATGCACAATGTTGCATTTGTTTCAAGTGTACAACATAGTGATTCAACAACTCTATACCTTATGCTCTGCTCACCACAAGTGTAGCCACCATCTGTCACAAGACAATGCTGCAAAGCCCATTCGTTTTGATTAAGAGAATGGACTCTGGCATTATATGGGTGAATTTGAAGTCTGGTTGCATCCTGCCTTCCTGATATTGGGCAAGTTACTTAACCCCTCTATGCCTCTGCCTCTTTAAGCAACATGTGAATAGTAACAGTGCCTATTTCATTTAGAATGCAATAAAATGAGAGGCACCTGGGTGGCTCAGTCAGTTAAGCATCCCACTTTGACTTAGATCTCACCATTGGTAAGTTCAAGCCCCGCATCAGGATCTCTGCTGTCAGCTCAGAGTGTGCTTTGGATCCTCTGTCTCCCTCTCTCTCTGCCCCTCTCCCCCAGCATTCTCATGCACTCTCTCTCTCTCTTGCAAAAATAATCATTAAAAAATTTATAGAATGCAATAAAATGAAATTACGTGGGGAAATCCATTAACAGGGTGGTTAGCACATAATAAATGTTCCAAACTTGTTAACAGTAAAAAATAGTTTCAAATAATCAGGACTCTCCACTCTGCATAGCTATGCTCATCCCTGCTAAAATAGAAACATTGGTAAAGGAAGAACTGAACTTCCCATAATAAGACTGCAAAATACCATTACTTGTTTTTTTTTTAATTTTTTGCTTTATTTATTTTTCAGAAGAGAGAGAGAGAGAGAGCATGAGCTGGAGTGGGTGGGGCAGTGCAGAGAAAGAGGGAGGCACATAATCGGAAGCAGACTCCAGGCTCTGAGCCATCAGCACAGAATCCAACCAGGGCTGGAACTCACGAACTATAAGATCATGACCTGAGCTGAAGTGGGACACTTAACCGACTGAGCTACCCAGGCGCCCCTACCATTAATTGTTAATAAAGAGAATATATCAGTTTCAGAAAGGAAAATAATCAAAGGAAGTTATCTCTGAGGATGCTTTCATATATTAAATAGGATTTGAGTTAGACTTTCACATTTAATTTTTCTCCTGTATTTACATACACAAGTCTACTTCTCTTATTAGCTTAAAGTACAGAACCCTGGCACAGATGGGGGAAAAAAACTAAAAATGAAAGCCCATTAAATTAGAATGTTTTTTAAAAATTTTTCTGTAGGTTTTGCTGCTGGTTTAGATCTATACAGCAGGAAAAGTTCACTAATTTCAAACTCAGTTTTTCTGCCAGAACACTACCCTGTACATTCATTCTCTCCCCCATTAGATTAAGAAAAGATTATTTCAGGGCAGGACAGAAGATGATCGAAGTTCAAAAGAAAAAAAAAAGATGTATGTTAAAATCATAATAATGAATACAATAAGTATGATCATTATCATAAAAATGCTTAATCAAACTATCACTTATTTTAAGTACAGTGATTAAACTATGTTACTTACTCCACAAACAACCCTTCAAGCTACATGATATCATTACAGCCTATATTTCCAACCAAGGAAAGTTGAGCTCTGATCCTTTAAATAAAAACATATCACCAGACTATATCAAATTTGAATTGTAGGTCACTCAATATCAAGTTCTTTTTTCAGTGAACTTGAATCTAGTTGATTACAGCTTGCTGAAATCAATGGAAAATCATTTTTGCCATTACCTGTGAGGAAGTATTTAAAAACCATTCACCCATGTAAGCCCTTACTAGCTACTGGAATATGAAACTAAATAAGCACACGAGGGCATTTTGTTCCTAGAGTGTTTTATTTATTTTTTTCTTAAAAGTAAAAATAATGCAATGATTCTATGATACCTCAAAATCTGATGAGCTCTCACATTGGATGTCGCTTCCTTAAGAAATTGTTGGGGCACCTGGGTGGCTCAGTTGGTTAAGCGTCCAACTTCGGCTCAGGTCATGATCTCGCGGTTCGTGAAATCGAGCCCTGCATCAGTCTCTGGTGCTGACAGCTTGGGGCCTGGAGCCTGCTTCAGATTCTGTGTCCCTCTTTCTTTCCGCCCCACCCCTGCTTGTGCTCTGTCTCTCTCTGTCTTTCAAAAATGAATAAACATAATTTTTTTTATTTAAAAAATATAAATAAACAAAAACATTAAAAAAATTTTTAAGAAATTGTCTTACACTCTCTTAACACCTCGTACTTCTCTCTACATAGATTACACATTCCCAGGAACACCTGACTGCTGACTTCTGTAGGCTCTGTACAGATGGAAACTGAGCTCATGTTGTTTACCATTAGTATCCTCAGTATACTTTGTATTGAATACACTCAGGATTTATTCATAATAAACCACACACACACACACACACAACACACACACACTATATATACATATACATATACATATATATATATATATATATATATATATATATATATATATATTTGTTCCTGTACATGTTTGTTCCTGTATATATTTGTTCCTATATAATATATGTTCATCAAACATATCTGGGTCACTGAAAATTCAATTCTTTTTCCATTGCAATTTTTTCTGAGGAACTTCTGGAGAAAGAAATATATAGGAAAGATGATATAAAATCATGAAACTTTTGAGAAGATATAAAATGGGGGAGATAACTGCCAAAGTGTGAAAAGAGGAGAAAACAAAGAAAGATCAGCAAAACAAAGGTAGAGATGATGGCAAGAGAGGATGTGGGGAGCATGCGCTCAGTCCCAGTTTATAGAACATATTATTTGAACCTGAAACGTCCAGGACCTTGTCCCTCCTCTTGACCGCTCTGAGCCATAAACAGAGAGGAACCAGGAGAGGGCTTTTATCTTCAGGGTATGCAGTGAAAAATTAAAGTCAGAATAGAGGATTCACTGAACTAAGGAGGGAGGCACTGAGGACGTGTGAAAAGTCAGATAGGCCAAGTATAAATTGTAAATTGCTTCAGTCTTGTGGGATCTGTCCGAGGTGGAAGGAGCCAGCTCTTAAAAGAAGAAAGAGGGGTTGTATTGGAGGAAAAGGAAGGCAAATTTGGAGTCTGAGAAACTGAGGAAGAGACTCAAAACTCATGGCGATACGGGTTTCGGAGTCTGTGACCATCTACGTGAAAGGTCACAGTTTGGCATTAATGAAGGCTAGCTGAAAATCACAAAAAGTGATGCGGTGTCTTTGGATGCAGGGTGGTGGCAAAGAGAGCAAACTTAGGTGGTCTAAAAATGCTTACTTATTGAAGAAGCGGGGTAGAATCCATCTACAGTGCATTTAGTGCTGTGCTTCCCAGTGGTTAGTCAGCTGTAGATATTTAGAAGACAGCTGACCCTTGAATAACAGTTTGAACCACACGGGTCCACTCGTTCACTGTATGTGGGGTTTTTTTTTTTTTGCAGTAGATGCTATAAATGTGTTTTCTTTTTCTTCTGATTTTATTTCTCTAGCTTACTTTATTTTTAAAAATATTTATTTATTTTTGAGAGACAGAGATCGAGTATGCGCGAGGGGGAGAGGCAGAGAGACAGGGAGACAGACTATGATGCAGGCTCCAGGATCTGAGATGTCAGCACAGAGCCCGACGCAGGGCTTGAACTCACAAACCATGAAACCATGGCCTGAGCCAAAGTCAGACGCTCAACCAACTGAGCCACCCAGGCGTCCCTCTCTAGCTTACTTTATTGTATGACTACAGTATATAATACCTATAACATACAAAACATGAGCTAATTGACTGTTTATGTTAGTAACTAAGTTTTGAGGGAGTCAAAAGTTATACCCAGATTTTTGACTGCCTGGGATGGGCTTGGTGCATTTTTCAAGGGTCAACTGTATATATTCATAATACATAGTATTTATTCAAAGTAAGCTATAATATATATTAAAAATATGTATCGATGGATATGTTTATAATTTATATGAAAAGTATATTGTATATTAATTATATATTCAGAAATGCATACTTAGAGGTAAAAGTAAGGTATACAAAAACAGATTTCATATTTTGTCTGGCATTAGATGTGTCAACCCTAAGATCAAATTCCCTCACACCTTTTATTTTCCATTTTCCTTGTTTAATTACTCCATAAAAGCCCTAAACTTATCTGATTATTCCTAAAGTCCTAACATTTGGAATATAAACAGAATTATTAAGATTTTGGAGAGGGGCATGGTAGGGTTAAGGACTTATTACATCAAAATCTTATATAATTTATTTTACATTCCGAACATATGACTTACTATGAGTGGTACATGATTTCTAACACAACTGTATATGATATGTTAAATGAAGTCTTTTTCTCTGATGGAATCTGGGCAATATTCCCTATTTTCCTGATCAGATTCTAAGTCTCTTTCCCAGTTAGTGAGCAGCCAAGACTGACCTGAGGCAGGGCCTGGCTATGCAGTCCTACTGACCACCTTGCCCTGTGGTTATCTGAGATGGAGTTCACAGAGGAAACATCAAACCAAACATGAAAGAATCATACAAATTGATTGGAAATTAGAAGGTGCTAGGCATGAACACCTGGGTGGCTCAGTCGGTTAAGAATCCAACTACAGCTCAGGTCATGATCTCGTGGTTTGCAGGTTCTAGCCCCACATTGGGCCCTCTGCTTTTAACATGGAGACCACTTCAGATTTTCTGTCCCCCTTGCTCTCTGTCCCTCCCCCGTTTATGTGTGTTCTCTCTCTCTCACTCTCTCTCTCTCTCAATAATAAACATTAAAAAAAGAAGGTGTTAGGCAGAAAAAAAAAGACAAATAAAGTACTGTAGATACCAGATCAATCAGGAAAGAGACACATTCCTCATTAGAGAACGTCCTGTATTAATTAGTGCAGTTCTTATCCTAAGAATAGGCTACCTGATGCGTTTTGTTTTTATTTTATTGTTGTTTGTTTTGCTGTGTTATCCATTTATATATGTTATTAATAGCAGCAGGAAGATTAGTGTTTAAGATTACTTTCTGTTTTTGTGTACTGGAATTTGGAGATGTTGGATTTGAAATATATCACCAACAATAGAAAACAAAAAACAGAAAAACTGGATATCTATCCTGTGTCAGTGGATTTGAAATCATCTATTTAATATGTCCCATTCTGCAATGGGCCCAGCAGTTGAAGAGAATTCTAAGCCTTGAAATCATTTTCTTTGTAGATGGAATCTAAAGGACAATATCCTCCACGAGGGAATCACACTACATTAATGGATTTCATCCTGCTTGGCTTTTCTGATGTTCCTGACCTCCAAGAGTTTCTTTTTGGGGTGTTTTTGATAATTTATGTGATTATTCTGATGGGAAATAGCCTCATTATCATAATAACGCAGATTGATCCCTCCCTCCGGACTCCCATGTATTTTTTCCTTGGGAACTTTTCTTCCTTGGAAATATGTTATGTGTCAGTCACTGTCCCCAGATTATTAACAGATCTTTGTAGACAAAGTAGAAGTATTTCCTTTCTGGCCTGTGCTACACAAATGTATTTCTTTCTGGTCTTTGGAGCCACCGAGTGCTTTATTTTGACTGCAATGGCTTATGACAGGTATGTCGCCATTTGCAACCCCTTACTCTACCCTCTCATCATGAACAATAGGTTGTGTATCCAATTGGCAGCTGGCTGTTGGATCACTGGAATTCCAGTACACATAGGGTTCACCTACCTAATCTTCTCTCTACCCTTCTGCGGGTCCAATCAGTTGAATCACTTTTTCTGTGACATACCTCCAATACTTAAGCTTGCCTGTGGGGATACTTTTACGATTGAGATATTGGTTTATACAATTGCTGTTCTAGTTGTCACTATTCCTTTTATGTTGATTCTCGGATCTTATGTGAAAATAATCTCAACCATCCTGAAGCTGCCATCAGCCGCTGGGCGAGCCAAGGCATTCTCTACGTGTTCTTCCCACCTTGTGGTTGTGGCTTTATTCTTTGGGTCAGGCATCATTTCGTATTTGAGACCAAAGTCCAGCCATTCAACAAGAATGGACAAATTGCTTTCTCTCTTTTACAGCATTGTGACACCAATGTTTAATCCCATAATATATTGTCTGAGAAACAAAGATGTTTTAGTGGCACTCAAAAAATTCTTACCAAAATGGATTGTAATATGACTCAAAAACATAGCTTTGTAAAATCTATTTTCTTATTTATCACAGTCTCCATCCATTCATGTTGGTTCTTCTCCAACATGACTCTTAATTATTCGATTAAGTGTTGCCATATTCTTACCTCATATTAAGTAAACTCAGCAGTTATTTTTTAATGTTTATTTATTTATTTTGAGAGATAGAGAGAGAGAGACAGCATGAGTGGTAGACAGGCAGAGAGAGAGAGGGAAAGAGAGAATCCCAAACAGGCTCTGTGCTGTCAGCCCCAGAGCCTGATGCTGGGTTCAAACTCATGAACCATGAGATCATGACAACCCAAAATCAATAGTCTGACACTTAACCTACTGAGCCAACTAGGTGCCCCACAGTTGTTATTTTTAAACAGTATATTAATACCACATTTAATCCAAAGTATTGAAATATTTAAAACAACACATAGGAGTTATTAAAGGTGCTGTTGCTGCTGCTTTTTGGTAAGATTCCAGAATATGGCCAACATTTTCTGTTTCACAGAAAGATTATTCATTTTTCTGTCTCCAGTCCCCACATATTATATGAAAAATATTAGACATCTAGTTAACTTTGTTACATGGAAAGGATGACAAATAATAAAAGTTGAACTGCTGATATTTTATCTGCTCATGATTAGTAATCACCTTCTAATCAGGTGAGGTCATGTAAAGAAAGGAAGGATTTGAATCCAATGGTACTAAGTACAGTTGACATGTTACAGATAATTCACATTCAATCTGTTTTTTATTGGTGAATCATCAGCTATTCCCTAAAGCTGAATTCACAGATGGAAAAGGACGCCACATTATCTCCTTTCCAGGATCCAGTCTTCCTCCAGAATGTTAACTAATCTACTTTACTTTTGTCATGTTAATTAGAAGACTTGATGGTAATTTGGACATATAGATTGTAAATGTATAGAAATGATGCAAATGTGGGGAGAAAGAGATAACAGTTTTGGGTAATTGAAACGAGTTTTACATAAAACTATCAAAATGTTAGCTCTGGTGGGGCACCTGGGTGGCTCAGTTGGATAAGCGTTCAACTTCAGCTCTTGTCATGATCTCATGGCTCCAGAGTTCAACCCCCATGTTGGGCTCTGTGCTGACAGCTCAGAGCCTGGACCCTGCTTTGGATTCTGTGTCTCCCTCTCTCTCTGCCCCTCCCTCACTCGTGCTCTGTCTCTGTCTCTCAAAAATAAATAAAAGTTAAAAAAAATGTTAGTTCTGGGCTGTGTGAGTTACATTTCTTATCTCTTCCTCCCTTCTTAAAGTAGAAATCAGCAATTTCCCTTCTTTCTTTTTTAAAAAGAAACTTTCCAGTGTCTTAATGACAAAGAAATAGCTGTGTGGGAAGACAGGAAAGAGTAAATCTGAACATTGAAGAAGCAAAATTTGATAAAACTCCTATTAGTCAATACTGTTCTTCCCATATCTCTTTCCTCCACACCATCCCGAATTCTGTAAACCTCTGGGCACCAACCATTCCAGGCCCTTGGGTATTCCCAGCAGGCCTCCCATAATATTCCTTTGAAAATACAGAGTACCTTCACTCCCCCCTTCACCTTCTCCATCACCATACTGCATTTATCTTCCCATATCTGTTCTTCCCATATCTGTTTCCTCCACACCATCCCGAATTCTATAAACCTCTGGGCACCAACCATTCCAGGCCCTTCGGTATTCCCAGCAAGCTTCTCATAATATTCCTTTGAAAATACAGAGTACCTTCACTCCCCCCTTCACCTTCTCCATCACCATACTGCATTTATCACCAGAGTTCTTTAGAAGGAATAAGAGAGTGTATATAACACAACTTCCCTATGATTCTTCCCTGGTATAAAACTTCAACTTAAAGGAAAAAAAGAAAGAAAGAACAGAAAAGGAAAAAAAATGCTAAGAAACAATTATCAAGGTCATCATCGTATAATTTTAGCAAAGCTGGGTCACATTTTGGTAACTCTCACAGTATTTCAACCTTTTTCATTATTATTACACTTGTTATGGTGATCTGTGGTCAGCAATCGTTGATGTCTTGGGGTTCCATGACTGCACTCATGTAAGAAGGCAAGTTTAACCAATGAATGTAGTGTGTGTTCTGAAAGCTCCACCGGCTGGTCGTTCACCTGTCTCTCTTCCTCTCCTCAGGCCTCCCTATTCCCTAAGACACAAGAATAGTGAAATTAGGCCTGTTGATAATCCTACAACGGCCTCTAAGTGCTCAAGTGAAAAAAAAGATCACACTTTAAATAGAAAGCTTAGAAATGATTCAGCTTAGTGAAGAAGGTGTGCTTAATGCCAAAAATAGGCTGACAGGCCTCTTGTACCAAACAGCCAAGTTTGTAAATGCAAAAGAGAAGTTCTTAAAGGAAATTAAAAGTGTTTCTCCATTGAACCCAGAAATGATAAGAAAGTGAAACAGCCTTATTGTTGACGTGGAGAAAGTTTTAGTTGTCTGGATAGAAGATCAAACCAGCCACGACATTCCCTTATCCCAAAGCTTATCTGAGAGCAAGGCTCTGACTCTCTCCAGTTCTATGAAGGGTGAGAAAGGTAAAACTAGAAGAAAAGTCTGAAGCTAACAGAGGTTGGTTCATGAGGTTAAAGGAAAGGAAACGTCTCCATAACATCAAAGGGCAAGGTAAAGCAACAGAAGCTGATACAGAAGCTCCAGCAAGTTACCAACAAGATCTAGCTAAGATACTAATGAAGGTGGCCTCACTCAACGACAGATTTTTCACCAGAGATGAAACAGCTTTCTACTGGAAGGAGATGCCATCTAGGACTTTCACAGCGGGAGAGGAGAAGTCAATACCTGACTTCAAAGGCTTCAAAGGACAGGCTGACTCTATCTCATTAGGGGCTAATGCAGCTGCTCGCTTTAAGTTGAAACCAGTCCTCATTTACCATTCTGAAGGTCCTAAGGCCCTTAGGAATTATGCTAATTATGCTAAATCTACTCTGCCTGTGCCCTAGAAATGGGACAACACAGTCTGGATGACAGCACATCTGTTTCCAACGTGGTTTACTGACTATTTTACGCCTACAGTTGAGACCTATCACTCAAAAAAAAAAAAAAAAAAAAAGATTTCGTTCAAGCTACTACTGCCCATTGACCATGCATCTGATCATCTGAGAGTTTTGATGGAGATGGACAAGATTAGTGTGGTTTCCATGCCTGCTAAGACAATTTGGCAGCTCATGGATCAAGTAATAATTATAACTTCCAAGTTTTATTAGCTAAGAAATGCATTTTATGAAGTGATAGCTGCCGTAGATAGGGATCCCTTTGATGGACCTGGGAAAAGTAAACTGAAAAACCTTCTGGAAAGGACTCACCATTCTGCCTTTAGTGGAGGAAGTAGTGGGATTCAAGACTTTAGTGTAGGGGGCCACCCAGATGGCTCAGTCGGTTGAGCGTCCAATTTCAGCTCAGGTCATGATCTCATGGTTCATGGGTTCGAGTCTTGATTCAGGGCCTCTGCTATGAGTGCAGAACCCGCTTTGGATCCTCTGTTCCCTCTCTCTCTGCCCCTACTCCATTCATACATGTTGCATGCTCTCTCTTCTTCTGTCTCTCTCTCTCTTTCTCTCTTGCTCTCTCTCTCTCTCTCTAAAATAAATAAACACTGGGGCGCCTGGGTGGCTCAGTCGGTTGAGCGTCCGACTTTGACTCGGGTCATGATCTCACGGTCCGGGAGTTCAAGCCCCGCGTCGGGCCCTGTGTTGACAGCTCAGAGCCTGGACCTGTTTCAGATTCTGTCTCTCTCTCTCTCTCTCTGCCCCTCCCCTACTCGTGCTCTGTCTCTCCCAGTCTCAAAAATAAATAAACGTTAAAAAAAAAATTAAAATAAATAAACACTTTAAAAAGAAAAATTTAGGGGCACCTGGGTGGCTCAGTCTGTTAAGCATCTGACTTCAGCTCAGGTCATGATCTCATGGTTTGTGAGTTCTGGCCCCGTATGGGACTCTGTGCTGACAGCTCAGAGCCTGGAGACTACTTCGCATCCTGTGTCTCCCTCTCTTTCTGCTCCTCCCCCGCTCATGTTCTGTCTCTCAAAAATAAATAAACTTTAAAAAAATTTTAAAAGAAGACTTTGATGAAGGAAGTAACTGCAGATGTGGAGGGAATAGCAAGAGAGCCAGAATGAGAGGAGGGGCCTGAACGGGTGACTAAATTGCTGCCATCTCATGATCAAGCTAACGAATGAGGATATGTTCTTGATGGATGAATAAAGAATGTGTTTTGTTTGAAATGGAAGCTACTCCTGGTGAAGCTTTAAAGATTGTTGGATTGACAACAAAAGATTTAGAACAGTACATAAACATAGGTGATAAAGCTGCAGCAGGTTTTGTGAAGATTGATTCCAATTTGGAAAGTTCTACTGTGGGTAAATGCTAATGAACAGCATCACGTGTGACAGGGAGATCACTACTGAAAGAGTCTATCGATGCAGCAAATGTCATTGTTGTCTTAATTTAAGAAATTGCCATAGCCACCCCAGCCTTCAGCACAGCACCCTGATCAGTCAGAAGCCATGAACACTGAGACAAGAATCCACCAGCAAAAAGATTATGACTCGTTGAAAGTTGAGATGATGGTTAGCATTTTTTAGCAATAAAGTATTTTTATTATTATTTTTTAATATTTAGTTTATTTTGCTTTATTGCAATATTCAATTCATTACTGTGGTCTGGAACTGCACCCACAATGTCTCTGAGGTGTCCCTATAATTAACTTTGAAGGAGATCTATCCTTGCAATGCAAATAAAGCCTGCTGAAAACAGGGCTAAACAGGTGCATGGTAGAGACTCTCTTCTGTACCTTGGATCTTGGGCCCGGGCACTGAGAGGTGGCGGCATCTTCAAGGCCATCACAAGGTGGTAGGAAAACAGAGCCAAAGCTGAGTCTGAACCAAACCTCTAGGGAAACCTATTAGGATGGGTTGGGGCTTAGTGGTGTAAACAGCCAAATCTGCCAGCTGGCTGTATCTTATCCTGAATGGTGCCTGTCTTTTGTCATTCTTGAGTTTAGGTATAATTTTGATTAATGCTAGTGTCTGCTCTCCGTGTTCCATAAGGAAGCAAAAGTAGATTTATGTCCATGCTCTGCATGACGTATTAAAAGGGGGAGAAATGCATCCTCACACACAGCATGGTAGTGCCACCAGGGATTTGAACACATTAGCTGTGGTCCTGGAATCATAGGCTGGGATTAGATTGCCGCCAATGGACAGATTTAAGGTTAGATCAGTGTGCTTGATCTGGACTCAGATGCAAATGAATCCTTGAAAAGCAGATTGGGATTATGCGAGCCGTGGTTTTGCTATGAATGAGCCGGCATTTGCTCAAGCTTGTCAGACAGAAGTATAATGTTTGCTTATAACTGAAACTATGACAGATTATCCAATTTGCATTATAGGGAGAAGGAAGATAATATTATACAATTTAGTGTAAAGATACACATACATGGGATTCCATGAGTGTGCACGCGTATGTGTGTGTGTAAATAAACCCAATATTTGTATGTTGAAATCTTATCTCCTAATATTTCAGAAGGTAACTGTACATGGAGACAGGATCTTTGAGGAGGTAATTAACTTAAAATGACGTTGTATCGCCTATGACTGTTAATCTTACAGGAAGAGATTAAGACACTGACATGAGAAAAAAAAATCACGGAGACAATGAATGAATGAAAACTGTCCACCTACAAATGTAGGAGGGAGGCTTCAGGAGAAGTCAACCCTGGCACCACCTTGACTTTAGGCTTCTCATGTCTGGAGCTGTGAGAAAATAATATATATATATATATATTTTTTGTTTAAGCAACCTGTCTGTGGTACTTTGCTATGGCATCCCTAGCAAAACAATACAACCAATATGGCATATATACGTGTGTTTACATGCACATATGTGTTTTCCTGTGGATATATATGTTTAAACATAGTGTAATATATATATATGTATATATATATATATATACATATATATATATGTACAATTTTATTAAGAAGTGCTAAACTTAAAAATAAAACAGTCAATTATTTTAGTTGCAAAATGGGTTTATTCAATGTAGCAGAGAATTGTACTTTGGGCCATGCAAGCTATGGTAAAAAAAAAACATTGGCAAGTCCAGAGAAAGAGGAGAAGGACAACTCTTTTATAAAAGACAGAGAGAGTTGGGAAGGGCTCTTGTAAACAAAAGTCTTTAGGAGTAAGTTGAGAGTTCAAGTATAGTGGTTTTGCATTGCATGAGTTGTGACAGTCCTTGGCTGGCTGGGCTGTAGTCAGGGGAGGAGGAAACCTTTCTTCCTCTTGCTGGGGTAGTAAAGTCTGGAATTCATCCTTTTGGGAATACAAGATACATCTCTTCCTTTTGGTTCTGTTGACCACAAGTGGAAGGACATAAGTGCTCTCCCTGCTGGTCTCTTGATTCCCATCTTAAATGAGTTTCCCTTTATTCAATTTCACAGAAGCAAATGGATGACAGTTTCTGCTTATGTAAAAACTGCTTTGGTGGTGAGTTGACTATGATCTTTATTTACAAATGTCCCAAAATAACAGAAATACACTAATTAATGAAAACAAATCACTTGAATCATAGCTTTTTGTCTGAAGACATTTCCATTAATTTTCATTTCTTTCAATTTAACGTTTAGTGTGAAAAGTATACTTTATTGGCAAACCAGTTTTTACCAAACACTCTTTTCATTGCATCTTTCACATCTTTGTTCCTCAAACTATAGATGATGGGATTCAGCATAGGAATCACAATCGTGTAAAATACTGACACTATCATATCATGATCCAAAGCATAGCTGGAATTAGGTCTCACATACATGAAGAGAACCGTACCGTGAAAAATTGATACTCCAGTTAGGTGAGAGCCACACGTGGAAAAGACCTTCCGCCTCCCTTCAGCGGAATGCATCCTCAGAATGGCCAACAGAATAAAACCATAGGATACCAGGACTATGAGGATAGTGGATATCTCAATAGATCCCGCAAAGTAAAAGACTAGCAGTTGGTTTATGTGAGTGTCAGAACAAGAAATAGCGAGAAGAGGAGGGATGTCACAAAAGACATGTTTAATTTCATTGGATGCGCAGAAGGATAGACTAAAAGTAGCCACGGTGTGTAAAGTAGCATGCAGAAAGCCACCAACATAGCAGGAAATTATGAGCGGCACGTAGACTCTGGGTGACATTCTAACTGAATACAGGAGAGGGTTGTAGATTGCTACATATCGATCATAAGCCATTGCAGCTAAGATAAAACATTCCGTGGTTCCGAAAGTAACAAAGAGAAACATCTGTGCTGCACATCCAAGGAATGAAATGGCTTTATTCTCTGACAAGAAATTGACTAACATTTTTGGGGTGACAGCTGAAGAGTAGCAGGCATCCAGGAATGATAAGACACTCAGAAAATAGTACATAGGGTTATGGAGCCGAGAATCCCCAATGACCAATAAAACCATTCCCAAGTTTCCCATCATCGTAAAAAGATAGATTGCTAGAAATAGGAAAAATAGGAAAACTTGCAGCTTAAAATCATTTGTGAAGCCCATCAATATAAATGTCGTGACTTCAGTCACATTTTCCATCTGAATCCTGTATAAATCTAAATCTGATGGCACTGCTGACATTTCAGATTTTATTTATAGGTTTTAAAGACAATACATCTTTTTTTTTCTTGGAAAATGCAATCTACTCAATCATAGCCTCATGTCTATTTCTTAGAAGGACATATTGATACCTTTGGCAGTCAAGGAATAGGCAGCAATGAAGCAGTTGGGTCCAAGTGGATGCATCACCCTGTTCAAACAAATTAAATAAATTATTTCATTTCATTGTTGGCTCCACTTGCCATGTGAAAAATAGTGGCACTTCTTGTGGTTTGATTCCTAGTTTATTTTCTGCTAAATTTAATGCCCCTTAGTTTCATATTACATCATCTTAAAATTCAGAAAGATAAATAAATATAGGAATTTTGAATACAAAAATATTATAAGACGAAGCACAGAGCTGAGTACTCTGAGTATTGATCCCAGATAGTCTACGGCATGCATGGAATGCCTTTCCTTAATGTGCACAGTTGGTAAAATGGGAGAAAATACACTTACATCACAAGATTGGATTGGGTTTGAATGACAAAATCAATGAAAAAATGTTTCCAGATTACCAGAAAATAGAATAAGTTGGACTTATCCAATTTGTTAGATGAGGCAGCCTTTTCCAAATAACTATTTGATGTTCTGTTTTCTAACTGTTATCTCATTTCATTAGTATTTCTAGAACAGTAGTGAACAGAATGGAAGATCTAATGGAGCTACATGCACTTTGTTTGCAAACAAAACCAGAGCCATGTTGTTGTTGTTTCCTTGTTTGTTTACAGTTTTGTTTCTTGAAACACCTGACGGGAAGTTGCCCAGGTTTGGCTTCCATAGTTTATTTTACTGTTATTGTTTTTCAAATTTTAACTTAATATCAATTCAAGACTTTTCTCGACACGTATAGTTATTATCCCTGCAAAGTCCTGGAGTTGTGTTTTGAGACACATTCCTATGAAAACTAATTCATGGCCATTCCTTTACCATGTTATAGTTGCTTACCTGGAGTCTCTATATTTACTCTAAGATAAATATCAACTGATAATAGATAATAAAATTGTTTATTGAAGCTATTGCTAAGAGAATACAATCACCATGTAAGCCAAAATCCTGTGTTTTATTCCTGCTCTATTTTTCTATGCTGTCAAACTGTTTCTCATTCAGTGAAGTATGAAGAAAGGAAAGTGTAGAACAAACAAAATGTTGAAGAGTCATCAGTATCTGGACTGAAAACCTCCATCACTGAAGCAAAATGAAATAGTGCATCTACCATATTTAGGAGCAAGATTTCAGGATGGTGACTGTTGTTTTTCTTCAGCAAAATTGATAAAGGAGTGAAAAATCTGTGGTGCAAAGGACTAGGTTGAATTCAGTGACCTACAAATGATCTATATTCCTAACATAAAACACACTATATTTTTGTTATGTTGAGACTATATTATATATGATTATATATTATATCAAGAATATATACTGTATAGTATATACAATATACTATATTATATCAAGTAGAGAATGATAAAATTAAAAGTATCATCAGAAGGAAAAGAAATCTAGATTTCTTTATTTTCCCTAAAGAAATTCCTCCCAGATTCATGTGGAAAAATTGCTTAGTACATAGAATGAACAGCTTTTTAAGTGTGGAATTACCAGGGCTGCCTGGGTGGTTCAGTTGATTAAGCATCCGACTTCGGCTCAGGTCATGATCTCATGGTTCATGGGTTCAAGCCCCACATCAGGTTCTGTGCTGACAGCTCAGAGTCTGGAGCCTGCTTCAGATTCTGTGTCTACTCTCTCTGCCCCTCCCCTGTTCATGCTCTGTCTCTCTCTCAAAACTAAATATTAAAAAAAATTAATAAATGTGGGTTTACCAGACCAAATATATATACACACACATATATATACGCATATATATATGCATATATATATACATATATATGTATATATGTATGTATATATATGTGTATATATATATATATATATATGTACTTGATCCTTAGAGAAATAAAGAGCAAAACAATGTAATTAAGTTAAATATTGACTTCTGTGTTAATTCATACAACTCATATATTACTCATGAAAAAACACATATGTAGGAATTAAGCAGATAGAAGCATGGTGAAAAAAAATTAAAATACGCAACCAAATTTAGAAAAATGTACCAGTAGGTGGTCTAGTAAAAGAATCTATTAAAAAATACATGTTGACCTGACGTACATATGGGAAATTCCAACTTTACTACAATTCTAACCTTTACCTATGTGTCTGAAATACCACACTTATGGAAGGTAGAGAACATTATATTTGCTTGGACTCTAAAACCCTGAATTAAAATCTCAGATTTAACACCTAGTAAGACCTTAGACAAGTAACTTTATCCTCCTGACCGAAGAATAACTAAGATTGACCAAAATTTCTGTGGCTGTCTTGTTCAACTACATGAACATGATGTGATTGCAGAGTGCTTATGTATAAGATGCACTAAGATATATTTTATTAAATTCAAGTGTTTGTTATACGTGAGAGATGCATACATATGAAATATGACTTCTAAATTTTATTTAACTACAGAAAAATAGAGAGTTATAAAACCATTTTTTTTTACATTTATTTAGTTTTGAGAAACAAAGTGAGACAAAGCGTGAGTGGGGGAGGGAGAGAGAGAGAGAGAGAGTAGAGACACAGAATCTGAAGCAGGCTCCAGACTCCGAGCTGTCAGCATAGAGCTCGATGTGGGGCTCAGACCCACAGACCGTGAGATCATGACCTGAGCCAAAGTTGGACGCTCAACCGACTGAGCCACCCAAGTGCCCCTATAAAATCATTTTTTATCAAAGCATTGAGCAATGAAAGGATCCTGAGTATTTCTTCTTTTCTTAGGCATATATGTGTTATATGACACTTACATATTAAAATACCATCTCAGGGACGCCTGGGTGGCTCAGTCGGTTGAGTGTCTGACTTCAGCTCAGGTCATGATCTCACAGTTTGCGGGTTCGAGCACCACCTCAGGCTCTGTGCTGACAGCTCAGAGACTGGAGCCTGCTTCAGATTCTGTGTCTTCTCCTCTCTCTGTCCCTCCCATGCTCATGCTCTATCTCTCTCTGTCTCTCAATAATAAATAAACGTTCAGAAAAAAAAATTAAATACCATTCTCATAAGTCTAACCCCAATGAATGCCAATATTCTATGGTATCAGACATCTTAAAATGCATCTCTGCCACTACATTGTTTTTGTTTGTTTGTTTCTTTTAAAGTTTATTTATTTTTGAGAGACAAAGAGCACAAGCAGGGGAAGGGCAGAGAGAGAGAGGGAGACACAGAATCTGAAGCAGGCTCCCCACTCAGAGCTGTCAGCACAGAGCTCCACATGGGGCTCAAATCCATGAAGCATAAGATCATGGCCTGAGCCTAAGTCAGACACTTAACCAACTGAGCCACCCGGGTGCCACTCTGCCACTGCATTCTGACTTTGAGCATATCAGCAAGATAATTGTATGCTGACAATAAATCCCCCTCCCAATTTTGTCCATAATAATTTTCCATAACCCTTGATATCTGATCACATGTGTAGGACAAGTAGGTAGTTTATGAATGAAGTTATATTTTACTCCAAATAATGCTCCATTAGAGCAATTATGTACTTCACCGTAGGGAGCTGGAAGAATGATGGGCAAAAAAATACGAGGTGCATTTACTTCATCCAAGATGGCTCTTCATCAAACAGGCCTTCTGTCAACTATTATTTAAGGAAATAAGAACTGATTGTTTTTACATTTAGCCGATTTCACCTTGAGAGATAGAAGCTTAAAAGACAAAAATATTGATCCCAAATTAAAAAAAAAAAAAGTCAATCTGGGCAACTAAAATCATGCCATGATCTCACTGTTCATGAGATAGAGCCTCAGGTCCAGCTCTGCACGAACAGCACAGAGCTTGCTTGGGATTCTCTCTCTCCCTCTCCCTCCACCACTCCCCTGCTCATGCTCTCCCTCAATCTTGCTCTCTCAAAGTGAATAAATAAACTTAAAAATTGTAGAATCTGGTTTGAGATTTGAGTTCATACCTTCTAAAATATTTTGCAAGTGACGAAAAACTTTTCCTCTTACCTGAGCCGCTCACACAGTTAAGGTATACTATAAATATTAAGCCTTTGGATTTGTATACCTGGTTCTTGAACCTTTCTTGAAGTCCACGGTGATGCCCTAAGGACAAAACACACTAATTCTCTTCTGGGACAGAAAAGTAACAAGATGACTTAATTTTTTTCCATAATTAACAAGTGAATACTTTTGGAGTAATTAACTACATGAGATAGATGATTATATGAATGCACTTTGGCCTCTGGTAAACATCATCCTCAGTGGGAAAAAAAATATATGCCTAGAACTGGAAAGGAAATCAAGTACTACAGGATGTAATCCTGGCTCTGATACTAAATAGCTATGTGCCATTGCGTGGATGACTTACATTCTCTGAATTCCAGTTTCCTTTTTCGGGGAATAACACTTATTTATTTCTCTCAAAATTCTGTAATATGTGCACAATGAACTGATAGGAAGGCACAACCTATAAGAGACTTCGAAATCATTTAATAAAGCTTACTATACTTATTTAATTTTAAATGGTATACCTCTAAGTGGTACAAGAGATATACATGAATAGAAAGTAATTACAAAACATATGGTGGAGTGTGCAGACAGACATCATCTTTTACACAGTATAACATTAGAATATTAGAGATCTGACAGAGATACATGTCGAATTTCTTGCGTTGTTTAATATAACGGTCTTGCATTGTATTGGGGATCCCATATACTAATCTATATATTAGGACCTAGTTCTCTACTTAAAATTTTCTAATTGTAAACAATATATGGATGCCTGAACTGCACACTCAGAGGTTCTAAATTAGTAGTTAATGAATGTTGGCCATGGAATCTGGGTGAGAGAAGGAAAGAAAGAAAGAAGAAAAGAAAGAGAAAGAAAGAAAGAAAGAAAGAAAGAAAGAAAGAAAGAAAGAAAGAGAAAGATGAAGAAAGAAAAGAAGGGAGGGAGTGAGGAAGGAAGGGGAGGAGGAAGGAGGAAGAATTTGTAGGCATTCCAATGGGAAAGATGGTATTTGTAGCCAGCCCAGTTATGAACAAAGGATCTATTAAGTAAATGCAATTCCAAAATATCCACACATTCAATGTAACTCTAATTAAAATGAAAAAGGCATTTTTGCAGAAATGTACAGGGTAATTCTACAATTTACACAAAAAGGCCAAGGAAATCAGGTAGTCAAAACAATTTTGAAAAAGAACAATAGTGTTGGATAGATCAAGATTTATCAAGAAGCCAAACTAATAGACTGTGGCGCTGGTGAAAAGAGAGACATACCCTTGTCTCAAAATAGATCTTAGACCTTAATCTAAAATCTAATACAACATTTGTAGAGAGAGCATAAGACATTTGTGTGACCTGTGTTAGTCACCAATCTGTATATAAAACACGAAATTCATGAACTGTAAGAATGAAAAATGATAAACCGTTCATTACAATTAAATTTTCTGCTTAGTGGAAGACACTGTTGAGGGAATGAACCAGCCACAGACGTGTACAAAATATTCGTTAGACAGCTACCCAAGAAAGGATGTATATCCAGAATATGTAAAGAAGCCTAAAAAACCAATAATTTGAAAACAAAAGAAAAATAAACAATAAAACAGGATATAAACTTAAACACATCATCATAGAAGATATATAGATGTCAACTGAGTGTATGAAAAACTGTTCAACAGCATTTGAGATTAGGGAAATATAATTTAAAACCACAATGTCATCTCATACACCTACTAAAATGACTCTAAATTTTTAGAATGATTAGAATTTTTAAAGTGTCAAAAGAAATGACAAGGGCAAGTACTTACAAGGATACAGAGAAAGTGGAGCTCTTATCCATTGTTAGTAAGAAACAAAATGGAAACAATCTTACAATTTCCAATGAAGTGAAATATACACTTATCATATACCCTGGAAATCTCACTCTGTGTTATTCACCCAAGACCAAAGAAAACATATGGACACACAAAGCCTTATTGCAATATTTATAACAGCTTTATTCACTCTATTCCAATAGTAGAAATAATCCAAATGGCCATCAGCTAGTGAATGGATAAACTGTGTACATCCATTATCCTTACTCATTTCTGAGTTTCTTGTTTTATGCTGGACTTTCTGATATATCCACAGTGGTTCTGTTGCCAATAACAAATGATTTTTTTTATCAAATCTCATATTTAGTGAACTAGTCTACTTCCCCCAACAAATTCACTGGTGAGTAGGGACTGTTGTACTGAACAATAAAGTCTCTCTTGTTTGATAGTTAAGGTCCCCATACTATTTCCTTAAAAAATTCTTGTGAATATCCATGTTCCTTTCCTCCTTTACTTAGCTATCATGTACTTTTTATTCATTTCAAAAAGACATCAGCTATTAAAGAATATTGTATGGTAAGCCTTTGGAGAGTAACCTCTGAATGATTCTAGCTTATATTTTTACAAGTTCTACCATTCTGTAAATGGATGTTGCCTCTTTCTGCAGTCAAATGCTGTCTCCCTGAACTATACCCCCAGGAAGATGTTACCTCTTTTTGATTTAAAATTTAACTTGTAATTAATCTAAGAATAGATTAACAATAGAATCTTCACAAAAAGCTATTGTAGAGGTTTTTCAGTGTGGTGATGTATCTTTTAAGTTTTCCACCCCCTAAAGACTAGCTGAGATGGATGGCCCTTAGGAAAAATTGGGACTAGTTACCTGAGCAAGTTCAGGATTTTTTTTTTTTTTTTTTGCATCTCTTTCTTCTGTTTCCGCTTCTCTTTAGCCTTGTTTTCTGTTTATAGAAATGGTTTGACTATACGGCTGAGTCATATTAGTGACATCCCCAGAGATTTATACCTTATTCTGTACTAATGCAAAAAAATATGGGTGCATCCTTGCTTTTGCAGATAAATAATATGAAGAGAATTTAGTTATATTGCTCAAATATGGAATCACCTGTTCTCTAAGATTTCTTGACTTAACTATTAATTCTTTTGGTGCAGGATATTAATAGAAATTAAAATGAATGTGCTAGAAACTTTCATTGCCTTCATTTTGCCAGGTCTTCCGGGTTAAGAAAGATGATACTTGTGGGGCGCCCGGGGGGCTCAGTCGGTTAAGCGTCCAACTTCGGCTCAGGTCATGATCTCGCGGTTTGTGAGTTCGAGCCCCACATCGGGCTCTGTGCTGACAGCTAGGAGCCTGGAGCCTGCTTGGGATTCTGTGTTTCTTCCTCTCTCTGCCTCTCACCTGCTCATGCTCTGTCTCTCTCTGTCTCTCAATAATAAATAAAAACGGTAAAAAAAAAAAATTTAAGAAAGATGATACTTGAAAAGAGAATCGTTATGGTGTCTAAGCAAATAGCAAGACGTTACCATTAAGAAAACCAAGTTTAGTTTGTTTCTTTGATTGATTGTATTCCTTCAAATGTTTCCCAGTAAATACCAGCTACTCATTTTGATCCATTTTCAATAGTACTGGATTAAGTGATGAGTACTTATTTGAACTAGTTGTTTTTGACACACCTTAATTTATCCATCTGGGTCTTTTAAAATCTAAATAGGTATGATTCTAGAAATACCATCTTACAAAAACAACATAAATGAGTGAAGACAATAATTTAAGAGCTCAGAATGTTAAAAGATAGTAACTGATTGTCAAATGTCTATACATGGTGCCAACCTAGAGAAATAATGGAAGAAAAGCTACCAAGAAAGTGGGTTGGGCGTCCAGCTCTTTATTTCTGCTCAGGTCGATTCCAGAGTCCTCAGATCGAGCCCCACACCTGGCTCCATGCTGAGTATGGGAGTACTTGGGATTCTCTCTCTCTCTCTCTCTCTCTCTCTCTCTCTCTCTCCCCCTCTCTTGCTCATGCACTCTCATGCATGTACATTATCTCTTCTCTTAAAATAAATAAACTTAAAAAAAAGAAAGTGTTCCAGTATTCCAGTGCTACATAAAAAATTACTCCAGACCTTTTAACTTGGAATAACATAACTTTATGGTTTCTCGTAAATGTATTGAGTCAAGAATTCAGGTAGGTCCTATCTAGGTGATTATTTTGTCTCATGACGTATTGACTGTGGCCACTCAGGGGTATTCAGAGGGTGATAAGCCTAACCTAGAATGCATAAAATGACTTGACAAAAATCCAGCTTTGTGTAGCTTTTATTCTATTGTGGAAAAAAAGTTAAAATTAGAAAAACACATTTGTTAAGATCATTTAAGATAAAGTCATGAAATAAATCAAATGCAATCATGTGTGCAAGATTGTACTTGCAATATTGGGCTGGTCTTTAATTGGATAATCAGAGGTTAAAAAAATATTTTTCATCAGAACTGGCACTTTGCATGTCATTTATCTCACCAATGAAACTTTTACCTAGAGAACAGAATTTTACATGTAACTACATTTTTAAAAAGGAAAAGAAATAGAAAAGATAATTAAAAGAGGGGAAGCAACATTCTATTTTTGACATGAGAAATTGATCCCAAACCAGGATTTTTTTTTTTTGAGAGAGAGAGAGAGTGAGTGAGTGGTAGAAAGAGAGGGAGAGAAAGAAAATCCCAAAGTGGGGCTCAAGTTCATCTGATGTGGGGCTTGAAGTCACCAACCGTGAGACCACGACCAGAGCCAAAGTCAGATGCTTAACCAATTGAGTCACCCACGCACACCTCAAGCCAGGATTCTTAAACGACCTCAGTTTTGGAAACCATTGTCTTTTCCAGAATGAAAGCCTAAAAGACACCAACTCTCTTCCTGGCATCTTTCCCACTCCCTCAGTTAGAAAATTTAAATAATTTATTATCCTACCACATGTTTGGTAGTGTTCCCACTTAAAAGTGGGTTCACACTTGAAAAGGAATTAGGGAAAGATGTCAAAATGTTGTACTAAGAAGATATTCCCCCTATCAATACTCATATTGGTTCCAAAATTAATTTTTTAAACCAGGTGTAATACAGCCAACATCTAGCTCTCAGCCTGCCTTGGTGCTCATGAAAAAAAGTCAATAAATTATCAGTGTTATATGTTAAAGTATTATTTGTCATCAGGACATTTATGATTATTACATAGGCAGAACACTGAATATAGATGAAAGGATCTACTACAGCCAAGAGTCTTAAAAAATGGTTCAAAAAAAAAGTGATGGGAGCTAGTTTAATAGAAACAGAAGCTCAGTATGGAGTGTTCCTAGTAGAGTAGGAGTTGGCTGTGTGTCAATTTTGGATGATCCCAAATGATATTGCTCAGCACCGTGTTCATAGGTAAGAAATAAGATTTGTTACACGCTCTATTCCATAGAGAGGCTGAAGAGAAAGTGTTTTGGGTAGAGTGAGAGTTTTTGGAAAAAATAAATGTAGTAAATCACAGAATGCCAAAGTGATGCTTTTAACTAAAACTTTAAGCGTGTCTGCTTGGAGAGATCCAACAGGGTAAACACAACTTTTATTTAAGGAGCATTTTATTTCAGAAAGAACAGAACAATTGAAAGGTAGTTGAATGTTTTTGATGGAATAAGTGATTTCACCTAAAGTAATATAAATATTGAAAACCCTCTACAGTGAGAAAAAAAATCAGCATCATCCTAAATGAGAAAGGTAAATATGTGCTATTTCTTTTTTTTTAAATATGTGCTATTTCATATTTTTATAAGTTTTAGCTCATAATATGCTCAAATTTAAAACCTAATATTTAATATATGATAGCAAATGTGTCATATTAAAACAACTATTATATAGATTATATAGTTCTGATAGTAAATATAATTTACAGTTGAATAATAATATTAAATAGTAATATTAAAACTCTTTGAAATACTGAAAACTTCAATAACTAATATATAAGTATGGTAAATAAATAATAGAGAAAACTTCATTTTGAACCAAGAGCTCGTAAGGAGTACACATTTATTCTTTAAGTTTGGTCTTGGGAATATTTTAATAAGACTTAAAATAAAACAATCCAAGGGCATCTGGGTAGCTAAGTCAATTTCCATACTGACAGCATGGAGCCTGCTTGGGATTCTCTCTCTCCTTCTCTCTCTCTCTGCCCTTCCCCTACTTACGCACACATTCTCTCAACCCCACAAAATAAAATAACCATTTAAAATAAATAAATAAATTGGGGAATCCAGGTCACTCAGTCGGTTAAGCGTCTGACTTCGGTTCAAGTCATGATCTCGCGGTTCATGAGTTCGAGCCCCACATCGGGCTCTGTGTTGACAGCCCGGAGCCTGGAGCCTGCTTCGGATTCTGTGTCTCCCTCTCCCTCTGCCACACTGAGCTTGAGCTCTGTCTCCGTCTCTCAAAAATGAATAAATGTTAAAAAAAAATTAAATAAATAAATAAGTAAAACAATGCAGTTAATAAAATTACAACTTTAGAGGAATCCAATGAATATTTTACTCTTTAAAATAAAGAAACATAAATGTTTTTAAAATTAATTACAAGGTTTAAGCTGCTAATTAATATTAAATATACAAACATAACTTAAGAAGGTATGCAAATTTTGATATGACCAATATCAAACTGATTTAGAATAATATCACCCAGTCTCTCAATCATTTGGATTTTTCCAGGGAACAGAGGCTTGAGTTTTTAAAAAAATAGCTGTATTAGAACATTAAGTTTTATTTTTCTTGTGTAAATACTTAAATATTTACAAGAAAGAAGAATAATATAGATAATTTTGTGAGAGCACACAGAGTGAAAATTTGCTCTTTCTACTTTGTTCCTTTATGAGAATAACATGAGCAAATCCTACATGTTTCATCTTTTACCTTGATGACTGTCAAAAAGTTGGGTTTGTTCAACTAGAAATTATGTTTTATTCAGCACTGGAGGGTGTGACCTTAAAGTCATTAGAGTGAAATTATTTAAACTAAATACTGTCATTCTTCAAAGTGATGCATAAACCTTAGACTCTTTTGGTCTTTCTTGTACTAATTCTCCCTACCACCCCCCCCCCCCACCTTTAAAACTGATTGTTCTATTTAGAATCAGTTCATTGTCGTATCAAATGATGAGACCTATGTTAGGTATATTGTATTTTTGTTAGATCGATATGGATCCCAAGTAAGAAAATAATTACAGCCCTTACTGCTCACATAATTTAGTGTCAGTGAAGGAAAGAAAACGAAAGAAATTTAGCAAATTACATAAGAGAGACATTAAGTCTTGAACAGCGATGTGTCCTGTAGGTAAAAATAACAGCACAAAAAAATATATATTGGCAGAGAATTCACGGAGCATTTACAACTTGAGTGTTGAATGGTTTGGGATTTTTATAATATTTGATGACTGCTTTAAAATCTCATCATGTTTGTATAATAATTGTGTGATAACAGAGAAGGTATTCACAAGGTATTTCTTCAAGTTGTGCAGAACTCGGAGTAAAATTCAGTAGAATAAAACTTCGTTTTTAATTATAAAAATCATCACTAGCACTTGTGTAAACTTGTATAAATGCCAAAAACTTGTATAAATGTATAAATGTGTAAACTTGTATAAAACTGCTTAAAGTTTTTACATATATGAAATGATTTAATTCGCATAACCTGAAGCATTGGGACAGCAACCCCCTCAATTTTAGCTGAGAGAACTGAGAAACTGGCCTGAGGTCACACAAGTAACTTCAATCTCTTCCATCTGTGGAGGACTGTACTCCTTACCTACATCACTGCCCTGATGCTACATTTGGTAGGTAATGTCCAGTCCCATTAGGATGGAGACATGAGAACGGGCTGGGTGGGACTTGTGGTGAGCCAACGGACATGGGGGTACGATATCCAAGGAGACATTCACATGAGATATATCTATACAAGCTCAGGATCATACCTGAGTATGATGGGTCCCCTCTTAAATTCACTCTCTAGAGCCTCCTTCTCTTCACTAGTCCTGGCTCCAATGAAAGAGAAGAATGGACAAAAGTGATCACCAACAAAGGGACACAATAACGCTATTACACATCATTTTGCTAGGCAATGCACTATAACCCTGGAGAGTACAAAGAACAAAATATAATCATAATTGTAATCATTTAATCCTAGCTAATAAGTGATCAGTGTGAGTTGATAGGTAATAACATTATCAATATTGTCCCATTCATTTCTTTAAAAATGAAGCAGCAAATATTAGAAAGTTTAAATAATTGTTTAACATCACGCAGATAATAAGTCATGGAGGGCACCTGGGTGGCTCAGTTGGTTAAGCATCTGACTCTTGATTTGTGCTCCAGTCAAGATCTCAGTCCCTGAGATGAAGCCCCATGTCAGGCTCTGTACTGAAAGCATGGATCCTGCTTGCGATTCTCTCTCTCTCTCTCTCTCTCTCTCTCTCTCTCTCTCTCTCTCTCTCTCTCCTGCTCTCAAATAAATAAACTTTAAAAAGCTTCATGAAAATAGCATTCAGACATAAAAAAAATTGCTAGCTTGCAATCACAAACATTTGTGCAATTGGTCAACTATCTACCTTTTCTGAGATTTGATAGCCTTATCGTTAAAGAATGGTGAGTTTAAAAACAGTGATTGAAGAGTATGTTTTGGAGGAACAACAAAGAGAGTGGAGGGTAAATCTAGACAGCCAACATCTTTTCTCTCTGCGCCCACACACCTTGCATACTACAGGTAACGAACACACTCTTGGTTGTCCCAATTTCCCAGAGTCAACCTGCTTTAAAGTTTTGTTTTGTTTTGTTTTGTTAATCTGAGTCAATGTTTCCAAGTTAATTTTTCTGAATAAAATCCTCTCACGTTTTCCACATAGTAGCCTTCTAAAGGATATTCTTATGGGCACGATAACAATTCTAACATATCTTTAAAAACCATTTAGTGATTTTGGACTGAATAATAAGGACATTTATGCTCAAAATCAGCAAATAAGGACAGAGGAGTGAAAACCTGAAATAGGTAGCTGAAAATATATGTGAAAAGACGCTTTAAGATAAAGTGCTACTGCATGGAGAATTCATGGAATATACAATAGGGTTGTGAAGAAGTGCAGTTAAGTAGAAAACCAAATGTCAAAGTAATAGGTCTGTCCTCAGTGTAGTCAATGTTCCAGAGCCTGTGCTGAGTGGGGTATAATTTTTTTATCCCGGGCTGTGTTCAGAAAGTATCATGGAATGGCTCTGAAGCAAATTTCAAGGGAGTTTGACAGTGATACCACAGGATCTAAACTGGAAGAATGGGACACATATAAATGGTAGCATCCTTAAATTGATAACAACGGCAATGATCATGAAAGCCTATCTGGACATTTTGAGTCAGTCTAAAGAACAAGCAATGTCAAGGCAGGTACAGTAAAAAGCACAGGCTAGATTTCTCCTTCCACAGGTGAAACACCAGGAAAAATGCCCAGACCAAAAATCGAACCAAATTAATGGAATGTGTTCTCTTGGATTTTGCAGCTATCCCCATCTCCAGTGGTTTCTATTTGGATTGTACTTGGTTGTCTATATCATTATGCTGATGGGCAATGTCACCTTAGTTCTGACAGAATTGGACCCTGATCTCAACTCCCATGTAGCCTTATATTTGCTTGGCAGTTTTTCCTTCTTGGAAATCTGCTACACAGTGTTATCTATTACCTTCTCCGAATGCTTATGAATCTTAGGACCCAAATAGAACTTTTTTTTTATAGTTTAGTCATGCAAATCTTTGATCCTAAGTACCTCCATCTATAATATACCATGAAGAAATCAACACTTAATTCAAGAAGATTATTTTAGACTAAATGAGAAATCTTATTGCAAGCACTTGATCAACACAATGATAATTTAGTTAAAATCATTTTTGTCTTTTGTTTTTCCAGACATTATGTAATGGTATAATTGTCTTTTTTTGTTTAAATTTCTATATTGTCCACCTGTATCTCAATACATGAATAGATAATTGAGTCTCTGTAGGTCTCATTAATTCCTCATGATCACAATGTACTTGCTCACTTCTCTGCCTTTGATGTTTCTGGAAACTGTCTCACAATGATATTTTATAATAATCTATAGTGTTCTATTATGATTTTTGTTTTTCAGTTCCGACATATTATTAAAATGAGAATTTTTCAATGAAAGTGACCAATGGCAGTGAGCAAGTCATTTGAGGATAAATTTGCTAGGCAGAATTTCAGAAACCATATTATCCATGTAATTCCTTCAATATTGCCATTATTAATAAGGAATAGTTCAGAAAGCATTTATCAAATATCTACTACATGTTTGGACAAGATAAAGAAAAGATCTTGCATTATAACATCTGATGACCATGTTGTTTATTTTATATTGATAAATAAATGAAACCAGAATGGTTTCAAATAAAGTGAATACACAAACAGTAAGAGCTACAGCTGTGAGGTATGGAATGGAAAGCAAGCTTGTACTTATAAAAAGCCACATGGGGGCATCTAAGTGGCTCAGTTAGTTAAGCGACTTACTCTTGACTTTGCCTCTGGTCATGATCTCACAGCCTTGAGATAGAGCCCTGCCTGGGTCTCCACGTTGGGGCATGGAGCCCACTTAAGATTCTCTTTCTCTTTCCCTTGGCCCCTCCCTACTCATGCTCTTTCTCTCTCTCTCCCTCCCTCTCTCTCTCTCTCTCTCTCTCTCTCTAAAAAAAAAAAGGCTTCCTGGAAGAATTGAGAAGTAACAAAAAAATATATCTCAAAATTTGGTGGTAAAATACCACAAGGAAAAAGTGATGTAAAGGTTTCTGTCTCAGGATTCTGTTTGTCAACATATAAGGGATAAAATGGATTAATTTGCTCTGCACACAAACATACAAAAATTGAAAATTAACGATTCTACAACACATCATTTTCAGTCAAATTCTAACCTTGTATTACATATTAACTATGTTGATATATTTCGAATTTCTCCATTAGTTGTGCTCTTTATGCCCAGGATATAAAAAGCTGGAAATTAATAAACAATAGAAATTTTATGTACTAATTTCCCCTAAGTTCCTTTGGTCCATAAAATTAGAAAACAGCCCCCAAAAGATAAATAACTAATTTCACTATTTTCACAGATGGAGAAAAAAACAGAAGTAAATCTCACTTCAGTGATGGAATTTGTTCTTTTGGGATTTTCTGATATTCCCAATCTTCAAATGTTTCTTTTTGTAATATTTTTCTTTGTCTATGTGATAATTCTGATGGGAAATGGCATCATTGTTCTCATAGCCAGGGTTGACCAGGCTCTTCAGACGCCCATGTATTTTTTCCTTAGTAATTTTTCCTTCTTGGAAATCTGTTTTGTATCTGTCACTCTCCCCAGAATGCTCACAAACCTTTGGACTCAGAAAAGAAATATTTCTTTGTTTGCCTGTGCAACACAAATGAGTTTTGTCCTTACGCTTGGAAACATAGAGTGCCTCCTTCTGACAGTGATGGCCTATGACCGCTACGTGGCCATTTGTAACCCTCTGCACTATCCTTTAGTTATGAACCACAAGGTCTGTGTCCAGATGGTAGTGGCCTGCTGGATCACTGGAGTTCCAGTGGAGACAGTGCAGACATACCAAATTTTCTCTCTGCCATTTTGTGGGTCTAACCAAATCAATCACTTCTTCTGTGACATCCCTCCACTACTCAAGTTGGCCTGTGGGGACACATTCCTGAATGAGATGTTAGTCTTTACAGTCGCTGTGCTGTTTGTTATGATCCCCTTTCTGTTGATACTTGGATCCTACATCAAAATCATCTCCACCATTCTGAGGTTGCCATCAGCAACAGGACGAACCAAAGCTTTCTCCACCTGCTCGTCTCATATCACAGTTGTGGCGATGTTCTTTGGATCTGCAATCATCACATATTTACGGCCCAAATCTAAACATTCTTCCAGAGCAGACAAGTTTCTCTCTCTTTTCTATACCATTGTCACCCCAATGTTTAATCCTATGATATACACTCTGAGAAATAAGGATGCCATGATGGCCTTGAAAAAATTGTTACCTTAATGTTTAATGTATTAGCTTCTGATTTGAGCTCATTTTCTGTTTTCTTATTTAAGTCTGCCATATTGTAATCGAAAATTAATGTTCAGTTTGCTTTCCTACATTACTATACATTGATTATGTTTACTCATTGCTGAGTTTGTTTTATGCTGGACTCTCTGATATCGGGATTGTATCCACATGGTTGCCCTGCTGATAAGAAATTAAGAAGCTAAGTATCCATCCAGCCAATCCCACCAGGCACCACTTTACTTCTCCCCCAAAGTTACTAGTGATAGCACTTTATATTTTTCTATAGCTGACTTGAGCAGTAGTTATAGGATGTTTGCTTTGTAAGGACTCACATGGCTGATAATTTATAAATTTTTCTGTAGGCATAAGATTTAAATCAAACACAACTATGTTTAAAAAGATGGAAGAGGGGCACCTGGGTGGCGCAGTCGGTTAAGCGTCCGACTTCAGCCAGGTCACGATCTCGCGGTCCGTGAGTTCGAGCCCCGCGTCAGGCTCTGGGCTGATGGCTCGGAGCCTGGAGCCTGTTTCCGATTCTGTGTCTCCCTCTCTCTCTGCCCCTCCCCCGTTCATGCTCTGTCTCTCTCTCTGTCCCAAAAATAAATAAAAAACGTTGAAAAAAAAAATAAAAAGATGGAAGAAATACATCAAAATGTTCACACATGAGAGACAGTTTTGTTGTTTTAGTTTTTTCCCTCTTTTGTCTAAATTTTCTTTAGTGAACACATTTTGCTGGTAATGAAAGCAAAAAAAAATACTGCTCTTTATTCTTTTAATGTCATCCTTCTGTTTTAACCTGAAACCAAGCCAGTAAAATCAATCGCCCTTTGCTTCAAAAAATCATAATTGACCAAAAATCGTGTGATCCAACACTGGAGATAACACTGAATTGTTTTGGATAAATGACTCAAACAAGTATAATGGACATACTTAAAACACAGTCACATATGATTTCCAACATTTAAAACAAATAAAAAATAATCTCCATTTCTGGTGATAATGTACATGGTCACAGCAAACCCATTTTCCTGATGAAACCACTAAAAAAATTTGGGTAAACTGTAAAAGTCCTCTTTGGAATGCATCAGATAGCTGTGGAAGGAAAAAAGAATAGATGACAATATCAAAATGAAGGCTCACTAAGTCAGAGTGAGATAACCCACATGATCCCATTTAGTTGGCTTTCTTTTGCAAGTACAATGGTGTTATCAAATTAAAAACTGCCTAAACTCACGGCACCTGGGTGGCTCAGTCAGTTAGGTGTCTGCCCTGTCCCAGTTTATGATCTCAGAGTTGGTGGGTTTGAGCCCCACATGGGCTCTGTGCAGAAAGCTGGAAGCCTGCCTGGGATTCTCTGTCTCTCTGTCTCTGCCTCTGTCTCTGTCTCTGTCTCTGTCTCTCTCTCTCTGCCCCTCCCCTGCTTGCACTCTGTCTCTCTCTGTCTTTCTCTCTCAAAACTAAAATAAACATTATTTTTTTTTTAGACTGTATAAGCTCATACACATGCAAGCTGGTTTGATTCACCATGAACACAACTGAGTTAGGGGTCAATGGCTGGTTCCTGTCCACAGGACTTGTGCATTTCACCTGTACAATCAGTGTAAATAATGTGTTGTCCTAATTGCATAAAACTGTCAAAAGATTTTTTTAATAAACTGAATCTCTACAGTTTAGTTTTTTTTTTCCTTTTTCATAAACAAATTTGACCACCTTCTTATACGGTTAGAAGACGTTTCTTCATCTAGTTGGCCCATTTTTTCTTTTCTGCTGTTTTTTTTTTTTTTTTTTACTTCTTGATATTTGAAATACTGAAAACTTGAATACTTGATGAATTTTTGTCAAATAGTAAATAACGAAAGAGGAAAACTTCATTCAGAGCCAAGATTGTAACAAATAAGCATGATATTTATTCATTTTCCTCTTAATGATATTTCAAGAAGAGACCTAAAATAAAACAATCCAGGGGTGCCTCGGTGGCTCAGTCAGTCTGGCTCTTGGTTTTGACTCAGATCATAATCCCAGGGTCATGGGCTCGAGCCCCATGATGGACTCTGCACTAAGCATGGAGTCTGCTTAAGATTCTCTCTCTCCCTCTGCCCCTCTCCTTTGCTTGGGACCTATCTCTGTCTCTCTCTAAAATAAAAAATAAATTAATCAAAATAAAATAAAACAATCCAGCTAATAAAATCACCAACTCTTAAGAAATCCAAGAAGCATTTATAAAAATAAAATAAAATATTTTATGAAGTTAAATTTGTGTAAAATAGCAAAAGTGAGTTTTCAGTGTAATATTGGTTTTGAAATAAATTCCGAGGTTTCAGTAGCTAATTTATATTAAGTATACATCTTCATAGCTGAAGATTAGGTCCAGATGTGGATAGTGACTAGTATCTAACTGATTTAGAATATTGTTACACATTCTGTTAATTATTTGAGTTTTCCCAGTAATTGATGCTTGAATTTAAAATAGAAATATTAGCTTACTAAATTTTATTTTCCTAGATTAATAAGGACTTCCACATTCAAAAGAAAGAATAGTAATATAGAAAACTTTGTGGCAGCACTCAGGATAAGTTTGCTTTTTCCACCTCATCTTCATGTGGAGAAAAAAATACGCAAATCTTATGTATTTCACGTCATACATTAATACATTAATAATTTGATTACCAAAAGCTGGATACAATTACATTTCATTTAAAGATTTTTTTCTCTCTCTCTTAGAGAGAGTGAGAGAGAGAGCAAGCAGGCAGAGGGAGAGGGGGAGATAGACTCTTTAGCAGGCTTCATGCTATCACCAGAGCCCAAAGTGGGGCTCAATCCCACGAACCATGAGATCATGACCTGAGCTGAAATTAAGAGCCAGATGGTTAGCTGACTAAGCCACCCAGACACCCCATAATTACATATTATTTAGCATCAAACACTATTTTATTTAATTAATGAGTGAAACTATTTACCTTAAATGCTACCATTCCTAAACGTGATCCATCAAATGATTTTTTCTTTTGAATATTAATTTTTTCCCTTTTAAGAACCAGGATTATCAATTTAAGAGACTTTTATTTTAACTCACTTCAGAATCAACCTGAGCATTGTATTAGGTGAAAACATTCACCATATGTACTTTTGACAAGGAATTTGTATCCATAATACGTAAAGAATACTTGCTATCCAATAATACTGACAACCAAGGAGCGGGGAGAAGAGCAAATGGACTGAATGAGCACTTCATCAAAGAAAACCTACAAACAGTCAATAAGAACATAAAAATGGGCACATACTTAGTCACAAGAGAAATGCAAATCAAAACCATAACAAAAGACCACAACCCATCCATTAGTATGGCAAAAAGTGAAAACTTTAATGATGCCAAATGTTGGGGAAGGTCAAGCTATTATCCTTCCCCCACACTGCTGGTGGAAGTGCAAAATGTTGTAACCATTTTGGAAAATATTTTTACAGTTTCTTAAAAGACAACATCACACCTACAACCCAACCCAACAATTTCACTCCTATTATCCCAAATGGAAATATATGCCCTACTCCAAACTTGTTCAGAAATATGCACAACTCTCTATGTGATAGAAACAACTAAAATCCCATCCCCAGATGAATGGATGAACACACTGAAGTGTATTTACCCAAGGGGAATTCAATTCTGCAGCGAAAATCAATGTGGTATATACAACACAGATGAATTGAATCTTAAAGCTTTACACTAAGCAGACTCCAGTAAAAAAACAGAGGACATTCTAATTGATTATGAATGATATAAAGCTACAGAAATCTGATCAGTGGTTCCCTGGAGTTGGAGGTGGAAGGAAAACAGATTGTGAAGCTGCACAATGGAATGTTTCAAGATGATGTGAATGTTCTGTATCTTGATCGTGGTAAGAGTTTCACAAGAGTATATGCTCATCAGATTTCACCAAATTTCAAATTTCATTGAATGTATTTTAGAAGCTGTACTTTATTTTATGTAAACTATGCCCCAATAATGTTGCTAATTTAAGAATAAAATTGGGGTGCTGGGGTAGATCAGTTGATGAAGCATCCGACTTATGATTTCGGCTCTGATCATGATCCCATGGTTCCTGAGATTGAACATTGAGTCTGTTTGGGATTCTTTCCCTCCCTCTTCCTCTAACCCTCCTCCACACTTTCTCTCTCTTTCTCTAACTCACTCATTATCAAAATAAATGAATAAATATTGGAAACAAAGAATAAAATAATATTATATTGGATTAGACATAAAATATATCTTTTTAAAAAGGTAAACTATAGATATGTACCATCAATAATTACTGTTGTGTAAATGTCATGCTAGAACTTCAGTCTAAAGGCTTACATATGGAGGTATCTGGGTGGTTCAGTTGGTTAAGCATCAGACTCTTGATTTTTAGCTCATGTCATGATCTCAGGGTTGTGAGATCAAGCCACACTTTGGGCTCCACACTGAGTGTGGAACCTGTTTAAAATTCTGTCCCTCTCCCTCTGCCTCTCCCCCCTGACTTGCATGTGTGCACTCTCTCTCTCTCACTAAAATAAAAAAAAAAAAAAGATTAAAGGTTTACAAGTTATAGCATGATACAGCACATTGTTAGTGTGAACACTGTGGCAGAGCCTTTCCAAATATATTCCCATTTCTTTGATATATGATAAACAGTATTCCCTAGCCCTCTCATATCTACATTAGACCATGTGATTAGTTTCTACAATAGCACAAGGAGAGAAGTGATGCGATTATTCTGTGTTGAGACTCTTAAGAGTTTATTTGTTTCCTTATTTTCTGTATATCTTTAATTCTCAGCTGTGTGAATACTGAAGATCCAATAGGGAACTCCAAAGATAAACAAATTAGGGGGAAATGGGATTCTTAGATAAAAGGAACCAGCTTCTTCTTTTTATTTTAAGTGTATTTATTTTGAGGGAGAGAGAGAGAGAGAGAGAGAGCAAGTGCATGAACAGGGGAGGGGCAGAGAGAGAGGGAGAGAGAAAATATCAAGCAGACTCCATGCTGTCAGTACAGAGCCCAATGTGGGGCTCAACCTCAGGAACCATGAGATCATGACATGAGCTGAAATCAAGAATCACATGATTAACCAACTGAGCCACCCAGGTGCCCTGAGGAACCAGAGTTCCTTAATTCCTGACTACAAAATTGTACTGTGGTAAGAGTGGAAGATGCTTCTTTATTTTTTTTTAAGCCACTGACATATCTAAGGCATTGTATCAGTTTCAAATTAATTTTTTTGTGTGTGTGATGATGGTATTTAGTTGAATAAAGAAGCGCTCAATTCTCTGTCTTAAGAATAAGACAGGATAGGGATTAAACTGGTCTACTCCAATAGGAGACACAGATTCAATTTGTCCCAGCCTATAAGTAACTGACATCTTATTTGAGGCAAATCATGAATGGACGTCCTATTTGTATATAAACATGAAGTCCCTCAGCTATACCAAATCAGTTGCAATAATAGGTACAGAGATCTTAGCATGTATAAGAAGCATGCCATAGTGAAGATAAGCAGGCTTAAAATACAGAAACAAAATGCAGTTTGGGAAACGTACTATTTTGACAAATAGAAAAGCACTATTTTGACACGTAGTCAAAAAGCTCCGAAAAGGAAGAAACAAACGTAATTGCAAGTACAAGTAGATATTGGATTTGCAACTTTATGCACGATAATTTTATTGTCATACCTACCTAGAAGTAGGTGAAATAAGAAAACGATTTTGAGAGGAAATTTTGATTTTTTTCTCTTTCTTTCCTAAATAATTTTGTTGAAAATGATTATTTTTGAGTTGGATCCCATTTGGAAGTAGCTAGATACTTTCCCTGATGTCTGAGTGGACACCTTAATATGAATCGAACCATCTAGATTTTTGTCAGCAGACAGGACACGCTTCAGTTTCCACAAAACTTAATCCAGGAACCGAGCTCTCCACTCCTAAGAAGGGATCGCACCACGTAATGTATTTAAGAACCAAGCACACCATGGTCACATGATAAAATATATGACAGATTTTTCTAAGGCTGTGGATGATCCAGGTTTGAGTGAGTTATGGGAATAAAGGTAAGAAAAGCAAATCCACACCAATTATGAAGGATCTGAAATGCAATAGATAGAAAGATTTTTTAACTTTTTTTTTCCCTGAAAGTAATACTAAACAAGTAAGTGGAATTTTTCCACCAGGGGACTCCCCCTTAGCGAGGGAGCTTTGTGCCAAGAAGGGTTATCTACAGAGAAGGAAAGAGAAGAAAGGGTTATCTACAGAGAAAGTTAAAAAAAAAAAAAAAAGAACTATAATGACCGCAAAGCAGAAGCAGTCTCCTAGAAATCAAAATGATACACCAGAGATGTCCCCCAGGACGAGCATGACTGCTTTCTATTTAAAAGCACCTAATGTTGGAAGGTAGCAAGAGTACTGGAGAATTACAGCCACTTCTTACTGGCACAAAAGAAGAGCTGAAAACATTTACGGTTTACAAAACACCTAGAGTCACATAAATAGCCTCATGAAAATCCATAAAGGTAAGCTATAATTGTGCTATTAGACTCTTTTATTTAAGGATACTTCTATTTTTTTTGACATTTATTTATTATTGAGAGACAGAGTGTGAGCAGGGGAGGGGCTGAGAGAGAGGAAGACACAGAATGTGAAGCAGGCTCCAGGCTCTGAGCTGTCAGCACAGAGCCAATGTGGGGCTCGAACTCACAAACCACGAGATCATGACCTGAAGGGAAGTGGGGGGCTTAACCGACTGAGCCACCCAGGTGCCCCATTAAGGATCTTTCTAAAGTTGAGGCTCAAGATACAAAGAAAAAAAATAGAAAAGCATAAAATTCTGAGATTTTTATCTGAAAATCAGCTAACTGCTCTTGGAGAGGAAATATCTTCTGTACCCTTCAAGATTCTCCTGGCTGGTCTAAGCATTAAATTAACACGACACAGATTGAAAGAAGAAAATGAAGTTTAATTATGTGTGCACAGAGGCCCAATAAAAAAAATTAAGACTCAAAAAAAAAAAACATAGTCATGTTACTTTTATACATTTTTAAAAATGTTTTACTTTTATTTATTTTAAGAGAGAGAGTGCACACAAGTTGGGGAGGGAGAGAGAGAAAGAGAGGGAGAGAGAGAATCCAAAGCAGGCTCCATGCTGTCAATGTGGAGCTGGATACGGGTCTTGATCCCACAAAGTTTGAGATCATGATCGGAGCTATAATCAAGAGTCAGTCACTTAACAAACTGAGCCACTCAGTTGCCCCATTTTTATACATTTTAGACAAAGGAATTCCAAACAGTATTTGGGCAGGGGTGGTGAATTGCCAAGTGTAACAAGGTTTGTTCAGATAGATTCACTGTGCCCTGAATTTCCTATTTCTGAAGACAGGAATGTCTCTCTAACTTTTTGTGCAAGGAGGGTAGCTTTCACATCAGAAATGTATTTCCTGATGTCTAGAGACAAAAATAGGGGATTTCAGCCAAACTATTAAGGCAAAACATCAGCCAACAAGGATATAAGATGGAGATGGGAGTAGTAGATTTGATGAAGTAGGAAAACACATCATATTTGTTTTCAAAAGTTGGAGAACAAATATCAATAATATGTAACACAATTGTTAAGCAATGTTGACTGCCTGATGTTAGATGACATATTAAGTGAAGTAGGGCTATGTGTGCATATGTGGTGTGTGTGTGTGTGTGTGTGTGTCCTATTATTGTACTCTAGCCATTTGCATGCCCTGAATAAAAAATAATTAGGTTTAACCAAGGTTGCACTTTAATATGTAAAATTAAGAAAATAATATAAAGAAAGGGAATTGCAATTGACTGCAATGCAATTAATGACAGTGGATCATAGACTCTTACTTAGATAAAAAGGAATATATGGAAAATACTGTGAGGAATGGGGGTTACTTTTCTTGATTGAATTAAAGGTTAAGTGATACTTATCATGCATTGCATAGGATGTCTTAATAGGGAAAGTTATGGATGGGATGGGATTAATGCTTTCAGTATTTAGCAGTATTTAATGGGAAAGGTACATAAAGGAGAACAATAACATCATATATATTTGTTCCCACAGGAACAAAGGGTTGGTTTAACTAATTGATTCTCATTAGAATAAAAATGGGAAGACTTAATACTCATTTTGAATAAGAATTAAACAGCCTTTTAAGGGGAAAGGCTTGAATTGAAAGAAGATGGAACAACCCAACCAACACAGGGAAGAAAAAAATGAATCCAGTCAAAAACAATAGAAAAAGCCTGTCTCATAATTCTACTCATAATAGGGGTGTAATAATACATATTATTTCTGCATGACATACTAAAGAATCAGTGCATATTTCTCATTATCTCTATTATTACGTGCAAGTATAAAACATATACATTAGGATTTTCCTTCTTGGATTGATTTTAAGTGCACATCAATTCCTTTTTGAGATTTCACATATCATTTTCTGGAAACAGAGTCAAGAAATAATTTAAGAGATTGCATAAATACATTAATGCATCTACTGCAGTTAACAGGAAGGAAAATATGGTTGGAAAATGTTAATGGACTAACCCTCTTTCATTTACTATGTCTGCAGATGGAGAATCGATTAAAAACAGGAATTTCAAATGTTACTACACTGGTGGAATTTGTTCTCTTGGGGTTTTCTGATATTCCCAATCTCCACTGGACTCTTTTTGGGATATTTTTAGTCATCTACCTAACTATCCTGATGTGCAATAGCATCATAATATTGGTAACAAGAATTGACTCTGCTCTCCAGACCCCCATGTATTTTTTTCTTGGCAATCTCTCCTTCTTAGAAATCTGTTATGTAACAGTCACTATCCCCAGAATGCTCATGGACTTATTGACTCAGAAAGGAAATATTTCTTTCTTTGCCTGTGCTGCACAAATGTGTTTTGTCCTTATGTTTGGAGGCTCAGAGTGTCTTCTCCTGACAGTGATGGCCTATGACCGCTACGTGGCCATTTGTAACCCTCTGCACTATCCTCTAATCATGAACCACAAGGTCTGTGTCCAACTGGTGACTGTCTCCTGGATCAGTGGAGTCCCAGTTGTAATTGGGCAAACGTGCCAGATTTTCTCTCTGCCCTTTTGTGGGTCTAACACAATTAATCATTTCTTCTGTGACCTCCCCCCAGTACTCCAGCTAGCTTGTGGGGACACATTTGTGAATGAGATAGCAGTCTACGTAGTTGCAGTGATATTTGTCATGGCTCCATTTCTGTTGATTGTTGTCTCCTATGGCAAAATTATCTCCAGCATTCTGAAATTGTCGTCAGCCAAAGGGAGGGCTAAAGCCTTCTCCACCTGTTCTTCTCACCTGATAGTTGTCGTCTTATTCTATGGAACGGCTACCATCACGTACTTACAACCCAAACCAAATCAATCTGAAGGAGTTGGGAAATTGATCTCTCTTTTCTACACCGTTTTGATCCCAACTTTGAATCCCATTATATATACTCTGAGGAACAAAGACATCACAGTGGCACTGAGAAAATTACTAACGAAGATTTTAATATGACTCAAACACTTGAAATTGTGGAAAGAACTTGCTTATATGCTTGTCATGCAGAGACAACAGAAACATGTCTTCTAGTTTTATTCCTCAATAATGTTCATTAATAACATCAATGCAACCTCACACTATGTTAAGGAATCTTAGTTTCATAGGATTAACTTAAGGACTTTTGTACAAAGTACAAATTATTCCAACTGCAGCAATCCAATCTGAAGATCCATCTTTCCTCTACTGTGAACTAGTGAGTTAAGAGATTGCCTGAGCAATACGATGATAGTTAACTCGGTGTATCTTATAAACAGGGATTAGAGCCATGTGTTGCGATCAGTTTTTTAACCTTCCCATTTCTCCAGATATATTTGCCTCCCTTCTTTGTACCTGTGTTTGAATTTAGCCAATGACAAACACCAACAGCAGGCAAGATGGAGGAAGCAGGAGTATCTTCATGTTTTCTTTGCATTACTGTTTCTTTCTATCATTTGTCACTGGTCATGCTGCTTTAAGACTACAAGTCCTGAGAATCTCCCCTTTACCATCCCAGTACCCACTGTTTTCTGGTGACATCATTCCCTCCCCTGGTAGCATCAGGTTTTGCTCTGTTAATATCCATTCAGTATTACATTTGTCTGGAATTTTCACTGTAAACTATCAACATTAATGTGTAGCAGGTTGAATGTGGGTCCATCTAAAACATATGGCCATTTAGAATCTGCAAACGTGTCTTCTTTGGAAAAAAAAAAGACTTTGTAGATGTAATTAAATTAAGGAAATGAGATCATCCTGGTGTAATGTGGGCACTATATCCTCTGAGCAGTGTCCTTATGAGACAGAATGCTAAGAGGACGTTTAAAAAATAGATAAAGACACTGAAAATAACATCTTTTAAAGGTGGAGACAGAGGGGCACCTGGGTGGCTCAGTCAGTTGAGCTTCCGACTTCGGCTCAGGTCATGATCTCACTGTCTGTGAGTTCGAGCCCCGCATCGGGCTCTGTGCTGACAGCTCAGAGCCTGGAGCCTGTTTCAGATTCTGTGTCTCCCTCTCTCTCTGACCCTCTCCCATTCATGCTCTGCCTCCCTCTGTCTCAAAAATAAATAAACATTAAAAAAAAAAAGGTGGAGACAGAGACAGGAATGATACAACCAAGAACAAAGAAAGGTCAAGAGCCATTCAACACTGGAAGAAGCAAAGAATGATTCTCAGAGGCCGGAGTGAAGAGAGGCTGACAGCATTGTGACTTTAGACTCTGGATTCTAGAGCTGCGAGAGATTCCGTTTCTGTTGTTTTAAGCCACTCAACTTGTGCTATTTTGTCACAGCTGATCGAGGAGGATAATGCACCACGTAAATAGTCTTTTCATTGAAGTGCTTCTATTTGAATCCTCTGGAAGAAATTGTCCTTCTCAGGCAGTAATTTGGCATTTTTTTTTCTTTTGATAGAAAATTCATAACACTTTCCTTTTTATTTTAAAAACTATATCAATGAAAACTCATCTCATAGAAATATTTGTCCAAGAATGATTATTACCTGTGTTTGTTTAAGAATTTTTATTAACTATGTTTGCGCAAGAGTGTTCTTTTCACAGGGCAAAGAAAGCAGGAAGCAATGGGAAGGCGCTGTCAGTCGGAACATATTAAGACAACGGAACGCATCAACACCATATAATGCAGCACAGCCACTCAAGACGATGTTTTAGAGCCCCTTCACTGACGAAATTCCAAGCTCTCCAGACATGTGAGAAAGAAAGTAAATCTATGTATAAAATGTAGCTAGGCTTAGAAAAGAAATTTTGGCTTCCTGACGGTGTTAGGATTTCAAATGATTTCAGATTTTTAATTATTTTTTTGTAGTTTGGATTTATAACAAAAAGAATATATCACGTAAATTACAAGAAATAATAACTTCTTAGGCAGAAAACATAAATGTTCCCAGTAAAGAACATTCTTGAATCACTCCCTTTCTTATTGTTACCGGATGTCAAATAGAATATGTATCAGCCAGCAGAGAAAGTTCAATATCTGCCAAATCATCTTTTATTTTTGATATGTACGTGATGCATCACTAAATTCTATTGCTGACACTAATAGTACACTATACGTTAACTAACTGGAATTTAAATGAAACATGAAACAAAAAAGAGAAAGAAAAAGAAAGAAGGAAAGAAAGAAAGAATAGATTTTTTGCTATGAACTAAAAGGAATCGTGAGGGGCGCTTGGGTGGCTCAATTGTTTGAAGGTCTGACTTGGGCTCAGGTCATGATCTCAGTGCTCCTGGGTTTGGGGTCTGTGCTCACAGCTCAGATCCTTTGGCATGCTTAGGATTGTGTCTTCCTCTCTCTCTACCCCTCCCCCTGCTCATGGTCTGTCTCTCTCTACCTCAAAATTAAATAACCATTAAAAAGAATAAAAATAAAAGGATTCAGGATATATAATATTTAGAGTAATTTCTTTATAAAACTAACTAAAAGGCCTTGGGACACCTGGGTGGATCACTGGGTTGTTTCCGATTCTAGATTTTGGCTCAGGTCAGGATCTCATGGTTTCTGAGTTTGAGCCCCATGTTGGTCTCCATGCTGATAGTGTGGAGCCTGCTTGGGAGTGTATCTCTCTCTCTCTCTCTCTCTCTCTCTCTCTCTCACCCTCCCCTGGTGTCTCTTTTTCTCAAAGTAAATAAATACACTTTTTAAAAAAAAAACTTATTAAAAATAACTAAAAGGCCTTCAACAATAGACACAAAAATGGATAAATTTAAGATTATAAAAGTGGACATAGTTAAAATGAATGCCTGTCAGTGATTATTGAATGATGATAATCTTCAAAAGCAAAAAGGAAGGAAAGAGAAAAATGTCAATGAGTGTAGAATTAATGAATGGATTCTAGGATGTGACGAATCAGAAAGATAATATAGAATATAAAAAATATGCAAATATTGATGAATAGGATTTTTTTTTGGATTTTTACAAATTAAATTAAAAAAGGAATATGCATGATTATCAGATTTATGTAAATGGTAAATTTATAAATTGGGCATGTCTCTCTTTCAATTCCAAAAAATATGTGTAAAGGTGCTTTTACTTACTTGCTGACAATACTAATCTACAAATTAAAAAATAACAGAATAAAAAAGCAAAAATTTAAACACTTTAAAAAAACACAGAAAATGTTGGAAATTAAATCCCATTAAGTAAGGCTTACATGAAATAAATGAAGATAAATCCAAAGGTAACTGTACTAAAATAAGTAAGTTAATATTCGAAATCTCACCATACTGATCCAATTAAGAAAATATGTATGTCTGAATAGGCCAAATCATTAATCAACTATTTTCTACCTATTAAAAATGTTATTATTAACCCTAAAAGAAAATAAACCCATTTGCATTGTTTTCTCCAGTTTCATTTTGGAAAAATTGATCAGACGCCACAGAATGTGCTTCCACAAGGATTTTATTTAAGGCAACTTAACACAAGTTTATTATTTCACAGTCTCTATTTTTTTGCTTATTTATTTATTTTTGAGAGACAGAGAGAGAAAGAGAGAGTTGAGGAGGGGAAGAGAGAGAGGGAGAGACAAAAAATACCAAGTGGGCTCCACACTGTCAGCATGGAGCCCATCGTGGGGCTCAAACTCACAATCCCTGAGATCATGACCTGAGCTGAAATCAAGAGTCAGAAGCTTAACGGACTAAGCCACCCAGGCGCCCCTATCTCCCAGTTTCTATAGGTCAGAAGCCCAGCATGGTGTGGCTTGTTTTCTCTGCTGAGAGTCTCAGAGGCTGAAATTCAGGTACTACCTGGGTGACATTCTTGTCTGGAGCCTCCAGAGAAAAATATTTGATTCTAAACTCTATTAGGTTACTGGAAAAATCCAGCTTTGGACATTGTGAGTCTCAGGTCCATCTTTCCTTACTGCGTGTCAGCTAGGAACAACTGTCGGTTCCCAGAAGCCAAAGGCAGTTCACACTCTCTTCCTTCTTCCACTTCACTCACCTCGAATCTCTGATATTTTTTTCTGTCTCTGGTTGCTCTACATACTTATATATGTACATGATTTATGTCATTAGGTCAGGCCCAGCTGAGCAACCTCCCTAATTTAAGGTCAAGTAATATTCAACCCCTAATTATATCTGCAAAATGCCTTTACAGTTATTTTAGGGTCTTGATTAGTTTCTTGCAATAATAACACAAAGAAATAGGCAAAAGATTTTATTGAAAAATATTGAAAGTCGGTTGAAACTATATCTTGCTTTCATTTCAAATCTTAGAAACTAGGGGTGCCTGAGTGGCTCAGTCGGTTAAGCGACCGTCTTCGGCTCAGGTCATGATCTCAGGGTTTGTGAGTTTGAGCCCCGTGTCGGGCTCTGTGCTGACAGCTCGGAGCCTGGAGCCTGCTTTGTATTCTGTCTCTCTCTCTCTCTCTGCCCCTCCCTGCTCACACTCTATCCCTGTCCCTCAATAACAAATAAACATTAAAAAAACATATTAAAGTCTTAGAAACTGAGGCAAGCCTGGGGAGTTAGCGAGAGAGTGAGCAATGGGGAAAAAAAAAAAAAAGAAAAGGATCAGTGAACCAAACATTTCATTGCAAATCAGAGTGTGATACAGGGGTAAGTTTGCACATCTCGGTTATAGCTACCAAACAATTTTCACAGGGATTAGGGAAGTAGACTGGAAACAATAGCAGGCACTGTAGGGTTTTCTAATTCCAGTCTGATATATTTTCCTTCTAAAATATTTATTTTGAACATAGATTTGAGGTATTACTTGCAATCGATCCCATTTTGTCTGATGGCAATTTAAAAAATTAATTAATATTCCTTTCAGGATTGTGTTAGTGTTAAAAATTAAAAAAGAAAAAGGAAAATAAGCAGATCGCAATAAAGAAAGCCTGCACGTGTAATGATGATAGATGTCTAGGGGGTTGCTACATTCAAAGTCCCAGGTGGAAGATAGGAGAGAAATCTTAAGGAAAGTGGAGATAGGAAAGGGTCCCACGTGCACTATTTTCTGTTTGGATTTTCTCCAGTAACATTGGTAGACAACGATTGCTGCTTTCTCAAGAGCATTCTTGCTTCCTGTCCAGATCTGATGTGGGAGGGGGGTGAGGTGGATGACCAGGGGACTTGAATTCCATAGGGTGATTGTCCTCAAAGATGTTCCAGAATGTCTGGAAAAACACATAAGAATGAGTGGCAAACAGAAGCATAAAGTTGAGGTGATACATGAAAAAGAAATAAAACCAGTAGAATCAGGGGGATATCTTCATCTGAAGGGAGCTTGCTATTTTTAAAGCATATATTTTGAAATAAATATGACTTTCCATTATGAAAAAATATCAACTTATTTTCTTTTCTCAATGTTTATTTATTCTCAGAGAGAGAAACAGAGACAGAACATGAGTGGGGGAGGGGCAGAGAGAGAGGGAGACACAGAATTGGAAACAGGTTACAGGCTCTAAGCTGTCAGCACAGAGCCCAACGCGGGGCTCGAACCCACGAACATGAGATCATGACTCGAGCCGAAGTCGGATGTTTAATCGACCTGAGCCACCCAGCCCCTCAATCTCTTATTAAAACAAAAGTTTCTTGCACATATGATTATATAATCATTGTATATAGAAATATATGCATATTTATTGTACATAAGCACTTGTACTTACACTGTTCTACAGAGGGAGGAAAAACAGCTATAACACAACCCAGAAGAGAACGCATGAATTATTTTATGTTAATATGATTTTGTGTTAATATTCTTCACTTATTTTAGAACACTGTAAAATTCTCAGAACCAAGATTTGAGCAATAGTCAACATGTACTGAAGAATTTTTTAAGCACAAAATTTGCACTCCCGTCAAAGCCTAGAATTTGTATTTGTCACTTTCATTATGATAAAGAAAACTGAAGCAAAATTGGTAATAAAATACTTTGGAGATCACAGAACACTACATAAGTACAGCATGTTTATGATAATAATCCATGAGATAAATAACTGAAGTATATTGAAAATAAATCCTTTTTAATAAGCAAAGTACTGGTTTATCTTAATATATATGCTTCTATGACTCACTGTAGAAAAAGATGTATGCTCTGTTAAGGGAGATTAAATTTATAATTTTTCCTTAAAGCATATAATTTCTTAGAACTGATTTTCTCATTAAGAACGGTAGAATTAAAATAATAATCTTCAAACATGAGACTTCCCACGTTGAGTTATTAAAAAAATATTTTTCTCCTCATAAGATGGTTCTTTACATCTTAAAAGGAGAACTAAAACTATTTTTTTTAATTTTTATTATTTATTTATTTTTGAGAGAGAGACCTCTCTGACCTGACCTGGGGCAGGTCAGAGAAAGGGACAGAGGATCCCAAGTGTGCTCTGTGCTAACAGCAGAGACCCTGATGCAGGGCTGGAACTCACGAACCGTGAGATCATGACCTGAGCAGAAGTCAGACACTCAACCAGCTGAGCCACCCAGGCAGCCCAGAGAACTAACAACTTTAAGCTAAAACCTCACCATCTGCTGTTTTGGGTCAGTGTCTAATAGTTATATTTTACAATAATTTAGGCTATGAAATTTCCATAAGCTTCATTCCAGATATATTATTAAAATAAGAATTTTTAAATGAGAACAACAAATCACAAATCACAGATAGCAAGACACTTTGAGTTATATGAGGTAGACAGAGTTCCAGAGAGCATATTATCTATACAATTTATTTCATAAAGACATCTTTAATTAACCAACCAATGGTTTGGAAAACATGAATCATGTATCTGTTGTATGGTGGGTTATGGTAAATGAAAGATCTTGAAAGATCTGGTAATAATGATTTTGATTTTGATAGATCAAATAAACAGGAATAAATTTCAAAGCAATGGAACACACACACACGTACTCAACCAGAAGCAAATTTCACTTCAATGATGAAATTGAAAGTTTCAGAATGTTCTCATATTTCCAATATCTGAATGGTTTTTTTTTGTGATATTTATCTTGTCTGTGATAGTCTTTACTGGAAATGTCATCATTGCTCTCATAACTAGAGTTGAGCAGGCTCTTCAGACACCCATGTGTTTTTTCCTTAGTAATTTTTCCTTCCTGAAAATCTTTTATGTATTTGTATTCTTTCTAGCATACTCCTAAACTTTTGGACTCAGAAAAGAAACATTTATTCTTCTACCTGTGCTACAAAAATATTTCTTTCTCTTTATGCTTGCAAACAGAGACGATTTTCTCCTGACAGTGATGGCCTATGATCACCACATGGCCATTTGTCATGTTCTGCATTGTCCTCTAGTTATGATACTTGGATCCTACAGTAAAATTGTCTCCGCCATCTTGAAGTTGCCATTGGGAACAGGACCAGCCAAAGCTGTATCCACCTGCTCATCTCACATCATAGTTGAAGCTTGATTCTGCAGATCCAAAATCATTACATATTTTTCACCCAAATCCAAACATACTTTTCAGAACAAATTTATTTCTCTTCCTTTACCAGTGTCATTCTGATGTTTAACCCCATGGTATACAATCTGAAGAATAAGGATATCATGATGGTCTTGAGAAACTGGCTACCTGAAAGTTTACTGCATTAGCCACTGATTTGAACTCATCTCATCTCTTTTTCCACTTAATTCTGCTGTTGTCTAATCTGAGGTTGTTTTGCAGTTTACTTTCCTGCTTGAATATGAGTTGATTATCTTTACTTATTCACTAACTTTCCATTTTATGCTGGACTTTCTGGTATCAGGATTATATCCTGAGTGACTGTATTTAAAACAAGAGAGTGGAGTACCTGGGTGGCTCAATCAGTTGAGCATCAAACTCTTGATTTCAACTCAGGTCATGATCTCAGTGTTTGCGATATTGAGCACAGAGTTTACTTCAGATCCTCTCCCACTCTCTCTGCCCCTCCCCACCTCTCTGAATAAATAAATAAAATTTTTAAACAAACAAACAAAAAACAATAAAATAATATATTCCACCAGACATAAATGTATCTTTTTAAAAAAGCTAAAATATAGACATGTACCACAAATAATTATTGTTATGTAAATGTCATGCTACATCTCCAGTCTAAAGGTTTACATGTTGGGGCATCTGGGTGGTTCAGTCCTTTAGTGTCAGGCTCTTGATTTTGTCTCAGATCATGACATCAGGGTCATGAGATCAAGCCCCAAGTTGGGCTCCACATGGGCATGTGACCTGTTTAAGATTCTCTCTCTCTCTCTCTCTCTCTCTCTCTCCTCTGAAATCAAAAAGAAGATAAAGATTTACATGTTATAGCATGCTATAAAACACTCTAGTGACTGAAAATGAGCTCTGTGGCAGAGTCTGGCTAGTTGCTCTCCGAATATATTTCCATTTCTTAGACATACAGTAAACAAAATTCCCTAGCACTCCCATATCTACATTAAACCATGTGATTAGTTTCTACAATAGCACAAGGATAGAAGTGATGTGCCTATTCTGTGTTGAGGCTCTTAAGATTGATTTTTTCCCCTTATTTTCTAATTCTCAGCTGTCTGAATTTAGAAGGACTGATAGGGAACTAGAAAGATGAACAAACTAGGGGAAAATGGAATTCTTAGATGAAAGGAACCAGTTTCTTCTTTTTCTTTAAGTTTATTTTCAGAGAGAGAGAAAGAGAGAGCATGAGCAGGGGAGGGGACGAGAGAAGGGGAGAAAAGAAATCCCAAGAAGGCTCCATGCTGTCAGTGCAGAGCCCAATGTGGGGCTCAGTCTCAGGAACCGTGAGATCATGACCTGAGCTGAAATCAAGAATTAGATGGTAAACCAACTGAGCCACCCAGGTGCCCTGAGGAACCAGAGTTCCTTAATTCCTGACCACAAAATTGTACTGTGGTAAGAGTAGAAGATACTTCTTTATTTTGTTAAGCCACTTATATATCTAGGGCATTGTTTCATTTTAAAATTAAATTTGGCTGGGGGAAGGGGGCACCTGGTGGCTCAGTCAGTTAATTGTCAGACTTCAGCTCAGGTCATGATCTCACAGTTTGTGGATTCGAGCCCTGAGTTGGGCTCTGTACTGACAGCTCAGAGCCTGAAGCCTGCTTCGAATTCTGTGTAGCCGTCTTTCTCTGCCCCTACCCCACTTGTGCTCTGTCTCTGTCTCTCTGTCTCTCTGTCTCTCTGTCTCTCTCTCTGTCTCCAAAAATAAATAAATGTAAAAAAAATTTAATTAAATTTGGTTTGGTGATGGTGATATTTAATTAAAAAAGAAGCACTCAATTCTCTGAATTAAGGAGAGGATAGGGTTTCAATCAGTCTACTCCAACGGGGGGTGGACATTCAATTTGTCCCAGCCTATAAGTAACCGACATCTTATTTGAGGCAAATCATGAGTAAAGTTCCTATTTGTATATAAACATGAAGGAAGTCCCTCAGCAATACCAAATCAGTTACAATAACGATGTAAGAAGCATGCTATAGTGAAGATAAGCAGCCTTAAAATACAGAAATGAAATGCAGTTTTGGACACATACTATTTTGACAAATAGAAAAGCACTATTCTGACAAATGGTCAAAGAACTCCAAAGAGAAAGAAGCAAATGTAATTGTAAGTACAAGTAGATACTGGGTTGGCAACTTTATGCCTGATAATTTTATCGCCATACCTACCTAGCAGTAGTTGGAATAGGAAAAAGGATTTCAACAGGAAACCTTCCTTTTCCTTTCTTTCCTAGATAATTATGTGGAAAATGCTTATTGTTCGAAGTGGTTTACATTTGGAATCAGCTCAATACTTGCCTTGATGCCTGAGTGGACACCATAACATGAACAAAAACATCTAGATACTTGTCAGCACACAGGACATGCTTCAGTTTCCACAAAATTTAATCTAGGAACCCAGCTCTCCACTTCTGAAAAGGGATCTCACCACCTAATGGTTAAGAACAAAGCATACATGTTCTTGTGATAAAATATAGGGCAGATTTTTCTAAGGCTGAGGATGATCTAGATTTGAGTGAGGTATGAGAATAAAAATAAGAAAAGCAAATCGACGCTAATTATGAAGGATCGGGAATGCAATAGAAAGATTTTTTTTTAACTTTTTTTTTTCCTGGTAGTAATACGGAACAATTAAGTGTGATTTCTCCACCAGAGGACACCCTCCCACCCCAAGTGCCAAGAAGTGTCTAAAGAGAGGGAACGTTTATCTACAGAGAAAGTTTTTGAAAAAAAGAACTGTAATGACTGCAAAGCAGAAGCAGTCTCTTAAAAATCAAAATGATGCACGAGAGATGTCCCCCAGGACAAGCATGACTACTTCCTATTTAAAAGCACCTAATGTTGGAAGCTAGCAAGAGAACTAGAGAATTACAGCCACTTACTGGCACAGAAGAAGAGCTTAAAACATTTACAGTTTACAAAACATCTACAGTCCCATAAATAGCCTCAGGCAAATCCATAAAGGTAAGCTATAATTGTGCTACCAGACTCTTTTATGTAAGGATACTGTAAATTTGGGGCTCAAGATACAAAAGACAAAATAAAAAAGCATAGAATTCTGAGATCTTTATCTCAAAACCCGTTAACTATTCTTGGAGAGGAAATATTTTTATCTACCCTTCAAGATTCTTCTGGCTGGTCTAAGCATTAAATTAACATGAGACAGACTAAGGTAGAAAATGAAGTTTAATTTTATGTGCACAGAGGTCTGATGAAAAAAAAACAAATTTGAGACTCAAAGAAAACATGGTCACGTTGCTTTTATATATTTTTTAATTGTTTTATTTTTGTATATTTTGAAAGAGAGTGAGAGAGAGGGAGCACACACACACAAGAATCAGAGGGATCAAACAGAGAGAGAGAGAGAAAGAGAGAGAATCCCAAGCAGGCTCCACACGGAAAGAAGTTCACAACAAAACATGAGATCATGACCTGAGCTGAAACCAAGAGCTGGTTGCTTAACCAACTGAGCAACACAGGCACCCTGCTTTTACACATTTTGGACAAAGGAATTCCAAATAGAATTTGGGCTGGGGTAGTAAAATAGCAAAAGGTACAAGGTTTGTTCAAACAGGTTTATTCCACCCCGAATTCTCTATTTCTGAAGATAAGAATGTCTCTCTATCTTCTGGTACAGGGAGGGTCACTTTCACACTGGTAATTTGTTTCCTGTTTCTGGAGAGAAAAGGAGGAAGCGTCAGAGGGTTCTTCTTGCACTGGCTGGTTCTTTTTTTTTTTTTTTTTAATATAACTTATTGTTAAGTTGGCAAACATACAGTGTACACAGGGTGCTCTTGGTTTTGGGGGAGATTCCTGCGATTCATCGCGTAAATGCAATACCCAAAGCTCATCCCAACAAGTGCCTTCCTCAATACCCATCACCCATTTTCCCGTCTCCCCCGCCCCACCCCCACCACCATCAAGCTTAAGTTCCTTCTCTGCACTGAATAGTCTCTCATGGTTTGCCTCCTTCCCTCTCTGTTTGTAACTATTTTTCCCCTTCCCTTCCCTTCCGTGGTCTTTCTGTTAAGTTTCTCAAGTTGCACATACGAATGAAAATATATGATATCTTTCTCTGCCTGACTGATTTCATTTAGCATAATACCCTCCAGTTCGGTGCACATTGCTGCAAATGGCAAGATTTCATTCTTTCTCATAGCCAATTAGTATTCCATTGTATATATAAACCACATCTTCTTTATCCATTCATCAGTTGATGGACATTTAGGTTCTTTCCATAATTTGGCTATTGTTGAAAGCACTGCTGTAAACATTGGGAAACATGTGCCCCTATGTGTCAACACTCCTGTGGCCTTTGGATAAATTCCTAGTAGTGCTATCGCTGGGTCATAGGGTAGTTCTATTTTTAGTTTTTGAGGAAGCTCTACACTGTTTTCCAGAGTGGCTGCATCAGTTTGCATTCCCACTGATAGTGCAAGAGAGTTCCTGTTTTTCTACATCCTCACCAACATCTGTTGTTTCCTGAGTTGTTAATTTTAACCACTCTGACCAGTGTGAGGTGGTATCTCAATGTGGTTTTGATTTGTATTTCCTTAACGATGAGTGATATTGAGCATCTTTTCATGTGTCTGTTGGCCATCTGGATGTCTTCTTTGGAAACGTGTCTATTCATGCCTTCTGCCCATTTCTTCACTGGATTATTTGTTTTTCATGTGTTGAGTTTGGTAAGTTCTTTATAGATTTTGGATACTAACCTGTATCCAATATATCATTTGCAAATATCTTTTCCCATTCCATCAGTTGACCTTTAGTTTTGTCGATTGTTTCCTTTGCAGTGCAGAAGCTTTGTATTTTCATGCAGTCCCAACAGTTCATTTTTGCTTTTATTTCCCTTGCCTTTGGAGAAGTGTCGAGTAAGAAGTTGCTGTGGCTGAGGTCAAAGAGTTGTTACCTGTTTTCTCCTCAAGGTTTTTGATGGTTTTCTGTCTCACATTTAAGTCGTTCAACCATTTTGATTTTATTTTTGTGTATGGTTTAAGAAAGTAGTCCAGTCTCATTCTTCTGCATGTTGCTGTCCAGTTCTCCCATTTGCTAAAGAGACTGTCTTTTTTCCATTGGAGACTCTTTCTTGCTTTGTCAAAGATTAGTTGTCCATACATTTGTGGGTCTAATTCTGGGTTCTCTATTCTATCCCATTGGTCCGTTTGTCTGTTTCTGTGCCAATACCATACTGTCTTGATGACTATAGCTTTGTAGTAGAGGCTAAAGTCTGGGGTTGTGATGCCTCCCACTTTGGTTTTCTTTTTCAACATTACTTTGACTATTCCAGGTCTTTTGTGGTTCCATACAAATCATTCTTTAGGAACTTTAATACAAAATCATCATTTTACCATTGTGGCATGTTTTGAGGCAGCCTGCCCTGAACCCTTGCCCTACTGAACATAATCCATATAGTTCTTGCCTTTCTTAATGATAAAGTAAAGTAAAATTAGACATATGTCAAATAACAATAATATTGATACTTATAATAAAATGATTCACTTAATGTCATTTTGAAAACTATTTCTATTATTAGATTTGATGAAGTAGGAAAACATAATATTTTAGGGGGAAATCTGGAGACCAAACATCTATAAAGTATAGTAGAATTGTTAAGTATTGTTAATTGCCTGATGTTAGACAACAATATTAAATTATATGACAGTGGATCATAAAATCTTACATAGATAAAAAGGATTATATGGAAAGCAGTGTGATGAATGGTTTATTTTTCTAGATTGAATTAAAGGTTAATTGATATTCGTCATGCATTGCATAGGATGTGTTAATAGGGAAGGTTATGGATGGGATAGGATTAATGCTTTCAGTATTTAGCAGGAGTGATGGGAGAGGTACATAAAGTCGAATAATAATAATACATATATTTATTCCCACAGGAACAAAGGGTTGGTTTAAGTAATTGATTCTCATTGAAATATAAATGGGAAGACTTAAAACTCATCTGAATGAGAATTAGACAACATCTTAAAGGAAAAGATTTGATTTTAAACAAGATGGAACACACACACACATACACACACAAATGAACCCAGACAAAAACAATAGAAAAAAGCCTGTATCATAATTCAGTCATAAGAGGGGTTCAATAACTACATATTGTTCCTGCACAATATGCTATAAGTCTCAACGCATACTTCTCATTGTCTCTAGGATTCGTACATGCAACTATAAAATATGTATGTTTGGATTTTCTTTCTTGAATTGATTTTAAGAGATTATATGTTCATTTTTGAGATTTCACATATCATCTCCTAGAAATAGAGCAAAGCAATGGCAGAAATAACTTAAGAGATTACATAAATACATTAATGTATCTACTGAAATTAACAGGAAGGAGAATGTGGTTGGAAAATGTTAATGGACTCTCTTTCATTTACTATGTCTGCAGATGGAGAATCGATTAAAAACAGGAATTTCAAATATTACTACACTGATGGAATTTGTTCTCTTGGGGTTTTCTGATATTCCCAATCTCCACTGGACTCTTTTTGGGATATTTTTAGTCATCTACCTAACTATCCTGATGTGCAATAGCATCATAATATTGGTAACAAGAATTGACTCTGCTCTGCAGACCCCCATGTATTTTTTTCTTGGCAATCTCTCCTTCTTAGAAATCTGTTATGTAACAGTCACAATGCCCAGAATGCTCATGGACCTATTGACCCAGAAAGGAAATATTTCTTTCTTTGCCTGCGCTGCACAAATGTTTTTTTTCCTCACATTTGGAAGCTCAGAGTGTCTTCTCCTGACAGTGATGGCCTATGACCGCTACATGGCCATTTGTGACCCTCTGCACTACCCTCTAATCATGAACCACAAGGTCTGTGTCCAGCTGGTGACTGTCTCCTGGATCAGTGTATTTCCATTTGTAATTGGGCAAACATGCCAGATTTTCTCTCTGCCCTTTTGTGGGTCTAACACAATTAACCATTTCTTCTGTGACATCCCCCCAGTACTCAAGCTAGCTTGTGGGGACACACTTGTGAATGAATTTGTGGTCTATGTAATTGCAGTGGCAATTGTCATGGTTCCATTTCTGTTGATTGTTGTCTCCTATGGCAAAATTATCTCCAGCATTCTGAAATTGTCGTCAGCCAAAGGGAGGGCTAAAGCCTTCTCCACCTGTTCTTCTCACCTGATAGTTGTCGTCTTATTCTATGGAACGGCTACTATCAATTATACACAACTGAAATCAAATCAATCTGAAAGAGTTGGGAAATTAATCTCTCTTTTCTTCACCGTTTTGATCCCAACTTTGAATCCCATTATATATACTCTGAGGAACAAAGACATCACAGTGGCACTAAGAAAACTACTAACGAAGATTTTAATATGATTCAAATACTTGCAACTGCAGAAAGAATTTGCTTATATGCTTGTCATGTAGAGACAACAGAGAAAAGTGTCTCCTAATTTTATTCCCTAATAATGTTCATTAATATCATCATAGCAACCTCACATCGTCTCAAGTAAACTTCATTTCCAATGATTAAGTTGAGAGCTTCTGACAAATCGAAGCGCAAATTATTTCAATTGCAACAATCTCATTTATAATATTAATCTAATTTGTAATTTATAATCTGATACCTGTGTTTGTTTACGAATTTTGAGAAAACAGGTTTCTTCAGACGTGTTTCTTAAAGGTTTCTTCACAGTGCAAAAGAAAGCAGGAAGCAATGGGAAGGTGCTGTCAGTCGGAACATATTAAGACACCGGAGCGCATCAACACCATACAATACAACACAGCCTCTCTAGACCATGTTTTAGAGCCCCTTCACTGAAGAAATTCCAAGCTTTCCTGACATGTGAGAGAGAAAGTAAATGTATGTATAAAATATAACTATTTTTGAAAAACAGAGAAGGTAAGCATTTCGTAATGTCATACAACAGTTTGCATGTGCCAGTGGTAGTGATTGTGATGCCCATTAGCCCACTTAGTATCCAGGAGGCTGTGGAACAGAAGAAAATATTGGCTTCCTGACAGTGTTAGGATTTCAAATGATTCCTGAGTCTTAATCATTTTTTTGCAGTTTGGATTTATTACAAAGAGAATGTATCATGTAACTTACAAAAAAATAATAACTTTGTAGGCAGAAAACATAAAAGTTCACACAAAGAAAATTCTTGCATTACTCCCTTTCTTATTGTTACCGAATGTCTGATAGAATCCAGCAGAGAAATTTCAATATCTGCCAAATCATCTTTTATTTTTGATATGTAAGTGAGGCATCACTAAATTCTATTGCTGAAACTAATAGTACACTGTACGTTAACTGACTGGAATTTAAATGAAACATGAAACAAAAAGGAAAAGAAAGAAAGAACAGATTCTTCTTATGAACCAAAAGGAGTCGGGAGGGGTGCCTGGGTGGCTCAATTGTTTGAATGTCTGACTTGGGCTCAGGTCATGATCTCAGTGCTCCTGGGTTTGGGATCTGTGCTCACAGCTCAGAGCCTTTGGCCTGCTTAGGATTATGTCTCCTTCTCTACCCCTCCCCTTGCTCAAGGTCTGTCTCTCTCTATCTCAAAATTAAATAAAAATTAAAAAATTAAAAATAGAAGGATTCGGGATATATAATATTTATAGTAATTTCTTATAAAACTAATTAAAAGGCCTTGGGGCACCTGGGTGGCTCACTGGGTTACTTCCGATTCTAGATTTTGGTTCAGGTCAGGATCTCATGGTTTCTGAGTTTGAGCCCCACGTTGGTCTCCATGCTGATAGTGTGGAGCCTGCTTGGGAGTGTTTCTCTCTCTCTCTCTCACCCTCCCCTGCTGTCTCTTTCTCTCAAAGTAAATACACTTAAAAAAAACTTATTAAAAAGGCCTTCAACAATAGACACAAAAATGGATAAATTTAAGATTGTAAAAGTGAACAATGTTAAAATAAATGCCTGTCAGTGATTATTGCATGATGATATCTTCAAAAACAAAACCTGTGTCGGTAGTCAGAGGCAGAGATCAATATGTATTTCTTATTCATATCATAATATCACAATGATACACTCATCAAAAAGACAAAAAAAAAAGACTAATCCTATCCCATGTGTAAAATATCTGGAGCCATGGGACCTGTCACCCGACGCTCAGATGCGAATGGGTACACTATTTTGGCAGACAGCTAAAGAATCCTTCTTGGAGAATTGTACCCCTAGGTGTGTACCAGCAAAACTCCAACCGTATGTGTGCCAGGGAACATCTCCAAGAATGCTCATCTTTGGGGCGCCTGAGTGGCTCAGTCGGTTAAACGTCTGACTTTGGGGCAGGTCATGACGTCACGGTTTGTGGGTTTGAACCCCGCATCAGTGCCTTTAGCAACAGCGTCTGTGCTGTTGGCAAGGAGCCTGGAGCCTGCTTCAGAGTCTGTGTCTCCACCTTCCTCTGCCCCTCCTCCACGTGTGCTCTCACCTTCTCTCTCTCAAAAATAAATAAACTTAAAAAAAAAGATGCCCATCTTTGCATCATTCATAGTAGCAAATTCTCATCAAATTAAATTGAGAAGTGATTCTGATTCTTAACACAGAGGTAAACTAGAAAGAGATACAAATGAATAAAACACAATTATATACAATACTGATGAAGGATATTGGGTAAAACCGGTCGTAATCATATTCTACACAACGTTTTAGTTAAGGTTAAAAGACAGTATTTAGGAAGCCCATCATTGTTTTTAATGTTTTTTTTTAAGTTTATTTATTTGTTTATTTTTAAATGCAATTTATTGTCAATTTAGCTATCATAAAGGGTATACTGTGTGGGCTTGGTTTTGGTGGTACATCCCCGTGATTCATCGCTTACATACAATACCCAGTTGACAACAAGTGCCCTCTTCAGGGCCCATCACCATTTTCCCCTCTCCTACACCCCCCTGCATCAACCCTCAGTTTGTTCTCTGTGTTAAGAGCCTCTCATGTTTTGACTCCCTCTCTGTTTGTAACTAATTTTCCCCTTTCCTTCCCCCATCATTGTCTGTTAAGTTTCTCAAGTTCCACATATGAATGAAAGCATATGATATCTGTCTTTCTTTGACTTATTTCACATGGCAGAATACCCTCCAGTTCCATTCACATTGTTGCAAATGGCAAGATTTCCTTCTTTCTCATTGCCAGGTGGTATTCCATTGTATATATAAGTCACATCTTTATCCATTCATCTGTTGATAAACATTTGGGCTCTCTCCATGAGTGGCTATTGTTGAAAGCACTGCCATAAACATTGGGGTACACTTTCCCTTATGAATCAGAATTCCTCTGTCATTTGGATAAATTCCTACTAGTGCTATTGCTGGGTCATAGGGTAGTTCCATTTTTAATTTTTCAGGAACCCCCACACTGTTTTCCATAGTGGCTCTAACATTGTGCATTGCCACCAACAGTGCAAGGGGTTCCCGTTTCTCCACATCCTCACCAACATCTGTTGTTTCCTGAGTGGTTAATTTTAACCACTCTGACTTGTGTGAGGTGGTATCTCGATGTGGTTTTGATTTGTATTTCTCGGATGATGAATGATGTTGAGCATCTTTTAATGTGTCTGTTGGCCATCTGGATGTCTTCTTTGGAAACGTGTCTATTCATGCCTTCTGCCGATTTCTTCACTGGATTATTTGTTTTTCATGTGTTGAGTTTGGTAAGTTCTTTATAGATTTTGTATACTAACCCTGTATCCTGTATGTCATTTGCAAATATCTTTTCCCATTTGTCAGTTGGCTTTTAGTTTTGTCAATTGTTTCCTTTGTTGTGCAGAAGGTTTCTATCTTAATGAGTCCTCAATAGTTCATTTTTGCTTTTATTTCCCTTGCCTTCGGAGATGTGTTGAGTAGAAAGTTGATGAAGCTAAGGTCAAAGAGATTGTTGCCTGTTTTCTTCTCTAGGGTTTTGATGGTTTCCTGTCTCACATTTAGGTCTTTCAACCATTTTGAGTTTATTTTGTGTATGGTTTAAGAAAGTAGTCCAGTTTCATTCTTCTGCATGTTGCTGCCCAGTTCTCCCAGCACCATTTGCTAAAGAGACTGTCTTTTTTCCATTGGAGACTCTTTCTTGCTTTGTCAAAGATTAGTTGGCCATAACATTTGTGGGTCTAATTCTGGGTTCTCCATTCTAGTCCATTGGTCTGTGTGTCTGTTTTTGTGCCAATACCATACTGTCTTGATGATTACAGCTTTGTAGTAGAGGCTAAAGTCTGGGATTGTGATGCCTCCCACTTTGGTTTTCTTTTTCAACATTACTTTGGCTATTCCATGTCTTTTGTGGTTCCATACAAATTGTAGTATTGTTTGTTCTAGCTCTGCAAAGAATGCAGACGCAATTTTCATTGGGATTTCATTGCATGCATAGATCGCTTTGAATAGTATGGATGCTTTAAAAGTATTTGTCCTTCCAATCCATGAGCATGGAAAGTTTTTCCATTTTTTTGTGTCTTCTTCAATTTCTTTCATAAGGTTTTTTTATATAAATTTAAGCACACAAATCTTTTACGTCTTTTGTTATGCATATTTCCTGGTATTTTATGGGTATTGGTGCAATTGTAAATGGGATAGATTTCTTGATTTCTCTTTCTGTTGCTTCATCTTGGTGTATAGAAATGCAACCGATTTCTGTACATTGAATTTATATCCTGTGACTTTGCTGAATTCATGTAGCAGTTCTCACAGGTTTTTGGTGGAATCTTTTGGGTTTTCTATGTTGAGTATCATGTCCTCTGCAAAAAGTGAAAGTTTGCCTTCTTTGCCTATTTGGATGCCTTTTATTTCATTTTGTTGTCTGATTGCTGAGGCTAGGATTTCCATCGCTAAGTTAAACAACAGTGGTGATAGTGGACATCCCTGTTGTGTTCCTGATCACAGGGAAAGCTCTCAGTCTTTCCCCATTGAGGATGATATTAGCTGTGGGCCTTTCATATATAATTTTTATGATGGTAAGATATGTTCCTTCTATCCCGACTGTCTTGACAGTTTTATTAAGAAAGGAGGCTAAGAAAGGAAGCATTTGGCCAAATGCTTCATCTACATCTATTGACAGGATCATGTGGTTCTTTTCCTATCTTCTATCAATGTGATGTATCACATTGATTGATTTGTGAATATTGAACCAGCCCTGTAGCCTAGGAACTAAGAAATAGTCACGAGTAATTAAGAAATAATGTAAATGAGATGCAAAATAAAATGAGGTGCAGTGACATCAAGGATGGAGGAAGCAGAGGGGAGAATAAGTGAAATAGAAGATAAAATTATGGAAAATGATGAAATAGAGATAAGAAAATAGAGAAGAAAGAAGAAGAAGAAAAATAGAGATAAGAAAATACTAGAACATGAGGGAAGAATTAAAGAACTAAGTGATTCAATAAAACATAATATTCATAGGGGCGCCTGGGTGGGTTAGTCGGTTAAGCGTCCGACTTCAGCCAGGTCACGATCTTGCGGTCCGTGAGTTCGAGCCCTGCGTCAGGCTCTGGGCTGATGGCTCGGAGCCTGGAGCCTGTTTCCGATTCTGTGTCTCCCTCTCTCTCTGACCCTCCCCCTTTCATGCTCTGTCTCTCTCTGTCCCCAAAATAAATAAAAAACGATAAATGTTAAAAAAAAACAAACATAATATTCATATAATAGGAATGCCAATAGACGAGAGTGAGAAAAGGACAGAAGTTTTACCTGAACAAATTATAACTGTGAACTTCCCTAATCTGAGGAAGAAGCAGACATCCAAATCCCCGAGCCACAGAGAACTCTATTCAGAATCAACAAGAATAGGTCTCCGCAGTATCTCATAGTGAAACTGGCAAAATACAAAGATAAAGAGAGAATTCTGAAAGCAGCTAGGGAAACAAGGACCTTAAACTACAAGGGTAGACACATAAGGGTAGTAGCAGAACTATCTACTGAAACTTGGAAGCCAGAAGGGAGTGACAGGAAATAGTCTATGTGCTGAATAGGAAAAATATGCAGCCCAGAATCCTTTATCCAGCAAGGCTGTCATTCAGAATAGAAGGAGAGATAAAGGCTTTCCCAGACAAACAAAAACTGAAGGAGTTCATGACCACTCATCCAGCCCTGTAGATCCTAAAGTGGCTCTGTGGGTGGAATGCTGCAAAGACTGGAAAAGCCTAGAGGTATCACCACAACCTCTATACCTACAGATAACACAATGACATTAAGTCTGTATCTTTCAAGAATCGCTCTGAATGTAAAAGGACTAAGTGTCCCAGTAAAAAGTCATAGAGTATCAGAATGGATAAAAAATAAAAAATTAAAAAAAAAAAAACAAGATCCGGGGCACCTGGGTGGCTTGGTCAGTTGAGCATCTGACTTCAGCTCAGGTCATGACCTTGTAGTCCATGAGCCTGCTTCAAACTCTGTGTTTCCCTCTCTCCCTGCCTGCCCCCCCCCCCCCAGCTTGTGCTATGTCTCTCTCTGTCTCAAAAATAAGTAAATATTTAAAAAACCCAAGATCCAAGTATATGCTGTCTGCAAAAGACTCATTTTAGACCTGAGAATACCTTCAAATTGAAAGTGAGAGGGTGGAGAACCACCTATCATGCCACTTGAAGTCAAAGAAAGGTAGAGTAGCCATACTTATATCAGACAAATGAGATTTTAAACTGAAGATTGTAACAAGAGATGAAGAAGAACATTATATCATAATTAAGGCATATATCCATCAAGTAGAGCTAACAACTGTAAATGTTATATATTTAGGGAGCACCCAAATATATAAATCAAGTAATCATATCATACACATACAATGACCATGGTAATTGTAGGTGACTTACAATTACTCCACTTACAGTGGAGTGACTTACTCCACCTACAACAATGAACAGATCTTCTGTGCAGAAAATCATAAAGAAACAGTGGCCTTGAATGATACACTGGACCAGACGGACTTGACAGATATATTCACAATTTTTCATCCAAAAGCAGCAGAATACACATTCCTCTCTAGTGCACATGAACATTCTCCAAGATAGATCACATACCGGGGCACAAAAAAGTCCTCAATAAATATAAAAGAATTGAGATCATACCATGCATATTTTCAGATCCCAATGCTATGAACCTTGAAAACAACCACAAGGAAAAAACTTTGGAAAGTCTCCAAATGCATGGAGGTTAAAGAACATCCTACTGAAGAATGATTGGGTCACCCAGGAAATTAATGAAGAAATTTTAAAATATACAGAAGCAAATGAAAATGTAAGCACAACAGTTCAAAGCCTTCGGGATGCAGAAAAGGCAGTCCTAAGAGGAAAATACGTTGCAATCCAGGACTATCTAAAGAAACAAGAAAAATCCCAAATACAAAACCTAACCTCACACCTAAAGGAACTAGAAGCACACCAGCAAAGAAACTGCAAAAACAGCAGGAGAAAATTGTGAACATTAGAGCAGAAGTAAATAATATAGAATCCAAAAGAACAGTAGAACAGATCAATGAATCAAAGAGCTTATTTTTTAAAAGAATAACAAAATTGATAAGCCCCTAGCCAGACTTCTCAAAAAGAGAAAAGAGAGACCCAAATAGATAAAATCACGAATGAAAGAGGGGAGATCACAACCAACACCACAGAAATACAAACAATTATCAGAGAACACTCTGACAAATTATATGCCAACAAACTGGACAACCTGGAAAATGTGGACACATTCCTAGACACCCACACACTACCAAAACTCAAATGGGTAGAAATAGAAAATTTGTAGAGATCCATACCAGTGAGTACATCGAATCAGTTATCAAAAATCCCCCCAAAAATAAGAGTCTGGGCCAGATGGCTTCCCAGGGGAATTCTACCAGACATTTAAAGCAGAGTTAATATCTATTCTTCTTGAGCTGTTACAAAAAATAGAAATGGGAGGAAAGCTTCAGGACTCATTCTATAAAGCCAGCATTACCTTGATTCCCAAACCAGCCAGAGACCCCACTAAAAAGGAGAACTACAGGCAAATACCCCCAATGAACAGGAATGCAAAACTTCTCAACTACATAATATCAAATTGAATTCAATAGTATATTAAAAGAATTATTCACCATGATTGAGTGGGATTCATTCCTCAGTCAACACTTCTATAAATAGAAAACCAAGCCACGTATAATTTCAAACGCTGAAATCAAATAAATAATTTCCATTCCTATTTAAAATGTGATGGGTCACAGCAGACCAGTCTTGTTTCAAGCCCTGGAAAAAAATGGGTACATTATAAAATTCGTATTTTAGATGCATCATAGAGTTGTGAGAGAAAAAACTAGAGGAAAATATCAAAATTAAGTCTCCTTAAACAGAGGATAATAACTCAGAGACTTATTCACACTTAGGTGGCTTACAGTCTTTTGCAAGTACACACTTGTTGCAATATCATGCTATTGTGTAACTCCATGTATGTACATATATTGCTGATTGATACAAAAAAGAAACACAGTCATGTTGTGGGTCCATGGTGCCCATTTCCTCTCCATAGATCAATGCATAGGGAGATGTCTCTAATTTTTTAAACTAAACCATTATTTAAATTATTTTTTTTCATATATGAATATATATCCTTGCTTAAGGCATGTTTTTTTTTTCCTTTCTTTATTACTTCATCTGTTTAGTATAGTTTTCTAATTATATTTTGGACTTTTTTATTGATATTTAAGAACAAAACAAGAGCACTTCATTTGAGACATCATGTGTAATTATTTTTCTCATTGTATAAATTCTATCTGACTTTACTTTGGGCTCTTGTTTCTTTTATCATGCAGAATTATGTATTTTGATAGGGTTTTTTTTTCTATTTTTGTGTCCTGCATTTTAAAGTTTGAGTCGTGAACTTTCCATTACTCCAAAACATAAGACCTTCTTCTCAGAATGCTCACCTCACTTCACTCTCTTAAGTACTTGAACCTGGGATAGCATTGGGAGTTTTCCTGCTGTAATGCGCTTTTGACAAAAGTTAAACTTTTTTTTCCTCTATGCTGCCCAACTGTTCCAAGAGCATTTATATGCCCATATTTGGCCAATTTGGTAGACTATCTTTACTGAAAGACAAATTATCATTGGCATTTGAGTATTTTTTTTCCCTCAAGATTCTACTTAATGGCATCAGATCTCTACCCATGCCTAGTACTCACCTTGCTGATGATGAGGCTTTGAAGTCCTCAGCAGATGCTTCTTGGATGCACATCCTCAGAAACTCCAGCCTGGACCACCTCTCACTCCCTTGCTGAGCTCTGTCACATCTGGCTCCCCTATACATTCTCTTCCATGACCTTGGGCACCTGCTCCTGATATATCGTAATTATCTTTCCTAATCACTCCCTGTTATCACATTGCTGTAGGAGTTTCTTATCTCAGAAATATTTTGTCTTCCTAATCATCAAGCCCTAGTAATCACTATTTGCTAAATAACAGGAAGCAATATCCTCTTTTTGACATAAGAAATTGATCCCAAGCCAAGACTCTTAAACAGTCCTTTGGGGATGGGGGAATGCCTTTCCCAAAATTGGAGCCTAGAATTCACAGACCATTTGCTCAGAGTCTTTCCCATTATCTCAGCTGAACTTATTTCATATTCTTATTTTATCCTAAGTAAAGCTTGAAAATATTCACACTTTGAAAATGTGACATGAAATTGGGAAAAGACAGTGAGGGATATGCTGCAAAAGAAACAGTTCCCCCAGTTCAGATTAACCTTGGGCTAAAATTTTAATTTTTGAACCATGTGTAATGCATTCAACTGCTAAATCTCAGGTTGCAAAGGTGGCCATGAAGAAGCCAATAGTATAGTAGTTTTGTATGTAATTATAACACTTGTCATCAGAACACTTAATACAATGGTCACATAGGCCAGCCTCTAAGTAGTGACCAAGGAACTTATTCTACAGGAGAACACAAGATAAACAGTTTAAGATCTCAATCTAATAGGAACAGAGGCTCCATACAGAGCATTTATAATAGATCAAGTGAGAATTGGATATGTGTCGATTTTGGGTGGTCTCAGGTGTAATGCTCAGCACCCTGTTCATGTCTAAGAAATCAGATGTGCTCTGCACACTGTTCCAAGGAGCTGTTGAAAAGAAGGTATTCTGGGTAGACTAAGAGCTTTGTGGAAAAAAATAAATATAACAAATCAGAGAATGCCAAAGTGATGCTTCTAATTAGAAATGTAAGTTTTCCAGGTGGAAGAGATCCCTGGGGTAGAGATAACTACTTTTATTTAAAGAGAGTTTGCATTTAGAAAGCACAGAATATTATAAAGGTGGCTTGAGTATCTTTGATGAAACAAGTGATTTTCAACTACAGCAATCGAGTTGAATCATTAAACCCTCTACAGTGAGAAAAGTCAACATCCCAAATAAGAAAGGTAAATGTAAACTAATTTATACTGATATTAGGCTTTAGAACCTACTTTTAAATGTAAAATTAGTATTAAAGTAGCAAATATGTCATTTTATTAGAGTGACTCTTCTATATTTCTAATTCTATTAAATAAAATTTATAATGAAATGATGATAATAAATAATGGTATTCAGTCACTTTGACATACTGAAAACTGTAATAATTGAAGTATTTTCTAGGTACAGATAATATTATAGGAAAATTCATTTTGAGCAAACACATTGTAACAAATAATTTTCACATTTACATATTCAACCTGATATTGTAATCAGAAATGTGAAGCAAAACAATCTATGAAACAATGTTATAACCACTGGGGAATCCAAAGAACATTTATTTTAAGGAAAAAAATGATAAAATTAAGGATTAGTAAAATAATGAAAAAGAGTTTTAAATTCAATATTGTTTTTAAATTAATTTAAGGTTTAAGTTGCTAATTTATATCAAATACATAAATATAGCTGAGACTTGGTCAGCTCCCAATATTTAAATGACCTAGAATATTGTTATACATTTCTTTAATCATTTGGAGTTTTTCAGAGAATAGAGGCTTGGATTTAAATAAAACCATATAACTACATTAAGTTGTATTTTCCCTTTATCAATAATAATGTAAACATTTACAAGAAAGGAAGTATATAATTTTATGAGAACACCCAGAGCAAATCTCTGCTTTTTCTACCTTGTTCCACTCTTGAGAAATACATACACAAATCTTACTATTTCATGTTATGCATAGATGATATCATCACAAAAATGCTGGGTTTGAACAATTAGAAATTGTATTTTACTTAGCACTGAAAGTAATTTTATTCTAATAAGAATCATGGGAAAAAAAGAATCATGAAATAATTTCTTTTAAATATATGCCATTTGTAAAAAGTGACACATGAAGATTGGAATTTTTTCTCTAGTATATTAATCTGTTTCTCCCCTTTAAGAGTAAAGACTTTATCTGAAACATGTTTGCTACCTTAGTTAATTTCAGAATCAAATACTCAGCACCACCATAGGTATACAAGCATTTTGTAAGATTTATATTGATCCTAACTGGGAAAATAGTCACAGTCCTTACTTCTCAAGTCAAGAGTATTAATGAAAGAAAATGCATATGAAAGATATTTAGCCAAATTGCGATGCTTTTGGTTGAATGCTGATATGCATTCTTGGCATTAGGTTCACAGAGCAGAGGTAATAATGTAAACATAAATATTGGCAGAGAATTCATGGAGAATTCACACCTTAAGTGCATGACATTTTTATTACATTCTGTTGATTGCTTTAAGATCTCATTCCATTTCCACATTAGTCATGTGATACATAGAGAAAGTAAATTAGAGAATTTTTTACATGCCGCATAAAACAGAGTACAACTTAGAAGAATACATTTTAATTTTCTTTTTTTTTTTAACTTTTTTTAACGTTTATTCATGTTTGAGAGACAGAGACAGAGCATGAGTTGGAGAGGGGCAGAGAGAGAGAGAGAGAGAGAGACAGAATCTGAAGCAGGCTCCTGGCCCTGAGCTGTCAGCCCTATGGTGAGGCTCAAACCCACAAACTGTGAGATCGTGACCTGACCTGAGTGGAAGTTGGACACGTAACTGACTGAGCCTCCCAGGCATCCCATAGAAGAAATAATTTCAGTGTTTAATAACAGTAATAACTGCAGCCTTTAAAGAGACTTTTACGAGTTCCAGAACTTCAAGTTGTTTGACAGATACGAGATCAATTAATTAATATAAAAATTCTAAGTGTTGGTGCAGTATTTAGCCAATCACAGAGTTGACTGAGCCACAGCGCAAGGAGATTAAGCATCTCTCATGAGGCCACATGGCTCACAGGTGCTGGAGCCGTAATTTAAATCTGGCCCATCTTGGCAGGACTGTATTTTTTATCCATGACACTATATTACGCTGTGTTTGGTGGACAAAGTCTAGACCCACCAGAATGGAGAGGCAAAAGGCAGGGCTGGGACCCATCTTGAGCCAAGAAGTTCCAAGGGCACAGTATCGAAGGAGGCATTCACTTTCTGGATTATGCAGCACAGAATCACCCCTGAGAGTGAGTGAATGCCTCTTAAATTTTGTACCTGAGGAGTCTCACTCACCTTACCTTACTAGTCCTGACCCTGATGAAAGGAAAGAATGAAAACATAGCAGCGATCACCCACAAGTAACTCAATAATTCTAATGAATACCATTTCTCTAAACAACGTGGTACAGTCCTGGGGACTAAAGACTTAAGAGCATAATATCATATTCATAGCATTTTCATGATTACAGTTATAAAACCATAACTAATAAACAATCCAAATAAAATTGTTAGGTAATTTTACCAATATTATTTAATTATGACGAATAAGGAAGCAAACCCTAAAAATTTTGAACAGTTGCTTAATGTCACACAGATAATAAATCACGCAGTCAGGACTCAAACGTAAGCCCAGTAAAAAAAAAAAATAGGCAGTGACTTGTAATCACAAAACCTATGTGCACATGATCAAATTGTCAATCACTGGCAAGTCACGATGTTCTTGCCTTCAAGAGAAGTGAGTTTAGAAACTGTTGCTTGAAGTGTTTTGTGAGGAACAATGGAGACAGTGGAAATACAAGTAGCACACAGAATCGTTTCTCCCCCTGCCCACTCACATACCCACAGGTAATGAACACACTTCACACCATCCCTACTTTCCCGGGGTTCACCGCTTGGCTGTTTCTCAATCTCTATCTACACTCCCAGGCAACTTTTCCCAAATAACCGCGCCCCGCCCCCTGCTCTTTCCACCTTGTTCCACTCTTAATGTTCCCCACTTAGTATCTTACCAAAAGGTATTTGTTGCATTCCCCTATGTGTGATAAAATATTCCTTTTTGGGGGTAATTTGCCTAATAATGTGAAATGTATAATAAGAAAATGCATGATCAGGATCAACAAGTGTTGTAGGGTAACGACAGTGTTCAAGCAGGCAGTTGAAAATATACGAGGAAGACAAAGTCTGATAGAGTACTATTGAATGGTGGTGGAGAATAATCATAGAGAACAATAGGACTGTCAAGGAATGAAATGAAAAGTGGGACCAAATGGCAAAGATGGAGATCTGTCTTCAGTGATCGCCAATTTTTCCACTGTCTGTGCTGAGTAGGGCATAGTTTGGTTTATCCTGGGCTGTATTCAGAAAGTATATAGAAGAATCCTCAAGGACATTTGAAGGGAGTGTATACAGTGATAATCCATAGGACCTAAACTGAGAAAGTGAGAAATACACAAATAGTAACATTATTAAATTAGAAACAATTACAATGGTTAAGAAAATCAATATAGATATCCTAATGCAATTTAGAAAACAGGTATTGATCTGTTAAGGTAAACTAAAAGTAGAAGCTAAATTTGCCCCTTTCACAGATGCAACACAAAGAAAAACCACCAGAAGAAAACCTAACTGAACTGATAGAATTTGTTCTCTTGGACTTTGCTGATGTTCCCCATCTCCGGTGGCTTCTATTTGGATTGTTCTCGGTCATCTATATCGCTATCGTGATGAGTAATGGCATCATATTTCTAATAACAAAATTGGATCCTGCACTTCATGTTCCTATGTACTATTTCCTTGGCAATTTTTCCTTTTTAGAAATCTGCTATGTGTCAGTTACTCTCCCCAGAATGCTTATGAACCTCTGGACCCAGAGAAGAACAATTTCATTAGTTGCCTGTGCCACACAGATGTGCTGTATTCTTGTGTTGGGAGCCACGGAGTGTTTCCTGCTGACAGTGATGGCCTATGACCGCTACGTGGCCATCTGTAACCCTCTGCACTACCCTCTAGTCATGAACCATAAGATCTGTATCCAGCTGGTGGCTGGCTCCTGGATCAGTGGAATTCCAGTCCAGATAGGGCAAACGTTCCAGATTTTCTCTCTGTCCTTTTGTGGCTCCAATTTAATTGACCACTTCTTCTGTGACATCCCCCCAATCCTCAAGCTTGCTTGTGGGGACACATTTGTGAGTGAAATGTTGGTCTACATAGCTGCTGTGTTGATTGTCACCATTCCCTTTCTGTTGATACTTATCTCCTATAGCAAAATCCTCTCCACAGTCCTTCAATTGCCATCAGCCACAAGTCGGGCCAAAGCCTTCTCCACCTGTTCTTCTCATCTAATTGTCGTGGCGTTGTTCTTTGGATCAGCCGTTATCACTTACTTAAGACCCAAACACAGTCACTCAGCAGGAATTGACAAAGTACTTTCTCTTTTCTACACAATTGTGACTCCCATGTTTAATCCCATGATATACAGTCTAAGGAACAAGGATGTCATCATGGCATTGAGAAGATTGCTATGTAAGTAATTCATTTCATTAAAAATGTTATACTTATAGGAATTTATTTATTATATATTGGTATTGAAATTTCAACAGATATTTATATCAAACTGTAATATTTGTCTATACAATGGTAGCTTTTTTCCAAATTAAAAATTACTTGTAATGTGTAATGCATCAAGTCATAATGTATGTATGTGTTATCAAATAAAAAATCATTCTATTGGTAATTTTATAGTTTTATTGTGTTTTATTTTCCTCTCTCAGTAAGAACTCTTGACAAAGATTGATATCATAGACTTAACTGTAATATAGACACAGTTATATCACTTATTGGAACCCATGTCATTCATTTATATAGAATTGTAACAGTCATTTTAAGAACAAGGTTGACAATGAATATTAATACATATATATATATATATATATATATATATATATATATATATATAGCAACGACTCTACAAGAAATAATTTCTTTTTTTTTTAATTTTTTTTAATGTTTATTCATTATTGAGAGATAGAGAGAAACTGAGCATGAACAGGGGAGGGGCAGAGAGAGGGGAAGACACAGAATCTGAAGCAGGCTCAAGGCTCTGAGCTGTCAGCACAGAGCCCGATGCGGGGCTCGAACTCACAGACTGTGAGATCATGACCTGAGCCGAAGTCGGCTGCCCAACCGACTGAGCCACCCAGGCGCCCCAACAAGAAATAATTTCTTAAGGAAAAAGAGCATCTTTCACTGAAAACATAGTTTTATAAATGATTTTGGTTCACTAATACCAGTCAATAGTAAGCATGATATATACTAATATCAGATTAAATATATGTATATAGTATAGTCCTATGATTTGACAAAAGTGAATATTATTATTAAAATGTTTGCTTCTAATTAAAAGAGGGGAGAAAGTCATAAGAATGTATTTTTAATATACTTTTCTAGAGATGATAGTGAGATGGGAAAATTAGGGAAATGGAAATAAAGTTTCGCAAAATATATGTACTATAAAAACACAGACATTGCACATATAACTAGTATGCCACATACACACAGACCCTGCAAATGATCAATAAAAATATGATAACCAGTGTCAACTGTGGATATCTCAGAGAAAAATATTCTATCATTTTCTCCTTCGTTTTACTGACTGTTACAGTTTATTGCAATAAGTTTGTGTTATTTGTGTAATCATGAAAATTATATATGTATTCATAAATATGTATTTATCGTGTATCAAGATAATCATTATGATCTGTTGCTTGTGCTGTTTCTCTGTACTTATACAAATAACTTTATTGACTTTCAATATTTATGCCTATCTAATAAATCCTTTGTAAACGTAGGCAACGGATCTCTAAGGAACCATTACCTGTCAGAAATGCTTCCTTCTGATGAAAAAATATGTGATGAAGCTTGCACCTTCTTAGCCCATAAGTCAAAAAGTCTGTTCTACTCACTTGCATATGAACATATCAAAACTATAAAAATATAATAGAAATGAAATGGAAATTAAAAAAAACAGAAACACAATATCAACAATAAAAAATAATCCCAGGAAAATTTCCAAGCAGAAATCAGATAATTCCTGAAGCTATTATACACAGAATGGAATGAGACAGCTATAAAAAATTCCCTTCATTTTCATTGTCCCTCCTGCCTAATAGAGAAAAAAAAAGTTGAGATAGAAGAGATAACTAACAAGAGGAAAAACATGTAAACCTGTTAACATGCCTAATAGATGTCAACTCATCTAACTTTTATAGAATGGGAAATAAGAGATATGTTCTTGGAGCACCGTGATTATTTTTAGCTAGAAAATGATGTTCTAGGGGCACCTGGGTGGCTCAGTCGGTTGAGCCTCCGACTTCGGCTCAGGTCATGATCTCACGGTTCATGAGTTCGAGCCCCGCGTCGGGCTCTGTGCTGACAGCTCAGACAGAGCCTGGAGCCTGCTTCAGATTCTGTTGTCTCCCTCTCTCTCCCTGCCCCTCCCCCGTTCATGCTTTGTCTGTCTCTGTCTCAAAAATAAATAAACATTAAAAAAAGAAAGAAAGAAAGAAAAAAATAATAAAATGACGTTCTACACTCCACCCCCAATATCTGTGAAAAGTATTAACAATCATATTTTCACATATGAGTCAAGAATCAGTAGAAAAGGAATCAAGGCAAATAATAGAGCCACCAAACAGACACATTTCATTCCGTGATGTATTCCCACAAGCCAGCTTGCTCAATGTGGGGATGTCACTGAAGAAGCGGTTGATTTGATTAGAGCTCAAGAGGAGCAGCGAGAACACCTGGAATGTCTGCCCTATCTCGACTGGAATCCCACCAAGCCAGGCACCAACAGCCAGCTGGAAGCACCTGGCACACAGCTACAGGGTAATGCAGAGGTTACAAAGGGACACAGAGCGGTCATAAGCCATCACTGCCAGAAGAAATGCCTCTGTGCCTCCCAGAACAAGGAAGAAGCACATTTGAGCGGCACAACCCAACAAAGAGATGTTTCTATCCTGAGTACAATGATTAACCAGGATCCTGGGGAGAGTGGCAGACACATAACAGATCCCAGAGAGGAAATATTTGCAAGAAAAAATACATGAGTGTCTGAAGAACACAGTCTACTCTCGCAATCATTATGATAAGACCATTTCCTGTTAAGATGAATAGGTAGATGAGAAAGAAAATTCCAAATGGAAGTCCCTGGAAGTTTGGAAGGTCGGAAAAGCCCAGGAGAACAAATGCCGTGACTGAAGATAAATTGCCTTCTCCTCTTTGGTCTCCAGGTAACACCTGTGAAAATAAGGTCTTGTTTAGTTTTCATCGGGTTTTTTTTTTTTTTTTTTTTTTTTTTTTTTTTGTAGTAGATACGACTTTCCTCGTAAAATGGTATGAGGAAATCATTTTAAGAAGAGTTTGTGAGGGGGGATGCCTGGGTGGCTCCGTTGGTTGGGCGTCCGACTTCGGCTCAGGTCATGATCCCCCAGTTCATGGGTTCGAGCCCTGCGTCGGGCTCTGTGCTGACAGCTCAGAGCCTCCAGCCTGCTTTGTATTGTGCCTCCCACTCTCTCTCTACCCCTCCCCTGCTTGCACTCTCAAAAATAAACAAACATTAAAAAAAAAATTTTAAAGAAGAATTTGTGAGGGATTGGTATTATTATTATCATTACTACTACGACTACTATTATTATTTTATTATTTTTTTTAATTTGGTAGAGTTCATCAGTGAAGCCGCCTGGTCTCTAGCTTTTTGTGCGTGTAGTGGTATTCAAACTGCTAATCCAGTTACTTTAATCATTATAGGTCTGTTTAAATGTTACATTTTATTTTGTGTGTCACCTGGGGTGTTAACTCTTTCTAGAAAGGCTTCCCTCTGTTTCGTCTGTGTCTAATTGGTTGCTATAAGTTGTTCATACCGTCAGTTGTAATTATTTTCCTTTCTTTAGGATTCGTCATGAGCACAAAAATACAGTTTTTAATTATTGTCTTTAACTTTTTTTTAGTTTATTTATTTATTTGGAGAGAGAGACAACATGAGCAGGGGAGGGGTACAGAGAGAGAAAGAGAGAGGGAGAATCCCAAGCAGACTCCACGCTGTCCACACAGAGCCCAATGTGGGCCTTGATCTTACAAAACCTGAGCAGAAACCAAGAGTTGATTACTTAACCCACTGAGCCACTCAGGCACCCCTAATTATTGTTTTTAACCTGTTGTCTTAAAAATTTGTCCCTAAAATGTTTGAAAAGGAAGATAGAAAAAAAATATATAAATTTGTACTATGTTATACAGTTATCTATGCAATCACTCTACTAGGGCATCTGTTAGATGTTTGCGAATTTGTGTCACTCTATGGAAATCTGTGCCATTGATTTTTGGCAAAAATGCAAATGATTTTCAGCGGAAAAAAAAGGTTTGTTTTAACAACACTGGAACAGTTGAACAAACATCTAAAGTACTCGCACCTCAAGTTCATACCTTCTACAATCATTTATTCAAAATGGACTATAGACTTAAATGTAGAATGATAAACTATATAATTATTATAATAAAATATAAGATAAAATCTTTGTGATCTGGGGTTAAGCAAGAGATCTTAAATATGTCATAAAAAAAAACCAGAACCCATTAAAAAAAAAAGCTTGTAAATCAGACTTCTCTGAGATCGACATGTCCAGAGAACTAAAACACAAGCCAAAGATGGAAATACTTGCACATCACACTTCCAAAAAGAAAAAAAAAGGATTGAGAATATACAAAGACCTCCCAAAACTCAATAGTAAGACAAGAAACAGCCAAATTAACAAATGTGCAAAAATTTGAATATATATTTTGCTAAAAGGGATACACAGAACTCAAATAATCATGCAAAAGGTGCTCACCATCCTTAGCCACTATTAAAATGCATCCTAGGGGTGCCTGCTCTCTCTCACTCTCTCTCTCTCTCCCTCTCTCAAAAGTAAAATGAAATTAGATTAAAATTAAAATGCAAGCTAAAACCACAATAAGATTATGCTACACATATATTTTAATGGCTGGAATTGAAATAAAAATATAACTCAAAATTGGTGAATAAATATATAGTCCTTGAAAATACGAGCTTTTATTTTCTTGATGTTTCTTTATTTTTGAGAGAGAGAGAGAGAACATGAGTGGGAGAGGGACAGAGAGAGAGAGGGAGGCACAGAATCTGAAGCAGGTTTGAGGCTTTGAGCTGTTAGCAAAGAGCCCGACACGGCTCGAACCCACAAACCATGAGATCATGACCTGAGCCACAGTCAGACACTTAAAAAAACTGAGCCATCCAGGAGCCCCAGATAAGAGCTTTTCAATGCACAGGACTTGATGTTTCCAAAATCTGTTTTCCATCCCTCTATTCATTAATATTCATAAACATATGAATCTACCACTTCCTTTAGGTGGACCTAATACTCCTTCCAATGTATTTTGTGAATGTGTGTCTATATGTGTTTGTTTGTAGCGGGTGTTATAAAACTTTTTCTCTTGTTTTATAATTACTGCACTGAGAGGAGTCACAATGAAGATATCCTTGGCTGAGAACTGGATGATGTAACTCAGAATTTTAGGTTTTGACAATGGAGGGGAGTTAATGATAGTTAGTCTTAGCTCGTCCCATGGCAGTACCTAGAGAAATATCTTCTAGCTTCTCTTCCAGTTTGGAAAAGGGGTGTCTTATGACTAAATTTGACATAAGGGATTATGCCTGGAAATTCTGCATGGAGTTTTCAGTTTGCAAGTCTAAAAAGGAGTGAGTGCTTACCTCCAGCCCCCTGCCCACCTTCTGCAGTGTGGGAGGAGGTGATGCGGCCTACTTAGCTAACTTGAACATGGAGATGGGAGATTCACGCTGCAGGTGACATAATGGTCCCCACAGCCCTTGACTTCTTACTTCTGAATTTTTATTTTTATTTTTTTAAGTTTATTATTTATTTTGAGAGAGAGAGAGGCAGAGAGAGACAGAGAATTCCAAGCAGGCTCTACACTGAGAGCTTAAGGGCTTGAACTCACAAACCATGAGATCATGACCTGATCTGAAGTCAGGCGCTTAACTGTGTGAGCCACCCAGGCTCCCCTTATGCTTGCGTCTTTATTAGAACATCTTAGTTTATAAGCAATATGTAATTTACTTTATGTAATTAAATAATTATAATTTATAATTTAATAATTTAGTATTACATATTTAAATAAAATTATACTTATATAAATAAATATTTAAAGGAATAAAAATATTTAAATATTTATATAAATAAACGTTTAAATATAAATATTTATATATTTATATAAATAATACTTGAATACAATTATTAAATATTAATGATTTAATAACTTATGTAAATTTCTGATCGTACAATGCTTATATTTCTTAATCATGACAAAAAAAGTAAGAGACATAGAGAATTTAAAGAAAGAGTAATGTGGCCAGATATGCTTCTGGTTATTGTACCAAATTCCTTGAGTGGCAGGCAGAATGGTTTAGTTCAATTAGAAAGTGACATGGGAAAGGAACTGATCCCAAGGGCAAAGAATGAGTCCTCCTTAAAGAGCACTAGGTGTTGTGACAGTAGACATATTTTAGCAAGTGGTTGACTACGGTTTCAAATAAAAGTAAATTACCTGCCAAAACTACAGTTCTCATTCTCTCTCTTTCAGTCAATAAAGGTAAGCGTTATATTTAACCTCAATCCAAACAGGTAAGCATGAATTTTTGTCTGATACTAAGTTCAGTTTTACTAACAATTGTATTTTCGGGGCATCAGCAAACACTGATTTAAGAAAATTTAAAAAGGAATCTTTTTTTTGTTATTGCTACTGTGGTTTAATTACAAAACATTGATGCAGATAGTCTGTTTGCTTTTCTGGCTTTCATTATTGTAATAGAAAGGAAAATGCAAAGTGCTTTGTAACATAATGGACAAATACACCAGAGATTATTGACATTCTATTATCATCAACATAATCATCACTGTTACCATCTTGGATGCCAACATGTAAAACTACTGTGTGTTAAGCATGTATTTAAGTAGTTTGAATGCATTAAACCTGGAAATCATATCCCCTGAAAATTTAATTGTACATAACTAAGGAACGAGATAGTGAATGGACCTTATGGAAATGGGTTTGCATCCTACTGATACCAAAGGTATTCTTTGCTTGTTAAGAGTTAGGTTCCATGATAAATGAATCTGAAGATGCTACAGAGAGATCGGCATGTTTTCACGTTTATCTTTAGAGACTTCTAAAGGAAAAAGCCTTCTGAACTGCATTCACCAAATTCTGATTGTTTATTTCTTACCTCCCATTTGATTTTATAAACTTGTTCTGCATATAAGCATTACATACATTGTAATAATAGTTGTAATTGATATCATGAGCTCTCTATTAAAAAAAAAAAAAGAGTCATTATTTTAGTGGGAAGACCAGAGAAAGAAACAGAAAATGTCTGAATTAAAAACAAAGTTGGCTAGGGGGCTCCTGGGTGGCTCAGTTGGTTCAGTGTCCAACCTTGGCTCAGGTCATGATCTCACGATTCGTGGGTTCCAGCCCCATGTCAGGCTCTGTGCTGACAGCTCAGAGCCTGGAGCCTGCTTCTGATTCTGTGTCTTCCTCTCTCTCTTTCTCTGCCCCTCCCCTGCTCATTCATTCAACAAACAATTTAAATAACTGTTCAAATATTGGATTGGATTTTATGTTGACTGAAACAGGTGAATAAAATATGATTTGTGGTTAAAGGTGTGTAGGATGGCATAGTGAAGACAAACACACACACACACACACACACACACACACACACACACACACACAAACCCTGGCTGTGTCATCTTGTATGCCACCTAACAGCTACTAATTTCTGACCATCTTACAGACTCACCTATAGCGTTTTTACATTCCTTGGAATCAAATTTACATTGGGAGAATTGTATAATAGCAGGGCAAGGTCTACACGCCCTTATCACTTTAAATATGTAGTTTGGAATATTGTAGATTGTAAAAGAAATTATCATTTAATTTTCCTTTTCTCAGCCACAGAAAATCCTCAGTATTGTCGGGTTTTGCATGGACTATTGTTCCTGCCCCATTTCTGCCTACATTTTTGTACTGACATTTTGACTATTGTCCATATTCAATACCCTTAGAGTATGGTTATAGGTGTGTATTTTCTTTGCAACGAGTTAGTCTCTATTGGCTTTCAAATTAGTTAACTCATTATATGGAAGTTATCTAGGACAGATTGAAAACAATGAAACAATTTGCTATTTCTACAAGACTGAATGAAAAGAGTATAATTCACACACACACACACACACACACACACACACACACCACAGAAAACATGCTTAATCTATATATACCAGGAGGGAGAGAGGCAGGGGAAGTCTGCATTTTCGGTAAGAACCCATGCTTACACCGGAGAGGCTATTCCAAAGAAACAACCAATTTGACGCCTTTGTAATTTATTCAAGAAGTTAGTAAATCATATTTTTGGGAAAAAATATACTATGCATTTCATAGAAAAATGTATAGAATATCAAAACAAGCTTATAATCTAGTTATACGAATGACAAAAGTACATAATAAAGATAAGAAATTCACCCCAATACACTTATGTGCATGAACACAGACACATATGTGTGCAAGGAAAAGACAGGATGGATTAAATGGAATCAGCAGAATAATTGCAATTATTGAGGATATGGGTAATTTAGAGAGATCTCAGAGATGAGTTTTGATCGATATTTCTTTTATATGGGAAATGTGTGAGGGGTATACATTGTAATTGGGATTGCTTTTTTGAACAAAAATGCCTCTGAGTATTTCTGAACACATAGACCATTTTAGATCTCCTTTTCTCTCCACTGCAAAATATGAAAAAAAAATATGACTGCTTATTTCGTGGATCTTACACCAAAACACGCATTTTTAAAGATTAAATAACACCCCATAATATTTAGCGGTCAGCTCATCAATTTTGTCTTATAGTAAAACAGCTGAAATATGCAGATTGTCAAAGTTAAACCCACAAGAACCCACTACTTTGAAAAATGAACTACATTCATTCATAAAACCTATTCAGGTGACTTACAAGATACTGACTTGTGAAGTGAAATTAATTTTGAAATTGATATTCACAGAAAACAGATTTGAGAGGAAAACACAATAGAGTGAAAGCATGAAATCATTGTCAGGATTGAAGATAAATTCAGATTTTGCAATTTCGAATGTTCAGATGGAGAGCAAAATTACAATGACATATCTTCAGAAACAAAAAAAAATATGATAATTCATAGCAGAAAAAAAAAGACTAGGGGGATTTTTCTTCTTACAAATACATTTATTTAATAATAATGAAAAATACACCTCACCACACTTTTAGAGCGCTGGAAGTTACAGATTTGTTTTAATAGGTAACTGGGAAACTTGGGAAGCATGCCATCCTCTTTGTGTATCAGAAGAAAACAAGAGCCAAAGGCATCGGAGTGACCTGTACTTCTGATTAAATCATTCCCACAGATGAAATGTGAAGAGGTGAAAGCAGATGATAATACTTCCACCATAAAGCAATTTGTGCTCTTGGGATTTTCTGACCTTCCAAACCTCCAACGGTTACTATTTGGAGTGTTCTCCACTATTTACGTTATTATCTTAATTGGAAATAGCCTCGTAATAACAATAACCAGGCTTGACAAGGCACTACAGAAACCCATGTATTTTTTCCTGGCGCATCTTTCCTCGTTGGAAATCTGTTACGTGTCCGTCACTCTCCCTAGGATTCTGGTGAACCTTTGGACTCAGGATAGAAGCATTTCTATGCTGGGCTGTGCCTCCCAGATGTGCTTCTTCCTCGCGTTGGGAGCCACTGAGTGTTTCCTCCTGGCAGTAATGGCCTATGACCGCTACGTGGCCATTTGTAACCCTCTGCACTATCCTCTAGTCATGAACCAGAAGATGTGTATCCAACTGGCTGTTGGCTCCTGGATCGGTGGAGTCCCAGTCCAGATAGGACAAACATGTCAGATTTTCTCTCTGCATTTCTGTAATTCTAACCAAATCAACCACTTCTTCTGCGACATACCCCCCATCCTCCAGCTAGCCTGTGGGGACCTCTTTGTACATGAGCTATCGGTCTATGTAGCAGCTATGCTGTTTGTCGCACTTCCTTTTGTGTTGATACTTGTCTCTTACAGCAAAATCATTTCCACCATTCTCAAGTTGCCAACCGCCAGGGGACGGGCCAAAGCTTTTTCCACCTGTTCTTCCCACCTGCTGGTCGTGTTTTTATTCTTTGGATCTGCTACCATTACCTACTTAAGGCCCAAGTCCAATCATTCTGCAGGAACTGACAGACTGCTCTCTCTTTTCTATACCACAGTGACGCCAGTGTTTAATCCCCTGATATACAGTCTTAGGAACAAGGATGTGACTGCAGCCCTGAGAAAACTATTACTTAAAAAAATGGTGTGATGAGTTTAGCTGTCCACGTTTTAGCCGCTCGCCACACGGGTATCAGGGAAACATTTCAAATCTCTACGCTCCCTTTAAGGAATTAACCACTTCCAGCTTATGATAGACTTCTAGATGCAGTAAATTGTACCCAGCCTACAATTTATTGTGCTTGGACACATACCAGGCAAATTAATCTGTCTTCAGTGCTCCAAGCCTAAAGAGTAATCCCAACCCAGGAATAAAATAGTAATGTGCACCACAGATTTCATATGAAATTATACCATAAATGAAATTCATATAAAATAGAATTCCATCTTTCAAGATTTTTCACTTGATTACGCTAAACAATGTATGAGATTATTTACCTAAATAATTTCTTCAATCTTCACACTTGTATTTGTTAACATTCTTTGATTCTAGAGGTGCCTGGGTGGCTTAGTTGGTTATAAGTGCCCGACTCTTGATTTTGGTTCAGGTCGTAATCTCATGGTCATGAGCTCGAGCCCTGAGTCTGGCTCCGTGCTGAGAATGGAGCCTGCTTAAGAGTTTCTCTCTTTCTCTGCCCCTCTTCCACGTGCGTGCTCACCGTCTCTCTCTCTCTCTCTCTCTCTCTCTCTCTCTCTCTCTCTCTCTCTCCTCTCTCTCTCTCTCTCACAAAAAAAATAATAAAAGTTAAACAACAATAATGGAAAACTTTCTTTGATTCTATAGTCAGAGACTGGAAATGGCATGTAAACAATAAATGTTGAATGAGTGAATCTACTAAGTGAATAGGTGAATTAATATGGTTGTGATATACCTCAGATTTTTGGCCAAATAAGAGATTTCAGAGCATTAGCGAACATTGAAAGCATATTTATTTAACCTACTATGCAGCAATGTGGAGTCACTCTGATCATAATACCAAAAGAAAATCTTACATTCAGTTCACTTTCTTCCTAGTAACTTCCAGCCAGAAGTTATTGCACATATTTCTTAATGTATATTTACTTTTTAAGAGAGACAGAGTGCAAGTGGGGGAGGGACAGAGAGAAAGGGAGACACAGAATCTGAAGCAGCTTCCAGGCCCCACCCTGTCAGCTCAGAGCCCAACTCGGGGCTTGAACCCACGAACCGTGAGATCATGACCTGAGCCAAATTCAGGTGCTTAACCAACTGAGCCACCCAGGCACCCCTGAACATATTTCTATGTTTAACTCAATAATTTTGGCCTCAAAGTAATTTGCTTTTAATTTTTTCATTTATTCTTTAATAGAACTCTGAACAGCTACTCCTATGCCAATTCATATTTTAAAAGTAAAGTGTCTATGGGGTGCCTGGGTGGCTTAGTCCGTTGGTTCAGCCAGTTAAGAGTCTGACTTTGTCTCAGGTCGTGAGCTCACAGTTCATAAGTTCGGTTGAGCAACCAGCTTCAGTTCAGGTCATGATCTTGCAGTCCGTGAGTTCGAGCCCCGCGTCGGGCTCTGTGCGGACCACTCAGAGCCTGGAGCCTGCTTCAGGTTCTGTGTCTCCCTCTTTCTCTGCCTCTCCCCTGCTCTCTCTCTCTCTCCCTCTCTCTCTCTCAAAAATAAATAAACGTTAAAAATTTTTAAAGAAAATAAAATATCCATGAGTTTGAAAGTGAAGGAATGTGTTACAGGTTATTTCAGATTTATGCAAAGTCCTTACAGTAGCATTTACCTTAGTGTGCCTATTCCTTTATGCCTTCCACCCTTTCTAAAATGTTGGAAATTTTTAAACCTTTGAACTGGTTTTATCAAGGAAAGGGATCACCTGTCAATAGAACCACGAATGCCTGTCTCCCAATCCCAGATCTCAAGCAAGTCACTGGCATGAAGAGATTGTTGAGTGCATCTGTCTCTGAGACTTCTGTTAGTAGTTCTTTGACAATTATTAGGTTCAATAGTTTTAGCTGTAATTGTACATATATTATAAAACAATATTAGCTCCCGTTCTTTATTTTTTAATGTGTTTATTTATTTTTGAGAGAGAGAGACAGCATGAGCAGGGGAGGGGTAGAGGGGGGGCAGAGGATCCGAAGCAGGCTCTGTACTGATAGCAGTGAGTCCGATGCAGGGCTCAAACTTATGAACCATGAGATCATGACCTGAGCCAAGTAGGACACTCGACTGACACAGCCACCCAGGTGCCCCTTGCCTCTTTTTTAGATGGCTATATTTTATGTCATTAACCTTTTACATCTTCTACAATCTAACATAATGTACTACCTTTATTTATTTAGGCATTTTATCCATGAAGTATATGTGTTTATATCCCTCCCCATTAATGTTTTATATACCAATTTTTATATGGTTATGATAAAGCCCATGATGGTGATAATTATGGTGATGATAGTGATGATAAAGATACGAGTGGTGGTGTTTTCTGTTTCTGACATTTAGTAAAGCTCGAATCACAATATGATGGAAATAGTGTTATCCCAAGAGTTCAGACAACTAAATTTTAATCTTTGCTTTACCCATATCTTGAGCAATTCATTTAGCTACTTTTTCATTACATTAAAGAACAGCAATTCAACTGAGTACATCTTAAAGTTATTATTGGCTTTTGTCAGTAATTCATGAATTGGGTAGTATCCAATTCAACAGGTAGGAAGGAGCTCCAAAGAGCTACACAAGGCAAGGGGACTTTATAGGCAGGAAGAAGCAGGAACAAGGAAGTTATGCTAGGCAAAAATTGAATTGGTTACAGCAAAATTACTTTCCTTATAAGGCATGGAGGGATATATCAGGCAGATTACCGAGCTTGATTACCTTGATTGAGTGGTTTTAGATTACATTTTGGGAAAGCCAAAACTGGAGCTAAGTTTTCATTTGGTGATGTGGGGCTTAACATAAGCGACTCTATTTTGGGCCTGATGTCTTGTCTTTAACAATTCACAATAAATAAAATGGGAAAAACACACTATTTTCTATTAACTCCCAGGATTATTATAAGGATCAATATATACCTGGCATGGAGAAGCATTTGGAAGAGTTTAAAGCACCAAAAATGGTAGTGTTGGCTGTTTTTCTCAGGGAAATCACTAGCTGTGTTGTATTTTATATTCAAATACATAGAGATAATCAATATACGGCTATTTTTGAGGGAATGGGATATTCCACAATATGAATTACCTAGGGAATAAAACCTATTTATCTACAAATTAGAATTATTTTCCTATTACTTTATTTATGCTCAGTTTTTAAAAATGTGTTACTTAATTCCTTGCTCATCTAAACAAGGATTATGGAACAGAGCTAAATATACATTAACACTCGAATGAAATATAACATTTATATCATTATGAACTCAGTGTCAATTAAGAATTGTATGATTATGACTTCCTTAACACTTTTACAAAATTCCTTGAAACCTTTGTTTTTTCTCTTTTTGTATCCCTTGACTTCCCAGTCTGTTAATTCACAATGAGACAGACTCTGGAAATTACTACATGGATTCGTTTAATTATATATGATATCCCTTATGGCTAATATAATTGAGGCTGATTGAAATTTATGAGCCACAAACTATATTTAGCTTATAAAATTGATAATCTGACCTTACACATAATTCTCTGACTAATCCATGATTGTTAGTGAGGGCTCCACACATTTTTTTGATATAAAGACCAAGAAATTATTCTCATGCACCTTCCTTTTTTTTCTGATTTTTATATTATACCAGTCTTCTAGATAGTGCCATTTTCTGACTTCTGGCCACTCAACATATGGGGAATGCAGTATATAAGTTGGTGTGCCATTTGCTAAAGATTTACATTGTTATGTCAAAATAGGTGTCAGTATATACATCATCAAGAATATGTATATTTAATGAGAAAGGAAACATGCACATTCCTGTCTAAACTTGTATTGGATGAGTGTTACTATTTGTAGAAGATTGCCTCTTGCCAAGGGCTATTTACACATTGTTTTCTCAACAAAGTGACAACTTTGACATAATGTTCCTCTGAAGAAAACACTATTAAAAAATAAGCAGAGAGACACCTGGGTGGCTCAGTCAGTTAAGCAACTGACTCTTGGTTTCGGCACAGATCATGGTCTCATGGTTCATGGGATTGAGCCCCACATCGGACTCTGCGCTGACAATGCAAAGCCTGCTTGGTATTCTTTCTCCCACTCTCTCTGCCCCTTCCCCTCCTCCTCTCATGTGCGTGCACGCGCGCACACACACACACACACACACACACACACACACGTTCTCTCTCTCTCTCTCTCTCAAAATAAAGCACTTTGAAAAATAAGAATAGTTACCTATAGGAATGTAGTAGTTATATTTTACAAAAGCTTATTTTATCAAGGGATGGTATGACATATGAAAAATATGTGCCTTTACAGGATATATAAAAGATTTTAACATACTGCTTTCAGTCACAAAGTACTACGTGGCCTATTTTCTCTAGTGACTTCTAGAGGCTAAGCATACTACTTGGCTGGCCAATGGCCAGAAAGGAAACAAGTTCTTCAGTCTGAAACGTCAGAAAACTGAATTCTGTTAATAGTCTAATAGAGCAAGGAAATGGAGTACTCACAAGAGCTCCGGAAAGAAGTGCAGCCCTGCCCATACCTTGATTTTTGCTCATTGAGACCCATGTTGCACCTACGATCTATGGAGCTCTAAGATAATAAGTGTGTGTTATTAGGGGCACCCGGGTGGTTCAGTCAGTTAAGCATCTGACTTCATCTCAGGTCATGATCTCCAAGACCCACATCAGGCTCTCTGCTGGCCATGCAGAGACCACTTGGGATCCTCTTTCTTGATCTTTCTCAGCCCCTCCCCCACTTGTGTTTTCTCTCAAAAATAAATAAGCATTAAAAAAAATAAAAGTGAGTTATTACAAGTCAATCCATTTGTGACAATTTATTACAATAGCAGTAGAAAACGAATACAAAGATTCACATATAACGTGGGAGATGTTGTAGCCTGCCTCAGAACATACTGATGTAAATCTTCTATCCTATAACCAGTGTAACTACAGAGTTTGAGGACTTTAAACGCTCAACCTCCCAGCCCCCTTCCAGCTAAGTATGAGTGGATGACTCCATGTTGACTGAGGTGATAAATGTAGATCTCAGCTAGTGGCTCTATCTTTTGCTTCCATTTTCTTTCCTTCCTGAAAGGTTGCAGACATCATATCTAAGAATGGAAAATCAGGAAGATGGGCTTTCTGATATCATGTTAAAAGCCCTGGACTATTTCCCCCATTCCCCAGAAATTTTGATGTGTGAAGCAAATAAATATGTTTTATTGTATATGCCTAAATACAACCCTAAAGGAGAATACACCTACAATATTAATGTTTCGCAATGTTTGGTGGTGAATAGTACCTCTTTCATTTATTCTCGGCTTGTGCAGAAGTCCTTTTTGTGGTAGGCAATGTTTCTCAGAAATGCAATTACTTGGTACTTTTAATGAGTGTGATAAGATTGAACACTTTGGGTGTTTACAGGATGCTTTTCTTCACTTCACGTGTATTTAAGACATCTTGTGTTGTACGGACTTCTGTAGATATAGAAGGTTGGGAATACAAACACATTTTATTAGTACTTGGCAAAAATTTAATACATGCCAAGTATCAATAGGAGAGTAGCAAAAAAAAAAAAAAGTCTAAGAGTGACCCATTGAGATTTCAAAGAAAAGATGTGTGTATTTCTCTAGGTATGGCTCTTCCAATTAAATCATATGCCAGACATTGGATGATTTGGAAGCAGTTCCTTCACAACTCTGTCACATTAAAAGAAATATATTTCACTGTGTCTAATATCAACTTTGCTCCACTCCTGGATGATTTTGGCATTAGAAAAACATTGCTAAATCTGTAGATTTTACAGATATTCTTTATTCCTTGGCTTCCAAAGAATATGATGTCTTCACCATTATTTGAAAGAGTATCCCAAAGTAAGGAAAACTATTTCAAGATCTTATGATTAATAGTACCTCTATCAGGGGCACCTGGGTGGCTCAGTCGGTTAAGCGTCCGACTTCAGCTCAGGTCATGATCTTGCAGTTCATGAGTTCGAGCCCCGCGTCAGGCTCTATGCTGACAGCTCGAAGCCTGGAGCCTGCTTCAGATTCTATGTCTCCCTCTCTCTCTGCCCCTCCCCCACTCACACTCCTTCTCTCTCTCTCTGCCTCTCTCTCTCTATCTCAAAAATAAAGATTAAAATTTTTTTTTAAATAGTACCTGTATCAGTACTGACTTGTGGTTACTTTTTAATCTATGTTTCCTTTGAGCATTCATGCAACCATGATAAGTTCCTATAACTAATATTTCATAATCAAGATAAAGTCTGCTAAATACTGACAAATGGTCTCATAAGGAAGTATGATTTATCGTCTTGACTTGATGGGCTTCAATTTCTTGTATTTGAAATATAAGACAAATTTAACAGTTTGTGCAAATGTTTTAGTAATATTTGTGACATAAAAACCATATGTGCTCTGTTCTATCATTCACCATTGTCTGTGCCCGTTTCTACAGGCTCTGTTGACTACTTGAGAATGTCTGTGACAAACAAAAGTCAGTTCTGGGGAGCAAGAAAGACCTCCTTCCAGTATCTGAGATTATTTTTAAATATGCAGGCTGACATTGGAAAGAGTTTCTTAAATGGAGTTTCCAAGAGAGATTGTTTGTAAAATGGGGTTAAAATATAATCTTTAGACTGGATCAAGGAAATGGAATATACAGCCTCTTAGTGATGCCTTTGTCAACTGGTAGCATTATAAGATTTATTTTTAGTTTACACACAGTAAATTTTAAATTTATATACAAAGTAAAATTCTTTCTTTTCAGTCTAAGTTCTCTGAGGTTTGACACATTCATGGAGGTGTATAATCACTAACATGATTAAGGCTCAGTCCCAGCACTCTCCAAAATTCTCACCTGTTGCCTTTTTGCAGTTGACAATTCCCACCAATGGTATCACCAGGCAACCTTCTTCTGTCCCTATAGCTTTCCGTTTTTCAGAATGTCATATAAATAGAATCAGACAGTAAAATCTTTTAAGTCTGGCTTCTTTCACTTGGCATAAAGCATTTGGCATCTACAATGCTGTTGCATGCATTAATAGAGTCTGTTCATTTTAATTGCTGAGTAGTGTTCCAATGTATGAGGTACTGAAGTTTGTTATCCATTTCCTAGAGGGACAGCATTCATGTTGTTTCCACTTTTTAGTTGTTTTAAACAAAACTATCCTGAATGTTTTGTCTATATAGTGTGTGTGTGTGTGTGTGTGTGTGTGTGTGTGTAAACACAAATTTTCACTTCTCTATGATAAACACCCAACAGTGGGACTTTCGGGTAAATACATAAGGTAAATGTATAGTGAACTTTAATTTCAATTTAATGAAATTCAATTTCTTTTTTTCTTCCTTCATGATTCATGCTTTTGGGGTTGTATTTATGTATTTTTTGCCTAACCCAAGGTCACAGGGTATCTCCTATGTTTATTCTAAAACAGTCACAGTTATACTTTTATATTTACATCTATGATCCATTTTAATGATATTTACAAAAAAACAAGCTTTTTATTTCACTAATTTTCTCTGCTCTTTTTCTGTTTTCAATGTCATTGATTGATGCTCTAATCTTAGTTATTTTCTTTGGTCTGTTTGCTTTGGATTTATTTTTCTCTTGTTTATCTAGTTTCTTATCATGGAAGCCTAGATTATTGGGCATTTTTTTTCTTTTCAAATGTAAGATTTATTTAATTATTTTGTTATAACAGATAAATTTTTATCTTAGTAGGATAATTTTTATTATGGTAGGATTTATATGGCAGCTTTCTGGTGTCATCAGGGAACAGGATTGCAGGAATAAGAAAAGGCAGATGTCTCCATCCCCCTACCAATATTTTAAATTGAGAAAAATTGTAGAATCACATGAATTTATGAGAAATAACACAGGGAGCTCATATTTATAATTTTCCCAGCTTCTTCTCTTGGCATATTTTACAAAATTATAATATAATATCAAAACCAGAATACTGACATGAATACAATATTGGTCTTATTCCAATTTCCCCAGTTTTTAAAGAATTTTTCTTTAACGTTTACTTATTTTTGAGAGACAGAGAGAGTGCAAACAAGGGAGGGACAGAGAGAGAGAGACACACACACAGAATGTGAAGCAGGCTCCAGGCTCTGAGCTGTCAGCACAGAGCCCAACCTGGGGCTCGAACTCACAGACTGTGAGATCATGACCTGAGCCGAAGTCGGATGCTTAACTGACTGAGCTCCCCAGGTGCCCCACACCAATCTCCCCAGTTTTACCTGTACTCAGTTGTGTGTGTGAGCACACACATACACCTGTGCTCCATATTTCCCTCTTATATCATCTCCTTCATTCTGAAGAGCTGCCTCAGTATGTCTTCTGGAGCAGGTGCACTGGTGATAGATTCTAACACTATTCCCTCATCTAAGAACAGTGGGGATGTTTACATCATGGAAATTATCAAATGCTACAAATCAGGGTTTCCTTTTACTTTTCTTTCTTCCTTTCTGGGTATGTCTTTATGTCTCTGTCATCTCTCATCTCTCTCTCTCTCTCTCTCTCTCTCTCTCTCTCTCTCTCCATCGTTATCTTTTCTATTGGTTCTGTTCTGATGGAGACCCCTGTCTAACATACCTTCAAAACTCTCCAACTCCAAATACCATCACATTGATCACAGCTTAAATGTATGCCTTTTTAGGGGTACACAATTTTCTTCATAGTACCCACACATTTAAAATAGTTAAAATATCCCAATGCAAAATAAAATGAGATCCTTAAGGATTTAAATGTATTATACAAGACTTATTTAGAGAAGGGGTGATTATCCCCACTACTTCTCCATCTTAAAGCCTAATTTGACCTGTTTTTAAACTTGGAAATAATGGATGCCATGACATTACCACAGCCTTAATACTGTGCTCCCCCTCTTTAAGGTCCCCATGGGCAATATTATTGAAATTACTTATTCAATCAAACAACTACTGTTAAATATTTTGAAGCTGTAGTTTTGGCTAATATGTTCTGTTTAGTGCCTATTTCGACAGTCTCTTAGAAACAGTTTGCCTTCAACTCTAAAAGGATATAATTCCCTTTGCTTGGCCATCCGTGGGGTATCTCAGTAGCCCGGCCATCACATACAATTTTTTCAGGCAAGATTTTAACAACATCCAACTGTCTCTGCAAACATAGGTATGATATTATGTATAAAGTGTCCTCCTCCAAAGAGATTCATTTGACAGAATAATTTAGGACACACATTTACTAAGGAGCTCATAAACATTTACTAAGGAGCTCATAAAAAGGGGTGGACCATTATCCCTTACACAGTAAAAGACCCCACCAACTCAGTTAAAGCCCTGAAGATTATTTGGTAGACCAGAGATTATCTATCCATGCCACTGTAAAGAAATAGCTATTAATCATGTTAGCACTCACAATATTAAAACACAGATAACATCTTATAGAACTTTGGGGATTCTGGAAGCAATATATGTTTGATTTTACTTAAGACAATTTATGCGCTTACCTGCTCATTGTTAATAGGGCTTCTTTAAAAAAAGTTTCTAAAATCCGTCCCAATCACGATACAACTGGCTGTCCTGTTAGTGCCTCCCAGAGTGTCCTTCATTTAGAGGTTTTAGCAACCTCTTCATTGGTCCTAGAAAGCCTGGATCCCCAATGGTGGCCATAAGTGTCCCAAGGACTTCTGATACAAGAAACTGCCCTCCTCAGCTCCATGCTACGTACCATTAAAGTGGCCACTGTGGGTGCAGAGTTACCTGGGTTTTCACAGGCCCTATTCCCATGTCCTTCTATATTTAGCTGCTCCACTTTGTTTTGTGTCATGGAAACAGTACCCCCACAAGATTAGGGAGGCTGCTGAGGCCTCCCTGCTACAGGATAAAACCAAACTTGGACCCACAGGTATATCCCACTTGCAGGAGTATGGGGCCTCCCGTGCTCAGTCCCTTGGCAGAAACCGTGGTGCTGAGTGAGTTATTTTGGATAACTTAGGGGCAAGTGGAGTCAACTGGATGTACAGGAAAGGGACTTTTTACACTTAGAGACAACATCTCAACCATTGCACATGATGGAGCTCCCCAGAACAGTTGCTACTTGTCCCTTATCAAGACATCCCTGATCACAGATGAGAGCTCAGAATGGGCACAGCTGCTCAGACTTCAGGCAGTCAGTCATCTTAGTACTCTGGCCAATCATCAGTCCCATCTTTACCTTTTTATAAACTCTTGGACCACTGACAATGGTTTGTCCAATCAGCGTAATAGCAAGAAAATTGATTTCTTATCTGAAGTTGCAACTGCTTCTGGCAAATAGCCAACAAGGAAATAGGCCCTTTTATTACCATGGTAAATAAATTAGTTTTGCCAGGAACTTGAATGATCATAAACATAAATCCCTCCCCAGTCATGCCCCAGCTCCAGCCAAGGCTTTTTGTTCACAGCTTTCTGGGGGACCCAGCTAAACCCTGTTCACAATCCTGTCCCAGAGAGACTGTGAGATGGTAAACAGGCACTGACTTAATCTTCTACGTTTCTGGTAATTTGTTATGCAGCAATAGATGAGTAATATAGATATTCTTTTTTTTTTTCAAAATTTTTTTTTCAACGTTTTTTATTTATTTTTGGGACAGAGAGAGACAGAGCATGAACGGGGGAGGGGCAGAGAGAGAGGGAGACACAGAATCGGAAACAGGCTCCAGGCTCCGAGCCATCAGCCCAGAGCCTGACGCGGGGCTCGAACTCATGGACCGCGAGATCGTGACCTGGCTGAAGTCGGACGCTTAACCGACTGCGCCACCCAGGCGCCCCGTAATATAGATATTCTTTATCAGCTTGAGGAAGGCTTCTTTTTCTAATTCATTAAGATAATTTACTTTGAATGTGCATTCAATGTATCACATTGTTGGGGTTATTTTTTCCTCACTTATTGAAATAATCCTCTGGATTTTCTCCTTTAATTTGTTCACACAGCTAAATAAATTGATTTTTAAATGCTCATCAACACTGAATTTCTGAAAGAAACTCTTCTTGGTCATCTTATATTATCTGTGTTAAGTAGCATTGGATTTGATTTACAAATATTTTGTCAAGGGCTTTTTGTATCTATTTCCAAAAGTCATATTATCATATTAGACTATAATATTCTCATTTTTTAAATGTTTATTTGTATTTCAGAAAGAGAGAGAGACAAGCATAAGTGGGAAAGGGGCAGAAAGAGAGAGAGACACAGAATCTGAAGCAGGCTTCAGGCTCTGAGCTGTCAGCACAGAGCCCAATGCGGGGCTTGAACCCACAACCCATGAGATCATGACCTAACCACCTGAAGTCAGATGCTTAATCAGCTGAGTCACTCAAGTGCTCCTATTCTCATTTTTGCAAGTTCTTCTAAGGGTTTTTTTTTTTGAGGGGGGTGTCTTATTTATTTGTTTTGAAAGAGAGAGAAAGCTCAACTGGGGGAGACGCAGAGGGAGAGAAAGAATCTCAAGCAGGCTCTAGGCTCAGTGGACAGCCCAACAGAGGACTTGATCCCATGACTGTGAGATCATGACCTGACTTGAAATCAAGGGTGGACGTTTAATTGACTGAGTCACCCAGATGCCCCTAAGTTCTTCTCAGGTTCCTCATTTTATGGTTATTTTGGTTTCATACAGAAGGTATGAAAGTGTGCTACAGCTTTCTATTTTCTGAACTATTTTGCATAATTTTAAATTATTTCTTGCTAAAATATTTAGAATTCAGCCGATAAGCCCTGTGGGTTGGTAACATTTTTGTAGGAAAGTTTTGAGTGTTATTATTTTCCTGAATTCAGAATAATGGCTTAAATTTTTAAACTTCATCTTTCTAACGTTAGTGTTCTAATGTCTTTTGTCTATTTTATAATTGTTGTTTTGTTGTTGTTTTGTTTCATTTCCTTTTACTTAACTTTTCTATGCCTAGATTTGATTCACTTTGCATTCAGCATATGTTCACCAAGATTATACATCTGAATATCGATGTCACTTATCTATGTTCCTATAGTATTGATTTTTTCTTTCTTTTTAGGGATCACATTTTCCTGCCTCTATACATGTTCCATTATTTTTTTTTAATTTATTTTACACTGGATTTTTTTAAACTTGTTTTACACTGGATATAGAGATTTAAATAGATAATATTTGCCTTCAGAATTATGAACGTTCCTCTGCATAACTGCTAGGATGAGGTGCTAAGTCAATCAAATCTATAGCTGAGCTTGGTTTGGACTTTGCTGCCACTTTAATTAGATTCATTTTCCCACTCTAAATAGTTCTTTTATTTGTATGTAGTACTGTGATTTTTCCTTCTTTAGTGCTCAGTTTGAGAAAAAATAGAATTTCTTGACTATTCTTTGATGCTTTTGTGTAAATTTAAAATAACTTCATTCTTTTATTTCAGTATATTGGATGGTCTGAATATCTTAGGCTGTCATAGTCCCAAAAGAAGAGTCTAGTTTCTTATGAAATACTTGTTCATTCATGTAAACTAGCTTTTCCCAAAGCTTTGACAGTTTTTCCAGGACTCACTTATGAGTTATATTTTATATATTATAAAATATATATTATATTATATTATATTATATTATATTATATTATATTATATTATATTATATTGATTCAATATATTATATTTAATATATTATATATATTTAATATATTTTATATATATTAATATATATTTAATATATTATTATATATTAATTTAATATATTATATTTAATATTATTTATATATATAATATATATTATAAATATATATTTATAAATATATATTATAAATATATATTATAAATATAATATATATTATAGATATATATTATAAATATATATTATAAATATAATATATATAATATATATATTATAAATATATTATAAATATATATATTATATATATTATAAATATATTATAAATATATATATTATATATATTATAAATATATTATAAATATATATTATATATATTATATATATATTTATTAAATATATATTATATATATTATATATATTATAAATATATATAATATATATAATATATATATTATAAATATATATATAATATATATTATATATTAAAAATATATATATTATATATTATATATTATTATAAATATATATTAATTATATATATTTATAATATATAATATATATAAATATAATTTAATATTTATATTAAATTAATATATAATATTAATATACAATATTAATATATAATATAATTAATTATTAAATTGTTAATATTAAATATTAATATTAAATTAATATAATCTATTATATTTTAGCTGCTCTGCCACAAAAATCAGTTCAACCTATTGGGGTATTGATACAAAGGATGGGAAACTATAGAATCAGGATTTACTGTTTGATGATGCTTTATGGAGAGCTGAGGGTCGGAATATCAGGTGCAGAGGGAGAAGAGATATATCTTACCCAAGTAATAGAAATGTTCCTTAAAAGAAAATAACCAGGTCTGAAAAACACTTCCACAGGATGAGAAATCAAATACTGACCAGCCTAATGAAATAACAATTACACCAAAGATCTGTAGAAACTTTGAAACATTAGGAGTCCTTACTACTGAGGTGATTACATACTTGTCTCTGGTGCCATCTAGTGTGTGGAAGATGTAACAACTCTAGATTTTGGGGCAAAAGGAAAGCACTAAATACAAGCACTCCCAAGCAGCCCCAGGGTGAAAGAGACTTGCTGGGGAAGTCTGATTTCTTAAGAGCTGGTTCAAGGTGGGTATTCTAAGTATTTGAGTGACAGAGCATATATTTTTCTGATTACTTTCTCTGCCACATTGGTTTCAGTTTCTAAGCAAAAGATCCTAATATACGCGCACTGACCCTCATCACTTTTCATCCACTTCCGTTACCTAATATTCAATGCACTGCTCATTAAGTTAAATTAGTTCAATAAGTTGATCATTATAAATATATTTTTTCAATCGATTTAATTTTTCTATGGATTCCAATTCCTCAGTGAATTTCTCCACTCCTTTGCCATTTTCCAATTAAATACAATTTTTAAAGCTACTTTTACAATTATTTTAAAGTCCTTACTTGCCAACTCCAATATGTGGTACAATGTGCATTTGTTTTTAGCCTGTTTTTGCCATGTTTGTTGCTCATAATGTCTTGCCTGTTCTCTGTGTTTGTTTATTACTTGCCATATAGTGACTACACAGAAAAATGTTCCAGATGATTTCACCACCAAAGAGTTTTCAATCATTCTTCCAATGAAGTTAAAGCTGAAAATCTCAATGCAATCAGAAACTGATCTGAGTTGATTCTCCCTTACAGTTTTGACAAGATGCAGTGTACCCCCAGTTCACCCCTATTTTTAGGGCATGGCAATCCAGGACTTTTACTTAAGAACTTAAACTCTGTCTCTTCTGCAAGAAGAGAATGAAAAATGTCACTCCTGTGTTTCAGAGATTTCTGGTTTATATCTTTAAATTTTCTACCCCAACCAACTTTAGAATCGGCAAATGCCATGAAAAAAAGATCACTATATGTGTTTGAGCCCACACAAATTTCCAATGTTGTACTAAACCTATGCAATTAACAAAAGTTCTGAAAGTTTTTCTAAGTCCAGCTGAAACACTCTTCCAGGGACCATACCTGTATTCTCAAATGCTTTTGTGTGCCTAGCTTCTCAGATAAACGTGGTTTACGATTGTTAGATCAAATGACAAATCCCAGGGCGCCTGAGTAGCTTCATTGATTAAGTGATGGACTTGGGCTCAGGTCATGATCTCACGGTTCACAAGTTTGAGCCCCACAACCGGCCATCCAGCTCTGTGCTGACAGCTCAGAGCATGGAATCTGCTTCAGATTCTGTGTCTCTTTCTGCCCCTCCCCTTGTCTTCTGTCTGTCTGTCTCTCTCTCTCTCTCTCTTCCCTCAAAAATGAATAAACATTAATTTTCTTAAGTGACAAATCCCTCCAGGGATTTATTTTCAGAACCCAAATTAATAGCAAGTCTTTGTATCCTCAGCACTAAGAAATTGCGAGAAATTCCACTTAGCTTATCCATTTTTTTTTTTTTTAGCGCTTTTGTCTATTACAAGCTAACGCTTTGAATTTAGAAATGGTCTGGAATAGGAAATCTACCATTTGTTTGAGGTTTCTCACATCTTCAGTTTTGATATTCCAGCACTACATAACTGCGAAAAGCTCTGGAAAATCCCATATTCTCAGTATCTTGCCCTGAGTATGCTCAGTCATGCTTGATAAATTTTTATAAGGACATTTGTAAGCTTTCAGCTCACCTTTAAGGTTGATAGTTATAGCCTTTCTTGAAGGTTCTCTAGTCCATAATGATGAGTTTACATATATGATGCAAAAGGTGATTTCCTTAAATATCACCAAAACAAACGGTTGATAACAAAGGTAAGCTTACTGCTCACGTTAGTAAGGGAAGAAAGAATTTATTAAGAAGTGAAAGTTTGGTTTAAAGCAGGGCTTTCAAAGGAAGGATTTGATAGTATTGGCTAGAGGTCAAGAGACAGCAGTTCAGGTTGGGGAGAACAAGGAAAGGATTTTGCATCAAGAGATTGAAAGAATTTAAGGAGTATGCTGTTGATGTTTTCCATTAAAGAGTCTGTGGGTTGTTCTGGAAATTTCTGCAGTGAGCAATCAAAACATTTACTGGGGCAAAAACTTAAATAATTTTTTTTTGCCTTTGTAACAAGTTCCATATTTTTTTTATTTTTTTAATTTACATCCAAGTTAGTTAATTAACGTCCAAGTTAATTTACATTCAAGTTACGTCATAGCGCAACAATGATTTCAGCGATAGATTCCTTAATGTCCCTTACCCATTTAGCCCATACCCCCTCCCTCAACCCCTCCAATAACCCTCTGTTTTTTCTCCATATTTAAGAGTTTTTATGTTTTGTCCCCCTCCCTGTTTTTATATTATTTTTGCTTCCCTTTTCTTATGTTCATCTGTTCTGTGTGTTAAAGTCCTCATATGAGTGAAGTCCTATGATATTTGTCTTTCTCTGACTAATTTCACTCAGCATAATACCCTCTAGTTCCATCCACATAGTTGCAAATGGCAAGATTTCATTTTTTTTATTGCCAAGTAATACTCCATTGTGTGCGTGTGTGTGTGTGTGTGTGTGTGTATATATATATATATATATATATATATATATATATACCACATTTTCTTTATCCATTCATACATCAATGGACATTTGGGCTCTTTCCATACTTTGGCTATTGTTGATAGTGCTTCTATAAACATGGGGGTACATGTATCCCTTGGAACCAGCATACCTATATCCCTTGGATAAATACCTAGTAGTGCAATTGCTGGGTCATAGGGTAGTTCTATTTTTACTTTTTTGAGGAACACCCATACTGTTTTCCAGAGTGGCTGTACCAGCTTGCATTCCCACCAGCAGTGCAAAAGGGTTTCTCTTTCTCTGCATCCTCACCAACATCTGTTGTTGTTGCCTGACTTGTTAATGTTAGCCATTCTGACAAGTGTGAGGTGGTATCTCATTGTGGTTTTGATTTGTATTTCCCTGATGATGAGTGATGTGGAGCATTTTTTCATGTGTCGGTTGGCCATCTGGATGTCTTCTTTGGAGAAGTCTCTCTTCATGTCTTTTGCCCATTTCTTCACTGGATTATTTGTTTTTTGGGTGTTGAGTTTGCTAAGTTCTTTATAGATTTTGGATACTAACCCTTTATGTGATATGTCGTTTGGAAATATCTTCTCCCATTTTGTTGGATGCCTTTTAATTTTGCTGATTGTTTCCTTTGTTATTCAGAAGTTTTTTTTTTTATTTTGATGAGGACCCAATAGTTCAGTTTTGCTTTTGTTTCTCTTGCCTCTAGAGACGTGTTGAATAAGAAGTTTCTGTGGCCAAGATCAAAGAGGTTTTTACCTGCTTTTTTCTCAAGGATTTTGATGGCTTCCTATCTTACATTTAGGTCTTTCATCCATTTTAAGTTTATTTTTGTGTATGGTGTAAGAAAGTGGTCCAGGTTCATTTTTCTGCATGTCGCTGTCCAGTTTTCCCAGCACCACTTGCTGAAGAGACTGTCTTTATTCCATTGGATATTCTTTCCTGCTTTGTCAAACATTAGTTGGCCATACGCTTGTGGGTCCATTTCTGGTTTCTCTAATCTGTTCCATTGATCTGAGTGTCTGTTTTTGTGCCAGTACCATACTGTCATGATGATTACAGCTTTGTAATACATCTTGAAGTCCAGGATTGTGATGCCTCCTAGTTTGGTTTTCTTTTTCAAGATTGCTTTGGTATTTAGGATCTTTTCTGGTTCCATACAAATTTTAGGATTGTTCGTTCTAGTTCTGTGAAGAATGCTGGTGTTATTTTGATAGGGATTGCATTGAATATGTAGATTGCTTTGGGTAGTGTTGACATTTTAACAACATTTGTTCTTCCTATCCAGGAACATGGACTCTTTTTCCATTTTTTGGTGTCTTCTTTAATTTCTTTCATAAGGTTTCTATAGTTTTCAGTGTATAGATTTTTTACCTCTTTGGTTAGATTTATTCCTAGGTATTTTATGGGTTTTGGTGCAACTGTAAATGGGATCGATTCCTTGATTTCTCTTTCTGTCGCTTCATTGTTGGTGTATAGGAATGCAACCGATTTCTGTGCATTGATTTTATATGCTGCAACTTTGCTGAATTCATGAGTCAGTTCTAGAAGTTTTTTGGTGGAATCTTTTGGGTTTTCCATATAGAGTATCATGTCATCTGCACAGAGTGAAAGTTTGACCTCCTCCTGGCCAATTCGGGTGCCTTTTATTTCTTTGTGTTGTCTGATTGCAGAGGTTAAGACTTCCAATACTATGTTGAATAACAGTGGCGAGAGTGGACATCCCTGTCTTGTTCCTGACCTTAGGGGGAAAGCTCTGAGTTTTTCCCCATTGAGGATGATATTAGCGTTGGGTTGTTCATATATGGCTTTTATGATCTTGAGGTATCATCCTACTATACCTACTTTCTTGAGGGTTTTTATCAGGAAAGGATGCTGTATTTTGTCAAATGCTTTCTCTGCGTCTATTGAGAAGATCATATGGTTCTTATCCTTTCCTTTACTGATGTGATGAATCACATTGATTATTTTGCAGATATTGAACCAGCCCTGCATCCCAGGTATAAATCCCACTTGGTCATGATGAATAATTTTTTTAATGTATTGTTGGATCTGGTTGGCTAATATCTTGTTGAGGATTTTTGCATCCATGTTCATCAGGGAAATTGGTCTATAGTTCTCCTTTTTAGTGGGGTCTTTGTCTGGTTTTGGAATCAAGGTAATTCTGGTTTCATAGAAAGAGTTTGGAAGTTTTCCTTCCACTTTTATTTTTTGGAACAGCTTCAAGAGAATAGGTGTTAACTCTTCCTTAAATTTTTGGTAGAATTCCCCTGGAAAGCCATCTGGCCCTGGATTCTTATTTTTTTGGCAGATTTTTTATTACTAATTCGATTTCCTTACTGGTTATGGGTCTGTTCAAATTTTCTATTTCTTCGTGTTTCAGTTTTGGTAGTGTATATGTTTCTAGGAATTTGTCCATTTCTGCCAGATTGCCCATTTTGTTGACATATAAATGCTCATAATATTCTCTTATTATTGTTTTTATTTCTGCTTTGTTGGTTGTGATATCTCCTCTTTCATTCTTGATTTTATTTATTTGGGTCTTTTCCTTTTTCTTTTTGATCAAACTGGCTAGTGGTTTATCAATTTTGTTAATTCTTTTGAAGAACCAGCTTCTGGTTTCATTGATCAGTTCTACTGCTTTTTTTGGTTTTGATAGCATTAATTTCTGCTCTAATCTTTGTTATTTCCTGTCTTCTGCTGGTTTTGGGTTTTTATTTGCTGTTCTTTTTCCACTCTTTAAGGTGTGAGGTTAGGTTGTGTATCTTAGACCTTTCTTCCTTCTTTAGGGAGGCCTGGATTGCTATATATGTTCCTCTTATGACTGCCTTTGCCACGTCCCATTTTGACTTGTGGTATTATTGTTTTCATTGGCTTCCATGTACATTTATTTATTTTTGAGACAGAGAGAGACAGAGCATGAACGGGGGAGGGTCAGAGAGAGGGAGACACAGAATCTGAAACAGTTTCCAGGCTCTGAGCTGCCAGCACAGAGCCTGACGTGGGGCTCAAACTCACGGACCGCGAGATCATGACCTGAGCTGAAGTCGGCCACTTAACCGACTGAGCCACCCAGGTGCCCCTTCCATTTACTTTTTAATTTCCTCCTTAACTTGTTGGTTAGCCCATTCATTCTTTAGTGGGATGTTCTTTAGTCTCCAAGTATTTGTTACCTTTCAAATTTTTTTTCTTTTGGTTGATTTCAAGTTTCATAGCATTCTGGTCTGAAAATATGTACAGTATGATCCCGATCTTTTTGTACTTGTTGAGTGCTGATTTGTGTCCCAGTATGTAGTCTATTCTGGAGAATGTTCCATGTTCACTGGAGAAGAATGTGTATTCCACTGCTTTAGGATGCAATGTTCTGAATATATATGTTAACTCCATCTGGTCCAGTGTGTCATTCAAAACCATTATTTCCTTATTGATTTTCTTATTAGATGATCTGCCCGTTGATGTAAGTGGGGTGCTGAAATCCCCTACTATTATGGTATTATTATCAACGAGTTTCTTTGTATTTGTGATTAATTGATTTATATATTTGGGTGTTTTACATTTGGAGCATAAATATTTACAATTTTTATGTCTTCTTGGTGGATAGACCCCTTAATTATGATATATTGCCCTTCTTCATCACTTGTTACAGTCTATATTTTAAAGTCTAGATTGTCTGATGTAAGCATGGCTACTCCGGCTTTCTTTTGTTGACCATTAGCATGATAGATGGTTCTCCATCCCCTTACTTTCAATCTGAAGGTGTCTTTAGGTCTAAAGTTGGTCTCTTGTAAACAGCACAGAGATGGATCTTGTTTTCTTATCTATTCTGTTATCCTATGTATTTTGGTTTGAGCATTTAGTCCATTGATGTTTAAAGTGAGTACTGAAAGATATTAATTTATTGCCAGGATGTTGCTTGTAGAGCTAGAGTTTCTGGTGGTGTTCTCTGGTCCTTTCTAGTCTTTGTTGCTTTTGGTATTCATTTATTTTTTTCATCTTTTCTTCCCTCAGAGAGTCCCCCTTAAAATTTCTTGCAGATCTGGTTTACTGGTCATGAACTCCTTTAATTTTTGTTTGTGTGGGAAACTTTTAATCTCTCCTTCTATTTTGAATGACAGCATTGCTGGATAAAGAATTCTTGGCTGCGTGTTTTTCTGATTCAGCACATTGAATATACCCTTCCAATCCTTTCTGGCTTGACAAGTTTCTGTGGATAGGTCTGCTGCAAACCTAATCTGTCTCCCCTTGTTGGGTAAGGACTTTTTTTTCCGTTGCTGCTTTAATGATTCTTTCCTTGCCTGAGTATTTTGTGAATTTGACTATGATATGCCTTGTTGATGGTCAGTTTTTGTTGAATCTTATGGGAGTCCTCTGTGCTTCCTGGATTTTGATGTCTGTCTCTTTCCCCAAGTTAGGAAAGTTTTCTGCTATGATTTGCTCCCATAACCCTTCTCCACCTTTTTCTTTCTTTTCATCTTCTGGGACCCCTATGATTCTGATGTTGTTCCTTTTTATTGAGTCACTGATTTCTCTAATTCTTAAATCGTGCTCTTTTGCCTTAGTCTCTCTTTTTTTCTGCTTCATTATTCTCCATAAGTATGTCCTTTATATCACTGATTCTCTGCTCTGCCTCATCCATCCTTGCCGCCGTGGCATCCATTTGAGATTGCAGCTCAGTAATAGCATTTTAAAAAGTTAAAAGTAACAGCCAATATCATACTTGCTCTATATCAGCTGATCTGATGTGAAAAAGTTAAATTTCAACTGCAATCATTTGCTTAAGTGTTTTCCTAGAGCACTTGAATAATGAGTACAATTAACTTATTTTTATTAGAAAGACTCCCCTCATCCCATCTTGCCTTCTATCTCTCCTGAATACGATGGCAAGGACATTTAGAATCATAATAAAGAATGGTGCAAAATCCCAGGAATTATGGAGAGATTCCAAATGTTTGCTACAGAAGCAGTGCTACTGCTACATGTTATAACAATATTAAAGGCTTGGACCTCTGCATATAGGTTCAAATAGATCACTCAATTGGTGCTAGGTTATCACTCTTGGAAATGTAGGAATAGGGAAAGATAATGGGTATTTTTAGCTTTTAAGGGATGAAAGTCCAAATAATTGCAGTTTAAAAATGTAAATCTGTGTATTTAAAAATGTAAATTTGTATATAAAGCATATATGGGAAATTGGTTTTAATAAAATAATTTATTAAATTTTTATTTTTTTTTAATTCATGTTTTTAACTCACAGTGTAGTATGGGTTTCAGGAGTAGAACCCAGTGGTTCATCATTTATATAGAACATCTAGTGCTCATCCGAGCAAGTGCCCTCCTTAATGTCTAGCATCAATTTAACTCATTCCCCGCCCCCATCCAACACCCCTCCAGCAACCCTCAGCTTGTTCTCTGTATTTAAGAGTGTCTTATGGCTTGCCTCTTTCTCTCTTTTTATCTTATCTTATTTTTCCTTCCCTTCCCATATGTTAATGTTCTAACATTAACAACTCAGGCAACAACGGCTATTGGTGATGATGTGGAGAAAGGGAACCATTTTGCACTGTTGGTGGGAATGCAAACTGGTGCAGCTACTATGCAAAACAGTATGAAGATTCCTCAAAATTTTTATTACAATTTTAAAACATTTCTCAATGTTTTTCATTACCATCATTATTATCACAGTAATTTTTTTCAATTTTTAATTTTTTTACAGTATTTTTTTACACTTTTAAATTCTCAGTATGACCATATTATGCTAAAATGACTTCCATTTTTGCTTAAATTGTTATTCCGCAGTCCATCACACCTGCCACTAAACTGTCCACAATCACAAAATAATTTCAGTATGGTTTACATATAGATAGGAGGATCACACTGCAAACAAAGAGGAAAAATAAATTCAGATCTGAGTTCACTATAATGGAGAAATATTTAACTGTTAGAACATCCACAGTGAATTGAAAATGTGAAACTCTGGCCCTTATAAACAATTAAACTGAAGTTGTGTGACCATTTTTCAGTCCTGAATAAGAAGTAGATCTTGGCATTGGATACAAGTTTTAACAAGATTCCCTTAAAGATTCTGCAAATGTAGGAGTCATTTATAAACCCATTTTATACTGTGAAAAAAAATGTAGTTTATAATATAATTAGTGGAGCTCCACTAACTATGACTAGCCCTTAAATATCATTGTTTTAGTAAAACTGTCAGATACTCTGTATGTAAGACTAATTAGCTGATGAAAGCTTGCACTTCTTAACTGGAACGGTTCTGTCATTTTTGATGCTTTCAGCACAAGATACTCACCTAGGAGTCCTTCCATCTACCAAGATGTACAGAAACCTCTACTGTGCTCAGCTTCTGATGACAGGAGAAAGATAATTATCAGTTTTCAGCACTGATAATAATAAGCAACAATGTTTGAGCTTCCATGGGGTTTTTGGAAAAAAAATTAAATGGTTATAGTTAACATTCACAAATATTTGAATTATTTCCAAAGAACCTCCACAATAGAGGATGCTTTGGGATTCCAAGTGTCAGTACAGACAACCCCAATATAACTGAGAGTAAAAACTGCCTATTCAAATTAACACTACCAGAATATCTGTTATAACTACCCATGGGTTTTTAGAAACATGACTCACAATGGCCATGACTTGTTAATTATTCTCTAGGTGCCCCTTGGAAATGAGCACATTTGGAATCCTTCATTTATGAGGTCCCCAATGACATGAGAATGCATGTAAAAGTCATTGGTGCTTCTGGAAAAATTATCGATGCAGGTTATTGGAAAACAGTTCCTTCCTTGGTAAGTGGTTTCTGTGCTTTAATAGAGAAAAGACAGGCTTTTGAGTTTCTGAGAGCAAGAACCACAGAATTGCGTCTAAATGGTTCAGAGACCACATTCATCCATTAGTGTTAGACCCACAAGGTAATCTATTACGTAATGTATCTTGGGTCCTTATTGCTTATATAGCTTCTCCAGGCATCTAAAACACTTTTTGGTTTAAATAAGCTTTTTTGTTACCGATAAGAGAACAGAAGCTTGGCTGCTACCTGATAGATTGAATTAATTTCTTTTCTTTTTTTTTTAATGTTTATTCCTTTGGAGAGAGAGAGAGAGAGAGCAAGTGGGGGAGGGGCAGAAAGAGAAAGAGAGAGAGAGAATCCCAACAGGCCCTGTACTGTCAGCACCAAGCTTGATCACATGAACTGTGAGATAATGACCTAAGCCTAAATCAAAAGTTGATTTAGCTCACTTAACTGACTGAGCTACCCAGGAGCCCCTGAATAAATTTATTGTCTATACCAAGATAGTTTTGTTATAGATTTGGAAATAATTTAGTGAATCACAGTATTTTGATTCAATCTTTGTGCTCATTACCTTTTGAAGCAAGAATCTAACTTTCACTATCTTTTCCTACCTTTACCCTCATTCATGCTGTTCTCTTTTTTTTTTTAATGGAAATGATGACCAATTGGAAGCTCTCAAAACATATGCCCTGCTTTTTCTGTAAACATGTGAGAATTTATTCCCCTTTTCAGCAACCCTCGGCACCTCAGCCTGTCTTACAGTGGCCACCCCCCTTAATATTCCAACCACCTTCATGGTGGCTGTCATGAGCTTTGGCTTGGGACACACCCAGACTTGAGCTACGCCTATAAATGAGTAGCTGAATGACATGGTGTATTACTCTAAACCTCAGTGTTCTTATCCAAAATATGGAATTAATAAGAATGCAGCTTTGTAGAGGGGCACCTGGGTGTCTGAGTTGGTTAAGGGTTCGACTTTGGCTCAGGTCTTGATTCCACAATTCGTCAGTTTGATCCCCCTGTCGGGATCTGTGCTGACAGCTCAGAGCCTGGAGCCGGCTTCTGATTCTGTGTCTCCCGCTCTCACTCAAGCCTTCTCTCTCTCTCTCTCTCTCTCTCTCTCTCTCTCTCTCTCTCTCAAAAATAAATAAACATTACAAAAAATGATTTTAAAAAAAAGTATGCAGCTCTGTAGAGAGCCAAGGCTTGGGAGTCAGAAGCTTGGGATCCAATCTTGTTTCCATCACATCTTACCTGTCAAGCCCTGATCACGTGTGCTTTAGCTTCCTCACCTGCAAAAGAAAGACCGCAGTGAGGGTAACTGCATTGTGATTTTGTTAGTAAATGGTGTGTGTGACCAATTATATATAAAGTGTTTAGACTGTTGCATTGCATGTAGTAACCATTGTATAAATGATAGTCGTTATTAGTAAGACCTTGCCACTTGGCACTGCTTATAAGCCAAGGATGGAAGAGAACAATAGAGAAATTAACACTAATCTTTGCTCTTTATATACCATGTGTCAGTCTCTCTAAACTGTGACCACATAGAAAGGTAAATAAGCAGATAAATGATAGATAGATAGATGATGATAGATGATGATGATAGATTCAGAGACGGACAAATTTTTCTAATACATGCAACAACCTTGTGATATACTTGTCATCTTTACAGTATAGATGATATAGATAGATGATATAGATATAGATATAGATATAGACATAGACATACATATAGACATAGACATAGACATAGACATAGACATAGACATAGACATAGACATAGACAATTGCACTAGGTCACAGCTCACATGGGGCCAATATGAGATTCTAATCAAATTCTTTCCAACCCTGAAATAAAATCTTACCCTTTCCATATATCTTGATGAATTTGAAAACAGACAAAAGAATACATTAATCATATCCCATTATAGTCCTTCATCTCATTCACACTCTGAGGTAATAACATGACAGTATATTAACCCTTCAGTCTCTCTCAGGCTTCTCCGTGCCTGTGTCTTACAGTGTTTGAATGATTCGATGACCTAAACAAATGAAGCTCACACCATTGTCACTGATAGAATATGTTTTACATAAATGAGAAAACAATACAAAACAATTTTGTTCCCTTTTTGGTAACACTACCATAGTTCACCGAAAACTGCTTGCTTGTTTTATATATTTTCAAATACACACTCTAAGATTAAGATAAAACTTTTTGTACTTCAAGTTCAAGTTTATTTTTTTCTACTTCTGGAAAAATTCAGAGACCCCAGAAGCAAGTATTGACGTAATTTTTAGACGCAGCATCCTGAATTAGGCTAGCATAAAAATAAAAGGGAGGTGACTATTTTTGCTTGCACGGAACATATAATGTGTGAGAAGGCCATATAGTATAATATTATTTAATTAGAAATCAACCTACTACTAAATTTTTCCCCACTTTATCCACTTAGTCAGCTAATATTCATCAGGCCTTTTCTAGAAGCCAAGTATTCTAATAAATGCTAAAGCTGAAGAAATGATTTGTTTAATCATTTTGGTTTAGTATCTTGATGGGATTTGTGGAATTACCCTAAACTCTTTCCTGTCAAAAATATACTCAGAACTGATGTTTACTGGCATTTTTCCCCTTTTATTATTATCACTTTGACTTTACATTAAAAAAATTAGCCAGCATATGTTTCATAACACCACTGTATCTGCTCTCTCAACAGTATAGCATACCCCTGTCTATTAAATCCTGGACAGAAAATGCTAATTGGTCTATAGTTACCATTCTAAGGCAGACTCTAAAGTCAAACTGATGTTTAAGAATATGGATATTTTTCTCCTCTTCATATCATCATTAGTCCATTAATCCATTACTTCTTTAATCCTCTACACAGCTATTGTGCTATCCTTGAGTACAAAAAAAGTAAGCAAAACCAGATCCTTACATGCAGAAGCCAACTATCCAATGGAAGAACTCATCAACAATCAAGCAAATACGATAAAACTAGCAACCATGGAATGTGATAGCTACTAAATCCTGAAATATATTTCTCAGGGTTTATTTTTGAAAGGGAGTTTGGGTTTGGTTCTTTATTTGCTTGTTTGTTTCTTTATTCATGGAAACAATCAAATAACCTTGTAATTATATCTGTTTTTCTCTTTCCATCGATATACCATTTTAGGACATTAGAATTCCTGTAGGAAGAAAACAACACAGAATATGGAATTGATAGATGGAAACTACACTTTGGTGACTGAGTTTATTCTTTTAGGGTTTCCGACCCGCCCTGAACTGCAGATTGTCCTATTCCTCATGTTTCTGACACTGTATGGTATGATTTTAACAGGGAATGTTGGACTGATGATATTAATCAGGACTGATTCTCACCTTCAAACCCCCATGTATTTTTTCCTTAGCAACTTATCCTTTGCAGACCTCTGTTACTCCTCAGTCATCGTTCCCAAAATGCTCATCAATTTCCTCTCAGAGAACAAATCTATCTCTTTTTATGGCTGTGCCCTCCAGTTTTATTTTTTCTGTGCTTTTGCCGATACAGAATCCTTTATCTTGGCTGCCATGGCATATGATCGCTACGTCGCCATCTGTAACCCTTTACTGTATATGGTTGTGATGTCTCGGGACATCTGTATATGGTTGATTGTCTTGTCCTACATTGGAGGCAACCTGAGTTCCCTGGTTCATACGTCCTTTGCATTTATTCTGAAATACTGTGATAAAAATGTCATTAATCATTTTTTCTGTGACCTCCCCCCACTGCTTAAGTTATCTTGCACAGACACATCAGTTAATGAGTGGCTTCTCTCTACATATGGCAGCTCAGTGGAAATTATCTGTTTCATCGTCATCATCATCTCCTACTTTTTCATCCTTCGCTCAGTCTTAAAGATCCGTTCTTCCAGTGGGAGGAAGAAAACCTTTTCCACATGTGCCTCTCACCTGACTTCAGTGGCCATCTATCAGGGGACTCTCCTCTTCATTTACTCACGGCCCAGCTATCTATATTCTCCTAATACTGATAAAATTATCTCCGTGTTCTACACCATCATCATCCCAGTGCTGAATCCACTGATTTATAGTTTGAGAAATAAAGATGTCAAAGATGCTGCTAAGAGAGCTGTACGATTAAAGGTAGATGCCTCGTGAGCTATAAAGTTCGGAGATTCATCTAAATCCCCAGTTACAAACTCTGGGAACCTGCAACACATGTACCAGCAGATACACAAGGGATTTTTATCAAACATTTGTTTTTCATACAGCCAAATTTAAATCATAACCCACGATGTAAGAAAACATTTAGAAGTTTCAAAATTGCTGCTAAAGAATAGACTACTGTTCAATGATCGCTAGCTTGGAATTAATACTAAAATGTGTTTTATCAGGCTGTCTTAAGGGATATAGTAAATACCTAAGAAAAGTGAGTGTGCGCGCATGTGTGTCTGTAATATATCTCATTTATATGATAGATTACTGGATGAAGAAGGAGGCCAGATTCTATTGGTTCATATGGAAGCTCTGTACTTGGCTAGTGAGAGGCATTTTGAACAAGTTACTTCATTTTCTTTTTTTTTAAGTTTATTTATTTATTTTGAGAGAGACAGAGAAAGTCTGAGTAGGGAAAGGGCAGAGAGAGAGAGGGAGAGAGAGAGAGACCCCAAGAAGGCTTGTGCTGCCAGTGCAAAGCCTGATGTGGGGCTCAAACTCACCAACCATGAGATCACGACCTCACCCGAAGTCAAGAGCAGGGGGCCTAACCAACTGAGCCACCCAGGTGCCCCAAGTTCATTCATTTTCTATGCCTGTTAACTTATCTGAAAAATGGGGAGAATAAAGTATGCATGTCAGTGATTGTTGGATGAATAACTGAGCAAATGCTGTGAATAACACCTGTAATTTTTAAGTACTTGACAGGTGTTAATTATAAATATTTGTATTATAGCTAACGTTAATTCAAATGTACACTTTATGATGAGATGGTGAGAGGCAGGGATGTCATAGAAGCATTAATACAAAATCAAGTACACTTTCTTAAGTTCAGTTCAATAATACGCTGCTAATCTACCCCCATTCTACTCCAAAGTAATTTGAAAATTTTTTCTAAGTAGCACTTTGAAGAATATAGGTTACTGCAAGGCAAACTTTTTGTCTTCCTATATTTTTCTTTTTTATACACCAAAGTATTACTAGAGGTATGGAAGAAACATCTTTCTCTGTCTTCTCAAAAACAGAATTGGCTCTCCAATATATATCACCTGTATCCTTTTGGGAGATCAACCCATATGCCCTGGTGGGATGTTTGAAGGCTGAAATTGGAGGCATGTATCATGCAAAATGTATTTCAGTAGCTGATGTGGTTTTTTTTTTCTGTATGTTATTTTTATTATTTTTTCTCTACATAATAAATATTTATAAGCTTTGACTCAGAAATATTAAAGTTTATAAGTACATTTAAACCCATGTACTCTTTGTTGTGAAAGTCCACAAGATCCAGCCCAAATCATTCTCAGTTTTAAATTCCTCTAAGAATCGTTTCTTTAGATTTCTGACCAACAATGCTTCTCTTGAGCATGTCTGTTGTTTTATTTGCTAAAAAGAGAGCACAGTCACTCACAGCTACATACCCACCACCATACTCTAATATTAAGTTTATATTTCCTTAGCCAAGGATTACTTGGCCAAGGCTATAGAGAATCACAAAAAGCAGTATTAGATAAATATATCTCAATGGCTTTTCATGTTCACTAAACACTTAACATATGCAAATATCTGGGGCACCTGGGTGACTCAGTCAGTTACATGTCTGACTCTTGATCTTAGCTCAGGTCTTGATCTCAGGGTTGTGAGGATCTTGGGTCCCACGTTGGGTTCCATGCTGGACATAGAGCTTACTTAAAACAAACGTATGCAACTATCTATTAATGATATGTCTACAGCACAATATTACATATCCAGATGCCTGTGAAAATCTTATTTTTCCTACATCACTATGTTTTGGTGCTCAACAGTTATATCACCAAACATTATGCCACTTATGAGAAAATTTAACAGTTTCCAAGTAAAGGAATAACTAAAAATACAGGGTATCAGTATGTTTTCAAGGTCCCCAGAGCTGCTGTTAATTGCTGAGCTTTCTAGATGGCCTACATTGCTTTTCCTACTGGTAACATACAGTATTTCATTACCCATAGGCCACCTGCTAAATCCCCAAGACTGTATGATAGCAAGGCCTGAATTTATATTTCAGACCCGGAATTGTCAAACTTTCCATGGCAACCCATTTAGCTAAGCCTTCCTCTGTGGTTTTTGCTGAAGTCTATGTGGTCCTTGTGCTATTACTGAAGCTGCTTAATCATCATTTCGGTATTAAAAACAGAACCACTGTAAACATTATGGAAACAGGAGATTTATGCCCAACCCTCATGTAAATTCCTATTTTGTACCAATTCCAACCTGAAACAGCATTGAAACAATTTAGAAAATGCATCTATAGACACACTGACACACTGATCCCAAATAATCCACTGCTTTTCAGCATGCCATTCAGGGACTTTCTTATAATCACATTCAGCTTTCAAATAAGACAACAGCAAACACATGCTTGCTTTTAACAGATTCACTCATACAACTGAAAGAAAAAAGAGGCTACACAAAGTTTCATGTGCCATTTTATCCTTACGGGGGTGACCTAGGGTTCTTCTAGCTAAGTCACACACCTTTGACAGCCTATAACTTGTGAAAATTTTGAGATAGAAGTCTAAACCTTCTCACGCTATCTTATGGAAGGAAGTAGGGGAATAGGCGAGGTGGGAATATTAGTTAACATATTTACCTCGAAACAAAAGGAAAACACAATCATAACTCCTACGGTGTTGCTTTCATTACTGGCCACATGATCATCGTTCAAACATAGAATTTCCTTTTCTCTGCAACCTCCTCCAAATTCCCCTTAACTTCAACAAGCACCCTGTTGTCTTGCTTTCTTGCCTTGTAAAGTGGCCCAAACCTATATCCCTCAAGTATAGATATCATTGCTAGTTCTATTTGGGACCGTTATGGTTTTCTATCAACATTCTAATAATGGATTTGAGCATTCTAAAAGGTGCCCCGGAGGCTCTCATGCATTCCAGGAACACTCCCTGCTACCTTAGCTCTATAGTAAACATCACATGTTCCCTTTATATTCAGGAACAATCACCCCAACTGGTAGAGAAACCCCTTTTGCCTGTTCACTAAGGAGCATGAGGGTCTTAAGTGACCAGATAGCTGTCTTGGCATTTGGTTCAATGGAACTAATTTGTGTTACCATTGGAAGAATTACTTTTTTTCTTTTTAAACAAAGAACAAAGACCCTAAAATTACAAAGGAAGGAAGCAAAGTTTTTGTTAATGGACCATTAGGAATAATAAGAGAAGGGCTACATCTTTTTCTCTGCTTTTTTAGAATTATCAGCATCTATGTGAATTTCCTTAGATGCATTATCCTTGTACATAGCAGGTATATTAATAGAAAAAATCCCCAAACCCAAATCTAGTATATTACTAATATTTTCACTTAACCTTCCATTTTAAATAGCCAGAAACACCCAACAATAAATATTTAGAAAGCCATGACTTTTGCAAATCCCTATACTAGATAGTTTAGAACACAAATACAAACACTGGTCTTATTCCTGAAGTCTCAAATGTAGTAGATGAATTTTCATATGAATAAAAGGAACAGAATTTAGTAAAGAATGTACTAAGTGTAGAGAATGTGATGGAATCCTAAAGTCAATGAAATGGTGACTTGCATGTGGTCAGGGGATGGGAAGAAGACCAGGCTCCCTGAGGAAAGCAGCCCGGCAAGCCAAGTACCATGGACAAGAATATTTTTAGCATCGTTGTTCGCAATAGCCAAAACGCGGAAACAACCCAAAATGTCCATCCAACTTATGAATGAATCAACCAATGTATTATATCCATAAAGTGCATCCAACTGATGAATGAATCAACTAATGTATTATATCCAGACAGTGAAGTATTATTCAGTCATAAAATGAAACAAAATTCTGAATCACGCACCAACATGGATGATCCTTAAAAACATTAGGCTGGAGGAAAGAAGCCCATTTCAACACAACACAATCGATGTTGTTTATTTGAGATGTCCGGAGTGGGCAGAGTGGAAAGTGGATTAGTGTTCTGGGAGCTGGGAGAGAGGGCAAGGGCTGTGGCAATTAACAGGTATGGGTTTCTCACAGGTCTGGCGTTAGGTAGTGGTGATGGCTGAACAGCCCTGAAAACATGTTAAAAACCAAAGAACTGCATTCTTTGAAAGGCTGAATTTTACAACGATCAATTATATTTCAATAAAAAGAAAATGTTATCAAATTATGCTAATATGCCTCAATACAGTGGGAAGGAGAATATTTCAAATATGGAAGAAACAAAATGAACAATCAAAAGGAGCTAGAAATGATTAAGGAGGGGTTTACTTGGGTTTTATTAGATTTCCTCTTTGACTGGAGAAGAATGATGCAAATTCTGAGAAGCTGAAGCATACTATAAAAATAATTTGGGGTTTTCTTCCTGGCAGAGATCAACAGTAGTGAAGCATTAAAGTTCAGCCTTTGCTACAGTTGTTTCCGAATTCACAGAGGGAATATACAGAACCAGGAATATAATTAATGATATGTTTGCCTAACATCAAAGCCTAAGGGTAGTAGCTACAGATTTAAGTCCCAAATGCACCTGCTAAAATAAAATGCCCGCTGCCTATTGTTCAACCACCAAAGACCTGCTCATCTCAGGTAGGCTTTTAGGTTGTAATTTAAAGAATATAGGGTTAAAAACTTAAATTTTTAAGAAAAAAAGTTCTTTTTTAAAAAAAGCATCTTTTTGCCTGCTTACTCAATGAAATAAACTCTGCAGTTTAATGGACAAAAATATTTTCTTCTCAAAACTGAATCTGTCTGAGCTTAGTATTCACAATATAACTTTTTAATTATTTTATTTGGATGTTGGTTTACAGGAAAGCTTCTATTACTGTTATTGCTGGGTAAGTATATACATGAATTTAAGCAGTTTTTTTTTTTTGGTTTTACTTAAAAATAATGTAGGCACCACTTTACAAATAACAACATACACAAACGCATCTCCATGTGAACCACATGCCATATTTATTTCAGTCTGAAGAGCAAGTCCATTGTCCACTTTCTATTCTTATGTACGAGAGAGACATATATACACATGCAAATACATGACACACACATAAATACACACACAAGGAAGAGAACCTGTATCACTCAGAAGCGTTTATCATTCTTCATCTTACTTTCGGTTTTTAATATAAAAGTGCATTCAAAATCCAAAGACATGCAAATGTATGTGTTAACTTTTTTTTTTCCCCTTTTCTTTGGTTAAGAGACTCCTCCTTCGCATCAGACCACTCCACAAACAGGTAATGAGTATTTTGGCAAAGCAATAATACATTTCCTGAAAAAAGTCAGTAATTCTTACTCCTTGTCCTAGCAAACACTGAAGACAACTCACCCCGGGATCAGTAATATAATTATTTTCATTGTTATTAGTGTGATATGCTCATTGTTTCTAAAAACTAATATAAAAAAATCTTTTAAGCCGATCATGTTTTTTTTAAAGAATAGAATAAATATACTCATTTTGTGTGTGTGTCCATGGAATACTTTCAAGCAGAGAAAAGGCTTAGTCCTCCATCTTATGGCCTAATATTGGTGCTTCTTCAGGTTATTTTGAAGATGAATGAGATATCAATTCACCCAAATATCATCCTTGATAAAAGGAAGGTGATATTTGGAGGAATTAAAGAGCTTGTTGAAAGTTGCATCCCTCATAAATGACATCTAGATTTATACAGTTTATTTATTTATTTATTTATTTACTTGCTTATTTTGAGAGTGAGAGAGAGAGAGAGAGAGAGATAGCAGGGGGAGGGGCAGAGAAAGAGAGAGAGAAGCCCAAGCCGACTGTGCACTGACAGTGCTCTTCACAATGTGGGGCATGAACTTGCAAACCGTGAGAAACTGAGCTGAAATCCAGAGTTGGACACCTAACGGACTGAGCCACCCAGGTGCCCTAAATGACATCTAGATTTATATCAAAGTTTCTTAACCACCTATCGTAGATATTTTTATTATTGTCATAGAGGTAGCGATGCCTCTTTAAAGAATTGACCAAGTAATTTTATGAGTATAAAAGACAATTGAGGGAAGAAATTGTGTTCTGCCTTACAGGTATTTTGTGGCTGTCGGAAGAGTTACATGTGTATCTATCATCATCTTGGTCATGTTCTCAAAAGTTTAGACAAGGATATAGAAGAATGGATGGAGGAAATTGTTCATCCTTGAGTGATTTCATTTTCTTGGGAATTACCAATAACCCTGGGATGAAAGCAACCCTATTTACAATGTTTCTTGTTATTTATCTCATTAATCTTTTTGCAAACCTCGGAATGATTATTCTAATTAGAATGAATTCTCAGCTGAACACACCAATGTACTTTTTCCTTAGCCACCTCTCTTTCTGTGACCTCTGTTATTCCACAGCAGTTGGGCCCAAAATGTTGGTAGACCTTCTAGCCAAAAACCCATCAATCCCTTTCGTTGGCTGTGCTCTGCAATTCTTGGTCTTCTGTACGTTTGCTGATTCCGAGTGCCTACTGCTGGCGGTGATGGCCTTTGATCGGTACAAAGCCGTTAGCAACCCCTTGCTCTACACGGTCAACATGTCCAGCAGAGTGTGCTTCCTGCTCATGGCCGGGGTTTACGTGCTGGCAACGGCAGATGCTTTGATACACACGACACTAACATTTCGGTTATGTTTCTGTGGATCAAAGGAGATTGATCATTTCTTCTGTGATGTACCTCCTCTCCTATTGCTTTCGTGCACAGATACACAACTCAATGAATTAGCAATATTCACCATTTTTGGCTTCATTGAACTGAGCACCATTTCAGTAGTCCTTGTCTCTTATTGTTATATAATCCTATCCATCCTGAAGATCCACTCTGTTGAGGGGAGGTTCAAAGCTTTCTCCACCTGCACCTCCCACTTAACTGCTATTGCAATTTTCCAGGGAACCATTCTCTTCATGTATTTCCGGCCAAGTTCTTCCTACTCTCTTGATCAAGACAAAATGACCTCCTTGTTTTACACCCTTGTGATTCCCATGTTAAACCCACTGATTTACAGCCTGAGGAACAAAGATGTGAAAGAGACCCTGAAAAAAATAAAAATTAAAAGATGGTTTTAAATATCACATGCACACACACACACACACACACACACACTTTGTGGTTATAGTTTATATAAAATTATATTGCATAACAGAAGAGAAATAAAGTTGTCTCGAAAACTTTAATTGAATAAAATGAGTTTGTTTTGAAGCCCTATCACAATAATATTGCAGTTCCTTATATATATCATACTTTATTCTGCATCTAGATTTTGTATACGGTACTCCTTCTTTGTGGAAAACTTTTCGCACTTTTCTCATTTTGCCAGATTTTTATTTGTTCATTCTTTCATTCATTCAAACATTAATTTATTATACTTAGATTGAGTGTGTGCTTACTAAGTGAACTTGGGTATTTAAGTGCTTTGTATCCCATGGCATATCCAGTAGTTTCTATACTAACGAATCTTGTTATCTACTCAAGGTAACCAACATTACTTAACTAAACACCAAATAATTCATAACTTTCAAATTCATCATGAAGTAAAAAACAGGGGGCTTTATCCACAGAAAATGTCTAAATCTAGTATAAAAGATAGGCTTCATTGGCTGGAGATATTGAGTTTCAAAAGATCTCAAAAGATGCAAGTTGGATCCTGGAGAAGTAAAGATAGTAGGGAGTGTATCTGACAGTTAGAGAGGTCTTGAGGTGGCCAAGTCATGACTTTTCAAAGTAAAGAAGTTGTGGTTGCCAAAACATGGATGGACCTTGAGGGCATTATGCCGAGTGAAATAAGTCAGACAGAGAAAGATAAATATTATATGATCTCACTTGTTTGTGGAATCTAAAAAAGCTGGACTCATAAAAGCAGAGAGTAGAACAGTGGTTGCCAGGAGCTTGGGGAGTGGGCAAAATGGGGACACGTTGGTCAGATAGTACAAACTTTCTGTGATAAGCTGAATAAGTTTTGGGGGACATAGTGTGCAGTATGGTGACTACAATTAACAATACTGTATTGCATAATTGAAATTTGCTAAGAATTTGTTCTTAAACGTTCTCAACACGATATAAAATTGGTAACTATGTAAGGCAACGAATGTGTTTATTAACATTATAGCAATGATGATTTCACCAAGTAGACATATATCAAAACCCACCTTGTACCTTTTTAAAAATTCCCAATGTTATATGTCAATTTGATCCCAAGAAAGTGGGGGAGAAGAAAAGGAGTCAAAATGGTTAGGTTATAAAGAACAGCGGAAAGGGCTTTGGGCATCATTGTGCGTAATTATCAAAAATCAGCTCCTCTACCAATCCTCCAGGGAAATTTCCTTCCTTCCTTTTCTCTTCTCTGTCCTGGATAAATGTCCCTTTTTGTAATACATAGTAAAACCTCTCCCTGAAACACTGTTTTAATATCGTTCCATTTATTAAATAACTGTTTCTAATATGTGGTTGGGAGCATTCTTTGTCAAGAATTGAACACTTTGGGGGCACGTGGGTGGTACCTGGGAGGCCCAGTCAGTTAAGTGTCTGACTTCAGCTCAGGTCATGATCTCATGGTTCATGAGTTGGAGCCCCATTCTGGGGTCTGTGCTGACAGATCAGAGCCTGGAGACTGCTTCAGATTCCCTGTCTCCCTCTCTCTCTGCCCCTCTCCCAATCACACTGTCTCTCTCTCTCAAAAATAAATAGGCATTAAAAAATTTAAAAAAAAAATTTGAACATTTTGTTTGTATTATCCAAAGTACCTGCTTACTGTATGGGACACAAAATGGAAAAAAAAAAAATTAAATGGTATTAAAAACACCAGGCAACATTTTTGAATGTTTATTACAAATTAGTAACACAATTATATAACTGTAAAGTATGTAGCCAGAATATCTATATATATACATATATATATGCAATTTATTATTATACTGTTATGTTATATATTATATTATATTATATTATATTATATTATATTATTATTATATTATATTACATTATATTACATTATATTTTGTTTTCTATAACTTTTAAAGAAGTACATAAAATGATTGTGGATACCAAGATAATGAGTCTGTAAACACCTACATATTAGTTACACTAGAAATAAAGAGCATTTATGTGTGTATGTTCTTGATATTGGTGTATTTGAACTTTCTCTGTTTTAATTTCTAATGACTAAAACAACTTGTTGAAATAGCATGGGAATATTCTTATATTTAAAGAACCATATCAGACCCAAAGACACTCTTAATTATCCATTACAATTGTTGAAGCTAAAAACCACTGAATTTCTTAGATTTTGTAGCTGCTACTTTTAAATAGTTTTGTGAGCAAACATTTTACAGTGGAAAAAACAATCCCTCTCCTTTTTCAGAGGGCATTTGTGGAATCCTGTGACCTGTCACTGGGTGTCATGCTGGAAAAGAAAAACTGTGAAGAAATTTATTTATTAATAAAAGGTTTGAAAGGTTTTCATCTGTACCATATTTTCTCAATGAACACAGGCACTTTTAAAATTAAGAGCAGCAGCATGGAAGAAAACATTGCTTAAAATATTTAAGTCCAAAAAAAGAGAGCGTGAGTGGATTGTTACTTAAAATTAGAGAATTTTAATATGCAATCTGATTAACCAGCATTGCTCCCTTAGGACAGCCACCATATTTTCCAGTATCTGAAGACTGATTTGATCTACATATTAACTGTTTTCTCAGATTTAGTGGGTGTGAACGAAGAAATAGGAACTTCTACACCCCAGAAATGGAATTCCAAAAATAGAATTGACTGACTCAACTAATTTTGGGTTACATCTCCCTAAATTTGAAGCCAGGTAGATAATACCAATTTCAGAGGGCCAAGTATTTGTCAGTGTGACCCTTTTTAGTGGCCAGTTACGCAAATTCAGAATTTCCTAGACACTTCAGAGAGTGGGTATCCAACTTCATTGGTATTCAAGAAAATAAAAATGAATATGTAAATGTAGTATATTCTGATTCACATATAGAACAGCAAAATATGTAAACAATTGAAATGCCAAGTATCGATGACGATATGGAACAATCGTAGCTCTTACACACTGACAGTAGAAAGCAGAATTGGCATTTTACTTTGCAAAACCGTATGCTTATGTCTGCTTGTGTTGGCCATATAAATGTCTTATGACCTAAAAACTCTATTCCCAGATTTATGCTGAGGTGAAATGAGTGAGTATGTCTGCCCAAGACATGTGTGCAAATATTCCTCATTGCATTATTATCATTAGCATCAAACTGAAAACAACTTAGATCAACACAACAGGACAAGAGTTAACAAAAATTTTTCTTAAAGTGTTAAATGCGGCATATTTTAGGGTTTGCAGGCCATAAATTCTTAGTCACAGTCCCTTAGGATTGTCCGTGTATTGCCAAAACAATCCTCGACCATATATAAATAGGAAGTGTCTCAAGTCCAAACAAACTTTGCGCTATAGCTTGCTGACTCCTGCTCTAGAAGAAATAAATTATTTCATGACATGTTAGCACACTGGAAAACGACACAGCAGGGAAGTGAACTCACTGCTTCCATGTGCTACAACACGGAGAAATTTCACAAACATACTGCTCCGCGAAATGAGCAAGGTAAAAAAACGTGTAAAAGCTGTGTATACTTTAAGAACTTAAAACTAACCTAGCTCACTAGAGGTCACCTTGCTGTGGTTCTTGGGACGATTTCTACAGACGCTAGTAACGTTCTCCTTTGGAGTGAAGGAAATTTTTGTTTCTGAAAATAACTGCAGTATACATCCTGAGAAAGTTTCTATAAGTAGATTATACTCTAAATATATTTCCCAAACACATAGTATATTTTCTACTGTATGGTAAGCAACCTCAGCGTTGCTTAACCTAGGTTAACAACCTAGGTTGTTTAACCTAACAGTTCCTTGTACACAGTATGTGTTCTTAATATATCTGTAAAATTGATGTAGTGCCCGTATGTCATAGAATATCTCAATACACATTCTTCACGTTATTAAAAATTCTTTTTTTTTTAATTTTTTTAACGTTTATTTATTTTTGAGACAGAGAGAGACAGAGCATGAACGGGGGAGGGACAGAGAGAGAGGGAGACACAGAATCGGAAGCAGGCTCCAGGCTCTGAGCCATCAGCCCAGAGCCCGACGCGGGGCTCGAACTCACCCACGGCGAGATCGTGACCTGAGTGGAAGTCAGACGCTTAACCGACTTAGCCACCCAGGCGCCCCTCACGTTATTAAAAGTTCTGACTTGCTTGCAGAACGCCTTTATCCACCTGCAGGAACTTCTAGTCTTTCCTCCAGCAGCAGGGAAACTCAGTGTACTTTGGTTCCATCATCATGCCAGGAACCCTTTGTCATAATACTCAATGTGACAGGACAGACAACTATTTTCTGAAGAAGGTGATCTTCTAGGTAGATGGTTGCCTACCTCCTACTACTTGAGTATCACCAGGGTGATCCAGAAACCCCTAATTATACATAAATTTTTCTTGCTTGCCTATAATTGATGTATAGAATTTCTCCTAAAAACATTCTTTTTTCAGTTATTTATAACTCTTTCTCTTTTTTTAAATTTTTATGCTTTATTTTATATTAGAGAGAGAGAGAAAATGGGGGGAGGGGCAGAGAGAGAGGGAGGCACAGAATCCGAAGCAGGATCCAGGCTCTGAGATGTCAGCACAGAGCTCGATGCGGGGCTCAAACCCATGAACCGTGAGATGATGACCTGAGCTAAAGCGGGACGCTGAACTGACTGAGCCACCCAGGCGCCCCTGTAACTCTATTCTTTTAAAAACAATTTAACTAGTTGTTTTTAAGTTTATTTATTTTGAGAGAGAGAGAGAGAGAGAGAGTGAGGGAGGGGCAGAAAGAGAAGGAGAGAGAGAATCCTAAGCAGACTCAACACTGGCAGCACAGAGCCCAACACAGGGCTGGAACTCACGACAAGGGAGATCGTGACCTGAGCCAAAATCAAGAGTCTGATGCTTAACCAACTGAGCCACCCAGGTGTCCCTTTATAACTCCATTTTTAAGAAAACCAAGATCCATTAGGGTACCTAAGTTATAATAATGTGGCTATACAAGCTCATATTTAAATCATGGGAAGGAGGAGAGTGAAGGGAAGTTAGTTTACATGGTCTTGAGGAGAAACCCTGTTTTAGAGGCTAAAGTTAGGTCCTGGTTGAACAAAATGGAACCTGTGGGATTTTCACATCCCTCTACACAGGGGAGCATCTGAGGGAACAATTAATTCGAAAAGAATCAGAAGAAAGGACTGAGGACAATTCCACATCCTCTGAATAAGTACCAAGGAAGTAAACAATGGCAGAAAATATCTTGGGTAACAAAAATGAATCTGTTTCTTAATTTTAACTGGTGGGCAATTAGTAGCAATTAGTTACATGGTTTGAGCCTTGCCTCAACAGTATCTCCCACATGAATACTTTTGTTACCTTAGTACTGGGACCATCACACAAAGAATGACAAAGGAATATATGAAAGCATCAAAAATTGTCACTGAGAATAATTTTTCCAAATTTAAAAGTATACTAATTTCATTGTGGAGAGTTCTAGCTTTATAGAAAGCAAGAAACAAAAACAATACACTAATAAGAGAAAAAAAAAAAAAAGCAGAAGAAATCCTGTGCCCCTGCTAAGTCCCAGATAAAGTTTCTGATTAAACAGGAAAGTACCGGACTACTCAAGAACATAAGCTAGTATATGCCTAACACATCTTAGTTTCTTTCCTCCTCAAGTTTTGCATTTACTGGTTTAGGAGCAATTAAATGAACTGCATTAAAGCTCAGAAAATACAGCTGATGTGCATGATTATTATACATTATCTGGAGACATTTATCAACAGTAGATATTCAATGAATGCATAGCAAGCTGTGATATTTAGGTGTCCTGTCTTGATTAGCATGTTGTAAAATGTCACTCAGAACATGGCCACTAAAGAGAGCATCCCCTGCGGCTACCACAGTGCACAAATTCAGAGGCCACTGATTTTCTTATTATGTATTTGCTCTCTGGAATCCTGCAATGCAGCCACCTTCCACATTACTTTCTCATCACACCAATGTCAGCGATGTTCAAGAGTTCAGCTTAATATAAATTACAGACCACGCTTCCATCTGGTGACCCTCCTTATATGCTGCCTTCAGCCATCAATCACACAGGCTGGAATCCTGATGCATTAGAGAACCAACTTAGAGGACCTTGAAGTTGCTTAGAATCCTGGAAATCTGTCATCCCCGGTTTTGTTCATTTCCAAATGAGACTTTAGGGTAAACACACTTTAGCATTCCCTGAGATTAGCCATGAGAATGATTTCTGGAGAGAGATTTATTTCCTGATGCTGTCGTCAGGAATCTATCGAGAGCGAGGGTATTGCATCCAGAAAAGCCTAGTATCTGTGAGACTCCAGATGCCCATGTCTGCATCCGTATGAGAAGGTTGTTAATAACCAGTTAGAATACATAAGATAGCATATTAAATATATGATATGGTATAGTAGTGAAAGACGTAATATATGACAAAATGGTCTTTCTTTCCTTAAGTTCATTTTGAAGGATTTCCATATAGAAACACAGCATCTGATGAATTATGGATGCACACTTTCATTTATCTCAAGTTATTTATGATATAAAAAATTGCATATAATATGGAAGGGAAAATTTTCCTTACTTCTCTCCCACGTTCTCTGGTCGGTCTAATAATTAAATCGGCCCAAAACAGACTAACAGGAGAAAAATGTGTAATTTCATATGCTTGGAGCTCATAGAAATACAAGACTCAGTGACCAAAGCAGGCAGCTTTTTTACATTCTACACAAAGGAAAAATACAGCGTGAAGAACTGGAAAGTCAAAGAAGTTTGGGCTTCGGGGAGCAAATTAGTAAGGAAGTAATAAAGGTTTCTTTATACAGCCCTTTCTATTCTGACTTTTTCTGGTGATAAAGATGTCTCTGTCCCTTCTGATACAGGGAAGGCACTTTTCACCTGGGACATTTAGTATCTTCTTTCGGGGGGAAAAAGAGAGTCAGTGTGTCCTTTTTGCATCTAAGAAAAATATCACTAGTTCAGTTCTAGATAATAATATATTGCTGTGTTTTTCTTATTTATATTTAATTTTCCCTTAATTTAATTTAATTTTCCCTCAATTTAATTTAAATTTAATGTAATTTTTTTCATAAAAATAAAAATGTTCCCGTCTGGTAAACAAAATTGTGTCATTTATTGTGGAGACAATCTTAATTAACTACACGTTGTTACCACATAGTGAATCAGGACAGACTTTAGAGATGTAAGTCCTAAGGGCTATCAAACAAAAATGGTATATTCTTTTCTTACTCAGTTTCAGAAAGAAATAACACATTATCAGTCATTTTTGTTCAGGTCGACTTTTCGCCAATTAAACACAGATCTATATTCTTTTTATAATAAAGACAGGAACTCAGAATAAGGGTTTTATGGTGATGCTGTATGTATTTAATGCATATTTATAAGTTTTAAAAGCAACCCCCATCTGTTAAATATGGCCAAAAAATATTTTTGACTTGAATTCAGATATATACATATACATTATATATATATATATATATATATATATATATATATATATATATATAAAGAGGGAGAGAGAGAGAGAGGAAAAGAGGGAGAGATATTTATATATCTATCTATATCTATCTATATGTATATATCTATCATCTATCTACATATCTATCTATGTATCATCTCTCTGTCATCTATCTATCTCCCTGTGTGGGTGAGAGAGAGTGATAGAAATGACTATAAAAAGGCTATACCTGCCAATCATTAATCAGCATAGAAAGAATATCCTAACAGTTTCATACATAAACCACATACCATATTCTTTCTTGCTATTTATCTATTTCATCTGTCTCTGCTCTAGCTTCTGAAAATAAAAGCACTGAATCCACTTATTGAGATGCCATATATACAGCATATATTTGAAGGACCATGTAAGACTCAAAGATACTCTTAATTAATCATTTCCATTGTAGAAGTTAAAACCAGTGAATGTCTTCAATTTTTTAGCTGCGATTGCAAAATGCCTTTGTATGAAAACATTTCAGAATGGAAGTAAAGCCCAGGGAGATTCTCAGGTTTTCAAAGGAGCATTTATAGGATGCTGTGACTTCTCACAAAGTATCATGCTGAAAAAATATCTATGGAGAATTTTGTTTTATTTTTTATAAAGCACTTCAAGGGTTTCCACCAGTATGATCTTTTTCCATTTAACACATACTTTTATGGAGCTCTTACTTATAAGTAGCAGCACAGTAGAAAATATTGTTTGAAATAAATTGTTCAAGAAGAATGGGTTGTCACTGGATTACTACTAATTTAGAGTATGTAAACCTATAATCAGATTAACCTATCTCTCTCCCTTATGTCAGCTATATATTATAGCATCTAAAGGCTGATTGATCTATGTATTGGCTGTTTTATCAGATCGAGTGGTTTTTAACTAAAGAATAAGACATTTTAATCCCTAAAAATGGAATTACAAAAATAGAATTGACAGATTCAGTTAATCGTGGGCCTCCTACGTCTGAATATATGAAATTGAACAACACATTCTGGAAAATATTTTTTAAGGAATCGTGACTCAAATAGAAGCTTGGGCAGATGGCCTATAATGACTATCTTGGCATTTTTACATAAATAGGAAACACCACATTAAAAGGCTTTATATATTCTAGCTTGTCTACTTCAACCCTCCTTTTAGTCTCTCTACATCATATCCTTCTCACACATTCCCAAAGACTAAAGGCAAAGCTGCTTCCAAATGCAGTATTATCAGGGCCAAGGGGAAGTCTTTAAATACAGCGACATAAGAGGCTCAACACCCTGCTTCCCACGGACACACCGAATGCATAGCTACACATGGTACAATTCCTTCTGAAAGAAACCAAGAAACTAGCTAAATGGCTCCTGCACATCAATTAGCAAAAAAAAAATACAATTGTGGGTCTTTTGTAAAAATGAAGTGGTACAACACAAATTTACTTTTTTTTCCAAATTTTTATTTAAATTCTAGGTAGTGAATGCATAGTGTAATATCGGCTGCAGGAGTAGAATTGAGTGATTCATCACTTACAGACAACACCCACTGCAAAACACAACAAGTGCCTTCCTTCATACCCACCACCCATTTAGGTCATCCCCCCCACCAACTCCCTGCATCAACCCTTGGTTTGTTCTTTACAGTTAAGAGTATCTTATGGTTTGCTTCTCTCTCTCTCTCTTTCTCCCTTCCCCTATGTTCATCTGTTTTGTTTCTTAAATTCCACATATGAGTGAAATCATGCAGTATTTTGTCTTTCTCTGATGACTTATTTCACTTAGCGTCATACTCTCCAGATCCATCCACATTATTGCAAAGGGCAAGATTTCATTCTTTTTGATGGCCGAGTAATATTACATTGTGTGTGTGTGTGTGTGTGTGTGTGTGTGTGTGTGTGTGTTCACCACACCTTCTTTATCCATTCATTAGTTGATGGACATTTGGGCTCTTTCTATAATTTGCTTATTATTGATGATGCTGCTACAAACATTGGGGTCATGTAGCCCTTTGAACCAGTATTTTTGTATCTTTTGGGTAAATACTTAGTCGTGCATTTGCTGGGTCATAGAGTATTTTTATTTTTAACTTTTTTGAAGAACTTCCATACTGTTTTCCACAGCAGCTGCACCAGTTTGCATTCCCACCAACAGTGTAAAAGGGATTGCTTTTCTTCACATCTTTACCAACATCTGCTGTTTCCTGTGTTCATTTTAGCCAACCTGACAGGTTCATTTTAGCATCTGACAGGTGCTATCTCATTGAGGTTTTGATTTGTGTCTCCCTGAGGATGAGTAATGTTGAGTATCTTTTCATGTGTCTGCTACTCATCTGGATGTCTTCTTTAGAAAAATGTTGTCTATATGTCTTCTGCCCATTTCTTAACTGGTTTATTTATTTTTTGGGTGTAGAGTTTGATAAGTTCTTTATAGATTTTAGATACTAATCCCATGCAAACTTTCAGAAAGCAGGAGAAAACTCCACAATATTACATGTCAATTGTATCTCAGTAAAACTAGGAAATCATACCCTCTTTGAAATACATAAATGAAAACACAAACACAAACACACACAATACACACATATATATAAAAATATAAATGGGATTATTTTACGTACGTTTTAATTTTATTTTCTTAGTGGATAATTTTTCTCCTCATTACTTCATTCCACACATCCATCTCAAGTATGCTACATCTTTTTTTTCTTATTTTCTCATCATGGTCATTCATTAGTGACTATATGATCATCATTTGCTTTCCAGAAAATAGTGTATAATACTGTATAATTCATTGCATGTTAAATTTCCCAATTAACTGTAGTCTTTTGTAAATCCTTCTACACCAATACAAAGGGCACCAATGTATTCCTTTTAATGATTTTATAATGTTGTTAATATATTTATTCCCCTATTTGTGAACATCTCTTTGTTTCTAGTTTTGACTACTATTAACTTCATTAAAATAATTACATTTGTAAAAAGTATACACCGCTTGAAAGCTGGTCCCAGAATGACAATTATTTTTTCCATACTGTATTCATCAAAGCAGTCAAAGTCCAGCCCAATTTAATAGGAAGGGGTAAAGATATCATGTGTCCATGATATCAAATATCAAAGAGTTTGAAATCATCTTTAATTAAACATGACTACCATCGATCAGTTGTAGAACCTTGAAAATTCTCATTTTCTCATTTTTTATTAGTTTTTCATATATTCAAATTAAATACATAAGTGTGTGTGAATGAATTTTTCTTATACTTGCAAGTACACACAGAACAAAATGAACTAATCGAAAAGATAGTTGAGGGGCACCTGGGTGGCTCAGTTGGTTGGGTGTCTGACTTCAGCTCAGGTCATGATCTCACAGTTCATGAGTTTGAGTCATGCATCAGGATCAGTGCTTACAGCTCATAGCCTGGAGCCTGCTTCAGATTCTGTGTCTCCCCCTCTCTCTGCCCCTCCCCTGCTCATGCTCTATCTCTCAAAAATAAATAAACAATTTTTTTTAAAGGAGGGCACTGGTGATGAGCACTGGGTATTTTATATAATTGACAAATCACTGGATTCTCCTCCTGAAACCAATATTGCATTGTATGTTAACCAACTAGAATTTAAAAGAAAATTTGAGAATAAAAAAGGAACAAATAGAACCTTGTTTTTTCCTAAACCTTTTTCATGCACACATGTACTTATGATCTATATTAGCTGAAACAGTCCAAAAGAGCTTCTTTATTCCAACTATTTATCACCCACCAGCCTATCTGCTTAAAATACTTAAGAACAAAGTTTCAGTTTGTACAAGTGCTGGTGCTAGGGCTGCAAGATATACACAAATTAGCCCATTGCAGTTGTTATTATGAAAGAGCTTATAAGGTAGTCAAAGATACATATCTGAATAAAATAAAGATAGTACAAGAAAAAGTAGGCTATGTATAGTGGATGTGATGGTCATAAAATACTTTTTAAGTGTATATATGTCATAGACTCTAAGTCTAAAGTTCTTTCTTGGCCAGTAAGAAAGCAGATGCAGGATTAAAATGCAAGAGATGGCCAATGTCCAGAAAAAGACAAGATCCCCGAATAAAAGTTCTTGTCCTGTTTTTATTAGGATCAGCAGGCTTATAAACATGGTGATGGATGTGCACAAAGAGACAATGAAACTGTGAACATTAACTCATGGATATGAAGGAAAGGGGGGTCTTGGAGACATTCGGGGTTAGGGGTTTTGGTTAATACAAAACAAAATCCTGGCACTGACAGCCGGGCAGAAGGTTGTTTACAGCAAACATGAGGCACCACCTCTCTTTATCTTAGCCAGCCTAGGGGATGAGACAGAGTGAGTAACTTCAGGGTCAACAAGGCACCTTTTCTTTTGCTAATCAGCTCCACTCTGGGCAGATTCACATGCAGCACAGCAGCAGTCTATAGCCCTATTTACCTGTTTACCTAACTTGGTCCTTCCCTCCTGTGAAAGCAATTTTCTGCTATACTACTAAGTTGGGGGACGCTTTTGCCCTGACTACCTAATCTTGCTTACCTCATATACCATTGTATTGGGGGCCTTTGCCCCCCTTCACTATTCTGGAAGCCTTTGTCCCCCCCAACTCTATTCTGGGGCCTTCGCTCCCCTTCTTTATCCTTATTCCCCTAATCTTGTTTACCTAAACTTGGGTGTGAGCATCCTATGGCTTTGTAATTCTTTGTGCCTTTTTTACACATTGGTGCAAGCCCAGGGAATTCCTAAACTTGTTCCTCACATATTTACTTATTTTGAAAGAGAGAGTGCAAACAGCAGGGGAAGGGAGCAGAGAAAGGGAAAGAGAGAGAATCCCAAGCAGGCTCCACACCAGCAGCATGGAGGCCAATATGGGGCTTGAACCCATGAATCATGTAATCATGACCTCAGCCAAAACCAGGAGTCAGACACTTAACTGACTGACACACCCAGACACCCTTAGTCATAAAGTAATTCAAACTTATTAATTTAGTACATTTAATGGAATAGATAGTAACTAACAAAGTAATTAAGTAGGAGGCCTATTTGAGTTTCATTAGAAGTCCGATCTGATTGGAGGAAGATGATATAGACTCAAGGTAACAACGAATCATACTACAAAAATCATTTTACCTTCCTAACGATGACCCGTTTGGTGCAAGAGCAAAGAATTTAAATTCAGCCTTTGTGCAAATTGTTGCAACATTCACGGGAGAAAATACAGAACTAGATATCTAATTGGATGCTTCTGTATAATATAGAAGCATGAGCACAGAGGCCTGAGATATTTAAATCCCAAATGACACTGAGTAAAAATAAAATACAATCTGTCTGCAGCATTCAGCTATCAGGGGCCAGCACAGAAAGGCTTGCCCATCACAGGTAGTTTCTGAGTCACTAAATTTAAATAATCAACAACAACAAAAAAAGTTTATATTTGGGAAAATGAGGAATCAAATATTTTTAAAAGTGTAAATGATTATTTTACTGATTTCCTTTGGTTAATAATCTGCAATCAAATGGCAAAAAAGAGAGGTATTTCTCATTTAAGTAGGGTGAATCCATTCATTTTGAGTAGCAAATAAACAGTTTTACTTATTTGTATCCTAATCAAAATTTATATAGATAAATAGATGTGAGATTTTTTACTCGCTGTGAAAGGGTATATGCAAACTTAAGATTTTTTTCTACTTTTTTTTACCAGTAATAGTTGAGATATCACTACACAAATACTAATTTGTGTAAATTGAACCCATATGAACCACATATGATATTTACTGAAATCTAAAAGAAAATCAGTTATCATCCATATTTCAGTTTTCATATATCAGTAGAAAGACGGGTACATGCATACACACTCACACACACACACGGAAGCCTATAAATCAAAGGTATGTTTATTACTCTTGTTTTCCTCTTTATTTTTAACAAACAAGTCAGTTTTAAAATCCAGAGATGGAAATGTATGTGTTAAATTCTGCTGTATCCACCTGTTTTTAACATTCTTTTTTTACTGGTCAAGATAAATGTCTTTTGGCATGAGACCACTCTTGCATGTAAGTAACATAAACGTGGCAAAGTAGTAATATATAACTAGAGAAAGGTTTATTAAGATATATCTAATGTCTCAGTAAATACTAAAAACAATGTGGGTGGAAATAGTCACAAACATATTGTTCATTATTCTTAAATCAGAGATATGTTCATTGTTTCACACTTAACAAGTCTTAAATAAATCATGGTTTCTTTTTTCTAAATGTTTATTATTTATTTTGAGAGACAGAGAGTGCACACAGGCTCATGAGTGGGGGAGGGGCAGAGAGAGAGAGAGTGAAAGAGAGAAACCCAAGCAATCTCCACTCTCTCCCTATAGAGCCCAACTCTGTGCTCAATCTCAAGACCATGAGATCATGACCTGAGCCAAAAATCAAGAGTCCTATGCTCAACCCACTTAGCCACCTAGATGTCCCAAACAAATTATGATTCTTAGATAATTCAATAAATGTAATCATTTTATGGTCAATTAGGTATTTGGGGTTTTTAAATTTTTTTAAAATATATATATATATATATATAATATATATATATTATATATATATATATATTTTATTTTTGAGAGACAGAGTGTGATCAGGGGAAGGGCAGAAAAAAGAGGGAGACACAGAATCCAAAGCAGAATCCAGGCTCTGAGCTGTCAACACAAAGCCCGATGTGAGACTCAAACTCACAAACTTTGAGACCATGACCTGAGCCAAAGTCAGGCACTTAACCGACTGAGCCACCCAGGCACCCCAATGAGATATTTATTTTTAAAACACAAGAATTCATATTCCAACTTTGTTTTTAATTGAAGTGTTACTTGTGTATTATATTTGATCTGTAATGACTGACTACTGATATAAAGCAACGAAAGTGCACATAAATCATATATCTTATGGACGATACCTAAATTTACAATCAAACTTTCTCTAAATTCTATACCCAAACACTTTAACTTCTGCCAGCAACATAACCATGAAACTTGTCGGGACTACTGTCTCAAGATTAAGACCATAAAGAACATAATGTGTTGAAATAAATCCTTTGTGATTTACAGATGGTATTTTTCTGAGTGTTAAAACTTTTTTTTTGAGTGTTTATTTTTCTGAGTGTTAAAACTGAGAGTTAAAACTTTGTTCTACCATTTCTTGATCATTTCTGTAGCATTTTGGAAGGTAGCATTTTGGAAGAATAAAGAAGAATGGATGGAAAAAAATTGCTCTTCTGTGAATGAATTCCTTCTCCTGGGAATTAGCAATAACCCTGGAATTAAAGTGACCCTATTTATCACATTTCTAGTTGCTTATCTCATCATTCTGGTTGCAGTCCTTGGGATGATCATTTTAATCAGAATGGATTCCCAGCTTCACACACCAGTGTATTTCTTCCTCAGCCACCTCTCCTTCTGTTATTCTACAGCAATTGGACCCCAGATGCTGGTAGGCCTCACTGCAAAGAACAAGTCAATTCCCTTCTATGGCTGTGTTCTGCAATTCTGGATCTTCTGCACCTTTGTAGATTCTGAGTGTCTACGGTTGGCAGTGATGGCCTTTGATCCCTACAAGGTCATTAGCAACCCCTTGCTCTACACGACCAACACGTCCAGCAGAGTGTGCTTTCTGCTCATGGCTGGGGTTTACATGATGGGAATTGTGGATGCTTCTGTAAATACAATATTAATATTTCACTTATGTTTCTGTGAGTCAAATGTGATCAACGACTTCTTCTGTGATGTCCCACCTCTCCTTTTGTTATCTTGCTCAGATACACAAGTTAATGAGTTAGTGATATTCACCATTTTGGGCTTCATTGAGCTGATTACCCTTTCAGGGCTCTTTGAGTCTTACTTTTAGATCATCCTGGCAGTGATAAAGATCCGCTCTGCTGAGGGGAGGTTCAAAGCTTTCTCCACCTGTGCCTCCCACTTAACTGCTGTTGCAATTTTCCAGGGGACCCTGCTCTTTATGTATTTCCGGCCAAGTTCTTCCTACTCTTCCTACTCTGATCAAGACAAAATGACCTCCTTATTTTATACCCTTGTGATTCCCATGTTAAATCCTATGATTTACAGCCTCCGGAACAAAGATGTGAACAAAGCTCTGAAAAAAAATTAAAAATAGACGGTGGTTTCATTGAAAACTTATATGTATGCATTTTTTTTCTCACAATCTTACACTATAAATCATGGAAATCAGAATTGTTTTGGCTATAAGCGTGTGATTCAATAAGTATTTATAACATGTACCAGCCATGCCAAAATGTGTCATTCCCTAAATACTCCAGGTTTCATTTTATACATTGAATTTATGTCGGTACTCCTTATTTGTGTGAAATTTTCAGATTCCAAGTTTGCCAAATTTTTGTCTTCAGTTTTTCATTTGTGTATGAATTTAATTTTCTAAATGCTATTGAGTATTTTCTAAGTACCTTTATGTGCTTTGAATTTCATGGTGAATCCAGCAGTTTATTTACTAATAAATCTCATTGCCTAATGGAAGTTACAATTTTAATTAACACTCAGATTATTTATAAAACTATAATTACCCATAATGTAAAAAAAAAGAAAGAAAGAAATGCTAAACACTATAAAACCAAAGTACATTTTTCAAATACAGTGAAGGAAATTGTTGTTTGAGATGACTTCAAATCCACTTGTTTATGACAAAATAAAATTGTTTTTGAGAGTAAAGTTGTTTTGATATAAGGATATCAAAAGGATATAAGGATATAAGGATGAAATAGGTTTTCCAGGATTTTGTTATCTCATATGTTTTTACTGATAATAACTCAGTAGCTCAACTGATGAAGGGCCCCACTGGGAGCTTATGAATAAACACACATGAAGAATCAACTATGGCAAAGGAGTACTTAGACTCTAAATATTGATTCTTGTGAGGACCACCTAAGAGGGTTCTGTCTGAGCAAGGCTATAATATATATCTCTATGTGTATTGCAGCATTATTTACAATAACCAAGGCATGAAAGCAAGCCGGTGTCCATTAATAAATGAACGGATAAAGAAGGTGTGGTGTATATATACAATGAAATATTATTCAGCTGTAAACTAGAATGAGATCTTGCCACCTGCAGTAACATGGACAGACATAGAGGCCGTTATGCTAAGTGAGGTCACTCAGACAAGGAAAGACAAATACCATATGATTTCATGTATATATGGAATCTCAAAAAACAAGTGAATAAACAGGCAATCAAAAGGCAGACAAGAAACTCATAAATGCAGAGTTTTGTTGTTTGCTAGAGGGGAAGTGGGGGCAGGGGAGGTGTGCAAAATCGGTGAAGGGGATTAAGAGGTACACACTTGCAGTTATAAATAAGTCACAGGGAGGAAAAAATACAGCGTAGGTGATATAGCCATTCATATTGTAGTAACAGTATCGGCAACAGATGATGACTACACTTAGTGCGAGCACTGAGTAATGCACAGAGTAGTCACGTGACTATGCTGCACACCTGAGCCTGATATAACATTGCACATCAACTATATTCAATAGTAAATTTTTTTTTAATTAAATTTAATTAAAATAATATCTCTCCAATGACCTCGGGTCAATAAGCTCCTGCCTGGTAAAGGTGACTCTTCCACTGGCGGTGGCAAAAGCCAATAGCCAGGTAGCAGCAGCCTGTGCAGAAGATCATCCTGCCCATGATGCTCATGATGAGTGATTCTGTCATTCCCTAGCAACGTGCTCTAGCAACAGGGGACTGTTACTTTTGCACTGGCAACCGGATGTCAGCTCAGGATTGGCTGAACCGTCTCTCCTGAGCACCAGCTCCCCTAAAGGTGCACTTCGACTAAATTTGAACTCCATTCCTTTCATCTCTCCCTGCCTGGAGCACTAGTGTGACTAATCTATCATTCACTGGAGTATATTATCCTTTATTGGCTTATTTGGAGACATTATTGTGTATGCTATTGCCTAGTAAAGCTCCCACTGTGAACCTGCGTTAAATACATTGCTGGCAAAGACAAACCAGTCTCTGAGCATTAATTTGCTTCCCAAAGCGAAACAGAAGTTGAAAAGTAATTCTTGCAAATTCAGACAATTAGTCTGGGATCTAAAAGATAAGTAGGAATTAGCTGAGAGATGCACTAGATGGAGAAAGCATTCTATGCAGATAGATCAGCAACTAGAGGGTCCCCAGGGGGACAGGAACACGTCATTTCTGTGGAATTTAAAGAAAACCAGTAAGGCTGGGCTGCAGTGCTACCATTCACCACTCAGTCACTTCCTCCAGGGGCTTTCCTTCCCTCTAGCACTCGCTAAGCTTGGGTCCCACACCACCCTGAGCCTGGGAACTTTGTTGAATCTACTCTGTTTCCTAAATCGTTACCTTCAAGGTGGGGTAAAGAATACTCAGACTTTAAGGACTGGGTATTTTCATCTCTTTACTCAAGCCCCGCTATAGCATCTGGGTAAAGAAAAAATGAAAAAAGATCCAAAAAGTTAATTGTTATTGAATGTTTATTCATGGGAAGTAAAAGAAAAAATCGCTGAGGTCAAGTATGTGCCTTAAGTACGTTTTTGTATCATATACGTAAACACGTAAAGTAGTTGTGGATGCTAAACGTAAGGGAAGCTTAAAGGCATATAAGTTACTTGGGAAAATAATTAAGCCAAAGAACTCTCATCTGGGCGTTCACAAGGTATTTGACAACTTAATTTGGTTCTGCTCCAGTTTGTGCATGATCCCATTGAGACAGGGAATTGGAAGGGACCCCGTGAGAGAAAAAGCTGCTTCTTTTCCAGCTTCCATTCTTGCGAGCACCTGTACCCCACCCCATCTACGCATGCCTTGTAATGTAAATAACATATGTCCTCCTTGTAAGGGACAAAGATATAATGATATCTTTGGAGGCTTCCAGCATAGTAGATTACATCTAAGGAAAGACTGAGCAGGGCCATCATATGCCTACTCCAGGTCACTGGAGTTCTCTTGAGACCAAGACGCCTGGTTTCAGGGAATGAGTGATTTCTGAAAAAAACCCTGACCCTATTCTTGTTCTTACCAGCTTCTGGATGCCTGAGAAGACACGTGCAGCAGACCACAACTGCCAATAAAAACCCCAGACCCCAAGCGAAGATGAGACTCCCTCTTTTCCTTTCCAAGTGCCCTGGGTGCTCCATCGGTATCTATATATATCTTCAATAAACTCTGCTTTCATTTCCTGCTGGCTCAGGTTTGATTGCTTTTCTGTGTAAAGCCAAGGAACCTCTTAGCTGATCTCCCGGGACTCCCTTCTGGTTCTGGCTGTGACCTGCCTGTACCAAAATCACTGAAGTATCACGTTCAGTAAGCAGGGACAAGGGCATGCCCTTGAAGGACCAGACGAGAATCAGGGCACTCTTAACTCTTAAATGTCTGCTACAATTACATAAACTAAAAGTCACTCAATGGCTAGGACTACCTAGGTGCCATTGTAGATGGCTTTGGTGAAAACACTTCAGATTTCCAGTAAAAACCAAGTAGGACAATGAGGCTCCTCTTTTGTCCAGGGTGATATTCTTTCTGACATTCTGAGACATGGTACAGGAAGGTATAAAGGTAGAAAAATACATAACGAAATAAAACAAGGGGGGGATGCTTCCTTTAGTCAAAATCTCTCCTCAATTAGGCAATGCTATTCAGACATTTTACCTATCAGTTAGGTTCTTTCATGAAGTACAGCATGTTAGGGGTGTAATTTAATCAGAACAAAGCCCAGACACAGATGGGTGTCAATCTTAGAAGCACAAAGATGCCATCTACCAACACATTGCCCCTTCATAGGAAACTGTAATGTATTTAAGCTCGGATTTGATCTACATATTGGCTCCTATAAGCCAATCTAAGTCTGATGTGTGAACTAAAAAGAAGGAGATGTAGGGCACCTGAGTGGCTCAGTCGGGTAAGAATCTGATTTTGGCTCAGGTCCTTATCTCACAGTTTGTGAGTTTGAGCCCCTCATCGGGTTCTCTGCTGTCGGTGCAGAGCCCCGTTCAGATCCTCTGTGTCCCTCTCTCTCTGCCGCTTCCCTGTGTATACTCTCTTTCTCAAAAATAAAATAAACATTAAAAAAAGAAGCAAACGTTAAGTCCATTAAATGAGGCACTGTAAGCTCAATGAACGAGTGTCTAAAAATAGAATCAACTGATCTATAAAATTTGCAAAATCCCTGTGCCTAAATCTGTGAGAGTGGGAGACGTGTAACTGGGGAATTCAAGAGTGAATGAGGGCTAAGGGGCTGCCAAAGATTTCTGTCTTGATTGTCCACAGAAAATCAGGGAACGTTAGCATCAAAATATTTTATGTTAACTTCTGCAATCCATTCCTCACCATTTCCTTTACCATCTATATCTGTAACCCACATACTTCTCAGAGCATACCCGCCACCTGTTGGCAGGAAATGTAACTGTCCCAGTAAGACATTATCAATGTCTGCATGTGATGAGCCAATAACACATGTCCCTTCCTTCATCTCAGTTCCTTATTTCTGCACAGGCACTGGCATCTTTAAACATAAGCAGATTAATGTGTATGTGTAATTACACAAGCAATTATTTCTATATTGTGAAAAGCTTAGCAAAATTTGCTAAATGCTGTACTGCTTCTCACTACTTTGCTAAGTGCCTTTAGAGGCAGCGAATATAACCTAGTTTGATATCCTCCCTAGAAAAAGGCTATGAACCGGAGAAGCAGCAACAACGTTGGGTCTGACTCTATTCCCAACTCACTATAATTGTGACCTTTAACAAATCACATTTCCTCGTCAGATCTCAGCACCACCCTGTCAAAAGAGGAGTTTCAACTGGATAATCTTTATTGTGTGTTCCAGGTGCCACATTCTCCATCTATATTGATTTGATTCTATCAATGAATAATGCACAAGCCTACTTCTATCTGTGGGAAGATTAAAAAAAAGAATAACAGATGGGTGGCAATATATTCATACCAAAGGACTACATTACATCACTAGGTCAATTTGGCCCAAAATAAGGGTGGTAATAAGGACAGATAGCATGAGTTACAGAAACCCCAGTACCATTAAGCTGGACTCATTTAACTTTCCTTCTGTTCTGGCATTTTGACTTTAAGAGACACTTAATAATAGCAGATACCCAACTTTATTAGTCATCAGGAAACCACATTTTCTACCTAATGGCTAATATTAAAATGACAGACAACATTAAGTGTTGGTGAGGATGTGGAACAGCCAGACGACTCACACACTGAAAGTGTGATAGTGGAAATATGGATTGGCATGCTTCTTTAGAAAACCATATGATGATATTTATTAAGTCTAAATTTTATACAGATGTGTGTGCACACATTTCCAAATCCTGGTCTTATATGCCTGGTCTTATGTATGTCCCAAAGGGAGTACAAAAATGTTCAAAAACCATTTTGTGTATTGGTAAAAAGAAAACAACTCAATTGCCTATCAACATTAAAGTAGATAAATAATGGTATTTTTGTACAAAGAATACTATTCAATAATGGGAATAAATGTACCGCAACTGAGGAAATATCATGAATGGATTGCCCAAGTATGTTGTTCAATGAAGCAACACATATTGTAAGCATCGGCATAAGTGTGATTCAAAAATATACTAACCTGATATATCGTGATAAAAGTCAAGAAAATATTTACTCCTTGGGCTAAGTGAATAAAAACTTAGGAGGGAGCATGTAGAAGTCTTTGTTGATTCTGGTTTTGTTCCCATTCTTGGTCTGGGTCCTGGTTGTACAGGTGTTTGTTGTTGTTGTTGTTGTTGTTTTAATTCATCTAAAGTATGTTTATTATTTAAGCATTCTCCATATGTATATTCCACATCAAAAAGACTTTCCAGGGGTGCCTGGGTGGCTCCGTCTGTTAAGCATCTGACTTCAGCTCAGGTCATGATCTCACACTCTGTGAGTTCGAGCCCTGCGTAGGACTCTGCACTGACAGCTCAGGTCAGAGCCTGGAGCCTGCTTCCAATTCTGTGTCTCCTTCTCTCTGCTCCTCTCCTACTTTCTCTCTCTCAAAAATAAATAAACATTAAAAAAATTTACAAAAAAAAAAAAAAGACTGTCCAAAAGCAAGGCCTATTCACCTTTAGATTGTAAGAAATTGCAGAATGTTATTATAAAGTTTTATCCCTAGAAATGCTTTATACACAATAAATCTGGTCTATTTTTAAAAACGAATGGAAAAACTCTCAGAAGATATTTCAGTAAATAATTATATCTTTTGTTGTTGAAAAAAAGCAAAGATGTCTTATTCAATCCATAAGCACTCCGAATCCTGTTTAAAGCAACAAAGGGACTTAGTGAACCTGGTTTTCCCTGCTGCCATTATCATGCATAAAACTTTTTCATAGTGACCCATGACTCAGGGCCATTCAACTATTTTCTTTTTTATCTTATCTTATCTTATCTTATCTTATCTTATCTCATTTACATTTATTTACTTATTTTGAGAGAGAGAGAGAGAGAGAGAGAGAGAGAGAGAGAGAATAAGAATCCCAAGCAGGCTCCATATTGCCATTGCAGAGCCCAAAACAGGGCTCAAGACCAGGAACCGTGAGATCATGACGTGAGCTGAAGTCGCACACTTAACCAACTGAGCCTCCCAGGCCCCCAGGGCCATACAACTACTTTCTAAAGACAGGACTTTTTAAGTAGACAGCTGCCTTTATAGGATTACATATAGAAGCTCAGTGGCATCAGGGAAGTCATGTAGACACAGATTTTTTTTCCCACTTGCTTGTGTCTCATGTCCTAAATTCCAACTGCCAATTTTTCATAATGTGAGAAAGCCAACTTCAATTAAAAACAAATCCCTTTAGGATGGTAATCATCCAGTTTGTAATAATCATATAATCACTAAGGCTCAGATTTTAATGGAAAACTTTGGAAAGAAGTTAGACTAACTGGTCCACAGGGGCAGTCAAGTTGAAGAAGGTAAATTTAGGTTCTATCTACACTGAGTGCAACCTGAAGAAATTTGTTTTCCCTGGAGACAGAGAAGCATCTGATGAGAAAATGAGTTTGGAAAAAAAAAAAAAAAAAAAAAAAAAAAAAAACTTCTCTGGTAACACCAATTATTAATTGAACACACAGATTTGGCATTCACTGGATTTTTTTAAAGAAATAAATTAACTGCAATAAGGCAAAACATAGAGCAAGAATACATTATTTAAGTTATAACCAAAAGTAGACTTTAACAACACATAAGCATCTGTACTGACCAGCATCCTGCAATAACTCATCTATTATAAAATGTCACTCAGGACAGGGCCAATACAGAGTGTTCCCCAAGATTGCCTGTTTGCACAACCTCAGGAGAATCATTTTATTTATTTTCTTGGCTCCTTAGATTTGTGAAATGCAGTGTTTATTTGACACATTTATATATTGGAGTTATTACCACCATAGCATTAATAACACCTGCATCCTATCATGTAATTATTTTTTTTGTAGTGAGAATATTTAAAATCTACTCTCATAGCAACTTTGAAGTATCTAATACAATATTGTAACTATAATCACAATGTTGTTCATTAGATCTTCAGAATGTCTTCATCTTATAATTTCATGTCTGTACTCTTTGACCAATATCTCCCAATTCCCACACCCCCATTGCCCCTGGTAAATATCATTCTACACTCTACAAGTCTCTGTGAGTTTGGCTTTTTTAGATTAGACTCATAAATCATACCATACAGTGTCTGTCTTTTTCTGTCTGGCTCATCTCACTTAGCATAATGCCTTGAAGTTCATTACCCTGTAGTCGAAAAACTATTAAGGGCAAGTTCTTTGAGTCTTAAAAATATAATGTTTATGAAATTCCAGAACGTTACTGATTATTTCTGGATCCCACTTTCAGTATAAGTATAATGAGGTTGTTAAAGACAGCTCAGGAAACACAAGATAATGCTAGAAATATACGATGATATATATGGATAAGCTAAATAATATATGAAAACCACAAATAATTTGGTAAGATCTCCATACCTTTTCCATTACAAATTGAGTGCTAAAAAAAGTACATTTCTAGAAGAGAGAGTTGAGATGTTTTATAGGGCAGAATAATGGGAACACAGGTTTTAACTCCCTGTCCCAGCGAAGAAGTCCAAAGAACATTCAGGGACCAACATGGTTGACCAAGATACAGGAAGGTGGAGCATTTCATTTGTATCTGCACCAGTGGGATTTGGGTAGGCACAAATTTCTCATCTCCGTTTCTCTCAATTCTCAAAGTACTGCCATGAATAATGGCACACAAAACTTGTTTTTCAATAAACAGAAGTTGGCTTTGTTTCAAAAGCATTATCCCAACACATTTTTTAAATAAAAAAATCATCCTTGTACAAGTGAGTTATGTACATATAAAGGTTGTTTATTACTCCTCTTTGTTGAACGTCCACCAGCCTAACAACAGGAAAATATTCAATACCCCACATTTACTGGTTCATTACTCATGCATATCCTATGCTAAAGGTTGTAGGAATGTGAAAAGATGTATGTATAAATAGATAAAGCACATAACTTGATAAAGAATGTACTAGGTGTAGTAGATGTTATACAGTTGAAATAGGGAAGAATCCGGCTCTGAAAGCAGGAAGTTAATCCACCAAGGGAAAAGTACACTCCCTGTAAAAGGAGATAAAGTAGCATCCTTATCATCAGAGAGAGGGAATTTAGGGCCATAAAGGCTATACAAAAAACAAAAACAAAACAAACAAAAAAAAAAACCTTGTTAATTCCACACTAATTTACTACCCCAAGGTCAAACCTCTTTGTCTTGTCAATTCTTCACGAATTTACCACTTCCTTGTCTAAAAGGTATAAAAGCTGCTTGATTTGGTCACTTCTTTGAGTGTCATATTTTTTTATGGGGCTTCCATATGCAGGCAGTTAAGTGTGTTTTTCTTCTGCTAACCTGTCTTATGTCAATTTAATTATTAGACCACTGAAAGAACCTAGAAGAGAAAGATTTTCCACCTGTACATAGTCAAAAAATCACTGAAATGGGAGTTGTTGGCATGTACTTATGAGAAAGGAACCAAACAATGACTAATGAAAAAAACAATATACAAGATTATGTTTCTAAATGGAAGGTAAAGGGGATGTTTCAGAAATGGAAGAAAACAGAGCGAACAATGAAAAGGAACTGAAAATAATATTAAGTGGAAAATCTATTTGAATTTAATTGGACATCAGTTTCACTGAAGGAGGGTGTAGATTCATAGTAACCATAAGCATAGACCTAGAATAAATTCTGGTAAACTTCTGGCATCATTGATCAATTTGTTAAGGAGTGAAGAATTGAAAGTTCAGCCTTTGATGCAGCATTCATTGGTGGGAAGGGGGGGGGGGGGGGGAGGAAGGAAATACAGAAGCAGAAGCCTAATTAGTCACACTCACATAACCCAGAAGAGCAAAGGCAGAGTCTTTAGAGATTAAAGCCCCAACAGTCACAAGGTAGAAATAAAATGCCATCTATTTATTGTTCATGTACCAGAAATAAGAACAGAAAGACGCTCATTTCAGGTAGGTTTCTAAATAACCAAATTTTTAAAAAATATATACAGACTGGAAAACACCTTACTTTTTTTTTTTGAAAAATTAGGAATCAAGTATTAAGGAATTTATAAATGAATCATTTTATATCTGCTTAAGTCAGTTAAATAAATTCTGCAACCTAACATCTAAACAATGATATTTCTTTATTAGACCTATGTGGATTTGGCCTCATTTGTCATTTGTATAAGGGTGGTAAAGCTTTTCCCTATTTATATTTTCTTCTAGGTCAATAAGTATACCATCACTTTCTATCTCTGTGTAAGTGATACTGTACATTTAAGTGGCACATTTGCTCTAGTTTTATCAAAAATAATAGAGATAACACATTATGAACACTAATATATACAAATCCAAGCCCATATAGACCACATGCCACAGCATTTAAGTCTAGAAAAATACAAACGAGACCACCACTCACATTACCATTTAAGTTCTCAACAGATACACACACACATAATGTGTGTATATAAATTCAAGACTGAAGACTGTGTATCTCAGAAACATTTGTTTTTCTTCGCCTTTTTTATTTTAATGGAAAAGACAACTGAAAATTCAAAGATCTGCAAATTTGCACATGATAGTCTGTTGTTTCCACTTCGTTTTATCACCTCTCTTTGTCTTTCAAGGTATTTGTCCTACAGCAAAAGTCAATCATACAAATGGATTCTCAGCGCTGTGTCAAACCAGTGAGGAAGAGTGATAGAATAGTTGTATAAAACATGTTCATATTTCAGTAAACACTAAAGTCAGCATACACCAAAATCTAACCCATACTAATTTTCATTTGTTATATGCGCTATCACGGTGAGTGATAAAATCAATTACCTTTCCTCAAGAAAGCAACTTATACTTTTGTTTCTTTTCGTCCAACTCATATTATCCAGTATCTTCTGACACTTTCTAAAAACTTTGTAGTTCCTTTTATATGATTTTGGCTCTAGAGAGAACTCACAGTTCATTTGGATCTGCTACTTGACATTGGACAACAGAAGCCAAGGCAAGTAACATATCTCAAGAATGACATGTATTTAGAATTCAAGTTTATCACCTTTCTATCCCCAAAATTTTTAGTTTTTTATAACACAGCAAGTCTTCTTTAATAGGGACACTCACCGGACTCTTTTCTGAGGATAAAGAAGACAACATAAAATCACGTTTTGTCTTATGGTGTTTTGGGTACCCAGAAAAGCCAAAGCCTGATCTATAATTTGCTTGACCATTTTGGAAAGCAGTTTAGAACAAGCACGAAGAATAATGGACAAAGAAAACTGTTCCTCCTTGACTGAATTCTTTCTCTTGGGAATTACGGACAACTCTGAGATCAAAGTGACTCTATTCACCACCATCCTGCTTATTTATCTCACTAATCTCCTGGCAAACCTCGGAATGATTATTCTAATTAGAATGAATTCTCAGCTGAACACACCAATGTACTTTTTCCTTAGCCACCTCTCTTTCTGTGACCTTTGTTATTCCACAGCAGTTGGGCCCAAAATGTTGGTAGACCTTCTAGCCAAAAACACATCAATCCCTTTCGTTGGTTGTGCTCTGCAATTCTTGGTCTTCTGTACGTTTGTAGATTCCGAGTGCCTACTGCTGGCGGTGATGGCCTTTGATCGGTACAAGGCCATTAGCAACCCCTTGCTCTACACGGTCAACATGTCCAGCAGAGTGTGCTTCCTGCTCATGGCCGGGGTTTACGTGCTGGCAACGGCAGATGCTTTGATACACACAACACTAACATTCCGGTTATGTTTCTGTGGATCAAAGGAGATTAATCACTTCTTCTGTGATGTACCCCCTCTCCTATTGCTCTCTTGCGCAGACACACAACTCAACGAATTAGCAATATTCACCATTTTTGGCTTCATTGAACTGAGCACCATTTCAGTAGTCCTTGTCTCTTATTGTTATATAATCCTATCTGTCCTGAAGATCCACTCTGCTGAGGGGAGGTTCAAAGCTTTCTCCACCTGCACCTCCCACATAACTACTGTTGCAATTTTCCAGGGGACCATGATCTTCATGTATTTCCGGCCGATTTCTTCCTACTCTCTTGATCAAGACAAAATGACTTCCTTGTTTTACACCCTTGTGATTCCCATGTTAAACCCACTGATTTATAGCCTACGGAACAAGGATGTAAAAAGGGCCTTAGAAAAATTGAAAAACAAATTACAGTTTTAAGTATTTATAGTCTGTATATGTGCATACACCCACACACATATCGTGATTGTTGTTTTCATAAAATTATATGATATGATTTATTTATTATTACGGTATTTATTATTATGGTATTTTCTCAAATACTTAAAGAAATGAGTATCTGCATTAAAACTCAACCATAACAAGACACTGTATTTCCTCAAACCTGTCATGTGTCACTGTGGTCTTCAATTTATTTAAGAAACTCATTTGTGCAAAACATTCTGACTCTTCTAATTTTCCATATATTTATTTGTTTGCTTTTCATGTAAGTTTAATTACAAGTATACTTGGATTTATTATTGAGTGTTCACTAAGTACTTTTCATACATGTTAATATTTTGAATTTCATGATAAATACAGTAGGTTCCAAATTATAGGATTATGAATCCTATAATCTAGAGGAATGAACAAACATTAACTGAGCACCCAAATAAGTCTTAAAACATTCATGAAGTAAAAGAGTTGGCAGTTAAAAATCTAGAAAAAAAATGTCAAAAGCTAGTGTGTAGAAGAAAGGTTTCCTTCTATGATGATGTTTAGTCTCAGGTCTAATTAAAAAAATCAAGCTGGGGAAAATAAAAGATTCCAGGCAAAGGGTCTAACATTACAGAGGTCCTGAGGTTCTATACCATTTTGGGATTTAAATAGTCCAACATGCAAAGGTTATAAAGAGAAGTGTAAAGTTCCTTGGTAAATTACATCATTGTATTGAAATTATCCACAAGTCTTCCATAACTTCCAAAGGAAGATTTCCTTCCTATCTTCCTCCTTCTCTGCTCTGGTTAAATGTCCCTTTTTAGGGGCGCCTGGGTGGCGCAGTCGGTTAAGCGTCCGACTTCAGCCAGGTCACGATCTTGCGGTCAGTGAGTTCGAGCCCCGCGTCAGGCTCTGGGCTGATGGCTCGGAGCCTGGAGCCTGTTTCCAATTCTGTGTCTCCCTCTCTCTGCACCTCCCCCGTTCATGCTCTGTCTCTCTCTGTCCCAAAAATAAATAAATAAATAAATAAATAAATAAATGTCCCTTTTTATAATTCATAGACAATGATCTCCTTTAAGCATTTTTTTTTTAATATTGCTTGCCTTATTGCCTCCAAAATAAGATGGTAAGTGTTCTTTGTTCAAGGATTGAGCATTCCATCCCTGTTATCCAAAGTGTCTTCGTGGTGCCGGAGACAAGAAATGGCAAAACAAACATATACCCAATGAAATATTAGATAACATTTTTAAGAGCTTATTAGACATTGGTAACACAATTAACTGAGGGTATGATAAGTGATTTGAATATATATATTTTGTAACTCTCCAAAAAGTGTATAAAATGGTTGTGGATACTAAGGTAATGGATCTATAAAGAGCTACATACTAATTACATTAGAAGCAAAGAATATTTTCCCATGTATATGCTTGGTATCTATCAATTTCATCTGTCTGTGCTCAACTTTCTGATGGCTAAAGCAGTGAGTTAGCTTGTTGAGACAACATGGGTATGGCATATATTTGAGAGACTATTTAAGACTCAAGGACAGGGGTGTCTGCGTGGCTCAGTTGGTTGAGCGTCTGACTCTTGACTTTGGCTCATGTCATGATTCCAAGAGCCTGCATTGGGTTCCACTGAATGTGGAGCTTGCTTAAGATTCTCTCCCTCTCTCCCTCTCCGCTTTCCCCCCCCTAGCACTCTCTCTCTTTCTAAAAAAAAAAAATTTAAGAAATTAAAAAAAAAATTAAATTAAAAAAAAAATTTTTAAAGATTCAAGGATACTCTTACCAATTGCAATCATAGAAATTGAAAGTCACTGAATGCCTTAGATTTTCCATTTGCTATTTAGAAATGCCTTTGTGTGAAAACATTTCAGAAAAGATGTAAACCTAAGATTTTCTTGTTTTCATAGGGGCATCTGTGGGACCCCTTACCTGTCACACAGTATCACGGTGGAAAAAAATGCATGGAACATTTTCTGTTTTTAATAAAAGGAGTTAAGTGTTTCTACCTGAATGATATCTTCTCAATTAACACACACTATGTCAATATTGTTACTGATAAGCAGCAGCATGGTAGAAAACACTGTCTGAAATACCCTGTCCAAAAATGAATGGGGTATAAGTAGATTGCTGGTAATTCAGGGAATGTACATATGTCTTCTAGGCAACTAGTCTCTCTCCCTTTCAACAGCTATACATTACATCCAAAGACAGATTTGACCTACATATAGCAGTTTTATCAGATCTGGTTTGACCTAGAGGGAAGAAAAATTTAAAGAGAAGGAAATTTTGAGTCCTATGAATGGGATTCCAAATATAGAATTGACTAATTTAACTAAACATGGACTTATTTTCCTGGAATATGAGGGGTTTAATAACACATCATGGGGAACATTTTTAGATTTGTCGGTGGATGGCCTACAATGACTCTTCTATCTTATTTATTTTACATGAAAAAGGAGTATCACATCAGAATACTTTATGTACTCTAGCTTACTTCAACCTTCATCATTCCTTTCCTCTGTAACCTCTATCACGTCCTTCTCACATATACCCAATAACTGATGGAAAATATTATTGTCTGGAGGCATCTGGGTGGCTCAGTGAGTTAAGCGTCTGACTCTTGCTTTTGGGGAAGGTCATGATCTTGTGGTTCGCTAATTCAAGCAGCTCATTGAGCTGCACGTTGACAGGGAAGAAACTGCTTGGGATTCTCTCTCCCTCTCTCTCTGTCCCTCCCCCACTCACTCTCTCTGTCTCTCTTGAAATAAATAAATAAACTTAAAAAGTTTTTAAAGAAAATATTATTGTCCAAATGTAGCTTTTTTTGAGTTAAGGGGAAGTCTTTAAAGATGATAATATAAGAGGCCTTAAATTTCCCTCCTCCCCAAATTAACAGCTACAGATGCTACAATTCCCTCTGAAAGAAATCAAGAAACTATCTGAGCAACTGTTATACATTGAGCAAATGAGAAAAATAACCACACTGAATCACAGAAAAAGCTAAGACAAAACTTTGCCATAAAATTTACAATTGGGAAGAAACCCCTGGCTACCAGCTTCTCCATGAGGTATGGAAGGTTTATATCCCCCCCCCCCCCAATTGTCCCACCATTTAATAGTCCCACTAGAGGGACAGGCCTCCAAGTCCTCTGGCTCCAGAGGTCAATGAGTCTTATATCACAAGAGTCATAAGACTATAGCAAATAAAATAGGAGATGCAGCTATCACACCAGGGCTCAGAGCAGAGATAATAGAAAAGACCTTTCCTCAGTCTTTTCCTGAATGAGATTTATTTGTACAATTTAACAGACTGAGGGTCCGGCTTCTGATTTTGCATGCTTCTAGGGGCTGACTGGGATCCTCCCTGGACACCAAGGAGCCTGTGGACATGTCCCCAACTCTCTCCCTCCTGCCAACCCCAAGTCACCAGTATCTTCCTGGAAGGAATTTGTACACATGTCTGCACCCCAGTTTTTGCAGCTGCCATCTGAAGAATGTCTTCCCAGATCATCTGACTACAATAGCCAACAGGGTTTCCATTCAGAAATGCCACAGAATTTTGGGGGTGTAATGCCTGAAGTTCCAAAACCTCCCACAAAAACCACCAGAGTCGTAAGTCAAAGCCAAGCAGCAAGGGTCGTTTATTGCAGGTTCGAACCTGGTCCTCTGCGCACTCGTCGCCGGTGACACAAGAGGCCACGATTAGGGTTGGTATAGCGTTTTTATAGACAGAGACAAATAGCACAGGGGAGGTTTTTACTTGTGGTGGGAGGAAGAAAGGGGGAAGGGGGTAGGTGAGGAATGTGCTAAGCAAGCAGGTTTACAGAAGCGAGAAATGCCGGTTAGTTTGTATACAATCACTCATTCCATTACATATCAGACTACATTTAGGAAGTTTTACAGCCCATTCTACAGTGGGTTACAATCAGGAAAGGTCTCACAATGCTCATAGCAAACAGCAAGCAAAACAGACTTCTCAGCAATTGTATTTCTTATCAAAGATCCATAATAAGCAGAAAAGAGAACCTAGCTTTAAACTAAGGCAGGGCTGTCATTTGGATTCAAAGCTGTTCCTTTCAGGGGCACCTGGATGGCTCAGTCAGTTAAGCATCCGACTTCAGCTCAGGTTATGATCTCACGGTCTTGGAGTTCAAGCTCCACATTGAGCTCTGTGCTGACAGCTTAGAGCCTGGAGTCTGCTTCAGATTCTGTGTCTCCCCCTTTCTCTGCCCCTCCCCTGTGTGCACTTTGTCTCTCTTTCTCAAAAATAAATATTTTTTTAAAAATTAAAAAAAAAAGAAATGCCACAGAATTTTAAAATCAATTCAGGTAACTTTTCCAACCATAATAGTATGAAACTAGAAATCAAACAGAAGACAAGAACTGGAAAATTTACAAATATGTAGAGATTAAACAACATGTTCTTGAAAAAAAAACAATAGGTTAAAGAGGAAACCAAGAAAGACTTCAAAAAATCTCTTGAGACAAAAATGGAAACACAGCATATCAAAAGAAAATGCACCAAAAACAATTCTAAGGGGAAAGTTATAGTGATAAAACACTATCTTGGGGTGCCTGGATGGCTCAGTCGTTTGAGCATCAGACTTCAGCTCAGGTCATGATCTCGCTGCTCAAGTGTTTGAGCCCCATGTAGGGCTCTCTGCTGACAGCTCAGAGCCTGGAGCCTGCTTCAGATTCTGCGTCTCCCTCTCTCTGCCCCTCCTCTCCTCATGCTCTCTCTCTCTCTCTCTGTCTCAGAAATAAATAAACATTAAAAAAAATTAAAAAAAAAATTTTTTTAAAGAAAAACCAAGATCTTAAATAAACAGCCTACATTTATATCTTAAAGAACTAGAAAAGAGAAACAAACTGGGCCTAAAGTCATTTGAAGGAAATGACTAACAAAAATCAGAGCTTAAATAAGTGAAAGAGAGACTAAAAAGAAAATAAATAAGATCAATCAAACTAAGATCTGGTTTTCTGGAAAGATAAACAAAATAGAAAAATATTTAGATGGATTCACCAAGATAAAAAGAGAGAAGACTCAAATAAATAATATTATAACTGAGAGAAGATACATTTCATTTGATAGCAAACAATTACAAAGAACAATAAGAGACTACTATGAACATTTATATGCCAATGATTTGGACACCCTAGAAAAGGTAAATAAGTTTCTAGAACGTACAACTGACTGAGACTGAATCATGAAGAAATAGAAAATCTGAACAGACCAACTGCTATTAAAGAGGTTAAATCAGTATTCTAAAACCTCCTCAAAAAAGAAAATTCAGCACCAAATCCCTTCATTGGTGAATTCTATCAAAATTTTATGAAGATGTCATAGATAATTCTTTGCAAACTCTTCAAATAATTAGAAGAAACAATACTTTCAAACTCATTTTATGAGATCGGCATTACCCTACTACCAGAACCAGGCAGAAACACTATAAGAAAATTAAAGACCAACATCCTTGATGGACATAGATGAAAAATCATCCACAAAATATTGACAAACCAAATTCAACAGTGAATAAAAAAGGACCATAAACCATAATCAAGTGTGTTTAGTCCAGGGATGCAAGAATGGTCCAACATCCCTAAATCAATCAGTGGGTTATACTATATTAACAAAACGAAAGATAAAAATCATATGATCATCTCAATAGCTGCAGCGAAAACAATTGACAAAATTCAACATCCTTTTATGATAAAGATCTCTGCAAACTGGGTAGAGTGTGAAATTACCTCAACATAAATAAAGATCATATGTAACAAGTCCACAGCTAATATAATACTCAACAGGGCAAAGGTGAAACTTTCCCTCTCACATGAAGAACAAGACAAGGATGTCCACCCTTGCCACTTTTATTTAAAACAATAGTAAAAATCCTAGCCACACCAATTAAGAAAGAAAAGAGTAAAAGCATCCAAATTGGAAAGGAAGAAATCCAACCATCTTTATTTGCAGATGACATGATATTGTATATATACAAGATCCTAAAGATGCCACCAAAAAGCAGTTAGAATTAATAAAAAAAAAAAATCAGTAAAGTTGCTGGATACAAAACTAATATACAAAAAAATGAGTTTCTTTTTATGCACTAACAGTGATCAGCCAGAAAAATATTAAAAAAAAAAAATGTCTTAACAACAAAAGAATACAATACTTAGGTATAAATTAATCAAGGAGGTGAAAAAATTTTACAAATTTCACACTGAAAGCTATAAGATATTGATGAAGGAAATTGAAGAAGACACAATTGGAAAGAGATTCCATGCTCATACATTGGAAGAATTAATATTGTCAGTATGAAATCAGATACTGTGGTGCCTGCAGTTTTGTTCTGCTTTCTCAAGATTGGTTTGGCTTTTTAAGGTCTTTTTTTTGTTTGTTTCATAGAAATTTTAAGATTCTTTTTCCTACTTATGTGATAATCACTGTTGGACTTTAGATAGGGATTGCACTAAATATGTAGATTGGTAAAATGGATATTTTAGGTAGGATGGCTATTTTAACAATATTTGGAAAGGACAGAAAATTATACTTTAATACTTCTTAACTTTGTAAAAATTGCAACAAAGCACACCAAATTGTTTAAAAAAGCAAATATCTCTGCCCCTCCACCGTTCATGCTCTGTCTCTCTCTGTCCCAAAAATAAATTAAAAACGTTGAAAAAAAAAAAAAAAAAAAAGGGGGCGCCTGGGTGGCACAGTCGGTTAAACGTCCGACTTCAGCCAGGTCACGATCTCGCGGTCCGTGAGTTCGAGCCCCGCGTCAGGCTCTGGGCTGATGGCTCGGAGCCTGGAGCCTGTTTCCGATTCTGTGTCTCCCTCTCTCTCTGCCCCTCCCCCGTTCATGCTCTGTCTCTCTCTGTCCCAAAAATAAATTTAAAACGTTGAAAAAAAAAAAAAAAAAAAAAGCAAATAAAACTGTGGTGTTCCCTAAAACCTCTTCTGTGTACACATGCACCTATGGTCTATATTAGTTGAAACAGTTTGCAAACTCATATTTCCTCTTCTTTCTGTTACCCACTTATCGAATCACTTAAAATACCAACTAATATTAAATTAGGCATTATTTGTGGAAGTCCTGGTACTAGGGCTGCAGGGTATACAAAAATTAGCCAAGAGTAGCTATTATTTCTCAGGAGCTTACAATGGAGTAAAAGACTGAATGAAATGAAAATATATGAATGAAATATCTGAATGAATGAAATAAAATATCTGAATGAAATAAAAATAAGTCAAGAAAAAGTGCTGAATGGAGTGGATGTTACAGTCATAAAATAATTGGAATCCTGGTAGGTAATATCTGGTTGAAAGAATGCCATCGAATATGATTAATGAAAATATAAACATTGAAGAATTTTATACTTCCTTTTTTTAAATTTTTTTTTAATGTTTAGTTATTTTTGAGAGAGAGAGTGAGCAGGGGAGGAGCAGGGAGAGGGAGACAGAGAATCTGAAGCAGGCTCTGCACTGTCAGTGCAAAGCCTGATATGGGACTTGAACCCAGAACCATGAAACCTTCACCTGAGCTGAAGTCAGATGCTCAACCAAATGAGTCATCCAGGTGCCCCAATTTTTATACTTACTAAGTGGGAAGGGGAAAGAGACTTTTTCCCAAGTGAAAGAACCAGGATAAACATCATTAATAATAAAAAATTAACAAATAAAATAATCATTTTATTTAACAAATTTATTAATTTAATAAATTAAACAAAAGGAATAATATTTGAGATAAAATAATTAAATTTGAATTTCTTTAGAAGTCTGGAAGAAGACGCTATAAACTCAAGATAGCAATAAACCATACTACAAAAATCATCTCACCTTCCTAACAACAAACAATTTGGTGCAAGTACAAAGACTTGGTCTTTGCTGAAGTTGTCGGCTATGTTCACCAGGGAAAGTGCAGAATTAGAAATCGAATTAATCACATGTTTGTTTAAGTGTGAGGGCAAAGGCTTGAGAGATTTCAGTCCCAAATGACACTGAGTAAAAATAAAATGCCATCTCTAGTGTTCAGCTACCAGGGGCAATCACAGAAAGACTTGCTCATCACAGGTAGGTTTCTGAGTCACTAAATTTAAAGAGTAAAGAATAAAAACCTTGCATTTGAAAAAATGAGGAATCAAATATTTAGGACATTGTAAGTGAATATTTTTTTTTACTTCCTTTGGGTAATAATCTGCAATCTAATGGCAAAAATATGTACTTCTGATAAAAGAGGGTGTTTAGAAGTAATTTTATTTTAAGTTTATTTATATATTTTGAGAGAGAGGGAGAGAGAGAGAGAGTCCAAGCAGGGGAGGAGCAGAAAGAGAGGGAGAGAGAGAATCCCAAGCAGGCTCCCCACAGTCAGCACAGAGCCAAACAAGGGGCTCCATCTCACAACGATGAGATCATGACCTGAGCTGAAATCAAGAGCTGGACGTTTAACCAACTGGGCCACCCCAGTTCCCCTTGGAGTAACTTTCATTAGTAAATGTATAGTTTTACCTAAACCAAAATAAAGAAGAAAAAATTTTTTTTTAATCGTGTGAAAGGGTACATGCAAATCTAAGATATTCTTTTAATTTTTAAAAACAATAATAATTGAAATATCACAATGCAAATACTAATTTATATAAATCTAACCCCATATGAACCACATACCATATTTACTCCAATCCAAAGCAAAATAAGACCATCATTTATATTCCAATTCTCACATATCAATAGAAAGACAGGTGCATGCACACACATACATATATAAACAAACAGAAGTCTATATATATGAAAAATATAATTTCTTGTTCAGCTCTATTTTTGATGAAAAAGTTAAGTTTAAATCCAAAGAGATGTAATGTATATGTTATTTCTGTTTTCATTTGTTTTTAGCATTTTTCCTCTACATGAGCTTTGGTACCAGACCACCATTTCTGAGTGTAAGTAATAATAATGTGGCAAAACAGTAAAAATGTTGTATTGTTCATTACTTTTATTTTTTCTTCTATTAATTTTTTAAGTTTATTTATTTATTTTCAGAAAGCATAGGGACAGTGAAAGCAGGGGAGAGAGAGAACCCCAAGAAGACTGCATGTTGTCAGCACGGAGCCTGATGTGGGGCTCAAACTCACTAACTGTGAGATCATGACCTGAGCCAAAATCAACAGTCGGATGCTTAACTGACTGAGCCACCTAGACACTCGTGTTCATTGAAAGGAACAGCTTTGAATCCAAATGACAGCCCCGCCTTAGTTTAAAGCTAGGTTCTCTTTTCTGCTTATTATGGATGTTTGATAAGAAATACAATTGCTGAGAAGTCTGTTTTGCTTGCTGTTTGCTATGAGCATTGTGAGACCTTTCCTGATTGTAACCAACTGTAGAATGGGCTGTAAAACTTCCTAAATGTAGTCTGATATGTAATGGAATGAGTGATTGTATACAAACTAACCGGCATTTCTCGCTTCTGTAAACCTGCTTGCTTAGCACATTCCTCACCTACCCCCTTCCCCCTTTCTTCCTCCCGCCACAAGTAAAAACCTCCCCTGTGCTATTTGTCTCTGTCTATAAAAACGCTATACCAACCCTAATCGTGGCCTCTTGTGTCACCGGCGATGAGTGCGCAGAGGACCAGGTTCGAACCTGCAATAAACGACCCTTGCCGCTTGGCTTTGACTTACGACTCTGGTGGTCTTTTGTGGGAGGTTTTGGAACTTCAGGCATTACATTCATGATGTTTAAATAAGAGACCTGTTCATGATATCCAGTTTTAACACACAGGCTTGAACAAATCATGGTTTTTGAAGAACAGTAAGTGCAATCGCTTTTAGGCTCAATTTGATATTTGTTTTTCAGACATAAAGCTGTAAATTCAGCTTTGCCTTTAGGTGTGAGTTTTATATTATGTTTGATCTGTGATGAGTTTTCATTCATGATTGCTGAGATAAAGCAGTGAAGGTGCACACAAGTCATATATTTGGTGGGTGATATGCAAATTGATAATCAAACTTTAAATTCTATCACAAACATGTTAATTTTGTCAACAGTATAACAATGAAATGTTTCTGGGTTATTTTCTGAGGATAAAGAATATAATATCTGAAACAAAACCTTTCTCATATATAGATTGTATTTTTGTGAGTTTCAAGAGGAATTAAAACTTTGATATACCGTTTCTTGATTATTTCGGGAGCATTTTGGAAGAATAAAGAAGAATGGATGGAAAAAATTGCTCTTCTGTGAATGAATTCCTTCTCTTGGGAATTAGCAATATCTCTGGAATTAAAGTGACCCCATTTGTCACATTTTTAATTGTTTATCTCATCATTCTTATTGCAAACCTCAGGATGATCATGTTAATTAGAATGGATTCTAAGCTTCACACACCAATATTTCTTCCTCAGCCACCTCTCTTTCAGTGACCTCTGTTATTCTACAGCAATTGGACCCTGGATGCTGGTAGGCCTCATTACCAAGATAAAGTCAATTCCTTTCTATGGCTGTGCTCTGCAATTCTGGATCTTCTGCACGTTTGCAGATTCTGAGTGCCTACTGCTGGCGGTGATGGCCTTTGATCGCTACAAGGCCATTAGCAACCCCTTGCTCTACACGGCCAACATGTCCAGCAGAGTGTGCTTTCTGCTCATGGCTGGGGTTTACATGGTAGGGCTTGTGGATGCTTCTGCAAATACAATATTAACATTCAGGTTATGTTTCTGTGGATCAAATGTGATCAACCACTTCTGTGATGTCCCGCCTCTCCTTTTGTTATCTTGCTCAGATACCCAAGTTAATGAGTTAGTGATATTCACCATTTTTGGCTTCATTGAGCTGATTACCCTTTCAGGGCTCTTTGTGTCTTACTGTTATATCATCCTGGCAGTGATAAAGATCCGCTCTGCTGAGGGGAGATTCAAAGCTTTCTCCACCTGCACCTCCCACTTAATTGCTGTTGCAATTTTCCAGGGAACCCTGCTCTTTATGTATTTCTGCCCGAGTTCTTCCTACTCTCTTGATCAAGACAAAATGACCTCCTTGTTCTATACCCTTGTGATTCCCATGTTAAACCCTGTGATTTATAGCCTGCGGAACAAAGATGTGAAAGAGGCTTGGAAAAAACTTAAAAATAGAAAGTGGTTTCATTGAAAACTTATATGTACCTATTTTTCTCCCGATCTTACACTATAATTTGTGAAGTTCAAAATTGCTTTGATTAAAGTGGTATGATCTAGGGGTGCCTGGGTGGCTCAGTTGGTTAAGCGGTTGACTTCAGCTCAGGTCATGATCTCCCAGTTTGTGAGTTCGAGCCCTGCGTCGGGCTCTGTGCTAACAGCTCAGAGCCTGGAGCCTACTTTGGATTCTGTGTCTCCCTTTCTCTCTGCTCCTGCCATGCTTGTGCTCTATCTTTCTCTGTCTCTCAAAAATAAATAAATGTTGGGGCGCCTGGGTGGCGCAGTCGGTTAAGCGTCCGACTTCAGCCAGGTCACGATCTCGCGGTCCGTGAGTTCGAGCCCCGCGTCAGGCTCTGGGCTGATGGCTCGGAGCCTGGAGCCTGTTTCCGATTCTGTGTCTCCCTCTCTCTCTGCCCCTCCCCCATTCATGCTCTGTCTCTCTCTGTCCCAAGGATAAATAAAAAACGTTGAAAAAAATAAATAAATAAATAAATAAATAAATGTTAAAAAAAAAAGTGGTATGATCCAACAAGTATTTATACCATGTTCCTGCCATAACCAAGTGTGTCATTTCTTTAGTACTCCATGATTCATTTTATGTCTTGAGCTTATACTTGGTATTCCTTATTTATGGAAAACTTATGGACTCCTAGTTTGCCCAATTTGTGTTTCTACAATCTCTCATTTGTGCATGAATCTAATTTCCTATATGTTAGTGAGAGTTTTCTAAGTACGTAACGCACTTCTATGTGTTTTGTATTTTATGGTGAATCTAACAGTTTTGTGTTAATGAATCTTGTCATCTAATGGAAACTGATGAAGTTTTGGGGTGATGGTGGGGGTCCAGAGCTGAAGGTCAAGAAAGGCTTCTTGAAGATGTCCTTTGCACAAAAAGGTGATTTTTTTTTTTTTTTTTTTTTTTAGCACAGGAACAGGAACCATGGGCAGGAAGAGCTGCCTGGGACCCTGTGGAAAGACTGGTTCTATACTTGGGAGTTGGGAGAGGGGGGAGGGGAAGTCAAGGGGAAGTTTTCAAAAAGATTTCATCTGCTAAAGAAGACTCACAGGATACTGGAGGCCAAGCTGTTGTCAAGCTTAGGTTGTTTTTCCCTCCAGCAAAGTATTAACATTAAGACAGTAGGGAGATCCTGGAGAAACTTTTTACTCTGCCAGCCTCTAATAGTTGTCAATGGACTGCAGTTTATAAGGAGATTGAATTTTACCTGCCATTTCCTTCTTGCCTTTGTTCCCCATATCACTATGGAGGTGTGATTTTGAGGTTCCAGGAAAGGAGTCTACAGGTTTCTGGAGATTAGGCTATTAATAAAATTGCCTTTTTCTTGTAATCTATCAAGACATGGAGACTCATGTCCTGCTTGACTGTGATCTCCTTCAGTTAACCATTTGTTTTCTTTCCTTTCCTTTGTTCTTGAGTAGCCAGGAGTGCCTGTGGAATATCACACATATCCCACCTTGGCGGGAGGGGTGGGGTGTTAGCTCAATTTTGCCCTCAGCCTGCCTATATAGGCTCTCTCATCAGAAGTGACAAATGTTAATTAAATGATCATTCAAATTATTTATAATAAACTGTAATTACGCCATAAAAAAAAAAAACCAGAAACAAAGCACAATGTTCAATTATAGTGAAGAATGTTGAAAAGTTCCTGGTAATGGGAACAATCTGGGATCTAAAAGATAAGTAGGAATTAGCTGAGAGATGCACTAGATGGAGAAAGCATTCTATGCAGATAGATCAGCAACTAGACGGTCCCCAGGGGAACAGGACCACATCATTTCTGTGGAATTTAAAGAAAACCAGTATGGCTGGGCTATAGTGCTACCATTCACAACTCAGTCACTTCCTCCAGGGGCTTTCCTTCCCTCTAGCACTCGCTAAGCTTGGGTCCCACACCACCCTGAGCCTGGGAAGTTTGTTGAATCTATCTCTGTTTCCTAAATTATTACCTTCAATGTGGGGTAATGAATACCCAGAGTTTAAGGACTGGATATTTTTATCTCTTTCCTCAAGCCCCACTGTAGCATCTGGGTAAAGAAAAAATGAAAAAGATCCAAAAAGTTAATTGTTATTGAATGTTTATTCATGGGAAGTAAAAGAAAAAATCGCTGAGATCAAGTATGTGCCTTAAATACGTTTTTTGAATCATATATGTAACCACATAAAGTAGTTGTGGATGCCAAATTCAAGGGAAGGATAAAGACATGCAAATTACTTGGAAAATAATTAACCCAGAGGGCTCTTGCCTGGGTGTTTACCAAGATATTTGCAACTTGGCTCTGCTTTAGTTTGCTGATGATCAAATCACTGAAGTGATTTCTTCAGTAAGTCTGGATAAAAACAGCTCTTGCAGGACCAAAGAAAAGTCAGGGACACTCTTAAATGTTTGCTACAATTACACAACCTGAAAATCACTCAGTCTAGGTCTACCTACGTGCCATTGTAAAGGGCTTCCGTGAAAACATTTCAGATTGCCAGCAAAGCCCAAGTAGGACAATGAGACTCTTCTGTTCTCCAGGGTGATATTTTTTCTGGGATTCTGAGACGTGGTAGGGGAAGGTATAAAGGTAAAACGAAGAAACAAACAAAGAAAAGGAACAGGGGATTCTTCTTTTCGTTAAGATCTCTCCTCAGTTTTCTTATGTTTTATTTGAAATTTAGATTTAGACTCTAGATATGGAGTCAATATTATAGGTTTATTTTTTCTTAAGGGTTCCTTATTCTGATCAGGAATGGACATCCCTAAACATAAATGTTACCAGTGATGAACGATTAGAAAATATGTATAATGATAGAAACAATTGGCTCCATACTGGGGAAAATCTGGTTAGGAAAATTTATTAAATAAAAAAGTATTAATTTTCACAAATTGGTAATTATGTAGCTCTTTCTTAAGAGGCAGCAAATTTAACCTAACTTGAACTCTGCAAATCTGCTGGGAACTGGAAAAGGAATGGTAGCAAAATTGGGTCTAAATCTGTACTATCAGTTCACAGTGATTGTGACCTTGGACAAATCATTTTCCTTCTTTGGTCCTCAGTTTCCACTCTGTCAAAAGAGGGCTTTAAACTGAATGATCTTTATTGTGTATTCGAGATACCACATTTCATGCTTATACTGATATTCTATAAATGCATAATGTATAAACCCGCTTCTATCTTTGGGGAGATCTTAAATATAACAGATGGATGGGACTACAGTACAATCCCAGGCTAATCTGACCTGAAATTGAATTGGCAATGATCGCAGATAGATAGCACTGATTGCAAGAGCCCTCACCCCGTTAAGGTGGACCCACTCAACTGATTTTCTATTCTTCATATTCTTCATTTTAACTTTCAGAGACATCCCATATAAAAGTGAATATCCAACTTTTATGTATGTATGCATGTATTTATTTATTTATACTTTTTTTGACGTTTATTTATTTTTGAGAGAGACAGAGCATGAGCATGAGCAGGGGAAGGACAGAGAGAGAGGGAGACACAGAATCTGAAGCAGCCTCCAAGCTCTGAGCTGTCAGCACAGAGCCTGACTCAGGGCTTGAACTCAGGAACTGTGAGATCATGACCTGAGCCAAAGTCAGATGCTTAACCGACTGAACCACCCAGGCGCTCCTTGAATATCCAACTTTATTAGTCATTAGGACAATTATGGACTCTACATAACAGCTAAAATGAAAATGACAGACAATATTACCTATTAGTGAGGATGTAGAAACAGACACAGGATTCACTCACTAATAATGTGTAACTCTAGACTGGCATACTGCTTCGGGAAATTGTATGCTAATATTGGGTAAATATAAATTTTACACACACACACACACACACACACATTTCCTGTTCCTGGTTTTATACACAAGATAAATAAGTTTATCTCCATCAGAAGACATGTGTAAAAATGTTCACATTAATATTATTGGAAATAGAGGCACCTGGGTGGCTCAGTTGTTTGAGCATCTGCCTTTGGCTCAGATCATGATCTCACATTTCTCCTGAGTTTGAGTCCCACAGCGGGCTCACTACTGTCACCTCAGGGCCTGCTTCTGAACCTCTGTCCTCTCCTTCTGCCCACTCCCCCACTCATTCGCATGCACGCACTCTCTCTCTCTCTCAAAAATAAATTTAAATAAATAAGTAAATAAATAAATACTTGCTGTCTTTTCAGGGGTGTCTGGGTGGCCTAACTTGTTCAGTGTTCAAGTCTTTGTTTTGACTTAGATCATGATCTCACTGTTAGTGAGCTCGAGACTCTCCCTTAGGCTCTGCACCGATATCATGAAGCCTGCTTTGGATTCTTTCTCTCCCCCTCTCTCTCTGCCCCTCCCCTACTTGCTCTCTCTCTCTCTCAAAATAAATGAATAAACTTTAAAAAAAACTACTGTAATAAAGCAAATGTGTCTTTTTTTAAACCTGTAAGCCCTTCTCATACTGTTTTCAGCAACAAGGAGACTTAGTAAACCCGGTTTTCCTTGGTATGGTTAGCATGCGCTGAGCTTATTCCCAAAAGCTCAAGACTCACAGCCATGCAGCTACTTTCTGAAGGAGAGACTTTATAAACAGATAGCTGACTACATCAATTATTGTGGCGCCAGGGAAGGCGTTTAGATACAATTGTTTTCTTCACATGCTTGTCTCTGGTGTCTTGCATTAGAATGGAGTAATTTTCTTTCATTATTTTCGAAAGCCATCTTCAAAGAAATACAAATCCTTTGAGATGTTAATCATCCAATTTTTAATAATCATATGGTCCCTAAAGCTCAGATTTTAATGGAAGGGTTTGAAGGGAACTTAACATAAATGGTTTATGGGGCAGTCAAGTGTAGGACGGTAAATTTAGGTTCTATCTAAACAGAGTGTAACCTGAAGGGGTTTGTCATCCCTGGAGACGGAGAAGCATCTGATGAGAAAATGAGTTTGGGAAGGAGTCATATAAAATGACCAAGTGATGTGAAATGTTGGAGTCTGGTAGGGAAAAGTCAAGACAGACTTCTTGAATTATCTTTCGTGCAAAAGGGGTGGTTTTATTAAAGCATGGGGCCAGGACCCGGGGGCAGAAAGATCTACCCTGGGGTTGTGACCAGTGACTGGTCTTTCAACTTTCAAGTTGAGAAGGGGTTAGGGATAATGAAAGTCTCTAAGAAACTTGGAAGCAAGGTTTCCGGACCTTGAGGCTAGTCAAATCTTATTCATGAGACCCTTGAGATGTATATCAGTGGGCCATAAGCTTGGAGGATGCTTGGGGAGGTAGAGATAAAGGAAGTTTCCAAAGGAATTTGTGTATGTTAAAGACTTACAGGAAACTAGAGGTTGGCTAATGTCAAACTAAGGTTGCCTTTTGCCTCTAGCAAAGTATTAACACTGAGGCAGCTGAGTTCCTTGAGGAAGGTCACTCTGCCTTTCTCAAGCACTTGTCAGCATGCTCTAAGCTCTAAGGAAAATGATGTTTTTCTACATTTCTTTTGCCTTTGTTCTCCACATCACAAGGACAAATCCCATCCCTTTAATGTGAATCAAAGTAGTAAATAATGGTAGTAAAGTTCAAGGGTCATACAATTGCATCTAATGTCTTCACTCGAATGGGTGGCAAATTATCACAATTACTTAGTTTGAGCCTGGCTTCAAATCTTATCTCCTAAGGCAGTGAATTCTGTATGTTTGTATTGGTATCATCACACACAAAATAATAATAAAAACGGAAAGGTTATTGAAACGTATCACACAGAGTCATTTTTCCCAAATCAAGAATACTTTAATGATTTTAATCTATGATGTCGTCTAGATTTATAGGAACCATAAAAAAAGAAATGCTATGCCCGTTTCTAGTTCCCACTGAGGACTCAGACAAAAAAATTACCTGGAATATTTTTGCCCATACGCTGGTAATGCTTATAAATTCATAAATTATTTCTTGAACCCACAGATCTGGCATTTACTTGATTTGTTTAAATGAATAACATAACTGCAATAGGGCAACATGTAGGGCAGGAAAACATTCCTGTACACGGCACTTAACAATAGACTTTCATGACACATATACATTTGTGCCTGTTAGTGAAGGAAAGGCATTTCCTTCTATTCTTCAAGTTCTTCTTGCTGAATTAGGAATTAAATTCACATGAGACAGATTAACAGGAGAGGAAAACAAAAACAAAAAAAAATACAGTTTTATTGTGTGCTCACAGAGGACAAATAATGAAATTGAGATGTAAAGAAATTACCAAAGCAGGCAGCTTTTATATTATTTTTATGAGGAGACAATAAATCTGTAAGGAATTGGCAGGATAAAGAGAATTGAATTTGCAGTCTTCGATTAGTAAGAAGCTCTAAACAGAATTTGGTCTGTGGTAGTAGATTGCTAAAATGTAATAAGGGTTGTTTATACGGCCTTCCAGGCTCTGAATTCCTATACTTGGTGATAAGGATGTGTCTTTACTTCCTGGTACAGGGAGGGTAACTTTCCCATGGGAGATTTACTTCCTGTTTTCAGGAGCACAGAGAAAAGTCAGAGGATCCTCGCACAGGCCTTCTCTTAAACAACTTTTATTTAATATAATCAGTATGCCAAAGTGGGACATTTTGGGTGGTCGCCATGATACCCACATTAGTGTCCTAGAGTGAATCACCTATCATAAAGTATCACGTGGAACATGGCCACTACAGTGAGTACTCCTCAAGATTGCCACATGGTGCGACTTTAGGGCCACTACATTACTTATATTTTGGGGCTACAGTTGACACGTGGTGTTACATGGGTTTCAGGTGTACAGTATAGTGATTCAAGGAGTCTATACGCTATGCTGTGCTCACCATTACGTGTAGCTACCATCTGTCGCCATATTGACCGTATTCCCTACATCGTATCTCTCATCCTTGTGACTTATTCTTTCCATTACTGCAAGCCTGGGTTTCCCACTCCGTTTGACACATTTTGCCCATCCTCTCCTCTGGCAGCCGTCGGTTAAATGTGAAATCTAAAAACCAAAACAACAAACAAAAAGCAGAATCAGACCTATAAACACAGACAACAAACTGCTATGTTACTTATTTTCTATGTGTTCCCTGGATTTGTACAATACAGGGACCCACTGAGCAATAATATTAACGAAGGGTTCTGGCTAAGATGAATAAAATAAGGCAGATTCTTTTCTCAGTCTGCAAGCCCTTCCTATTGTTCCCATCTGCCCTCCGTCACCCGTGGCATCTTCTCTTGATTTATAAATAGGACTTGGATGGTCTCTCAGCTTTTTAGAACTCTAAGAATCTGTGGGTTGCTGTTTTTGTAAATTTGGAGTAAACACACTAGAACATTTCATGACAATAGCTCAGAGTTACTTCTTCTTAAAAGAGATATTTTATTTTTTATGACTACATTGCAGTTGAAAATGTTAATAGGAATTAATATTAACAGGAAATGCTTTGGGTCAGACAGACATGATGCTTAGGGAACTTCTGTTTACTAATTACATCTGTATCATATTTTCAGTATATGTATAATGAGATTGTTAAGAGACAGCCTAGGAAACACAATATTAAAAATGTATGATGATATATATGGATATCAGTTAAATACTATATGAAAAACACAAAGTTTTGTTAAGAACTCCACAATGAATATATATATATATATATATATATATATATATATATATATATATATATTTAATGTTTATTTTTTGAGAGAGAGAGAGAGAGGCAGAGCACAAATGGGGCAGGGGCAGAGAGAGAGGGAGACAGAACTCTAAGCAGGCTCCAGGCTCTGAGCTGTCAGCACAGAGCCCCATGTGGAGCTTGAACCCACAAACCATGAGATCATGACCTGAGCCAAAGTCGGATACTTAACCGACTGAGCCCCCACAATGAATTAATTAAATTCACACCCTTTGCCTTCAGGAATTCAGTGTTGAATGAAAAGATGCTTAGAAGACACATGTATGAAAAGGAAGGTAGAGGCGTTTTTATGGTCGGAAAAAATGGAAATGTAGGCTTCATCTCTCTGTCCCAGTGAAGGATTTCAGTGAAGTCAGGGAACAGCAACATGTTTGGACAAAATTCAGGGATGGTGGAGCATTATGTTGATAGCTGTCCAGGAGGAATTTAAATATACTTAAAATTCTAGTACCCCCCAATTTTCAAATCACTACCATAAATTATGGCACATAAGGGTTATTTTTGGAAACAAACAGAACTTGGCTTTGTTGTTGTTAAAGCATCATCCCAACACTTTTTTTTCTTAAAGAATTGTCCTTGTACAAATGAAATACATTTGCAGGAACAGGTCTCAAAATTTGCTTATTTTTACTCTGTTGAACATCCATCGGCCTTACAATAAGAAAATACTTAAAATTGTTTTAATGTTTATTTATTTTTGAGAGAGAGAGAGAGAGTGAGACAGCACATGAGTGGGGAGGGGCAGAGAGAGAGGGAGACACAGAATCCGAAGCAGGCTCCAGGCTCTGAGCTGTCAACACAGAGCCTGATGCGCAGCTCAAGGTCACAAACCACAAGATCAGGACCTAGGCTGTAGTCAGACTCTTAGGCAACAGAGCCACCCAGGTACCCTCAATAAGAAAATATTTAACACACATTTACTGAGTTTTTACTAATGCAAATATTTGTGTCCAGGATTATGGGAATGTAGAAAGACACACGTATGAATAGATAAAAATCATATTCAATAATGAGTATATTAGGAGTAATGGATGTTATACAGTCATAAAATCATTGAAATGAGGGTGAACGACATATAGTTGAGGGGAAAGAAGCAGACAATGACTAATGAAAAAAGTAGTATGAAAGACTACCAGATTTCTAAATGAGAAGTGAAGGAGATATTTCAGAAATGGAAGAAACAGGATGAACAATGAAACAGATGAAAATTATTAAATAGGTCTATTTGAAATTCATTAGTATCTGCTTTTACTAAAGGAGGGTGTAAGATTCATGGTGACCATGAACATAACATTGAAATAAATTCTGTTAACTTCTATCTTTGATCAATTTGGTGATAAGCATGAAAAGTTCAGCCTTTGCCAAATTGAGACACCATTCATCAGGGAAAATACATAACCACAAATCTAATTAATCATGTTCACGTAATGATGAGTGAAGACAGTGGCTTTTGATTTAAGTTCCAACAATCACAAGGTAGAAAATAAATACAATCTGCTACGTGCATGTACAGAGGTAAGAACAGAAACACCAGTTTCAAGTAGGTTTCTGTATGATTAAATTCAAAGAATTATAGAAGAAAGACATATTTTTTTTTGGAAAAATGAGAAATCAAGCATTTAGAAATTTGTAAAAGAATTACATTGTACCTGCTTACTTGAATTAACTGCAATGTAACTGCCAAACAATTCTATTTCTTTGTTTAGGCGTCGGTGTGCAATTGTCGTTCATTTGTCGTTTGTTTGAAAGGTAAAATAGATGCAGCTGGGTGGCTCAGTCTGTGGAGGGTCCAACTCTTGATTTCGGCTCAGGCCATGATCCCAGGGTTGTGGGGTCGAGCGCCACATCAGGCTCCATACTCAGCATACTCTCCCCTTCTGCCCCTCTCCCCCCACCCACTCACCTTCTCAAAATAAAATAATGTAAAATTAAATTATTAAATTAAATTTAAATTAAATTAAGTTAAGTTAAATTAAATTAAATTGCTAAAAACGAAAGGTAAAATGAAATGGGGTCATTTAGGTCAGGGGTTTTTTAAAGGGAGCCGGGAGGCTATTAAGAATATAGGCCCTTCTTTTATTGACGTGAGGAATCACATTGATTGATTTGCAGATATTGAACCAGCCCTGTATCCCAGGTATAACTCCCACTTGGTCGTGGTGAATAACTTTTTTTTTTAATGTATTACTGGATCCAGGTGGCTAATATCTTGTGGGACCTCATCAAAATAAAAAGCTTCTGCGCAGTGAAGAAAACAACCAGCAAAACTAAAAGGCAACTGACAGAATGGGAGAAAATATTTGCAAACAACCTATCAGGTAAAGGGTTAGTATCCAAAATCTATAAAGAACTTATCAAACTCAACACCCAAAAAACAAAGAATCTAGTGAAGAAATGGGCAAAAGACATGAATAGACACTTCCTCAAAGAAGACATCCAGATGGCCAACCGACACATGAAAAAATGCTCAACATCATTCATCATCAGGGAAATACAAATCAAAACCACAATGAGATATCACCTCACACCTGTCAGAATGGCTAATATTAACAACTTAGGCAACAACAGATATTGGTGAGGATGCAGAGAAAGAGGATCTCTTTTGCATTGCTGGTGGGAATGCAAGCTGGTGCAGCCACTCTGGAAAACAGTATGGAGGTTCCTCAAAAAATTAAAAATAGAACTACCCTACGACCCAGCAATTGCACTACTGGGTATTTATCCTAGGGATACAGGTATGCTGTTTTGAAGGGACACATGCACCCCCATGTTTATAGCAGCACTATCAACAATGGCCAGAGTATGGAAAGAGCCCAAATGTGCATCGATGGATGAATGGATAAAGAAGTGGTATATCTATACAATGGAGTATTACTCGGCAATCAAAAAGAATGAGTTTTGCCATTTACAACTACGTGGATGGAACTAGAGGGTATTATGCTAAGTGAAATTAGAGAAAGACAAATATCATATTATTTCACTCATATGAGGACTTTAAGACACAGAACAGATGAACATAAGGGAAGGGAAGCAAAAATAATATAAAAACAAGGAGGGGGACAAAACATAAGAGACTCTTAAATATGGAGAACAAACAGGGTTACTGGAGGGGTTGTGGGGGGGGGGGATGGGCTTAATGGGTAAGGGGCATTAAGGATGCCACTCCTGAAATCACTGTTGCACTATATGCTAACTAATTTGGATGTAAATTAAAAAAAAAAAAAAATAAAGAAAATCGGCCTTGGGGCACCTGGATGGCTCAGTTGGCTAAGCTTCCAGCCTCAGCTCAGGTCACGATCTCGCGGTTTGTGGGTTTGGGCCCGGGTGGGGCTCTGTGCTGACAGCCCAGAGCCTGGAGTCTGCTTCAGATTCTGTCTCCCTCACTCTCTTCCCCTCCCCCACTCACACTCTGTGTCTCTCTGTCTCTCAAAAACTAATAAATGTTAAAAAAAATTTTTTTTAATAAAAGGAATAAAAAGGGGGAATTTATCATGGATAAATCTAGAAGAGTCAAATTACGAACTATAATTTTCTTCAGTGTTTTTGTAAAAGTTTGCAACAAGAATGAAGAGGAAGGTCAGGGTTAATTGATCCCTTTTGTCTGAATTATTTCCCTTGGCAATTACCAATAACTGGACACCAAAGTGGCCTTATTTACCATGTTTCTAGATATGTATCTCGTTAATCTCCTGGAAACTCTTGGAATGTCCTTTATAATTAAAATGGATTCCCAGCTTCACACACAGATACTTTTTCCTCAGTCACCTGCCTTCTGTTACCTCTGCTTTTGCATACCAATTGGGCCCAAGATGCTGGTAGATCTATTTGCTAACATCAAATCAATTTCCATCACAGGCTGTGCTCTACAATTCTTCATCTTCTGTATCTGCAGATTCTGAGTGTCTACTGTTGTTGATGATGGTCTTTGACTGGTATAAAGTCATTGGCAACCCCTTGTGCTCCCTGCCCATGCCTAGGATACTTATAGTGGGAATGTCAGCTGCTTTGATAGCCCTGACATGAACATCCCGCTTATGTCTTCTGTAGGTCATATGATTAATCATTTCTTCTCTGATATCTCTACTCTCCTATTGCTGTCTTGCTCAGATGCACAGGGCAATGATTTCGTTATTTTTAACATTTTTGCCTTCGTTGAATGGAGCACCCTTTTAGGAGTTCTTGTCCCTTATTGTCATATCAGTCTTGAAGATTCGCTCTGCTGAGAGGAGGTTCAAAGCTTTCTCTACCTGCACTTCCCACTTAATGGCTGTTAGAGTCTTCTGGGGAACTATGCTTTTCTATAATATATTCCTGGCCAAATTCTTCCTCTTTCCTGGATTAACCCAAAATGAACTCTTGGTTTTACACTCGTGTGATTCCCATGTTAAATTCTCTGATTTATAGCCTACGGAACAAGGATGTGAAAGAGATGGTGGAAAGTTGAAAAATAAAATGTGATTTTAAGTAATTAGTCACATAGGACAAATAAATGCATATTTACATACATACACATGCAAATGCACTCTTCTGTTTTCAAATCTCCTATTATACTTCCATGTTATATTATATTATTAAATTGTCTCAAATACCTTAACTAACATATTATTTTACTATGCTACTATGATGCCAATATTTAGGTAGCCTATATTTTATTGTATGTCTCCATTTTAAGTCAGCCATGCTTAATATTTGGAAAATTTATCAGTCTTCATGTTAGTGTGTCAATTTTGTATTAGTTGTTAATTTTATGCACTGATTTAATTATTCTAAGAGCCATTAGCGTTTAGTATACACCTGTTGCACTATAGGTGTCTTGCATTTCATGGTGATTCCAGTAGTTTGTATACTAGTGAGTTCAATAATGTAATAAAAAGAAATAAAATTAATTCATTAATCTTACAAATTATTCATGATAAACTCTACATTTTCCCTGAAGTGAAAAGTCAAGATACTCTCAGTTCAAGCAAAATGTCTACCTCTAGAGTGCAGAGAAGAAGATCCTCTGAAATTTCATTTCAGATCAAAATGGTGAAGAGGGATACAGTGGTGATGGGGTGAAGAAAGGAATCCAAATGAAGAGGTTACAATTACAGATCCTGAGGTGGGCAGGGCAATGCCTTCTCAGAGGTTATGTAGTTGTAGGGGAGCAAAGTTTTTCCTTTCTTCTCTTCCTGGTTCTCTGACTGATCTAATAATTAGGGGCATATGCACCCCAATGTGTCCAGCAGCACTATCAACAATAGCCAAATTATGGAAAAAGCCCAAATATCCATTGACTGATGAATTGATAACAAAGATGTGGTTTATATATATAATGGAATAGTACTCAGCAACCGAAAAGAATGAAATCTTGTCATTTGCAACACCATGGATGGAACTCGAGTGTATTATGCTTAGTGAAAGAAGTCAGTCAGGGAAAGACAAACATCATACGATTTTACCCATACTTGAAATTAAGAAACACAACGATGAACATAGGGGAAGGGAAGGAAAAATGAGATAAAAACAGAGAGGGAGGCAAGCCATAAGAGACTCTTAAATAAAGAGAACAAGCCTAGTCTTGCTGGAAGAGAAGTGCATCGGGAGATGGGCTAAATGGGTGATGGGCATTATGGACAGCACTTGTTGAGATGAGCACTGGTGTCATATGGAAGTGATAAATCAATGGGTTCTACTCCTGAAACCAATACTACAATGTATGTTAACTAAATTGTATTTAAATAAATAAATTTTAAAAAGAAAAAAGATATTAGATTAACAGGAGAAAAACAAATTTAATTTCATAAGTACACGATCTCATAAAAATATAAAACTCAAGTAACCAGAACAGGTATCTTGTATATTTTTTATTTTTATTTTTTTTAATTTTTTTTTTTAACGTTTATTTATTTTTGAGACAGAGACAGAGCATGAACGGGGGAGGGGCAGAGAGAGGGAGACACAGAATCGGAAACAGGCTCCAGGCTCCGAGCCATCAGCCCAGAGCCTGACGCGGGGCTCGAACTCACGGACCGCGAGATCGTGACCTGGCTGAAGTCGGACGCTTAACCGACTGCGCCACCCAGGCGCCCCCTCTTGTATATTTTTTAGACAAAGAAACGATATATTTGGGGTTTTTTAATGTTTATTTTTTCTTTAGAGAGAGAGAGTATGACTGGAAGAGGGACAGAAAGAGGGGGACAGGGGATTTGAAGTGGGCTCTGTGCCAACAGCTGCTAGCCCAATGTGGGCTCAAACTCACAAAAGCGAGATCATGACCTGAGCCATAGTCAGATGGGTGGGTACTTAACCAACAGAACTACCCAGGAGCCTGAAACAATATATTTGTGAAGAATTGACATGACAAAGAAGTGTGGGCTTGGATTAGTAAATAAGTAAAGAGGTAACAGTTTGTTTATGCAGATTCCTCAGCCCTCAATTCCCTCTCTGGTGAAGAGGATGTCTCTCTTTCTCCTGGTACAGGAAGGGTACCTTTCACATAGGAAACTTATTTCCTGCTTTCAGGAGGACAAGGGAAAGTCAGAGTGTCCTTCTTGCAGCTGCTGTTTCTTAAGTAACTTTAATTTAAAATAATCAATAGCCAAAGTGGTATATTTTGGGGTGGCTTATTCTGCTCCCCCCCAAGATGAAAATGAGAAGGATAAAAGTGCAAAGTGGAGGGTCCTGCTAAAGTACCTCCTTGTGTTGAAATTCTCAATACAGTCACTTCCACTTGGCTCTTCTTTCCTTCTTCTGCCTTCCCAGTCCTGGTTAAATGATGTTCTTAAATTATAAATAATTTACTCTCCTCAAGGCATCCCTATACCTATGGCTCAGTTGATTTGACCATTGTCTCCAATATAAGACTGTATTCTTTGGTGAAGGTTGAGTATCATCCTTACCAATCCAGTGCCTTTATCATGTCTGGGACACAAAAATTGAAAACAAATAAATAATAAAAACCACACACCTAGGGCACCTGGGTGGCTCAGTTGGCTGAGCATCCGACTTGGCTCAGGTCATGATCTTGCAGTCCATGAGTTCAAAACCACATTGGGCTCTGTGCTGAAAGCTCAGAGCCTGGAGTCAGCTTTGGATTCTGTGTCTCTTTTCCTCTCTGCCCCTCCCTGCTCATTCTCTGCCTCTCACTCTCTCTCAAAAATTAATAAACATTTAAAAAAACCCACACACCTGATAACATTTTTGTTTGGGTTGTTTTGTGTTTATTTTGTTTTGCTGACACTATTTTTGAATGTTCACTAGAAATTTTCAGAACATAATTAAATGAGAATATAATATATGCTTTGTATATGCATTTAATAGCTTTTACAAAAATATTTATAAATGGTTGTGAATACTAAATTAATGCTTATATAAATACTTATGTTAATTATATGGGAAGTAAAAAAGCATTCATCTATGTCCTCCCTGGATGTTTTCTTCTTTATCTAGCTCTGCTCAAGTTTTCTGATGTCAACCACTAAAAGAATCTTACTGAGAAAACATGGATATGGCTATGTGTTTGTAAGACCATGTAAGACTCAATGCCATTCTTAATTACTATTAGAATTATACCCCTAAGTAATTATAACTGTCCTTGGTGAAAGAATTTCAGAATGGAAGCAAACGTCAAAAGGCTTCTCTGCTTTTGAGAGGGGCATTTATGGGAAACTGACAAATTGGGGGGAAAATATGGTGGTGGAAAAAATCAATGGGAAGGCTTCTTTTGGGAAAAAAAAAGGTTTAAGAACTCCCATTTGTACCATATTTTCCCAATTTATCAATACACTTTTGTTAATCTTTCTTAACTTTTTGAAATGCAGTAAAGTCTAAACAAGTCAGAAGCTTAGTGGGTTGATCAGAGGCTTCTCATTCAGAAGTTATAAATATGGCATCACCCTTCCATATGACATATAACAGTAATATCATGTAAAGATTGATTTGATGCACATACTGCCTTCTTTAATCACATCTAATGAGTGTGAAGTCATAAACCAATTAAATGAGATATTTTAAGCTCATCTAAAAATGGAAGAAACCAACTTGATTAACTGTAGGCTTCATCTCCCTGAATTTATGTAATTAGAGAGTGAAAAATCACTGTCTCAGAATATTGAATAGTAGCTTCATGACTTACTTAAATAGGAACTTAGGGCAGATGGCTGAACTAACCCTTCCATGTGGAATTCTACAGAAATAGGGAACACATCAAAAAGCTTTGTGGTCTATTCTAGTTCATGTACTTCCTTCCTCACCCATTTCCTTCCACTCTCTACATCACAATGTCCCCACACATCCACCAGGAACTGATGAAAGAATTATTATCCAGTATTACCATACAAGTGCCTATTGATATAATAGACATGTTGCCATATCTGGACTCCTTTCCTTCAGCCTTGCACTGAAATCCCTAAGGATAAAAATGACATCGTGATGGTACATTTGGGCATTTGTATAATGCAATGAGCAGATGGATGCACACAGTGGTAGGTTGTGTGACACCATTTGTTAAAATACAACAGTGGCAAAGCTTGGTAACCGAGTAAATGGGTGCTCCTGTGTAAAAGCCAGAGGCAGCAACTTTAAACCTCTTTGGACACTCCTCTCCAGAAATATGCTGTGAATATGGCACCAAACGCAACCCCAAATCGCTGTGGTGTTCAACGACTCACTAGACCTCACCCCCACTCTGTAAAGGAGGATCTCAAACTAGATTATCTCTAAGGCCCTTTCCGGTTGCCTTAATCCATCTCCCCAGTCTGTGATTCTACAGCTGTGTAAACCTATCTCCACCATTAGAAACATTAAAACGACAAACAAACAAACCACGCGAGGGGCTTCATCTTCGTACAAAAGAATCACTTAGGCTGATTTGACTGGAAGGGCAATAATGATATCCGCTAGAGAGTGTGAGTGGTGGAAGGCCACATACTTGTAGACACAGCTTCTTCACACCTTCTTTACCTCTTTTTCTGCCTTCAGAATTTAACAGACACTTCTCAGAAATGGTTATACAACTTCATTAGGACTCAGGTGAATAAAATGTAAGTCTTCAAGGCTGGACTTTGGCCCACCAGAAGAATGGCCAAAATGAAAATGATTCACGATATGAGCATCAAGCACTTGTGTGAATGCGGAACCACCGCTGACGTTACAATGTTACACGTTGACGGCAGGGATCAGAAGTGATGCACACCTCTGAAAAACTGTGGGGAGTGTCTCTTACAGCGGGCCCCAAACATTGGGATGCCACACAACAAACAGAATGAATAAACTATCACCAGAGGCAATGGCATAAGGGAATCTTGTATACATAACATTGGGTGTAAGAATCTAGACATACAAGCTTAGAAACTGAACGATTTCAGTTCAGCATACTTTTTAAAAAACATACTAACTTGCCATATTGGACGTCAATTTGTGTTTCATTTCATGGTCTCTGAAAGGCTGTTATGTTCATGTTCTCATCTAGATTATGTGTGCAGGATGTTCTTATTTCTCAAAAGTCACTAGTAGTTTTTAAAATAATACACACTGGGGCACCTGGGTGGCGCAGTCGGTTGAGCGTCCGACTTCGACTCAGGTCATGATCTCGCTGTCTGTGAGTTCAAGCCCCGCGTCGGGCTCTGTGCTGACAGCTCAGAGCCTGGATGGAGCCTGCTTCGGATTCTGTGTCTCCCTCTCTCTCTGCCCCTCCTCCACTCATGCTCTGTCTCTCTCTCTGTCAAAAATAAATAAACATTAAAAAAATAAAAAAATTAAATAATACACATATACAACTTTAAAATTAATTCTAAAAAGATACGCAATTATTATCCGGTTGTAGAAAACTGCAATTTTTTTTAAAACCTAGCAGTTTATTTTATACAGTATTTTCAAGATACTTCTGTAAAATTAACAAAGAATGCAACTTTTAGAAAATATTTCATTAAATAATTATCCCATATGTTGCTGAAAATGAGTTGTTTGCTTATAGAATACAGATGTTAGCAACCCACAGCTCCGGGTTTTCTTGTTTCCTCCAGCAGGAAGACTTAGTTTTCCTTGGTACCAGTATCATGCACAGAAATTATTCATAATGGCCCATGACTCGGGCCAGAAAACTATTATCTGAAGGAAGGCGTTCATAGACAGTTTCTATGTAGTGCGATGCTTAGGGGTGACTGTGGCACCAAAGGAATTGTTTAGTTACAGATGATTTTCTCACTTGTCTTTCTATGACATCCTAAACTTGACCTTCAGTCTTTCCCTTCATAATTCTAGAAAGCCGTTCTCTCTTAACAAACAAATTCCTTCGGGAATTAATTTATATTTTTCAATTTTGTGCAGTATATTGCCACGCATGCTCCCCACCTAAAGGGGACTGGGATTAGACTACATAGTCCGGAGGGATGGCCATGTTTATGAAGTTCAAGCTTGGCACCCGTATGAACAGAATGTAGCCTGAGGAGATCTGACCTCCCTGCAGACAGGGAAGCACCTTCCAGGAAAATGAGCGTGGAGAGGACTCAGGAGAGGTGACTGAGGGTGGCTCCACATCAACCTCCAAATATGCATCAGAGATATAGAGAACAGTAGTAAAGTGCCCACATAACACAAATGCGTCATTTTCTTGAGTTCATCCGATGGCAAGTTATTGGCAATTCCTTAGGTGGTTTAAGATTTGTGTCAACAACACGTCCCAGAGGAGTACATTTGGTGTTTCAGTATTGGAAATATCACGCAAAGAGTAGCAATATGTTCAGAAGAAGCATTAACAATTGTCACTAGAACCACTTTTCCAAAAATTAAAAACACACTGATTTTATTGAATTTTTGCCTCAAGAGTAGCCTGGCCTTATGGAAAGCAAGGGGAAACTCCATAACAACAAATAAAACAAGTAAAAAATAGTCATAAGAGCCAAACCTATATTTCTGTTTCCTCCGGGTGAGGTTTCAGAAGAAATATGAAACTACCTGAAGCCCTGACACGTACAATCTGGTAGATGCCATGCACATCTTGCTTTTTTTGTCTGCTTACACAAATTTTGGACTTGCAGATTGTGTGGCCATCAAATTAGCGATGTTAAGACTCAAGAAATACAGGGGCGCCTGGGTGGCTCAGTCGGTTAAACGGCCGACTTCGGCTCAGGTCATGATCTCGCGGTCCGTGAGTTCGAGCCCCGCGTCGGGCTCTGTGCTGACAGCTCAGAGCCTGGAGCCTGTTTCAGATTCTGTGTCTCCCTCTCTCTGACCCTCCCCCGTTCATGCTCTGTCTCTCTCTGTCTCAAAAATAAATAAACGTTAAAAAAAAAAAAAAAATTAAAAAAAAAAAAAAAGAAATACAGGTGATACATATGATTATTTTACGTTTTATGGAATATCAATTAGCAGTGGTCGTTTAAAAAACACATCCGACCTATGCTCGTATGTGTACAGCAATGATTTGTTCACACGTGATAAAATGTTGTTCAATCACAATACAGAGATTATCCACCAAAGCTACCATGTTATATAAGTTCCAGGGTCACCAATTTCTTTCTTTCTTATTTGCTTCCTGCAATTGTGCAATGAAGCCACCTGCCACATCACTTTCTCTTCACATCAATGCTAATAATGATCAAGTACCCAGCTAATATAAATAAACCAGATTACCTCCAACGTAGTAACCCTCCTGCTCTCAATCATCCGTTGTTGGATCCTACCTTGGTGGATAATTGAGACTTTAATGGTCTCTCAGCTCTCTCAGAAAGCTAGAAGTCTGTGCATCATTAATTTGTACGTTTTCAAGAGTCACTTTAACATAAAGACACTACAGCATTCTGTAAGAGTACTTAAGAGAGTTATCCTTAAGATAGCTTTGCTTCATTGCATTATATTGAGGAACCTATAGTGAGCAAACCCTATGGATTGAATGAAATTCAATGACTATGGGACTATAGAAGTTTACTTATTCCCTCTGGGTTTCAATTTCTTCTTTTTTAAATTTTTTTAATGTTTATTTATCTTTGAGAGACAGAGAGACAGAGCACTAGAGGGGTAGGGGCAGAGAGAGAGGGAGACACAGAATCCAAAGCAGTTTTCAGGTTCTGAGCTGTCAGCACAGAGCCTGACGTGGGGGTCAAACTCTGGAGCCGTGAGATCATGACCTGAGCTGAAGTTGGACACTTAACTGACTAAGCTACCCAGGTGCCCCAATTTCTGTGTCATATTATAAGTTGTTAAAGACAACCAGGGATATGTATTAATACATGAAATATATCATACTATGCATTGATAACTAAACAATATAAATCTGACTAAGGTAAAAAGGAAAAAATGCCTTTAAATACATTAATGTCCATTAATAGAAAGAAATGCGTTGCCTCTATTCATAATACTTTTGTTATATATAATGTATGTTCTGATGCCATTTTTGTTTAAAAATTACATATCCAAAAATATAGACAATGAAATCTACTTTTCCCTAGGCAGTGAGATTATGGCAGGTTTTTTTGTTTGTTTATTTTTTTGTTTGGCTATTTTTACAACAACTTTTATTTTATGAATATTTTTATGGAAGAGTGTCCGTAGATGTGTGTAAATGTATATATGTATAATGTGTACACGTACACATTATAATGTATAAATGTGAGCAGGTATTTGTTTGTAAATTATGGAATTAAACAAAATGCTTCTATGAAGAGTAGTAAACTTGAAATAAGGAATTCCCATTGACTGGAGTCATTTTACTATTGCTAATTAAGTATACCATTGAGGAGTAAGAATAGAGAGGAACAAAAGGAACTTTTTTTTAGAAGTCTGTATTTTTCAGTCACGCAGCCTATATGAAATATCAGATGATAAATGATGTCATTTTTTAAGTGACTTATTCCTTAGAGGCCAAGTGTTCAACACCCAGGGACCAGATACAGAGATGACTATATAATCTGGCTCATTCAGGAGACAATGCTTGCTGAACCTCCTGCAGACAGAGCTGTGTACAACAGAGTCAGTAATTCTGGGGAAGGTACTGATATATATATATATATATATATATATATATATATATATATATATTTAATTTATACTTTAGATTTTTTTAGCTTTTTATCCTTTTCAAAGGATGTGATAAAACCAAAGGAGAATATGAAATATTTTAACTTTAATTACTTGGATCAATGTATCTTAAATGCATATATACACAGATAGCAAGGGCGACAATAAAATGGGAGCGTGGACTCTCAAGCTAGTTGGACATTTTTTTATTATTTTAAATCTCTTACTGTCACTTTGTATTTTTAAAAAAATATACTCGTTGTTAAAGGAAGACAATTTTAACTGATACGTCCACAGGGACAGGTATTTAAAGGAGGTGAGGCCAACAGTTTGGAAATATGCACATTGAACACTAGATCATTATTCAGATATTCATTTTCTGTCTTTCATCTCCATTATTCTTATGTCCTCATGGAATAGAAGAGGTCACTTATGATACTGCACAAACATCATTCGTTGGGTAAAATACAACTGTGGGACACAGATTTCCGCTGGCCTCCCAAAGACCACGAACTTTTTTTTTAATGTTTATTTATTATTATTATTCAGAGACAGAACGTCAGAAGGGCAGAGAGGCAGAGAGAGAGGGGGACACAGAATCTGAGGCAGGCTCCAGGCTCTGAGCTGTCAGCACAGAGCCCGATGCTGGGCTTGAACCCATGAACCGCAAGATCATGACCTGAGTTGAAGGCAGACGCTTAACCGACTGAGCCACCCAGGCGCCCCACCACCAACTTTTTTAAAGCAAAGAGAGGCAGAGTTCAGAGATATTCTGTGCAAGAGCATTCAGTGAAAACAATAAAATAATATTACACTTTCTAGAAAATTAGGTTGTGGGTGCAATTCAGAAATGAGTCTATCTGAGGTTAGAGACTGTGAATTTATGAGTACTTTTACCATACAACTTATGCATCTGATCTGTTGGTGAATAGATCTTGTTGATTATAGTAAATTAAGGCAGATGGACTCACACACTAAACCATTTTCCCTTTCTTGCTGCCCTGTCCCTGTGATCAGCATCCAGCATCCCTACAGTTTGGTCCCCCAAATTCTTCCTACTCTCTCCTGACCAAGAGCAACTGTCTGAGGAGAGCGGGGTTAGCCTCAGCATACTCCTGTCTATCCACTCTGCCGTAGCGCTCATGGAGACCCTTCCACCGTATTGTCCAGCAACCACCATCTGCCTTGCTCCAGTGGGTCCTGGAACAAACTATCTCTACCTCTTGTTTATTGAGACTGAATAGAACATAGAATTAATGGGGTTGTGGGAGAACGTCATATCCAGGAAACTACCAGACCTCTGTCCACTCCACTTTCTTGGATGATGAGGGAAAACAAAGGAATATATTCATCACCTGCACCTCTTACTTAATTATGCTTCTCTATTACAGGATATAACTCATGTTGGCAAAATTTAACAAAAACAGCTACCTTATGAGAATACCTGGATTATTGTGAGAATTATTGCCTCAAACTATGAGGATATTGTTTCCAATCTATAAGCTAGATGTAGCAAAAGTTATCATAAAAACTACATAGGTGGTGTGGAAATAGCATGATTTAATTTGGATGAAAAGTGTGCTACAAATTCTGTACAGTGCTGTTGAAATGCAGGCAATATTATTATCGCTATCATGTAATCGATTGGTATGGGTATGTATATATTTCCAGGACAGTCTGTTTAACCTAAACAGTCCCGGCACTGCTCATCTCTTTTCCTGAATACAGAAAAATAGAAAGGACCAGCAGTTTAACTACTAAGATAATAGAATGATGTTAATCGTGGTTCCATTTCCTTCTTTCACAACCAGGGATTCCCAGATCTCAGCGATGGCTGTTGAGAACTGCTCTGTGATGACGGACTTCATACTCCTAGGACTTACTGGAAGAAAAGATGTGCAGCAGGGGCTCTTTGTGTTCTTTCTGCTGGTTTATGCCATAACCATGATTGCCAATCTAGGGATGATCCTGCTGATCAAACTGGACTCCAGGCTCCACACACCCATGTATTATTTCCTGAGCAACCTGTCTTTCTGTGATGTCTGCTACTCCTCCACTGTCTCTCCCAAGATGCTGGCTGGCTTCCTAGCTGAGCAAAAGAAGATTCCATACAACTCGTGTGCAATTCAGCTGTATTTTTTCGGGGCCTTCGCAGATGTGGAGTGTCTCATGTTGGCTGTCATGGCTTACGACCGGTATGCAGCCATCTGTAATCCACTTCTGTATACAATCGCCATGTCCAGGAGAATCTGCATACAGCTCGTGGCCCTTGCCTACATCGTGGGATTTGTGGATTCGGCAATCCACACCGGTTGCACGTTTCGATTGGCATTCTGCAATTCCAATATCATCAATCACTTTTTCTGTGACATCCCACCCTTGCTGTCCCTCTCGTCTTCCGATACATCTATAAACGAGATAGTGATGTTCACTTTCATTGGTTGTGTGGTGGGGTGCAGTGTCATCACCGTCCTCCTCTCCTACACCTACATCATAATGACCATCCTTAGAATGAACTCACCGGAAGGGAGACGCAAAGCCTTTTCTACGTGTGCCTCCCACTTGACCGCAGTGGCCATATTTCACGGCACACTCCTGTTCATGTATTTCCGACCCAGCTCCAGTTACTCTATGGACACGGACAAAATGGCCTCTGTGTTCTACACGGTCGTCATCCCAATGTTAAACCCACTGATCTACAGCTTACGGAATAAGGATGTGAAAGGCGCCCTGAAAAAAATAATCAGTACTTGAAGTTGGATTTTTCACCAAAAAGTATTTTTTAAAAGATTCTGAGAGCTGAAGTTCAGATCCTTTGGCATAGATTCCTATAGTCTCACCAATACAACCTTCTAGATGTTTTCTATCGCTTATCATTGTACCTAAATTGAGTGTGGGGAGTCATTATTGATCTTAGCCTTCTTCTCAGACTAAGAACGAGTAATACTAGGTTATTGATGGTTTGCAAAAAGGATCTTTTTATACCCGCTTTCTCTGTTCATGGGGGTGCCCCTGCGAACTACTCTCCTCGTGCCAGTTAAACATAACTCCTTAAGATTATAGTATTTTGTAAGTGATGAATTCAATAAACTTGTTCAGCCAGAGGGGAATGTCTGTGAGTTAAGTTGGGTTTGTTTGCACCCTTCCTGTGGACTGGTATCACCCTATAAATGTTCCATCATGGCACTCACAAGTATTTTGGTAGTAAGTAAATATATAAGAATAAATTAAAAATATCCTGCCCCAGCTCAAAGTTCTGTGAATGCAATACCCTTTCCAGGATTGTTCACCAAGAGTTCTACTCTGTTATTTATAAAGCTCAGCTCCAGATGCCATTTAAAACATTTATTAAATTAATGAATGAGTGTCCCCTGCAAAGCTGATGTAAGGAGACTTTGTAAATTCACACACACACACACACACACACACACACACACACACTTGCTTTGCTAATATTATTCTAGTATGTTCATCTGAGATTAAATCTTCACAAACTTTTTTTTTTGGCCCAGGCTGAAATATCCATCAGGGATATGGATCATGGGATGTAAAAATCTTTTTTTGGACCATCTGTTCCTCTTCATTCTGGCCTGGTTATTTAAGCAGACACCCCCAGGACCAGGTGCTCCAGTTATACACCGCATCTCCCAGTGCACATCAGCTTGTTCATTCCCCTTCCTGCCCTCACTCTGGAGAACAGAGCTGGTGTTGCTGACAACTTTACAGAAAATGCACAAATGACAGTTGGACAAGGACCTATACCTTGTCCAAAGGCCACTGGAAAGAGGACTCCGTCTTTCTTAATGAGTTCATAGCATTATTATAATAAATTTAAAAAAAAACTAAAATGCCTAATTGATACAGTTTAAGCTGAAAGTAAGATTTAATGACCTAATCATGTGTTCAATGAAAAAAAAAACAAAACAAAGGGCGCAGTAAAATTTACATAGAATTCTATTTGTAATAATTGACGATTTTGGCTGTCTGTTTATCTGTGAAACAAATAAACACAGTTTTAATAATGGTCATTGCTGGTAGCTGGATGTCAGGTAATCTTATGTCCTTTGCCAAAAACCTAATTAATTGCATGTGTTGTTTACACTGCCGTCAATTAAGACTTAATCCACTTATGAAAAACGTAAGGAGTGTTG